>NC_138655.1:61817380-62554454 GCF_964273445.1 Streptopelia decaocto
GTACTGAATGATGGAAAAGCTGAGACAAAACAAAGCCCTAGAATCCCTGCCAGTGACCTGGCCACCACCGTCATGGAATTCAGATTATCAGGGTTTTTGTGCCAGTCTTCTCCCGCAACATTTTGCTTCAAATGCTGTAAGAATTGTGTTTGCTGTTTGTACTCCAAGCTGAAACTTTCTCTTGCAAACCTGTCCATGTGAGAAGGGCTGGCAAATTTGATGCGTTTTGCAGTGATTCCAGCTACAGTCAGAGCGCAAGGATATATTCTGGAATGGCAAAATCACAAAGCCTTAAGCAAGCATTAAAGGGGCGGGCAGGAAGATAATTCAGCAGGAAAATAAGGAGTCGAACAGGAAAGCCTTTTGAATAAGTAATTTGTAATAGAACCTTTTTTTTTTTTTTTGTTAAACACTATGAGCTTTTACCTTGTTCTTTCGAAATTAATAGGAAGTTGCTGGTGACTGGGGTATTTGCCCTCTGTACCCATGTGCTTGCCTTTTAATCACCGAACTTTTGTTTTGTACTTCACTATTAGTTAGTGATGCAAATGGAGGCTGAAATCCATGTGCCTGCTGAAGTCACTTCTCTAGGAGCCCCAGGCACCCTGGGCCTACAGTCTTTGTCATCCTGATCTCTGGTGCTCTCAATAATGCAGCAAGCCTTTGCTCCACCAAAGCGTCACCTGTCTAGGTGAGTCGTGCCATCCCCTATCTGAAGTGACAGCCATCTTTGAGTACCAGCATCTTAACTGACTTCTCTTTCATCATCCATGTTAGAGAAATAACATTTTCGACAAGGTGTTGGGTTTTTCTCCCCCTTTTCTTTATTCTTTCCCCAGCCCCCCTTCACCCCTTAGTTAGAGCACCTGATCAAAAAATTATTTCTGACAAAGATTTCCTGTTCCAAATTAAACGAGCTCAAGGAGACGGAGCATTTTCACGCAGAAAGAAAGTGAAACGTTGATGTTGGAAGTTAATGAATCTGGTAGCAGAGAGAACATTATTGAGACTGGATAATATGATCTAACAGCTTTCCCTCTTCTTATCCTCCCCGTAAAGAATGTATGGAAGTCAGTTATGTGGCATGATTCTAACATCTGTCCTACCCCATAATGGTAATTTGTATAAGTAATGGAAACAGGTTAAATACTTCCATTCTAATGTTGCCAGCAGGGATGAAAATGAACATTTCAATGAAATAATCTCGACAGAGCAGGGAGAGGAGGGGTGGATGGACTGATTCATCTCCAGCTCTCTTTGGTGATCCGAGCACTAATGAGAATGCTTGAATGTATAGTTTATCAGATAGAAGGGGAAGAGCAAGTAAATTTCTCAGATTAGAATCACCGTGAAAATATACCCGCGTGCAAGCTGCTTCGTTCTCCAATTGCCGGCGCTGGCTAGTAATTCGCAGCGTTCGTTTTAAGGGGATAGGGGAGAAAAGAGAAGGAGGTGAAGAATCTTTTTGTTGGTTTTTAATGGGATGCCTTTAAGGGTTATCATTCAACCTGCTAGAACCACGGAGATTGTTCTTGTTGCAGTACCTTATCTACTTTTCAGACCCATGGCACTAGAATTAGAGGGCAGGCAGTTCCAGTATTTTGCTCCCTCCCCCCCGCCCCCCTTTGCTGCAATTAGAAATGAAAGACACAAACCACTGCAGTAAGGTTATTTGGTGGTCCGATCGTCTGTGCTGCTTCTCAGCCATTGTCATAGCTAAGACATATTTTTCCACTGTAGTGACACTGTAATACAGACACACACACAGATTTGTAGCATCTGTGCCAGAATTTTGTATGAACATTTGTATATACTAATACAGAAAATTCACAAATCTTCCAGCAGGCATGTTAACCTCTCACAATGTGAGATTTTGTATTCTTTTGCAAAACTCTCGTGACTCTTGTCTTCTGAAAACATATCTGTGAATGCGTTGGGGTTTTTTTTGTGGTTTTGTTTTGTTATTGTGTTTGTTGTTTTGGGTTTTTTTTTCCTCTCATTTTTCTGCAGCGAAGGAAACGTGTGGCTATAGATTGTCTTTTCTAGTCATACTTTTTTGCCCAACATGTGAAATGTGTTCTTGTGTGCAGTGGAAGTCACCCCCAGCCTACAGTGCAGTTTGTGCAAGGTGACAGTGTGGGCTGTGAAAACTTCTGCAGCTGCTGTCTCCTGTTGGCTGGGTAAATATTAGAAGCTGTGGAAGTGCATCTGTTGAAGAATGGTGAACATTCACATCGTGCCACTATTGTTCCATCCCAGAGCAGGTCTTGATTTAGTGAAGAAGTTTAGACTTAAATCCATTTCTGTTTGTTGAAACTATGTAATATGTATTTTAGTGAAAATTACTTCAGTTTTCAATTGCTTTACTGAATTGTAGCATTCAGTACTTAGGTGTTTCTTCTGAATAAAATTATTTATTTGAAGGATTTAAAATTTGGTCTTGAAGAGTTTACTACATTTAATTTTGTAGACCATTAAAAACAAATGCAATTGTTACTTTTTGTCCTTTTCAAAATAATGTATTCAATGCTGAATCCCTTTTTGAATGGGAAAGAATACCTCCATAGAGACAGATTCGTTCAAAAGCACTGGTCAGAGGATACGGAAAGGTTTTATGTGAGAATATTTTTATTTTTAACTACATCCTTACATTTCGGATCTCTGTCTGCTTTTTCCAACAATGGCTCTGTATTTATAGTGTAAATATTCTCACTGAAGCAAACACAATGTGCTGTGCTACTCACATGTACAATATATAGCGTCTCATGTCCACTTAGATTAGAATGCGCAGCTTTTAACACTGCTCAAAGATGACAGTATATCTATGGGGAAGCACTGGCATCCAGAAGGCACATTTTATAAGCAAAAAATATTATCAAGACTTAATAAGAAGAAATACAGACTGCTTCCCCTAATTTTTAGTTGTCTGGAATGTGAAGCTTTTTCCCCTTTTTACACCGTGCATTTGCCTGACTCTGTGCATGCACGAATGAAAAGGAAAAGCTGACATCACATTTTGTAATTTCTGCTTTGAATATAGTTTTTGTTGAGAATCACTGGTTATATCTGTTCTTGGTATTTTCGCGTGGTTTCGGCACACATGTAAACCAGCAATGCCTTTGCAGATGCAGGAATATCTGGAGAACATTGCTGAGAGTTTCTCGGTCACAGAAAGAAACATTGTCAGAAATCTGTCTGTCAGTTGATCTACCTATTATAATTTAGAGGGAGAATCTCAACATCTCATGCTTTTATTTTATATAAAATAATATTACTTGTCTTTGCAAGTAATTATAATAGAAGTATTTTTGCTGTGTTTAAAATTCTGAAGCTTATTTATCAGATTTCTGTGGGAATTTTAGTAAGACATACATGTTTTTAGAAATTAACATTCTTTATTTTGTATGCTTCTGAATTAGCTTTAACAGAAACCTTTTCAGTTAGAGAATTGCACTGACCTTGCAAAATACCATATGTTGAGTGTGCTGCTATTCATCTTATAAACATTAGTAGTCTTGAATGAAAAGGTATTGTGTGTATCCTATGGTAACTAAAGGAGTTAAACAAAATCTTTTTGCTTGCAGTGACAGAAATTAAACATTTCAGGTAAATTACTCTCTTCTTGGTTAAGAAGCATTATTTCTTTGTGATATTTTGTATGACTACTGTACAGACATGTGGGTGTGCACATCATGTAAATTCAGGGGATTTTTTAGAATCTGGTTTAAATTCTGAAATCACAGAAAATTATAGTCCTGGCCAGTCGTACATTCTTAACGCATATATTGCACTGTATGTTGGTAAGGGACTAAATTCAATAGTGTAGTGGTCTCAGCAGAACCTAAGATGAGGAAAGTAAGTGAAAGATGGATATTTTACCCTGACACTCAAGTTTCTTTGCTTTGACAGTTTAACACTGACCTTTCACATAGTTTTAACGATCCTTGTGTGGATATCTCTTATTTTTACGGTAAAGTGCAAAAGTACAAGAATAGAGAAAACCTGCCGTCATAAACAAATAAAGCAAAACAAAAGATGGGGCAGTGGCTCAACTAGAGTTTCTGCTTAAGCAGATATTTAGATGGTTTTATATAGCAATTATAAAAATATATATTTATGCAATTTAGAATCAAGTAAAGAGATTTAAGCAGGATTCTTACAAAATTCTGCATCAACTATAGCAACATTCAGTATCTTACAACAGTTTCTTACATCTATTTGTTAAAAATATTTGGATGTGAAAATTTGAGAAAATTGGCATAGTTCCACCAAGGTTAGTAAGAAGATAGCTGTTCACAAAAGCTCAGAATGCAGGCCTCCTCCATTTTTAGCTTTTACTTGGTGTGACTGTTGACTGTCTGCTGATTATTACTAAGGTTTTTTTGTTGTCTATTTTTTTTAATATAAAAATACCAGATGGTAACTGTCTGTTTTTATGCATTTTAGGCCTCAGAGGTTTTTTTTTATTTTTTTATTTAAAAGTAATTTCAGAAGCAGAAACCATGTTCTTCTATAACTGTTCTTTACTTTCCTGAAACTTAAAAATGTATCGTCTTTTGCTGTTAGAAATGACTGAAAACAGGTGTGTTTAATGAGAGAGCTAAGAGATCTTAGACTGTAGCTGTGGGAGTGAATTCTACTTGCATACCTCGAGTTCGAGAATTACGGCAGAACTACCGTGCTCAAATACCTGCAGAGCGTTTCAACAGCAGCATTACTGCAAGGCTGGGAAGCTGACTGACTTCTTAGTTCTTTCACTATTTCTGTATTTCTTTCTTCATTTTATGGACTAAATGCATTTTTAAGATTTTTTTTTTTTTTTTTCTTATGGTTTTATGATGCTTTTCTGGCATCTTCCCGGCCTTTGGCTCCAGGATGATTTCTGTAGTAACTTCTATTGTGCTTAGTACTCACCAGTCCTTTTAAATATATTAGAAAAACACCTGAGGCTGATGCACTGTAAGGAACTGGGCCCTGCTTAACACTTTTTTAAAAAACAAAAGATCAGATTCTCTTCTGAAAAAATGTGACACTTAAAGGAAAGATGGAAGATGCAGTGGACATCTGAAGGTTCAGCATTACTCCAGTGCTAGATGGACTATTTTTCTGCTTTATCTCAAAACATCAGACTGAGGTAGTTAGGGGCTGCATTAAGACTGAATGGCAAAGGTGAAACAGAATGCAGTGCCGGCCATAATACTGTTACTTTTCAAAAAAAATAAAAAGTTTCAAGGAGTGTTCATATTACAGTGAGATAAGGTTATTTCTATTTTTCAAAAAAGAAGTTTCAGAATATATTAACAACTATGTACGAAAAGAAGCTCAACTTGTGCTTATGCTCTTCCCAGTTGAAGACCTCACCTTTGTTAACATGATAATATGTATTTTCTTCATATCATATCTTCTGGCGTTCTTTCAGTATCGTACCATGGAAGGGCATAGCCCACATTTCAGCATCCCTTGATGCACAGTTCACCTGACAAGGAGGCATATTTTAATTTGATTACTGAACATTGTTTGCAATCCATGTTTTCTACCTTGACATGCTCATAAATGATGTACATTCCATTATTGTTGTGATTTTTTAAAGCTTCTTTTACAAAACTGGGGGAAAATGTGTATGAGTATGTTTTCTGCTTTACAATGAAAGTGTACATTTATCACTTAGGTACATGTAAGCCACTTCTGTGAATTGGGCCCTTGGAGTAAATATGTTTTGATGTAATGGCCATCTGCTCATGAATATCACATTTGCTACTTTAAAAAATAGTTTGATATAGATAAACACATAGTTTGGTAAGATTACATAGTTTCACCAGGTGGCAATACAATAGTAAAGTTAGATCTTTACCATAAGGCAGTAATCGAGCTGGGATGGAGGTCTCAAGTTTTTTTGTTTGTTGCTTTTAAAAATTAATCTCTAACATTTACTTTTAGTTGCTGACTGCTGTTTTCAAAATGATAAATGCAGGACCCAGATCAAAGGGATATCCTAGCCATTTTGGAAAACAATCATAGCCTTGCTTCTCTTTTCACCTTGTGAAAATGAAAGCTGTTCTGCTCTGAGAGGGACCCAGTACAGCCAGGCACCAGGAGACCCTGGAACAGCTGACCTGACACGCTTGCCCCATATGGCTCCATTAGAGTCAGGTGTCAGTGACACAGAAATGGCACTTGAAGCTGTAGCTTAAAGCCAGTTTGCCAGCAGAGACAGCCCTGACGAGATGGAGTTGGTCAAGCTAGTGGTTCTGAGTGCCCAGGCCTGAGGGGTGAAGGTCAGCTGCAACGTGTTGCGCGTATGTAATGCAGCAGATATAACTCAGTGCTGGGCTATTTTGTAAACTGGTAAAAACTGCTTTAGTAGGCTCTTTGTTGGATTTTGGTTTTGATATTATGGTATCTACTGTGGTCCTGGCACGTATTTTACTGCTGAAGTCAAAGTTTATTCTTAGATAGTAATGATATCAAACTAACCAGGACAGACTGTGTGGATTTATAGTTAGAGAGTGTGTGAGTGATGGTGAGTTTGGTTTCTGGATGTATCTTCAAAATTTGTCTTTATGGTTACTGCTTTTAGTACAGAAGACAGCAATGATGTAAAATGTGTGTGTTCAATAACTTTGTCTTGTTTTCGCCCCCCTCTCCCCTCCTGTATTTTAGCATATGTTCCTGAGGAGGAATTGAAAGCAGCAGAAATAGATGAAGACAGCGTGGAAGATGATGGGCTGTCTCTGGACATCCAGGAGAATGAGTATTTGTGCAATGAAGAAGCGGAGATCAAAGAAGCTCAAAGCTACCAGAACTCCCCAGTCAGCACTGCAACTAATCAGGATGCAGGCTATGGTTCGCCGTTTAGTGAGAACAGCGATCAGCTGGCCCATTTCAAAAGCACTTCCTCTAAAGAAGAGAAAGAGGATCCTCAGTGCACAGACAATGTTTCCTATCCACAGGACAGCTTGGCACAAATAAAAGCTGTGTATGCAAATTTACTTTCAGAGACTTGCTGGTCCAGTTTAGCTTTGGACTTAAAGAAATCCAATCCAACCACCAGCAACAATGGAATCAGCCAGAACGAAAACACCACCAGTACTGACACCAATGCCAATTCCCAGAGTACTAGTACCTCCAGTACCAACACTAGTACCAGTACAACTACCAGTAATACCAGTAACAGTAATAGTAACAGTGGTGGTTCAGGTTATGACTGGCACCAAGCTGCATTAGCCAAAACTTTGCAGCAGACCTCATCATATGGACTTCTCCCAGAGCCCAGTCTTTTCAGCACAGTACAGCTTTACCGGCAAAACAATAAACTTTATGGGTCGGTGTTCACCGGTGCTAGCAAGTTCCGATGCAAAGACTGCAGTGCAGCCTATGATACACTGGTGGAGCTAACAGTGCACATGAATGAAACTGGACATTACCGTGATGACAACAGAGATAAAGAAGCTGATAAGACCAAACGGTGGTCAAAGCCTAGAAAACGATCACTTATGGAAATGGAAGGCAAAGAGGATGCCCAAAAAGTGCTGAAGTGCATGTACTGTGGGCATTCATTTGAGTCTTTGCAAGACCTCAGCGTCCATATGATAAAAACAAAGCATTACCAGAAAGTGCCTCTGAAGGAGCCAGTACCAGCCATCACTAAACTGGTTCCTTCTACCAAAAAGCGAGCACTTCAGGACTTAGCTTCACCTTGTTCACCTGAGCCAACAGGGATCACTGCAGAAGCTTCACTGGGTGAGTCTGCAAAGGATCAGAAAACTGCCAACCCCTATGTGACTCCAAACAACCGCTATGGCTATCAAAATGGTGCTAGCTACACTTGGCAGTTTGAAGCACGCAAAGCCCAAATACTGAAATGCATGGAATGTGGCAGTTCCCATGACACTTTGCAGCAGCTCACTGCTCACATGATGGTCACTGGTCATTTCTTGAAGGTGACCAATTCTGCTTCCAAAAAAGGCAAACAGCTAGTTTTGGACCCTGTGGTGGAGGAGAAGATACAGTCTATACCTCTTCCACCCACCACCCACACAAGGCTACCAGCCTCCAACATTAAAAAGCAGCCCGATTCCCCAGCGGGCTCCACAAACTTGGAGGAAAAGAAAGACCTAGAGAAGGAAAAGGTGTTGGTCGGTGAAACCGAGAAAAAGATTAAAGAAGAAAATGAGGACTCTACAGAGAAATTTGAGGCAACGACTTTGTATCAGTACCTCAGAGAGGAGGACCTAGATGATAGTCCCAAAGGCGGAATAGACATATTGAAATCCCTGGAGAACACAGTGACAACAGCTATCAGCAAAGCTCAGAATGGAGCACCTTCCTGGGGAGGTTATCCCAGCATTCATGCAGCTTACCAGCTGCCAGGAACAGTCAAACCCCTTCAGCCTGCAGTGCAGAGTGTTCAAATTCAGCCGTCTTATGCGAGCAGTGTAAAATCACTGTCGTCAGAACACAATGCGCTCATCCATTCCCCAGGCAATCTCACACCACCACCTCACAAGAGTAATGTATCTGCTATGGAAGAACTAGTGGAGAAAGTTACAGGTAAGATCAACGTGAAGAAGGAAGAAAAGCCTTTGGAGAAAGAGAAGAGTTCTCCAGTCAAACCCATGTCACCTGCCGCTAAAGAAAACAAGGACTTCCCAAAAGCAGAAGAAGTAAGTAACAAACAGCAGCAGAAGAAGAGCTCCGAGACAGATGTTCAGAAGGTCAAAAAGGATAGTCCAGCAGAAGCACATACACCAAATGGTACTGAGCCACTTAAAACAAAGGTTGCAAATGGCTGTAACAATTTAGGAATCATCACAGAT
This sequence comes from Streptopelia decaocto, assembly GCF_964273445.1. NCBI lineage: Eukaryota > Metazoa > Chordata > Aves > Columbiformes > Columbidae > Streptopelia > Streptopelia decaocto. The sequence continues at coordinate 61,826,197 of NC_138655.1, forward strand.
CATTCACCTGAGCCATCCTTCATTAATCCGTTGAGTGCTTTACAGTCCATTATGAATACCCACTTAGGCAAAATTTCTAAGCCGGTAAGCCCCTCTCTGGACCCTTTGGCCATGCTGTACAAAATTAGCAACAGCATGTTGGACAAACCCATTTACCCAACCACTCCAGTCAAGCAGGCTGATGCTATTGACCGATATTACTATGAGAACAGTGATCAGCCCATTGATTTAACCAAGTCCAAAACTAAACCTCTCGTTTCCAGTGTGGCTGACTCTGCCTCGTCCCCGCTAAGGGAGAGCGCCCTGCTGGATATTTCCGACATGGTGAAGAACCTCACAGGACGTTTGACGCCCAAGTCTTCAACGCCGTCTACCGTGTCAGAGAAATCTGATGCTGATGGGAGCAGTTTTGAGGAAGCTCTGGATGAACTGTCGCCAGTACACAAGAGGAAGGGCAGACAGTCCAACTGGAACCCTCAGCATCTTCTGATCCTTCAAGCCCAGTTTGCTTCCAGTTTGAGGGAGACCCCAGAAGGCAAATACATTATGTCGGACCTAGGTCCACAAGAGCGGGTACACATCTCTAAGTTTACTGGTCTTTCCATGACCACAATTAGCCACTGGCTGGCCAATGTGAAGTATCAGTTAAGGAGGACAGGTGGAACTAAATTTTTAAAGAACTTGGACACAGGACATCCTGTTTTCTTTTGCAATGATTGTGCCTCTCAGTTCAGGACTGCTTCTACATACATAAGTCACTTAGAGACGCACCTAGGGTTTAGTTTGAAGGATCTGTCAAAGTTGCCACTTAATCAGATTCAAGAACAGCAGAATGTTTCAAAAGTCCTCACAAACAAGACTTTGGGCTCACTTGGAATTGCCGAGGAGGACTTAGGCTCCACATTCCAATGTAAGCTCTGTAACCGAACTTTTGCAAGCAAGCATGCAGTCAAACTGCACCTTAGTAAAACACATGGCAAGTCCCCAGAGGACCATCTGATCTATGTAACTGAGTTAGAAAAACAATAGCGTCCAGGTAAGCAGCCAGGTATGCAAGTGACCACAGGAACATTGCACTAAACTTCTTCATAGTACTGCACTAGGCCTGACCTGAGCCTCTGAAATCAGTCTTACTTTTGTTGCTGAACTGCCTATCTGGACCTTGGTTTTTCTTACACTTATTTTGTAGTTATATTTATATGCTCTTTGTCTGATCTGTGCATGGTTATTTTTTGTTTCTGTTTTTATTTTTTTGTGAGTCAAAGTCTGACCTTTATTTTCAACATCTGTCCTTGATGTTAAGCTATCTTTTGTAGAATATAGTGGGAGACACTATTGAGAGACATTAATTTAGCCGTAAAGAAAGACACAAAGAACAATGATAAAGAGACATCCTAAAATTACAAAGTTGCCATGACAATAAAGGTCACAGAACCTGGTAGTGTCAAGTTTTAACCCTCTGAGAACTGTAATAGCATTTCTGTGCCTTTCCCAGTGACTAAATAACTTAACAAGGAAAAACAAAACAAAGGCTTAAAGGCATTTTATTCAAATAAAAGCTGTGTCGGAAGCAGAACTTATTTTTTTTTAAATGAATGAACTTCTTTTTTTCGTTTTAATGCAGAACTGGTTTGTGAAGAAATTGTGCATGCAGTCCTTGGAAGAAGGAGAGCTGTGTAGTATTCAAGGGGTTAGGAAGCCACAACTGTATAAGTTAAATAATAATTTAAAAAAATAGCAAACCAAGTTGCCACTATGCCCAAACCCTCTGGATGCTGAGAATTGCCACTTTATGGCAAAAAAAAAAAAAAAAAGTATGCAAGCTGTTATTTAAAACAAGTGTAAAAATGTTATTTTCTTTCCTTTATTTTTTTTTTCCTGTAAAATACTGCAGTTTATAGTTATTTACAAATGTTAAGCTTTGGTACAAGCTGACCTTTCTATAGTGTGCTGCATTGGTAAATGAAAACAAAAAAAATGGGGCAAATGTTGGATTCTGTTCCTTGTAAATTGCCAGCATCAGCTTAAAAAATACATGTTACATATCGTACCATTTTAAACTGTTCAACTTTCTTTGTACCTTCTGGCTGTATGCTTTCTCTTTTAACTTTTTATATTGTCATTTTATATTCGATTTCTGTGTATATAATGTAAAACCACACTTTTTCAATAAAATTTAGTTCCTGCAGCTTGATATAAATAGAGGAATTTTACTGGCACCTGCATCTTTCCAGATGCATGTACTTAAAGGAACTATCTGATAAAAAAAATAAATAAATAAAAATAAAGCAAGCAATGCACTATGAATTATACATTTTGATGTTTTATCATTAATATTGTACAGTACATTTTGGTTCACACAATTAAATCCACTGTTTTCTCAAGTGTAAAATAAACCCACATGCAGTTCTTGATTTACATACATTGTCATGTCGTCATTATATTGCCTTTGAGGTGTTATTCCAGCAGTAAGAGGCATCGTTTATATAATCAACCAGCAAAAATCTGTTGGAAATCATCTCTCGTGATCTGTATGCTGACGTGTTTCATTCAAAGCTGTAATACCAATAACGTCTCAAACGAGATTTGCCATAGGTACGTACTGTGAAAGGTACAGAAGCAGCGGGGCGCCGTCAATTAGCGACGGGCGTTCTGCTCATCAGCGAAGTACAAGAAGGGCTGCAAAGGTTTTGGCCAAGTTAATTTTCCTCTGCTGTGTGTGACCATACCCGTAGCCACTTTCTGTGTGTGTTCACAGACCGTCTCCTCCCTTCCTTCGCAGGCAAAACACCTTTTGATTTCAGCAGTGCCATAGAGGCTGCAGTTTCTGCCCCTCTAGTCTGTTGAATGCTGTGGTACTCGCCTCTCCAGCAGCGCTGAAGACCTCTGAGGCTTTGACACCAGTTTTTACTTACAGTACAAGAAGGCAGACCTGTGTTTCTCTGTACTTTTTAAATATTGCATTTTGAGGTAAGCTGAGTGCTATCATATCAGGTGTTTCCCTTAATCTTTATTTCTGTTCTGTTGAATGCAGATGTCATTTAGAATGTAAAAGAGAGCTGTCAGAGCCTTCACTGCTCTATCTCCTGAGTGCTTTGACAGTTACAGTGTATGAAAGCCTGGGATCTGCTATCCATTACACTTTTTGGAGGGGCTGTTAAATATGAGGACCTAGAGGGGTTTGCTTTCACATGGTATTAGTGATACTATTGTGTTATATATACTTGTGTGTAGATATGTATATTTCTGTTCCTTCCTTTCAAGTCTTCTGAACGTAATTTAAATGTAAGATCTTTCCTTCAAATACAGCACAGTTCTACATTTAATCTTTAGTTACAACCCCAGAAATACCCATGCATTGTTCAGTTTTCTGCAAGAGCCTGGTAGGTCCAGGTCAGCTACATTTACATAGTATTTCCAAGCAGTGCAGGAAAGTGCCATGAGGTTTTTTTTAAAACATCCCTTACTTTGTTCACTGCTAACTACCTCTGTCCTTCAGGGGATCTAGCCATTTAGACATTTCAGTTCAATTACTGGATGATTGTGTACTTTGGGCCCAAGGGGTGGTGAGGAAGAATAACAGTCAGGCCTACGGCTGTAATACAGAGTCTTTAAATAATAACCCTTTGAAGTTTTGTTTACTTTACCACGGGCCTGCAAACATGTGATTATAGAATATGCTGTATTACATTGCAGTAGTGGGTGAAAAGGTTGAAAGGGAGAAATAATAGCTCTAAAGTGGGTTTGAATCTAATGTAAAGCCATTAAAACTCATTTTGAAACACAGCATGTAAAGTGAGTTCTCAACACCAGGTGACTCCCTCGAGAGGTGTTTATGACATTGCTAAATCCGTTCAGTTCTGATAGCTTCAGAATTGGACAATCACTCATCATCTCTGCCAGTGTCTGAAGAAAGTCCATTTAGAATAAACTAGCAGCTTTACCTGGCGACTGTGCTGATGTAACACTTTCTGAGACTGAAATATGAAGTAGATGAAAATTTGAGGGCTCTAGTGTTTCACTTGCTTAACAAAATGAAGCACAGTCGCAGTATGATCTTTATTCTTTGGGTTTTTGCCGCTTTTGTTTGAATATCATATTTCTGAAAAATGTCCTTAAAAAAATGGCACAGTTTGAATCAGAGTTACTGGTTTCCTCAAAATTGGTTTGCAGGTTTATTTCTTCTTTATTTCAGTAAGATTTCAACAAAGGTAAGTTTGTGCTAGTCTATTAGTAGCTACTAAAACTGCATCATGGAAGAGACCACGTAGCCTTTCAGGACTGGTCTTTGAGAAAAGAGATGTGAGAGCCTTAAAACCAGTAGTAGTCTCTGTCAGCCTGCAAATCTATTTTGTGACATATTCAAAATCCGTTGTATCTGATTCTTTTCAGAGACGGACAGAGCTACTTTTTTCAGCATTACATTGCTGGTGTTGCCATGTTTGCTTATATCTGTCTTCAGAGGGGAGGATCTTGGTTTGTCCATTTCACAAGTTTGATTTCTGCTTCTGTGCACTTTTCTGTGTTGCTCTTTGGAAGCTGATGCAAACCACTGCAAATCTGAGAGATCTGTGTACTGATGACATTAGTCCTGAATTATGATTTTTTTTTTCTTTTTTTTTTTTTTAATAGCATTTGGTGGGATATTCAATAATGTCTCTGTAATATAACTTTGTTATGAATTTCTCTGGGAAGTTACACTAGTGATAATGACACCAAACATTATCTGTCTTCATCATGGGGGCCAATAAAATGCAACTGCAAGTATAAAAGGCATAAAAATATACACATTATCTTGCATTAGACTAATCAAGGTGCACTGCATTGGCTTCTGTCTGCAATTTCCAAAGCCATCTCAAATTTGAGCCTGTGATATTCTTTAACGTGGGAGGGGTCCTGGTTAGGAGACCTCCAAGGAGAGGCCAGTTTCCATGTGGGGTGTTCTCACAGCTCTGTAGGTGCCGGTCTCCTGGCTGATGCAGCACTGAGTTACTCTCCCAGCGTGAAAGTAGCAGGAAGTGGGATTTCACCATCTGTTCACTGAAATTTAAAAGCAGAGTCCTTTTCTGTCCATGTATGAGAAGAGAATGCTAACCCAAATTTACTGGCCAGATACTAATCTAGATAATGTGATTCTTCCAAATTTTTGTTTTCACTGCTATTCTGATTGTGTTTCTTTTCATAGTGTTTCATGTGACTTTGCATAGTTTCTCTTAATCACTGTGTATAGTCACCTTCATCCTACAGATAGGTGGAGTGACCACATTTTGGGGTGAAAGATGCTATTCTAAGTAAAAGGTGATATTGTAGCTAAATGAAAATATTGATATCGAAAACTAGGTGTGTTGTAAGAAAGAGTATTTTACTATTCTGTTTAGATGTTGCAGATTACCTGGGATTAGTATAAGTTATGAAACATGCTTCTTTATCCAGCATCTTCATTAGCTTTGTTTTTTTGACTACCGTTAATAACAAAACTGATTTTAGAATAGTTTAGCACCAAGAGATCAAAACTGCAAACACTGATATCTGCCTAATGGACCTGTTGATTTTCAGACAGCCAATATTAGAATAGCTGATGATTATAAACACTGTAGACCTTCCCACTGAGAATGAGGAGCTCCAGTTACTCTGTTGTGAATATCAATTTTTTGTACACTCCTCTCTTTAGTTCTGTCTAGTGACCTGCTGAATCAGGGTCAGCACGGCCAAAAATGTGTCTAGTAAGTACTTATCCTAATTACTGTAGCTGTTACCTCTGTTTTCTTCCCTTTCCTGTAAAAAAATACGAAGTTTAAATTTGATTAGGTTGTCGGGATTTTTATGTTTTTACTTCTGGATAAACTTGTTAATGCAGGGGAGGATTCATTATTTTAAAGCAGCATTTCTCTAAATTGTTCAGGGCACAATGGGTTGACCATCAGTACGACATAATTCGGAATAAATTTAATACAGTGACAGTATACTGTACTTCTGTCCAGAGTGGTTGTGTCAGCATTGTCTGAAGATGCAGGTTAAAGCCTGACAGGTTCCTGACCAGGCTTGTCAGATGTAGGACACCTGCAGCTGAATGCCACGTGGTCACTTGAGGAAGGAGAATTGGAGTCTGGTTGCCTGCAACCCATCTGCTCTTGTAGGAGTCCAGAGCTGACTCATTTGCTCAGGACAGCATGTGTTATGAAATCTTTAGGGCTGATGGGACGCATTAGGCAAATACAGGCCAACCTTCAGGGTCATGCAGGTGGAAGTCGTCTCTGTTGGCACACACAGCAAGTTGTCCAAAGCCTTCTCCTTAGAGCATGTACAAACTGAAATTTGTATTAGAGCTTGTTTGTGAAGGACTAAAGTGGGGTGGTACCCATAGTTCCTGCTGAAAAGATGACGCACATGATGGTGGAATCCAGAAAGCAGCATGCTAAAAGTCGTGTAGTCGGAAATATTGCCCAAAGCTCCTGAGCAGCAGGTTGAAGACTAGCCACTAGAGCATGCTCTCAGGCACAATTCCCTACTCAGAAAGTTTACAATCAGAATAAGTAGTTGAGTTCTGTCCAATATAGTCTGGGTTGGAAGATCTGATAACTAAGAGTGAGCAGTTTATTTCCAATAAGTTCACTAGTGGACTGGTGGGTGCTAAATCAGTTTGGCAAAACACATTAACCTGCCAGCTAGCACTTCAGTTTCATTATATCCTACAGTGTATCACCATGCTCAGAATCCCTTCACCCCTCGACATCCCTTTCAGAGGAGTTTGGATACTCAAGACCGCATAGTGCTGAGGTCGAATATCAGTCCTGCTGAATTACTTGAAGTTATGAGGTTTTGTGTTTTTGAATGGCCGGATACTTCACTGTATCTTGGAAATGAGCATTGTATTCAGATGCGGACAGGCAGATTGGGTCACACACCATTTGCCACTGCTTTACAGCTGGTGGAGACCATTGCTGTAGAATCCTGAAGGCTGCCTCTGGAATTGAAACCCAGCTAGGGAAAAAACAGATCTCTGCCACTCTCACCTTCCTTTCTCCCCCCAGTACTGCACGGTGTATTGGGATGTGCAAATAAATTGTGGTTTAACCTGAGCATTTCTGAGTAGCAATGTTCTGTAAAAACTGACCTTCTTCTTCAAGTCCTGGTTAGGCTTAGTTTATTGCTGCACAGTTCCGATGTGTAACATCTTATTTGTTGTCATGGAAGCACTGATAGAGACTCAATGTCAAGAACATTCTCTTCTCCCCGCTCTCCCCCCAATCTCTAGCACAGCAAGAACTGGCAGAGCAGCTCTACAAGTCACCATCATTCTGCAAGGAGTTTGAGGGTACACTGGGAGGGAGAGGAATGGGATAGGAGGGGATTTTGTTCTTGATAAAGGAGTACAAAGTTTCACGTTTTCAGATGACCTCTTCACTTCAGCTTAACCTGCTATAGCTGGCAAAACAAGAAGTGGATCTTGAAAACGCTGCCCGTTGGCTTCAGGGTCTTTGACATCTCTTTGGTTCGTACTTATAAAGGTGGAAAAGTTGTGTACTAGATCACTTCTGTCCATCCCATGTTCCAAGGAAAAGCTAGATCTGTTGTAGGTAGGATGTGAGATTCATTAATGGCTTTCCTCCCTGGTATAAGTCACTCCCTGGGTATTTTCATTCTGGACTTTTTTTCAATTTCGACTAAAGTACTTTGGAAGCAATTCAAGCCAAACTGGAAAAAGCCACTGTTATTCTGCAATAAGAAAAACTGCCCTGAGCTGCTGTGGCAGGGAAACTGCCTAATGCTACCAGTGTAGCTGTAATGGTTTAACTGGAAAATTCTCACAGTAAACAAGCTTTAAGTTTATTAATGCCCAAATGTTGTCTCTAAAAAACACTGCAGCCTCAGACACTGCCCACAATTGGTGTATTACTTGGTCAAATCCAAGGTCAAACACACTCAGCACGTTTGCAATGGGCATGCTGTATTAATAATTATATATAGTAGTATCTGAGTGTGTAGCATGATGATAAAATGTAGGTTCAAGGATGCACTATATAGCACATTTCTTTTCGCAGTCATGTGTGTCTTTATGTTCAAGGGAGAGCTGTATTCTTAGCTGCCTCTAAAGTGCTATATTGCTGAAGTTTGTAGCATTTAGCATTAACTGTCTCTACTGTTTCTCATCACTACTTTTCTGTGGTGTGATAATGTGAAAAATTAGATAGCTTTGCTCTAAAAAAGGCAGCAGGTCTAGACTTAACGTTGCATGGGGATCCTCCGCCTGGGTTTTGGGGGTTGTTGAGTGTCTCATTTCACATTTTTAAAGTGTGCTTTGACAACTGGGAATCCGGAAGAGTGCAAGGAAGAAATAGGACCAAGGAACGACTAAGAACATGGTCTAACAATCAGCAGCCATTAGAAGGGTAAAAGCAGCACAAAAAAAAAAAAAAAGAATTGGAGCTTGGAGATCCACTGTGAGAAGAAGCAAAGATGGGGGAAAAAACTGCGAGGAGAATAATTGCTACTAGCAGGAGCAGATGGGAGGGGTTTTGAAAGCTAGGACTAAGAGGGGTGAAAATGGAATGGCTGGAAGGCCCATTTGCCTGTTAGGAAACAAAAGGGGACCTGGCTTGGTAAAGCTCAAAGGGGCTCTGTGCTGGGAGATAGGAGCATGCCTGAGTGATGTTTGGGAACTGCTCTGACCTCTTGCACAAAACGTGGAATGAGGCTGAATTTGTCTCAGGAAAGAAGCAAGGTTTTGCAGTGGACAGCTGAAATAATCAATGTAAAGGCTTCACAGGATTGCCTGTTCAAAAGCTGGAGGGTCAGGGAGAAGGAAGAGAGATAAGGAGGGAAATGCGAGCAAAGAGTTTGAATGAAATGTGGTGGTGAGTGCTCTTTACCTGGTGTTGCCTAAGACAGGGAGAGGAGCAAAGATGAAAGCTTTGCAAGGGGGAAACTTAATAGTTGATTTGTTGCTGATGGTTGTTTTTTTTTTTTTTCCCCACTTCAGTCTTTCTAAGGGCAATAACTACATCAAATTTGTATTGCAATAGTGTCCAGGGCCCTGAATATGTTAGTTGCTGTAAAAACACACGGTAAGAGTAGTTGCCATTTCATTTGAGACAAGACATAACAAGTGGGTGTAAAAGCCATTAGAAACAGGGGAAAAGGTGGTGCAATTTCACAGGCTATGCATGTCCATAAATTGAGGCTTGTGAGTAATTTAATTTTTAAAGACAGTATAATAGATGTGTCACAGTCTCTACTGGACATCCACCTGGCTGCTCTCAGTTGGCAACTTCACTATTGATATCTGGGCATCATTTTAAGTGAGCACTTAAGGTTGGGTATCAAGGGAAGGTATTTATAGTTTCAGCAGAGTGGGTTGATAGCTATTCCATCCCCAGATGGGAATTGGGTTACATGACAGATCAGGCTGCCTTCCAATTTTATCCAATACTAGCGATAAGGGGAGAGGGGGAGGGAGGACAGCTGCAACCGTATAGTCCTTCTAGGGTTAAAGATCCTAATGCTTTAAAGAGAATGTCTAAAAGAAAATTTCTTTCTGAAATAATTTATGGAAATGCCGTGCTCCCTTTGAAGGTTCCATGTCACTGCATGGCACTACGCAATGTTCTCTTTCTTCACCTGTCAGGCAAGGACCACCTCGAAGAGTCTCACTGCTGATTACTAGTTAATTGTCATTAATAAGTGACAACTGACATTATGGGGGCTTAATGCAGAGAGAACAGAAAAGAGCCACAGATATTCTAATGAGCTGACTCCTACGTGCCCTCTATTGTTGTCGAAAATGAGGAGCTGTCGTCATTGTTCAGGAGATGGGCTTCAATTGCTCTGGAAAAATATTCTCTTTTAATTTCTTTATGCATAGATAATTCCTGGTGCACTCTCTCTCCCTCTCTCCGTCTGTCTCTCTTGCTCTTTCTTTCCCTCTTATACACACACACACAGACACACACACCTCTCTATGAACACGGTGAAAACTTCCACTGATGATATACAATATGTATTAAGACACAGTAAAGCTTTTTAAGTACTTCGATTTAGATACGCACACGTGCAAGCATATGTGTACACACATGCACACAGACTATCTACAAATAAATGCAAAACATCAAGATGTTTATTTTAAGCCTCAGGAAAGGGGTTGGCATGGACAACTTCACTAAGAAAAGGAACCAAAAGAGGATGGTCAAGAATATATGAGCTGATGTACAAAGTTAGGATTGGGGAGGTCCTGTTCTGTCCCTAGCGCGAGGAATTTTGAAGTGATGGAAATGAGTGCACGCAGATTTCAGACACAGGTACCTAAAATTAGGTCCTTGCTCTTAATTTAAGTAGTAGCTTAACGACTTGATGATTTTCAAAACTGTCAGGCAGGAGCTCCCTGGGAGGCAGTGGTGGCTGCGGATGCTCAACACTGCCTGCTGAAAGTGAAATCCATTCTTTGCACAGTTTCTGAAAGTCTCAGCCAGCAGAGGGCCAGATGATGAGGGGAGAGAGGGGCCAGAGGGGGAGATGATTTAATTAGGTGTCCAACTCCTGGTTGCATTTCCTGAGAATTTTAGAAAACCAGGAGTCCTGCTTACATGAGACAAGTAGATCAATCCAGGATAAACTGACTTCTGTGCAATGCCAGATGAAGTGTATATATACGTATAAAAGAGACTCTTACTTTGCAGGTTTGGGATAAGCAGGGTTGCTGAGGGTGCTGCTGACAACGACCACTGAGGACCTCTCCAAAAGTCAGGAAACCAACCAATTCTCAAAACAAACTGAAACCGAAGATGTTGCCATGATGATGCCAGATTCTCCTACCAATGTTGAAGCAACACAGTCACCTCTATCAAATCTTCTAAGTACAGCCAGTACTTGAGGTCTAAGTTATAGAAGAGGAATTTTATATTTTTACCAGTAAATATCCAAGAGTTTCCATTCTACAACAATACATGTCGGCATTGCTCTCTAACATTTAAGGCTGTATGGGTTTGCTGAGAAGTGGCTTATCCAGTGTCTTTCAACTATCTGCATAAAGGGGGAAGCCCATCATTTTAAGGGGAATTTCATTTCCATTGCATAGCTCAAGTTTAAAACTCAAGACTCACAGGAAAGAAAATGAAAATGAGATGCCTCTTTTATATTGCACTCAGAGCAAACCCATTCATTAGCATTCTCTGTCTTTCTGCCTGCCAAGACCCAAACAAAAGATACAGTCTGGAACAATGGCCTGAAATGAGGAACACAACCCAAGCACCCGTGCAGGAAGCCTGCCATGTCCCATGGTATAGGGACCTGGAACCAATATGTAGTGCCCTGAGCACATGTGTGGAAGTGGAAAGCTCCTCAAATCTCAAACGACATTAGGTCTTTTTTTTTTTTTTTTTTTTTTTTTTTTTTTTTTTTAAATCATAGAATCGTTTGGCTTGGAAGAGACCCTAAGGATCATCGAGTCCCACCATAACCTAACTCTAGCACTAAAACATGTCCCTAAGAACCTTGTCTAAATGCCTTTTAAACACCTCCAGGGATGGTGACTCCACCACTTCCCTGGGCAGCCTGTTCCAATGCCTGACAACCCTTTCTGTGAAGAATTTTTTCCCAATATCCAATCTAAACCTCCCCTGGCACAACTTGAGCCATTTTCTCTTGTCCTGTCAGTTGCTACTTGGGAGAAGAGACCAACACCCTCTATGCTACAACCTCCTTTCAGGCAGTTGCAGACAGTGATCAGGTCTCCCCTCAGCCTCCTTTTCTCCAGGTTAAACAGCCCCAGTTCCCAGTTATGCTGGGATTCCCACTGAAGTCAACAGATACCATGTCTTACATTGACATAGTGTGACTTGATGGGTCTTGATTCAAAGCTCTGCAGATGACTTTGGATATGACCTGTATGTGGCTGAAGCTACTCGTCTTTTAAAGAGATGAGATAATACCTGTATGGAAGAGAAGACACATGCTGTAATCTGTGGTGAAAGAATTAGTAATACTGCATAGAAAGCATTTCTTGACGTTGCCAGTGTTTCTTCAGTTACTGCACTGTCTTTAAAATTTCCTTTTGGAGAAGGCAGTTGAAAAGATCACAGTTGAAGCCATTTCAGTCCCCAAGGCAAGAGGCCGGCTTGATGCTCTTTGTGGTACTCCTCTACCTTCTTACACTCTGGGTTAGGAAGCTCCGCACTGCCCACCACTAAGCTCAGTCTAGGGTCAGAGCTGCCAGGGCAGTTTCATATCCAAATCTATCACAACAGTTGTTACTGTTCTCATGATTCTTCCCTTCTTGCTTCCTTTCTAGCTGCAGCAAAACAGTTTGGCATCTTCTGGAACTTCTCTGCCTCCTGTACTCCAGCAAATCTGATGCTGGATAGCAGTGATGTCAGCTGAAGTTAGTATGTTGAGTGGAGCAGATAAAAGTTGGGGTTCTAGGTAGACTGGGTGTTTTACTGCTTTAATACCATCGGTCTTATTAATGGAGTCATTCCTGAGTGGAGTCATTCCCTTCTTTATTGAGAGTTCTGTGGCGTAAAATGGAACAATTGCTCTCCTGCCCTATGTGCTTCTTCCCTCTCAAATGAGAGTCATTAACCTTATTTTCGTCGCGTACGTGTACTAGAGATTGTCACTCAAGACCTCTTAAACATGTTAGCAAACACTCTCAAATGACTGGGACTTGGGCTGTGGTATTCTTCTTTAAATAATTTGCAGTCATTAAAATGACATCAGACTATCTTCAGTTCTGGCATTTTTTCCAGTCGCTGTCTCTGGCATGTCTATGTGGGATGAAGGTGAATTTGGGTCTGTAATGATGGATGTCCCTTGCAGAAAGTGGTTTAGAATAACCCAAGACACACAACAAAGCCAGAACTGGAGATAGTCTTATCTCACTTTTAGAGCTGTAAATTATTTAAGGGAGTGCTCCAGCTCCAGGAAACTGAGGTTACAGCAAATATTAAGCTTCCTGTATGGCTATTTTTCTTGTGTCAGGTGGTGTGGCAGAGTTTATTCATAGGCATTCAGGGGCTGTGGAAATAATCAGCAAATGAGGAAAATATTTCATTTTTTTTTGCTATTTCTCATGTCAGATTTCTAGAGAACTAAGGCTTGAGGTTTAGGGCCCTTTGCATTGAATTCAGATCCATAAAAATCCTCTTGATAGCTAGAAAACATTGTGCCAATCTAATAGATGCATTGTCAATAGAGATTATTACGACTTCACAAAATGCTCCAAGTAACAACATATCATTTATCTAATCAAATGCAATATGCTCCAATCCAGTGACTGTTAATAAATAACTAACTCAAGAAACAACACAATGAAGTTGCAATGCATGAAGCGCTCAGTGATAGCTTGTGCAGTCTGTCTTGCTCCAGTTGGCATCGAAAGCTTAAACATGCTCCCTTCTTTCCTCACACATCCTTGCTTGGTACATAAAATATACATGAAAACAAGCTGGGATAACAAATACCTATATGCACTGCTGATATGTAGAAGGAAATTTCTGTATTTTTTTGGAGAGGGCTGCTTCAAGTGGTAGCAGCAGGGGAAGAGGGTGCCTCCTGCATGCCCTCCATGGCCAGGACCAGGGGACAAGGGGTTTCTCCACAGGGCAGGGCAGCAGCTCCTTCAGCCGCCCTGAAGTCCATATCCTGGCAGCTCTACAGAGTAAGCTAAAGCTAGTCTTTCCCTCTCCTCCTTCCCCAAGGAAGTGGTGAAGCCTCCAAAGACACGTGCAACTGGTTGGTGAGGAATGGGCACCTGTCGTCTCTCACGGGGGGATGCCTCCAGCATCTGTCAGTCAATGCAGAGCACGTGGACATCCCCGATCCTTGAAGGAAGCATGAAATCCTGCCTCCTTTACTAACCAACTCAGGGACAAGGAGGAAGAAGAAGAAAGGAGGAGATTTGTTTATTCGTAACAAAGTGTTAATTTCTTGAATGTGGAGGTGGAAAAAGTGTGGGTTTTGTTCCAGTAACAACTCTTACCTTTGGTTTCTTTTTAACATTACACTGATAGTAAGTAGGTAAAAATCATACTCATCTGTGAAAAAGCATTTTTTTATGTAGTGTATATAACAATATCAGGAGATTGGGGTAGAATTTCAAAGTGGTACTTTTCTTTGGTTCTTTCCCTTTCAATAGCTGTTGTTTTGATTACTCTGTGCCTTAGGCTATCATTAGAATCTTTTTGTGTGTGGAAGTATTAAGTCCATAAATATGAAAATAAGCCTGTAATTGACCCATGGACTGAATTTATTTCCATTAGATTCTTCTGCTAGTATAAAAAGCACAAACTGGAAGAGTGATATTTATGTGTGTATGAAGCTCCCCAGCTCTGATGGTATATCGTATATTTGATAACAAGGTTATGCTCTTAAAGGGACTACTCAGCAAGACAGGGTGGGGAAAACAGGTGTCTTATTTTAGTTTTGAAAGCAAAACTGGGTACAGCCATAAAATAAGCGCACAGCACATACCATTATTTTGATTAATCAGACTGCTAGAGAACAGCTTATAATGAAAGCTGATCAGCATGTCCCAATCAGTCTCATTAGGTTCCTCTGCAAACACCTGGAGAAAAGCAGCCAGCGGAGGGTACTTTGGAGGCAAGAGGAGCAGAGTGATCTACCACTGAAAACACCAGGGTTGCCACACCTGCTTGTGTGCTTTAATGGAGCTTTATGGTATGCGGGGAGCTTTCTCAGTTAAATGGGACATAAAGCTCAGCTGCCTTCTGGGGAGGCTGTGTGCTGTTGCTGTGCCCTGTGCATCTTGAGCTATATTCCAGTTGTTGCCTCTGTTTGTGGCCACAGCTGTAGTTCTGCTGAACTGCTATATAAAGTTTTCCGGGGTTGCTGTTGTGTTGTATTTTTTTTTTCCTTCTGGATTTTTCCACCTTCCTGCTGTGTGAAGGGACCATATGGCACAGCTATTACATCAGGACCTGCAGGCAATTCCCACTCAGGCAGTACACCAGAGCAGGGCTGCACGTCAAAGAAGAAAATGAAGGAGGGAGGTGGGCAAAATTACTTCCAAGAACAAAATCTCAGAATATTCAGGGCTTGTATCATGAGACAGGCAACTCCCCCTGCCCCCAACCCCCATTAGCCCTGTTATCATCTGCCACAGCCTGCTCTCTCTGTATGGTGTGAGATGCTGGTGTGGTCACCTACCCTCTGTTCCTCACCAAAGTCAGCTTGGCAGGAGGATCACAGCTTGCTGGGTCCTCCGGGCCACAGCCTTGGCCACAGAACAACTGGGCAGCCTCCTCTGGCTGTAGTTTGGAAGGTGTATGGCATGGGATGGGATGACATGGCATGGAAGGTATATTATGTATTCCTGGATAATTCTGCCCCACTCCAAGTCTCTCTCTACTTCTTTTTCACATGTGCAGGGGACTGACTATTGATATATGCCAAAGGGAATAATGTGATTAAACAAATGGTAATTGAGACATGGTGCCTTTTGTTTGTCTGACTTAAATCTAAATTTGTATCAAGGGGGTTAAAAGTGGAAAGGTCTTTCTAAACAGCCTGCCCATTTGTTTCTCCTAGTAGCTGCAGTGACCATTATTAGCACTGCTTTGAATTAATGGCCAATTGTCCTATCATAGTTTAAGAAATATGATGGGTTGTGAAACCAATCCCAAAGAAGATTCTGAGTACCTCACACATCTAATTAAAAAGAAAGAAATTAAATGGTGGCAAATAAAATTGGTATCTCATCTCTAGCCAGTGCTGCAAAAAACAGACAGGAGGCTTGGTTGTGAAGCTCTCCCTCCATCATGCAGGAGGTCTCTGTGGTACAGGTTACAAGGACGATCCTACAAAAATTATCTGGAACATCAATTACCCTCGGCCATGCATTCCCCTCCATGCAAGACCCTCTTGCTGTTAAGTGGGATCTCATTACTTCATAGAGAGAAGAGCCTGTGTGTGGGATAGTCTCGCATCTGCATGTTTTAAGTTAGGCTTTCTCTCCATGGGTGTGCTCCATTCACAAATGATGTCCAATCAGTACTGAGAGGGAAGAGCACCTTCTGCACTGCTGATTTTTTTGCACTTCTTGGCAGATAAATAAAAATATGATTACAACATTGGCTAGATGTCGCCAACATGTCTTTTTTGAAATGCTATGTGGTATCGTGACCAAGTTTAAAGAAACTGCTGCTCCACCCTATAGACCTCAGAAATCAGAGTAGAACACTGGACTTCATGGTTGGAAACATTAACTGTCAGCCTGGGACAAGTGGGCTTCAACTACACCCATCAGCAGCTCAAGCAGTGGAGCCCTCTCAACTACGATCCAGGTCAGGGTGTGACAAAAAAAATGGGCTCTTGTTTCTTGAGTGGGTGTGCTCCCAGCCATAGAGGGCAACTCTACATCCAGCCTTATAACCAAACGTGGGAATGTAGAAATATAGATGGTGTGTGACCAGCTAGCACAAAGCTCTTTTGGACGTTCAAGCTATTAGAGCAAAGTAGCTTGCCAGAGTACAGCAGCTTCTGGTGTTGTTGACATTCACAATTTCAGTCTAAATTTTGCAAGTTTCTAGCCCTCAGACTTGCTGATAAAACATTTAGAATGTCACCATAGAGCTTAGTTACAGTAAAGAAAATCAGTCCTCTTTGCAAGTCTCATAATTATTGCCAAGTTTTTGTTGGTTACCTATTTTCAAACTATCATCTCAAGTCATAAACCTCTTGTGCTAGTCTTAGTTCATCGTGCTGGAGTCATGACTGGATGGTTATTTGGATGCAGCGCAGCCAGCCAGAATTGCTAGAGAAATACCACGAGGGTAAGAGCTGGAAACAGGCACCAAGAAAAAAAATCTGTTACAATCAAAATCAGTGGAGGCAAGACCCTCCTGGTGTTGGTTACACCCAAGGGAAAAGGGGGGCACAAAGGCACGCTGCGTGCTTTGGAAGATCTCCAGCACTAAAACCACAGTGTAGATGGTGGCAGGTTTCTGGGCAAGGAGAGAGGGAGGCAGGGGAAGGCCCACCTGCAGTGGGGAATGGGCAAGAGCATCACAGATATTGTGCTCCCCAACCTGCAGTCCTCACTGGGGTGGGGGCACTTGCCCTCCCAAAGGTTGCGTCAATGGCATGGAGGGAGGAGAAGACGCAAGGCAAGGGTTTTACAGGCCACTGTCCATTGCTCCTCTGGGACTGCTGATGGAGAAGAAGAGTGGGAGCAGGAGTGGTCTGTAGATATTAGTCAGTCTTCTATAGCAAAGGGCACATTTTTAGTACCGAGTGGAAGAAGTAGCCACACAACTCCCATTAACAATAACGCAATTGCGTGTGTGAGTTCTTATTCACTGTACTGAAAATTTACCCCTAAGGGTCCACATAAATTTGAGCTGTTGACCGTGTGAAATGTTCTTTTATGGGCAATAAGGACACTGAGAGGCAGCTACATGTTTTCCTAAGCTCTGGCCACATACCAGTATTTGTCTGCATAATTCTTCAATTTTTCTTCCTGGATTCTTCATACAATGCACACGCTGCTTATAGAGTGCAGGCAAAAAATGGTTTTAACAACAGCATACTTTGTTATTAAATTAGGCCTTGGAACTATAATTCCCCGTCTCTGTATTTTGATGAGAAACCCTCTACAATGTTATCAAACTAATATATTGTAGCAAATTCTATATCTGCTGCCTGTGCCATGTATAATATGAACTGTATGAGAAAGAGCTAACTTCCTAAAGAAATTTTTTTTCTCTCACTCCATTTTTTTCTCTCACTAAGAAACAAACAGCTCACTGGCAGGTTGAGTATTCATGCTGCTGAATCTTACCTTTTATTTGATTATGTAAATGGATAGGGACTGTACTCTGGCACATCTTGGCAAAATTTAATTTCTAGTTTATGCCTAAAAATCTCCCCCCCCCCCCGCCCCCCACTAAAAGATTAGCAATTGTCAGTAATGCTGTGTATTCTCTCTCCCTCTCATTCCCACTTTCCTTTTCTTTTTCCTCCCCAACACCCTCCCATTTTTCCTTGCAGAGTTATCAGGATATCTTGCAAATAACTAGAGCAAAGAGTTGTGCAAGGGAGGCGTATATCCTCTCAGCAGACACATTCAGCATTTTGAACTCTACAATCGTAAACAATGGATATGCATATATTTTAAAAATAAACTTGGAGTAATTTATCTTAATTTAAAACTGACTATTCCTGCTCAGGCTTTTTCTTTTTTATTCTTGGAATACTACACGTATAAATCCTCAGACAATCTCCTGGTAATTCATATTAATACACTTGGGGAAATGGTTTGGATTCAAAACAAATGTTCTTGCAAATGTAGTTATCTCATCCTCCTCATTTTTGAGATCCCCAAATCCAGCTGGTTTAACTGTTTAACACCGGGAAGCAGTAATGGGTTTTCCCTGCAGTGCTGAGGAGCGGCTCTCTGGACCTGGAGAGAAGAGTCATCTCCCTGCGTGTGCCTGAGCTCCACCAAGGGGACCCGTGGAGGTGCCCACGGGCACCCTGGGAGGCAGGTGCATGGGGGAGCAGGAGCGACAGGAGGTAATTGCAGGGATTTGCAGGGCTACCGGGGTTTGCTGATCTTTGGGGGTTATTCCCTTCCCTGCCCCCAGGCTGATGTATAGCAGTAGCAGAAGAGTTGGATAGCGAGCAGTTAGGAAGCCTAAACCCATGCTATATCTAGGCCAGCCTACTAGAAGAGCAACTCTCATTTTGCTTGACTAGCACCTCTCTTGTTTTCCTGGTGGCTTTTCTTCCCATTTGTCTTCACTTGGGAGGAAAATCACACAGAATGAGTTTCTCCTCATTAAGCCAACTCGTGGTGTGTCAGACGAGCCTGGTCACACACCTGCAAACACTGACCGGGATAGTTGCTTCATCCTGGACCTGGAAGGGAGTTTGGAAAAAGCATCATCCTGCCTTTATTTCTTTTGCTTTTCCCCTGTACTGTCCTGGAAATAATAAGCCAAGAAATCTGATGATGTGAAACAGTGCAACAATGAGGTGCGTACACTGTATAAAACCTTTTACTAGAAAATTAAACTTTAATTGAAAAATAGGTCTCTGAAGAAATCCCCAGCCAGTGTCTGCCCAGTTACAGTAATGTAACAGTTACAGTGGAAAGCTGTTAGTTAGCTGCAGTCCATGTGATATGTGGAATATACTTCAGATTTAGCATCAGCATTCAAGGCCATGACTGTGTTTTGATGCTTCAAGCAGGAGATTTTATGCATTTAACATCAATTTTATGCATTATAGATCTTGCTGTACCTGGGCACGGAAGTAACCATATGACTCCGTGTTATTCATTCTGAATTAACTGTGGACAAAATGTTTGCATCAACTATTCATACAGTGGCTGCTTTTGCTATGTGTCTCTAGGTGGCAACTAAATTATTCGGTGTCTTGTTTGACTGGCTTTTAGGCAGAAGGCTTTACAGGTACTGTAAGCCACGAAAGGAAAGCGCTTGGTTTGGTACCTGCGTTGACTCACTGACAAAACCTGAGATTACTGCTCACATCAGTATGGTGTAGGCAGTTTCATTTGTGATCTTGTGTTTGTCTCTTGAGCGAAATGAAGCTAACATGCTGAGAGCTGTCTTCGGCTAGTCACACTTTGGCATGTATGTGTGGGTTGTTTTTGTGGTCATAAAATTTTGAGTGGTGTAGAGCGGCGAGTGTGTTAGAATGATACCTGATAACAATGCTGCATCTTTACGATGTGTCAGGCTCTGTCTGATAAATTCTCTTGCTTTCCTTTCTTTTCCTCAGGATGTTTTAACTTCCAGAGGAAACACTGATTTTTACTGTAGAGGTGGGGGTGCAACTACTCAGCCTATGCCAGGAGCAATATGTTGTACCCCAAATTAAAGCAATCCATAATGTAAGCACGGGTCATACCATGAGATTTTCCCAAAATAACTGTAGGTACCCTTTTTTTATTTTATTTTATTTTATTTTCCATTTTGTTACTTCCAGGCCAGTTGGGACTTTTTACAAAAAAATTTGAAAACAATTTGAACATCAGCAACTGGATGTGCACGGCATTTCCCAACCTTACCCAGCCTGAAATTTCATAAGAGATTTTAACGCACATATTTAGAAAGCTCTATCACAAGAGGTCCAAAGTGGCTGTTACAATATTGATGTTGTTTTATACAGTCAGTTGTAAGTTATAGTCTAAAGGAAAGGTTTAGGGCAAGATATAAAAACAGGATGTGACTGAGTGATTTAGAAGGATGAAGGGAGGAGCTACTAGGAAATGGCACAATGCTGCAAAGGAGGCAAAGACTGAGACCGAAGGTGAAGTCCAGAGCAGCAGAAAAATGAGTGGGCAGGAAAGTAGGTGCATTTTTGATCAGAAAGGTTGTGAAAACACCATCCGTAGTCAGTTTGGGGCTGCAAAGACTGTTTTTCAAATCTGCCCGTTCTGTGAAGAAAAACAGTTGCCAGAGTGTGCAGGCTACCTGCTAGATGGATGAGTGGAAAATAGTTCAAGGATAGCGATGCAGGATCACAGAAATAACCTTACTTCCCACCATGGGTAAAAGAACCTGCAATCACAGGTTAGGGAATGAGTAAATTAGGCTATCCCTCAGCTCTGCTGTTTTATTTCTGCGAAACTCGGCAGTTTCTCATTCTTGCCTATGCACAAAAAGCAAAAGCCTTTCTTGCTCCCACGCTGGCTGAACCTTTTCAGCTTTAATGGGTGCTCTAATGTCCTGCCACACACTGCAGCAGGTCTGCTTGTGGTGGTAACAGCTTTCTTTGGGCTACAAGGACATGAAAGGAAAACACTGAATGTCTTCAGCAAGGTGAGTCTCATAGACAAAGAGCCAACATGGGAGTCACCTTAGATACAATTCCCCTACACTGTGTATTATTGAAGATATTTTGGAGTAACCTGTTCCTCTGCTGATTCATTCTTCTAGGAGATAAGAAGGAATACTTCTTTCAGAGGGCAGTGACAAAGGAAACTGTTCTACTTTCTTTTCCAAAGTACTTTAAAAAGGACACTTCCCTAATGTGAAGGTGGGTGCTTTCAGAACAGTGGAATTTTAGATGAACAAGAGCAGAAGACTTTTTTTCTTGGTAGGGTGGTCATGACAGCTCAGGAAATGCAAAGGTGGTTGCTTGCACGCCGTGCCCAAGGTGCTCTGGGCCTCTCAGAAGTGGAGCTGTGTGTATCTGGAGTTTTCAAACCATCACCACAAGCAATCAGCTGCTGCTGACTCTTCTCTCTTCTCCTTCTCCCTCCATATTTCTGCCAAGCAGAAATGTCTTGCGGTTGTCTCATCCGCAGATCAGTCTGTGGAGCAGTTTTTGAGCACAAAGCGATCTGTGACAGGCTGTACCGTGCGATCACCGCAGGCAGCCTGACTTCACATTAAATGTAATTCTTTCCATAATTCTTGTTGCTTATTAACACATTGGAGGCCTGATCCTGATTCCTTTGAAGGCGATGACAAAGCTCCCACTGAACGTAGCAGGAGGTGAAGGGCAGCCTTTGCTGCTTGACAAAAACAAAACGTTATGGTGCTGTAGTTGCTTGAGAAGCATAAATCCAGCGATCCTTAAATTTTGTGGCTTTTTTTAGTTCTACTTTTTTTTTTGGTTGTTTTTTTCAGAGCTACACCTCCTCATTACAGTGTAATTTTATAAAACCCATAGAGTTGTAACCCCGACTCCACTCCTGGCCATGCCAGCAGACATCTCCAGGCCTGCTGCCCCAGCTGCAGCCTCTGGTTCAGCCTGGGTGCTGCTGTCTTTTCCCCTCATGATTTGCCTCAAGCTTCAAGCTCTCCTGGTTCTGAGGTTTGCAAGCCTGGCCTGAGATCCCGTCAAGCACCTGGGGTTGGGCGGGTGGCACCTGCTTGGGAAATGGCCATGTGGGGAGCCTGGGGGCGGCTGGAAACCACATCTCTGGCCATCTCTGGTGCCACCACAACAGACCCACACCTCTGCCCTCGCTCCTCGGCAGCCTCCTGGTCTCTCAGTACCCCCGGCCCTCCCTTGCATTCCTGGAGTTTGCTTTTCGAGCAACCTGCCTCCCTGGTTTTCGCAATGACTTCGTGCAAGCAGAAACAGGACTGTAATGTGAGCGAGCCCACAGCCTCGAGAGCCGTCTGCCTGCTTCGCCTGGGTTTCAGCATGCTGCCGCCTCACCTATTGAGCTAAATTTCCCATTACAACTTGAATTTAAATATTCTAATAAATTTGTTTTAGAAACTCTTACAGCTCCCTTGTGCCATTTGCAGGGAAACACTCTCTGGGTTTTTTTCTGGGAGATGGAGATTTCTTTGTGCTTGGGGTGACTGATTGAATTTTACCTGCGCTAAATTATATTTGCACATTCTAGTAATTGCAAAGGGCCACACAGAGAAACAAAGCATTGACTGCCGTTGTACTGGGATTTCCCAGATGTATAATTTCAAATTGATATGAAAAAAAACCTTGCAATGCATTAATAATAGCAGAAAATGTAACTCAGTTGGCCAAGGGTGAACAGAGGCTTTCTTTTTTTTTTCCTGAGCTGCAAAACAAGCTATAGACCTCAGGTGACTAGCATTTTGTGTTAGAATGGGTTTTCTATCGCTTGCCTTCCGAAACACAAAATAAAGATTTATACTGACCAACTTTGCTGTATATAACAGATCTGGATCATACCTGGGAAGCAGCGTGGGATTTTTTGAAGTGAAAGCAGAAGGTTTTCATCTAATTCAAAGGCATTTTTTGGTCATTCAGTCTTCTGGCAGGTCACCTGTCCTTTTTCTGCTGCTTAACAGTATCTCATGGTTGGAAATATTATGACATTAAAAAAGAAATCTTTGGCAAACAGCACATACTTTTCATGTCAGAGTGCACCGAGAATGAGAGGGAATGATGCGCAGTAGAGATACCAGTGGTATACTTACATGTTTATTAATAAAGCATGAAGATTAGCTTTTTAAAGGCATAGGCCAGTGTTGGAGGTCTGGTTTTCCAACTCTCCACAAAATCAAAGGAGACCAAAAGCCCTGATAAACATTTAATTATTATAATAATACATCTAACGTGTCATAAGAAAGTGCTTACGCATATAGCTCTGGCTGGCTGCCTGATGGGATTCAAGGTGTTTTCTCATGGGTCTGGAGCATACGTATATGTCAAGCATAAACACTTCACTGAAATGATGCTGGAGGGAGAAAGTACAGTCTCAGGGGGAGAGGGACGCACAAACTATTAGCATTTTGGTCTAAGCAAGAACCTCGATGTCTTGCCGAGCTGCAGTGATATTTTCTAAAGAAAGAGAGGGGACTCACAAGCCTGAATTTAGCCTTGGGATGTCGCTACTTCGGGAGGTCTGACTCATACTGTGGTGTGGCTGGTCTCTCTCCTACATGGAGCAGACTAGGAGCAGCAGCTTAAGATCTCCTTCACATGCACCGCCACTGCCAGCCTGATCACCACGTTACTCCTCTTAGTTTACAAAGCAAATGATGCAGCCTGGCCAGTGGGAAGTTTTGCAGGGCCCTGTCTGAAAGCCCCACTCAAAGGGTGAGAGAAGGATGTTCAGCAGGTCTCGGTGGCTGATCAATGCTGCGGCTCCTACTGTGGCCAGGACGGAGCTGGATCTCTGTCTTTCAAAAAGGAGAGCTGTACACACCACTTTCCTGTTTTGTTTTGCACAGTTGTTCTTTTTCTTTTTTTTTCCCAGCACAATATTACCAGCAGAAATAACAAACCTCTGTTATCGCCACTATTTTTAATGCTATGAGCAGTTGTAACTGGAAGCCACCTCCTTGTCTGTGCCTTACAAGCACTTCTTTTCCACTCAAACTCTGGGAGTACACAGCTCAACTATTGCTGCCTTCATGCTCTTGCAAATTTTAATGCATTATTAATAATTTTGTAACATATTTCTTCAAGCTCTTTAGCAGAAAATGTTATTTCAGTGCTGCCTCTGATAAGAGTCTTAGTCACCATATGCACTATTTTCAAGCTACCACACAACCTGAGCTTTTAATTTGTTCCCCCTGTTCAAACACAGGAAGGACCTTCTGAGAATAATATTCCTCATTATCTGATTGCTTTTGTGAATCGTTTCCTGCATTTCTAGGTATGCTTATCATCATATCATAGACAGTACAAATGGGAGACCTATTAACTAATCCAGCGCACACTCCCCTTCTTACCCCCACAATGAGACATCATTTAATTTGTGGAACATATTCACATCCAGATAAATCCATATTTGTGCTTCAGAAAAAAATAACAACGGCAGGAAAAAGAAATCCCCCAAAGGAGATGTTTCCATAATTGCTGAAGAAGGCAACCTGTCCCTTAGGTCGCCTTTGCCTATCCATAAATGCTCATGCAAAAGAAGGGTCCAGAAATGTTACCAGGGGTGATGCTGGATGGGGTAAGAGGGTCTTGCTCCCTCCATTGTCCTCACTGTGGGGGGCAGGAGGAAAAAGACCCAATTAGCTGAAAAATGTTAGCAGGTAAATGATCTTAACTCTGGGCCCAGAAGCTGCTGGATGACAGTGTTAGAAGATGGTGAGAGGGAGTCACAAAAGCAACTGAGAAGAAAAGGAGATATTGACAATTTTTGACTGAAAATGTAGTTGTTGGAAAATAGTGAGCTGACAAAACTGAGATACTTCAGAATAACATTTCAATTTCTTCAGAATGTCCTGATTTTTCGTAAAAAATGTGAAATGGAAAATGCCTATATAATTTTCTGCAAGTGTTAACATTTTTTTCAATTCACAAATCCATTTTTTTCTCACAATTTCATAATTAGGTTCTATTTTATTTTCACCAAAAATCTGAAGAGGTAAAAACAGAAAAAGCATGTGGGAGGAAACAACGATGGTGCATTTTTTTTTTTTTTAAATACATTCTTTCTGGAAAAAGATGGGAAAAATAATTATTGCCTCACCCTCCACCCAGGAAAAAAAAAGCTTTATACCTTTGTATTTCAAAATGCTATGTTCAGACACTGCATGAAAACGCTCAAGAGAGACTAAAATCTTTTACTTCTTTTAAATAGTATGTATTCATGCTCACATTGGTATATATTATATGTAATGTGATAAGTATATGTAATCCTTAATAATTATAATGACAAATTGTGTCACAATGGTTGTTCATACTCCATCTTCTGTTGAACAGGCAGAAATAGTTTACAGGAACAAACAGGATTTTGTTTGCCCTCCCTAGAAAGTGAGGGAAAGGCAAAAATGCCCCCAGTGCCCTGGGGCTGCCCAGAGGGCACTAAGTAGGCTGGTGGTGGGATGTCCATCCCTGTGAATCCACAGTCTGGGGGTGGCCAGTCTCAGACTGGCAGAAGGTTTTGTGGGGTTGGGGTGATATTAGTGCCATCCAGGCAGTTAGCAGAGTGTCAGTCTGCCTATCTGTCCATCGTGTGTGTGAGCTGAGGCAGCATAAAGGGGTAGGCAGAGGGATGGTTTGGGCAGGATGGCAGCACTTCTGCTGCACTGGTTGCCGTTGCTTTGTAAGGAAGCAAAAAAAGATTAAAAAATAAATAATGTTGGTGGTAGTTTGCAGCTCAGTGCTTCATGAGAGAGCATCCCTTGTTACACCCAATGCCACAACACCTACAAGTCATTACAGGGAGAGAAAAACTGTCATTTTTGATGAATATAGTTCTTTCTAGAAGTTTCAGAGTTCCACTTTTCAGACAAATGAACTGTTTTCAACAACCTGGAGCATGAACCTGCAGGGTCAATGTGTGTTGGCCACGAAGCTGATGGAAGGACTTCACTGTGTTGGACTTCACTGTGCTTCTCCAGCTAAGCATTTTGTCACATCTGGTCAACTCAGACATCTCAGTTTTTGCAATCAGGGGATGAAGGGGAACTGTCAGTCTCAGATAACTGGCTTGGCTATATCTTAAGGGGTAGTGCCCATTTTATTCTGTCTTGTCTGTCAAGCTCAAAAGCCCACCTGAAGACCTTTGTCTGTTCCCTGCCAGCATAGCAGGAGAGGAACAACCCTTATGCTATTTCCTTGTGCTGTTTCAGCCTGGAGAAGAGAAGGCTCCAGGGAGACCTTATTGCAGCCTTCCAGAACTTAAAAGGGGCCTATAAGAAAGATGGGCACAGACTTTTTAGCAGGGCCTGTTACGATAGGACCAGGGCTAATGGTTTTAAATTGAAGGAGAGGAAATTCAGGCTAGATGTGAGGAAGAATTTTTTTACAATGAGGGTGGTGAAACACGGGCCCAGGTTTCCCAGAGAGGTGGTAGATGCCCCATCCCTGGAGACATTCAAGACCAGGCTGGACAGGGCTCTGAGCAGCCTGATCTGGTTAAAGATGTCCCTGCTCATTGCAGGGGGGTTGGACTGGATGACTTTTGAAAGTCCCTCCCAACCCAAACTATTGTATGATTCCTTTGTGGATATTGCTTACTGTTCCCTAATTACCAGTGCGAGACCCTCACACTGTCCATTTCTATGCTGTCAGCTTGACCTGGTCAGCTTGGTCACAAATTAGCTGGGGTCAAGGTGAGTCCAGTGGGGCTGGAGCACTGGCAGGGCTGTGGGGAGCGGGTGGCCCTGGCAGGAGCACCCCAGGATGGGGCAGGGGGTGACTGGCAGCTGTGGTGGTGCTGTGGCGTGGTGGGGGCTCAGGGAAGAAGCCTGGCCGAGAGCAGAAGGGCAGATGGAGGCAGGCAATGCTCCCAGGGGCATGAGGAAAAGCTCCTGTCAACCCAGATGTTTTTGTCCTGAAATGTCTCAGCCAGATGCATGTAATAGATAATATTATATTAATAAAATAATATTCATCTCCAGTGATGGCTTCTTGTAGGTCCTGGAAGAGAGTGGCGATTGCAAGGATAAAGGGAGGACAAGGGGGAAAGAGGAGGAAAAACAGTGAGGACTTAGCCCACAAATTTGTGTGCCTGGCTGTGACAGCAACAGCTACAGTGAGAATACATTGCACTTTTTTGTTGACTTTTCAGTTTTTTTTTAATTACCAGCAAGTTGGTAATGGCATACAGAATCAGATCCTGCTTCCTTTCACACTCTAGACACTCATGTCTTGACCGCAGCACCATAAAATTATCAAAGGGAAATATTATTGGCTGTAACCACCTTGGTAATATTTTTACAACTCCTGATTGACCACAAATCTATATTTAATAAGAAAAACAAAGCAAACACACACCCCATTCACTTCAGCTGCTGCTGTGCATTTGACTGGGGAAACACATTCATTCTGTACGGAGGCAGGAATTGCAGACTGTGCCTAGGAAAATATGCTTGTTATACCCATGACTGGAAAAAAAATATAAATTTTCCCTTTTTAGATATTTTCCTAAGTTGTTCCAGACTTTATCAGCTCTACTGGCCTCCTGCTAAATTATTGCAAGTATTGTACATGTTCGTTGTAGTGGCACATTGGAGAAAGACTTTTATGTTTTGCATACATTACAGAACATAATTCAGAAATTAAGTCTTTAGTGGTTAAAAAAAATCACCCCTTCAGGGATTTGGATTCCTGAGGAAGCATAACACAGCCTGAAACAGTCTTGTCCTCTCCACTCAGATTTCAAGGTAGGGAGGTCCTTCTCTTCATGCTTCTAGAGAGCTGTTAAGGAACTCCAAGGTAGCTTCGAACAGCGAGGAAAACACTTGCAACAACCGGGAAGATACTCTGAGCCAGAGCAAAGGCTTATTGTTTCTGTCAGGACCTCCAAAAGAAAATATATTCCCTGCAGGGTTAGCCTGGTCCTGGATGCTGAACTGCATTTGGATCATGTTCAAGCTGCTACAGGCACATGGGTTTCTGAGGGATGATGCTCTCAAGGTGGCAAGAGCAGGCGTGTCACTGGGCCTATTGTACTGTCTGCTATAGGAGAACCTGCCTGACCTCTCTGGGACTGGATGCAAGAAAACTCCCTGCTGCCAGCTTGCTCACCCAGCAGCATGCCCTGCCATGCCTTCTCCTTGCTCCTGCCCACCCAAGGTGTGGGTCTGACGTGGGATGAACTCCTGTTGCTGCCAGCTGCATGGCAGCAGGGTGCACAGAGCTAGTATTTGAGGGGGAAGGCATTTCCACCATTGCTTGTGATGGCAGGAGGTGCTACAGTCAGGAGGTATGTGCTGGAGAGTTGCATGGAAACAGCTCACCCTGGCCATAGCTATGGCTGTGGATCCCAGAAGATTTTCTGGCTGTGGGCTGGTGTTACTGAAGCAGGACTAACAACACAAAGCAGTGTGTGAATCTTGCCTAATGCACAGCTACGTAGGCTGGAAATGATCCTGGACATTGCATAAGAGTGGACAACTTGGAGAAGCTGTGGCAACTGCCTGTGCCAACCCATGAGGACAAGGGAGGCTGTGCTAGCTCAAGGCTGCGTTAATCCAGATCACATCTATGGCTAGGAAATTTGATGTTGACAAGTCAACAGATAGTGCGTTGCAATTATTTCTATTGCCAATGCACCTGAAATTATAGAAGGCATGCATAGCAGCTAGCAGGAGGTGGCAATTGGCTCCCAAGGGTCCACCATTCACTTCTGACCAGGCAAGCATACTCTGTCCACTAAAAGGGATGCCACTTCCTCACCGTATGGTGCTAGTTCAGCTGCTGATTAGCAGTATGGGATACACTGTCAGAGACAAGTGGGTGTCTCCATGGACAGGCAAGAGCCATATTCCTAACATCTCAGCTGCTCATTAGTAACCTGCCTCCCCTAGCTGGTTTTCAGGAATCCAAACCCCCTTCTAGCATGCTGGCTCCTGAAGCCCTAACCTACTATTAGCTAACCACAGCTGATATAATGACAGAAGAAATGTTTCAGGATGGAAGAAGCCAGCAGGAGATGCAACCTATAAATCTGCTTAGGTGGCAGGTAGGACATTAGGTTATTGTCCCACTACTCTGCACTGGTACAGCCTCACCTGGAGCACTGTGTGCAGTTCTGGGCACTACAGTATACAAAGGATGGATATAAAGCTACTGGAAAGTGTCCAGAAGAGGGCTACAAAGTTGACGAAGAGTTTGGAGGGGAAGCCATATGAGGAGCAGCTGAAGTCGCTTGGTTTGTTCAGCCTGGAGAAGAGGAGACTAAGAGGGGGCCTCATTGCTATCTACAGCTTCCTCACAAGGGAAAGAGGAGGGGCAGGCGCTGAGCTCTTCTCTTTAGTGAGCAATGATAGAACTCAAGGGAATGTCAGGAAGATGTGCCAGGGGAGGTTTAGGTTGGACATTAGGAAAAGGTTCTTCACCCAGAGGGTGGTGGAGCACTGGAACAGGCTCCCCAGGGAGGCAGTCACAGTTCCAAGCCTGACAGTGTTCAAGAAGAGACTGGACAAGGCCCTCAGACACATGGTGTGAACTGTGGGGTTGTCACATGCAGGGACAAGAGTTGGACTTGGTGATCCTTGTGGGTCCTATCCAACTCAGGACATTCTATGATTCTGTGATTCTATTCATATCACTCTGGCATACCACATCTTGCATAAAGGAGCAGGTTTTCTCTGCAAATGGTTTCAAGGTGCTGCCGATATCCACTTGTGTACCATGAGTTCTCTCCTGGTCTGTGTCCAGGCAAGTGGTGGTGATAAGGACATCTAGTGCATTTGCATCTTTGCAGGGCCAGAGCGTGTGGGTTGCCTTATAGCACACCATGGTACACCATATGGCACTGGAACCAGTGAAGTAGCTGATATCGGGATTTGTCATATGCTGGCCATCTCAAACATTTGCCTTTGCTGCTGCTGGGACCATGTCCCCTGTCACCATTCTCCTTATGGGCACTCGGTCCGCTTGGTCTCCCTTTGCCTGCTTTTGTCACTGCTTCCAAACTTCCTTTTCCTTCCAGGACATGATTTGCTGCTCTGATGGGTCCTTCTTACAACAGGTCACTTCCATGTCTTGTGGGATGCTATGTCTGCCACAGCTTGTGCAAGGGTATTTCTCAGCCTACCTTAATCAGAAAATCCAGCTAAAGGAGTGGAAAATCATACTGATACTTCGTGCCTGCACGCAGGAAAAATGAAATATTTCCTGGTTTTTGTTCTGTAGCACAGCAAAGCCAAAAGTTGCTACTTTTATCTAAAACTGTGAGCATATCTGACTTTTCAATTGGCTTGCTGCATTGAAATATTGGAGGAAAACAATCTTTCCGCCTGATCTGAAGCAACAGTTTTTTTGGGGGTTTCCCAGGCAAATGGGAGAAAGGTCTGCAAATTTAATTTGAGGCCAAGTAAAACATTTCATTTGACTTAAAATAAACATTTTCTTCACTATAAAATTATAATTTCCAGTGTTTTCTTTTTGTGAAGGAAACCAAAAAATTTTCTTTTCTTGGACAGAGCCAAAATTTTTCAGTGAATTTTTATCTATGGGATATGCTTCCATCCTTACCGTCTACCTTGTGTCTTTGGCTTGATTTGATTTCAGTGAGGACTCTGACAGGAGGGATGCAACTACTTCTTAAAGAATTAACCAAACAGGAGAAATCTACATCAACCCCTCTCACTCTCTGAATATCTTGTTACACGCCTTTTTGCAATTTAACTCTGCAAATAAATTTGCCTTGAAAAGTGCAAGGTGAGTGTATGACAAAACAAAATTCAAGGCACATGTTTATGAACGGCTCCCCATCCTTCCTTAATTTGAGTGCTGAAAATATTTTTGTTTTCTGTTTCATGACTTGTACAGTGTTAAAAACACTGAAGTACTTTTATTCACACATCATAAACTGGCAGGAAGAAAATAAAAATAACAGTGCCAGCAACTTTGATAGTGTATATGTGGCAAACACTGTGATGCAATTAAAGAAGTGCTGTAAAGTATGTCCTGATGGACCTTACAATTAACCACTAAGACATGGCCAGCAGTTCCTATTGCTGAAAATCAGAATATCTGAGGAGCTGCGGCTCCAGAATGTGTCCTTTGAAGAGCAAATGTTGTGCTTCTGATGATAATTTTACTCTGCACTGCATTTAAGATTATCTGCACTTAGCTCCTGTTAAAAAAATATTTTCAGGTTTTGTCTTTTTATAAAGGCCAAAGGACCTTGGCTGCTGCAACTTTTCCTGAGGTATGTTACTGTGATATACTGTGCTATAAACTTCAAATGCAAATGTGCATATATATTTGAGTATAAAGGTCTCTGACATGGTGAGAGCCACAGGTGACCTTATGAATATAGTTAAGTATAGTTTTCCACTGTAACCTTATTTCTCTTCTTTAGCTGCATGTGTAGCCCTCCAAGGGATTTGTCTTGGCCCATTTTCCTGGGGAACAAACTGCATGGTGGTCCAAGGTCATGTCATAGAATAATGGCATAGTTTGGGTTGGGAGGAACCTTCAAAGGTCATCTAGTCCAAACCCTCCGCAATGAGCAGGGACTTCTGCAACTAGATCAGGTTGCTCAGAGCCCCGTCCAGCCTGGCCTGGAATGTTTCCAGGGACAGGGCAATGCACATGGACCTGGGCTGTGTTGCCCCCATGCCCCACTCCCTTTGACATCGCCTGCACTGTGTGTCTGCCGGGATCAATAAAATGGAAATGTCATCTCTTCATCACCACGAAGGGGAGGTTGGTATTAAGTTTCACCAGTCAATGTTCACAGTGACAGAAATTGATACACGTTCCTTGTGTTATTTCAAGGCTCGAAGCTGTTTGCAGCTGTGTCTTTATCAGACATTCTTGCCTCTCTGCCTCTGTCAAAGGCTTTTAAATTACTTTATATTTGTAGCTTTTGAGCAACTGGATCTCTCTTCTCATATCCTTTGTTGAAATGTAGCAACAGCACTGTGGCCAAGGTAGCTTACTGAAAACATCTCCAGCCAGTCCTAGGGTGGGCTGAGTCTATGATGAAGTAGCTCATAAAAAACAGCCCCAGATTACTAATTATGAAGGTGTAGCTTAAACTGGCCAGTTCTGAAAGTAAGATGGGACCAAGCATGGGCTGAACTGAAAGCGTAACACCGGGCAGCTGCATCATCTCTCCCTAAATCTTAGTCCTACCACCCAGCCTCTTTCTCTCTGAAGAAGCTCCCACATGTCTGCTTGAAAAGCATTGGTCACCCAGGCTGGGGACAGCAGTAGCGCCAGGATCCTCAGGTAACTTGTTCCTCAGCTGTAACTATGAGTAGCTATGAGTGAAAGGGAGAGTCTCTGTTGGTAGCTTGTGCACAAACCACCAGCTGAAACATATTCACACCAAGTGCTTGTCAAACAAGTTGGAATAACAAATGCATATATAAAAAAAGCAAAGAATTCATTAACAGAAAAGAAGGCTAAATTAGTCAAATAAATAATTCACCACGGATTTCTCAGTTCTGTTTCATACCAAACATTTATGTTAACCTTTTAATTCTTCAACTTGCTGAAGCTCTGGGACATTTAAAGACAATTGAAATTTGTGGCTATTAAAGCAAGTACTAGTCCAAACCTTATCTCTATGGGAAGACTCACAGCTATGTCTTATTTAATTGTGGGTTTTCACCATTCACACTCCCATTTAGGAAACGACTTCAGCACATGCTTAAGTGAAGAACACATTTATTTTTTCCTCTTCTGGTGGCTCTGTGAAGAGTTGTAGCTGTTGCTTGGCAGATATTCTTAAGAGGGGACTTGTATTTCAGGATAACTGGAAAAGTCAGAAAATGCTGAGTTTTTCCAATTATAAAAAACTCAGAAATTGAGGACACAGGACCGCTTTATCAGAGTCTTAAGTAATAAAATGTTAAAGTCTTTGGTACTTAGGGACACCATGCACAGCGTGCAGCATCTTTAAAAGTTCCCTTGCAAAGAGGGATGATGGCTGGGTGAAAAGCACAGGTTAACAAAATGCTCTTGTGCTGCTGGTGCTGCCCAGTGGAGCTCCTCAGCAAATGTGCAAATGTTAGCAAATCTGGCTCGGTTCTCATACCCTGGGCCTTTTTCCTCTTCATGGGACACCATTTTTTCCCTTAGACCAGTGCATTGGCTAAGCAACGGTATTCCTAGTCATTCGGGTCAATGCTGCTGTACAGCCATTGCAACATTGATTAAACAGTTAAAATCCAGCATTATGAAATGGATGAGAATACAGTACTTTGGAGTTACAGCTCACTACTGCTTCCAGTCGCTTCCACAGAAAGCAATAAAAAGTACAATCAATGATTGGGATTTCATCAACAAGATTTAACCCCAGTCATCATCTGTAGCAGCCCTGTGGTTTTAAAGACCATGTTGTGACCCCTCATTATGGCTTGGACACAGAGGCCTGGGCTCAAACAGCGGTGTCTGGTCAGAGATTTGTTTATCATCAGAGATGAATTTGTTTTTGCGATTACTGAATTCCCAGTGTGTATGTGTCTTCTCTTTGTGTCTGCCATTCAGAACAGTCTCCATTTCTTGTTAATTTATAAACAGTGCAATGAAATCAAATGAGACTCCCGTAGGGCTTTCTTTTTATTGTAAACATGGTAATGCTCAGTGAAAACACTGAGGTATTTCAGCCACTAAACCCAGCAGGAAATATAATAGTTTTGGGGAGGTGGTGGCAAGTCAAATACAGCATTTATTCAAAGTAGCATCTAAAGTACTTAGTTATTTTGTAAGCATCCAACATATTGTTTTTCCCCCAAGAAGGATTTTCTGGTCATATTAAGACAGAAATCTCAGGTAAGCCTCTCTGTGCACAGCATATACTAAATGTATGTGTTCCTCATTTTGTGGGATAAAGAAAAAAAAAAGCATAGTAGTTGAGACCTTGTTTCACCTTTTGGACATGTGAAAGATCGCACCGAGTGGCTCTTTCAGGTTCTCCAAATAAAGGAATGTGATAAAAATGTGCTGAAACTCTCTGCAAAGTTCTGCTCCATCCCATTATCAGGTGGAACAGAAAATTCACCTTTTTCAAAAATAAATTAAAAAACGCTTTTAAAATATCTTCTCCTGGTGGAACTGAGTGACTGCTTCTTGCTTAAAAAAGGCTAAAAAATAGGAATTAATTACACTGAATACATAAATTCCGATAGAAATCATTTCTGTTTCTAGACATGGGACATTGCTCTTTATTATTTTTATGATGTTGCAGAACTACTGAGGTTATAACACACATTAAAAGTAGGCGCCGAGCTTTCTTAAATTAAAGGGTTGGCTATGCCCGTGCTTTGCCTGCAATGAGTCGGTATCAATTGCTGTGTGTGTCCAGCACCTGTACACCTGAGGGGTTACAGTGGATGTCTCTTTCTTCACTCCATGAAGCAAAAGCACTTTTTTTTCACAAAGTAGAGCAATGTGGCAGCAACACAATTGTTCTGCTGGGTGAATCCTTAGACAAAGTGAGATAGAGAGCACTGATAGACTATATTTAAAGTCTATAAAAAGTTAACAGCCTCTTCTCAATAATTATGTATCTATAAAAAAATAAAAATGGTACAGGGCCAAAACTTAATGGCATTTATGTTAATGTGATACTGAACACTCGCAGGCTGTAGATATCTGCAAAAGTGGGTCACCTATAGCTTAGAAGCTTTACGTTGTATATTCTGTTCAGCATGTGTCCGTTCAAATAAGTTTTTTGTGTGTAAAGTGAGCAAGTCACCTCTAGTATTGCACTGCTTCTGTGCATGCTGCCTGTGTTTCTGTGCAATGATGGAGGACTGAAAACCTCCTGTTTGTTTCTGGCTGATACCCATTTGTTTAACACCCAAGTGAGGGCAAATCTCCTGGTTCCATGACCTTATACTTGCCTTTGCACACATAAAGTCCCATTGCCTACCCAGGATGGGAGCAAATGAAAGTGAGGACTTAATTCCAGCTGAGACCAGTTAATTGTGGCTTTATACTGGGTTTGCAGCAGGCTAGTTTCACTGAACTACCCTGCCTTGCTGTTACGGGGATGGAGAACTTCCATGTCTGTGTGATTAAAGGAGCCTCAAAAGTAATCTCTCCAGAGATCAGAGTGAAGGAACATTGTGGGATGAGGGGAAAACACAAAGACCTTTGGGAATCCAGAGAAATACTTTCCTGTCTCTCTTTCTAACTGGAAACTCTGGTCCTTATTTCCTTGCTGCTTTTATGAAAAATTCAAAGTTATATCAGGCATTAAAATGACAAATTGGCTGATTTTGTCTGTTGTTATAAATATGGAGCACTATTTGCTTGTCAGGCAGCTTCATAATTAGCAGCGGTCTATGTGATATCAAGGCAAGAGATCATCAGATCAAGTTTCATGTTTATTCCACAGCCAGCATCTTCCCTATTGCTAATGAAAGTGTCTCCTAGGGACTGGCATATCTGAGCCTGGCAGCTATATAACATCACTCTTTGAGCTTCACTTCCATCCCAGCCCTCCTTCTCGTTTGGTTTTTGAACATATCCTGTATTTATAAATGTATCATGTTATCAAATATATTTTCAATAGTGCTGTTTAAGGCAAAATGAAACAATATGTTTTCTAGTAATTTCTGTTGCTGGTAAACATAAGTGTGTGTTTTGGGGGTGTGTGTTTATACTGTCTAGGAGCGTGGTCAGCTTTGTTATTTGGTATGGGTAGAGCGTGTGCATTCATGAAGGCATAAAAGGCTGCCAGGTTCATGGTAGTTCCCAGTTTGCATCCTGCTTCTTCCCAAAGCAGAAACAATTTATGTGGGAA
Source organism: Streptopelia decaocto (assembly GCF_964273445.1). NCBI lineage: Eukaryota > Metazoa > Chordata > Aves > Columbiformes > Columbidae > Streptopelia > Streptopelia decaocto. Next base: position 61,861,796 of record NC_138655.1, read on the forward strand.
AACTAAAATGCCTCTGAAAAGTCATGATTTAATGAGGAAAAGAATTGCAAATAATGCAAAGGTGGAAATGGGATTCCTTAAGAGATTCCATGCTTGGAATGATTCATTTGCTAAAATACTCCCTGAAGAAAATCTCCTCATCTTGCCTTTTCCCAGTCCAGCCTTCATACTGTTGTTGTGACTATTTCTGTATAACGTGAAGAAGCTGGTGGTTTGGTGTAAGCAATAAGATCACAGGACTTTTGATACTGGAGTATTGGATCAGTTGTCATGTCATGACATACATATTCATAACCTAGCACGCCTTGTAGTCGATTTATGCATAAGGGACTGATAAGAAAAAAATTGATTTATGATGATCTCAAAAACATGGTCTCCCAAGATGTATTCTGCAGCTTTGAGACCTACAGTTTAGGCTCTATTAATTTTACAGTGCTGTCTGGAATTATCCATCTGTTTAAAGGTTAACTGTCTTTACACTTTTGAAATGGGTAGTTCTGTTTTGGTTCTTGCTTTGTTCATGCCACTGATTTATAAATTATTAAATCTATCACTGCACAAAAAGACTGAAATTGGTTGCCAGATCACAACATCTACTTATTTCAAACTTTCTTTATCAACTTTTTGATATTATCTTAAACACTCCCTGTTAAGTGCTGGGAGAAGGTGAAATGTTCAATCCAATGGCATGTGTTGTACAATTAAATGAACTTTCTGCAAGAAAAAAACCACTGTTATTATACAAATGTTGCCATGTGCCCAGAGGAGCACATCAGACAAAACCTTCAACACAGCACCATACCAGACAAACTCTAGTGTGTGGTCACACACTGAGAGACGTGCTGGTGTCTCCTGGCTGAGAAAGAGCTACAGACGAGACCCACAGAATCTGATCTTTTATTTTTTTGAGTAAAGCAGTCAAGTTTATTTTTTTTCCTTTTAGTAGTGTTGCTTGAGTGGGTAGGGCCATGGCCCTGCCTTGCCCCTTTCCTGACAGGGCAACAGAGCTTATCTTGCTTGTTTGGAAACTCATTGTTGGAAGCGAACTGGGAAGAAGTGGGGGTGGAGCTGTGAAGTGCATGGGGTGGCTCTGAGTCCATGTGCCTCCCAGCAGGCACCCAGCATCCCCTGCTCAAGAGTCTGGCTGTTGTCTGGAGTGGACAGCAGTGTGGAAAATGACTTTGAGGCCCATGGTTCCACTCACACAGACTATTGCTGTGTGAGTACAAGTTGGCTTCGTTGTGCTTATTGACAATAATTCATCTAGAGGTGACAAAGTTCTCCATCATCTCTTCTACTGACCAACCTTCTGCCAGTGCTCTTCAGCAGCTGGGCTGTTTTCATTTTTAGCATGTGATCATTTTAAAAGCCAATTTAATTTCATACAGCTAGCAGGGAAGAGTATCTGAATTTCTTCAGAATTTTCTTTTGTCTTACTTGCACATGTGTGTGTTTCTGTACTGCAGCTTCTTGTCAATGCTACCTGAGCACGTTGATCCATTGGGATAGGTACCTATCAGGCTCTTGGTAACTGTTGGGCAGCCACAGTTTTTTGTAAACTATAATGTCTTGTCTGGCATCTGTGTATATTTGTCCAAAATCTTGCAGATAGATCAGAGATTTTTCTGCAGAGCTAAGCATTAGAAAAATCCCGCTATTAATTTTTTAAGTTGATTTTGGACTCCTAATTAACTCTGGCTGCAGTGTACAAGCTCCAGCAGAAACTTCCTTTCTCCAAGCACAGGAGGCTTATCCCCACATTCCCTGCTGCTTTTGGACAGATGCTAACCCAGGAGAGCCATTTTGCTTGTCTTTCTTGCTGGATCAGCAAAAGGAGAAATATCGTCTATGTGGTACCTTGTATATTACAATGAGTAGATCAGCTTTGGTATAGTTCCGCGAGAGGACTGTTTCACAGAAAAAATTGTGCCTTGCAGTATCATTCCATCCCACAGCCTGAGAAACTCTGCATGAGCATTCATCATCTGGTGATAGTCAGCCATGGGTGAAGAAGTTTGTTACATAGACTGATAAATGTTGGGCAACTACTGTTTCCAGAAAGTCATATTCAGAGGTTCATACACTTAATATTCGGATACATGGCATTTGCATGTGTAAAACTGGATAAATTCCCAAGAGAATACTGAATAAATACCTTATGATCTGGTCCATTAACTTCACCAGAGAGGTCAGCTCTAGAACTATTAGAAAATAGCATTTTGCCCATATATAATTCATTTTTCTTTCATTTAAAACTGAAAATGGACAGGCTTTTTCCAAAGATGTTCAATTGTTAAACTAAATGATTTTAGTTTGTGTTGGAAATGGAAGTTTTCAGGTTTGAAGTTCTTGCATTTACAATGTAAAGTTGAAAATTTCTACATGAAAAGACACTTTATGTGAAATAAATTATTTAAATGAACTCCTAATTTTCCAGTGAAAGCCCAATTATGTTGGAAAATTTTTAACCATTTTCTCAAGAGTAGAATCCTCAAGAGAAATGAAATATAGTTGGTGTATTCTCACAGAATCATAAAACCCCTCCAAAGTTAGAGGACTCCTCAAGAGTTCATCTAATTTACTTCTCCTACTATGCAATGCTACAGACAGAAAAAAAGATAATAGTTTAAATTATTGTAATGAAGAGTTTAAATTATTATTATCAATATATTTTAAACAAGCATTGATTTCCAAGCCACTAGCAAAAAAATGTTTCAGTATAGCTTCTAATGTGTACCTTTTACCTGAACTAGCCATTTATTCTGAATTAATATTTCTGTTATTTAGTACTCAGAGGTTCCAGTTAGGAACAGGGTCCTGTTGTGCCAAGGAGTGTATGGATACAGAATTTAGCAAGAAGCCTTGTGCTGCTGGGTACGTCATCTGAAGAAACCCATCTAAAAGGTCTTCCTTGAGATCATACTTCTTCCTAGAAAATTTCTGATACACTCTTAAGTATACTTTTGGCTGTAAATAACATGTTCTTTTTGAAGGGGGGCAACATTTGTAATTTCAGTTTTACCAAAGATTGCATACTATGGATTGTAGATAACACTCTTAAATGTAAAATGTAAGTCTGCAAAGTACCAGCCTCTTCCTGAAGTGCTATGGTCTGTGAGCAGACAGGGCTTTGCTTTTTAAACAAGAGGTGAGTACATGAGAAGCTATTGTGGAGATAATTATGAAAAACAAACCTCATGGCTGTGATTGCAGGAGCTGTTGTGATAAATACAGGTAAAAATTGTGAGTCTGAAAGTAAAAATGCATTTATTCAAGAGCTTTCTGTGGCCACGATGTAATTGAAAAGGATGCTGAGATCTCATTACTGCTGAAAAGGTCTCCTCACTATGTGAAAATGTGAACACAAAGCAATAGGGGAGAGCTGAACATTAAAAACATTGACCTGCTTCCTTTGGCTCTTGATTAGTCTGAGGATGAGGAAGATCTGCACACCCATCTGGCAATATCTTCTAAATATTGACTTCTAGGGAGCAATGCCATCCAGCCAGCTCACAGCAGAGCCCTCCTTTGTTACTGGCAGATTGTGGCATTTCAGATGATGGCTGCCCTGCACACATAAAGTTTCATCATTCCTTTAAAGAGCTCCAGATACTTGAAGCACAGCTTGTTTGCATAAACCAAAGCATGTAGGGCCATTTGAGACACCTTGGGCATCCTGCTGGCCCCTCAGCTGCCAGGTCTGTTCTTGTCTGGGTCTCCCATAGGTCCCTCGTCATATCTCCCAGTCACCATGTGGGTGCTTAGGACATTGCTAACCGCAGGAGCTACTTATGCCTGAGCAACTAAAAGATGCCCTTTGTGTCTCTGGGTCTGAAAGTACAGTCGTCACAAAATGGTAGAGCCATAGGCAGCCAGCAAGTGGCCCAATTTCGACATGCGAGCACCCCGAGAAACTTAGAGGCATCACAGTAAAGCTTGTTGCAGTATCATCTTGGCAGAAATATCCCCAAAACTAAAGGAATTCATTATAAACAATGATGGACTCCATGCCACTCGTAAATACTTGGGGCTCTCCTTTAATGATGTTGGAATCTGCAGTGCTTTGCAGAAAGAGGTTTGATCCTTCAGAGGTGAACCTGTCCTTAACTGGTCCCACTAAAAGAGTAGAAATCTGAAAGCAGAAGCTAAAGGAAAATAAACCATCAGGTTCCCTGGCAGGGAAAGCAGCTCTGTGAGCACAATTGGAAGACTGCAGGAGACAGGAAGGAAAAGAGGGGTGCATGTACAATGAAGTGCAAGGCCTTGCCTGCCGCTCCCATGGTCCTTGCAATGGTCTATCAAGCTCTCAGACCAACAACTGACTGTGAAAAGTGCAGTGTTAAAGAATGTGGCCCCAAGTGCAGCTTTTGAAATTTGCAAGTGGGAGATGGAAATTAGAAAACAATAACCCCCCTCAGCCCAGAATGGGTGCTTATACGGGACAGGGGATGTAGAGAGAGAGGGATGCTTTTGGCTTTAAGGCCAAGAAACATGACAAAGCTATTTCTTTTGTGTCTGGACTTGAGAAAGTGCTTATGAAAGAGCAAAGAGGAAAGGTCGTGCTTGAGGTGTGGTTCTCACTGGGCTGCCATTGAACTACCCCTGAGGATGGATGGATGGATGGATGGATGGATGGATGGATGGATGGAGAAAAAATTGTGACTGAGCTCATGGTGTTAGCATTGACATTGTTCCTCATGACTTGTATCCTTTTCTGCTTTCAGATAATGCCTGTAACACATAGCACTCTAGTAACAATTTCACTTGTCTGAGAAGCTCTTGGAATCATGGCCGCAAGAATCAGCAAACAGCACCGGTGACCGTGAGCTGTACCCCCTCTGCCGCAGGTGCCTGGCTTAAGCTTTATTTACCCTGAGTTCCTCTGCCTGCTTATGGAGGGACTGGGGGAGTGGCAGGTTGCCTGAAGTGCTCGCTGGTAGTCACAAATTTGGACACAGCAGCTGTGATGGCACCAGTTATCCCCCATCAGCAGGCAGCCTGAACATGGGCCCCAGCACCTGGGGCACAAACCAGCCTCCTGCTTCTGCTGCCTCTGCTCTCGAGGCGCTTGCACAGCGCTGTGAGCCCAGGTACACGTAGGCAGCACTTTGATATTAGTTGGGAAGAAACAGGCACAGGCCCGACTGAAGCCTTACTCTATCATTCTTTCAGTTACTTTATACAAACCTCTTAACAGCTGATGTGATAAGGCTGATGGTCAAAATAAGTCTGATTTTGGGCAAGAAAGCATTAGGAAGGAAACTGAGAAAACATGGATTTTTACCACTGAAGCAGCTGGCAGCTGACTTGTCTTGATCCCGTGTACTAATGATAGCGCTAGGGGCAGTGACCTGCCTGAGGATGTTTTCCCAATCCTTCCACCTTCCCCACGCTCCTACTCTTTCTGTTCAAAAAGATGTTTTCTCACTGGATGCTGGTGCAAAACCTCTCCAGCAATCCTCAGAACTTGCTGGGCATGTTTTTTGTTAAGTGCCAGGTGGTGAAATAAAAAAAGACAAGCGCACAGAGGCTTTTTGTTACTGTGATTAATTTTCACGTTCTTACAACTCCTGATCCTGGCTGCATCTCGATGTGGAGGATTCAGCATTTAAATAGCATTCACGGGTTACTATTGATCAAGGGGGCTAGGGGGAAGTGCATTTATTCCTCCTGGATTACTCCTTCTCCTGCTTTGTAATTATTTGTTTCCACTTGTAGTGGGTTTTGTTATTTAGTGTTTAAAACTAGTTTAATTAATCTCTTCTGTTGTTGTTGTTTTGAAAATGTGACAGACACTCATGAGATAGATAATGGATTGATAAAGAACACTTGAGGGGACCCTGGAGTGCTCATCATTTGCTAGGTAGGGTATGTTAAACATAATACTGGTAAGATCAAGCCCTCCAGGACAAAAAATGAAAGAGGCATTTAATTGGAACACTTAGCAATCACAAAACCAAGACAGAGGTTAAATTGTTTTGAGCAAGAGAAATTAATACATTAAAGGTTACATTTCCAACTGTGAGGCTGCAGAGCTGGGCTCTTATGCAGTGTCAGAATTACATAAGGCAGAAGAAATGGCTCTGAAATGATTGTGGAATCATTAACAAAAGCCAAGGCAGAGTAAGACATTTCCCAGCAGGAGGGTGTGAAGAAGAATAAAGACATGGAGAGAGCTCATTAAGAATGAATTGCAGACCATAAACATTTGAAACCACTAAGTGTGGAGTTCTATCTGTTATCTAATGACTCAGAAATTATAAAACTAGCAATGACTTTCAGAAAAGGAGTTGACTTTGCAGGAGGTTGTTTGCCATTATGAAAAAAAGGTATTTTTTTTTCTAGTTGGGGAAAAAAAATAAAAATCCTTCATCTTTGTAAATCAGCACAATTTAAGCAACTTCAGCTATACCCCAGAGAGATTTCCTTCTGTATAATTACACATTGTCTCAGATTTAGTAACAAGGATGTTGAAATGGAGGAACTGCATAGAGGATGAAGGAAGAGACAAGAGGTTCATTTCTTACCGTCTGACTGCAAATGATTAACCTCTTCATCTTTGAAAAGATCTAGCAAGTGCTGAGATCTCCCTAATTAGTGAGAATTTCATTTTCTTCATTTTGATTAAGGTCTGGACCAGTCTTTGCCTGATAAACAAATGATAGTTGAAGAAACAAGGGTGAATTAAATGCACTGACCAAACTCTGTCTGTTTGGTTTATATGATGCAGTCTCAGCAGATCTACACAGAGCACAGAAGGCAGCAGATTATCAGGCACAAGCAGCTTATTTTTTAGTAATGATACGTACGACACAACCATTGCACCAAGCTACCAGGACATTCCTTCAGTCTTCCAAAATGGTGTAGAGTGTTTCCCTATGTATTGAATGTATACTGAAGAGGTTTCCAAACCGAGCATACTATGGGATAAGTTGATGAAGGAATAGGAAAAAGGGCAACCAGGTAAATTTAAAGAGTGGCATGAAAGAAATCCCCAGGGGTGAAAGGAGTAAGATGTTTGGGGAGCAGAACTACAAGGAAAATGGCCATTACCAGTTGCTGAGAGGTTGTAGAAAAGTTACCAAAGCAGGTCAGTTTGGTCTACCCTAAATTCATTTGGTTTTCAATTTTTCTGCTTTTATGAAATTTTTTCATCATGAAACAAGATGTCCCAAGTTAAACAAAACATTACATTGTCAATATCTTTAACTTGTAATCATTCTCCAAGATTTGGTCCACTCCGAAATAAAAGGTACTTTCAGGCGAAAGTGTCATTCCTTAGTTGTTAAGATTCATAAACATCAAAGTAAAATGTTAACAAAAGACCCTTTAAAAAAAAAGAGAAAAAAAAAGAAAAATTGTTGAGGAGCACACGTTCACTCCACATTCATTTACCTAAATCTGCATTTTGAGGCAAATGAAACTGGCAACCCAAAGCGCCATCCCACTCTGATGTGAAAACAGAGAACGACAGGCTCTGGGAGAAGGTAGGCGGGGAAGGTGGGACGACTGTGGAAAGGTCAAGAGTAGAATCAGCTTCCATATTGTAGGCACAAAAATTTCATATTTGTGGTGGATCCAGAGGTGGCTAAATACATATAAGGTCCATTTAATGGATCTGGTTTATAAAATTGGCTGCTACTTTCTGACCAGCATTTATTTTGATGGTTGAATGACTTACAGGTCGAATCAAAAGCAGCTAGATGTCTAAGTTAGAGACTATGGCCATAGAAAATAGCTCACCTATGCACGGTTTTCATTTGTGCTTGTATTTAAAGAGTACACGTCTGAACTGGAGTAGGAGTTATGGGTAATACAGGTGAGCCCGAGTTTACTCGCAGGCTGTCTGGGCAAGCTGGGCTTTGCTCTGTCCTCCAAGAGCTGACCTGACCCACCACTGCCTGCACCTGCACCTGCTAATGGGCTCAGAGCTGGAGGTGACACTGAGGCGTCAATCACAGCCCTGCTGCCTATCAGCCCAAATGGGAAACACCTTCTCTGCAGCAAGGACCTGGCACGGGGATTTTGCTGCCGGAGAGGATGCTACCCCGTGCCGTTCCCAAGCCACTCACGCGGTGAAATGTCAGTAAACATCTTTCTGCTTCTAATACTCTGCTGCCCTTGACAAGGACCACATCTACCTGTGTCATTAGAGAGACAGCCCCTCTTGCAGTGGGAGGGGAAAACAAGACCAAAAAGGCAGGGACAAATTATATTAGTTTAAAATAGAGGCAAATGTTGTGGGATAAAGTCAGTCCTTTCTGAAAAGAGTGCTCTCCTGTTGTTACCAGGAGACATGGCAAATTAAAATCAACAGTCGTGGAAATGACTGGGACATACTGGGGGAAGGTGTGCAAGTAAAATGGCAACAAAAGCATACATCCTTTCTGGCACGCATCCTGTGGAAGTGTTCAAAAACCTTTGTGTTGTTAAGAATCTGTGTTAAGACCCTGAAGTTTGGTTTGCCATTCAGACTTCAGAGGGGAGCTCATTTGTGAATAGAGGAGGAAAAGGTCTGGAATTCATAAGAATGGGAGAAAAAAAAAAAAACCCTGAAATTTCTTTAATAAATAACCAGGATTGAACAGCTCCAGCAGAAGTGACAGTCAAATGTAACGTATCACTCAGGACACCATCAGGCACTTCCCTCCTGCTGCTGTTTGAGGATCTCTAGATGCTGCAGGACGAGGTTTATTGCGGTGCAGATTTGCTGCAGAGTGTGCAGCGTGCTGCAATAACAGAGATATTTCCACCGGTCTTCACTGCAACACCATGTACTGTATGTACTTAGCTGAAATCAATGGGACATGTAAATGAGAATAGGCAGAATCCCTTCCACAGCGAGGAACAAAGCATCTGTGCTATCCTAAGCAAATAAAAGGATCATCTCGTGCAGGATACACAAAGAACTGTGACCGCACTGTACCATGAGTGGTCTGTTGTGAAGTTGAATGTGTGTAATTTCCTAGTGGTTTGGGCAGGGCGAGGGTAACTTAACACAAAGCAAGAGAGATCTTTGCACGCTTCTAGCAGTGAATATTAGGCAAAAGGCATAAAACAGAGGTTTGATTAAAATCTCTGTGATAGGAAAGCAAAATCTTTAATAGGAGGGAAGAAAAGAAAGGTTGCATATATATAACTACTGAATAAACAAATTATATGTCGAGTCTAAATGATTAATTGCCCTGAAGAAATATATGGAACAGGCTAAACTGGGGAGAAAATAAAAAGCATATTTCAAGGACAAGACAAAACCAGACCCTAAAAAGAACCACAGTTTTCAGAAATCCCTCCCTTGAAAAAAATGTCCTCCTAAACACCCACATGCCCCTGACTAAACAAATTTCAAATAATGAAATAAAGCAAGAAAACAGTGACTTAAGGGGGAGAGAAGGGTACGGAAGAGCGAGGGAGGGAAGAAATACACCAGATAAAGAGAAAATATACAGTGTAATATTTCATCTGCTGATATACCACAGTGAAACATAAACTAATCCTCATTCATATGGGAATATTCACTCAGAATTTACTTGTGGCTTTGGTACTTTTTCTTGACTGGTTAGATTCCAGGTCTTCTGGAAGACCTGGAAAATTTGAAAACACAAATATAGATAAGAATTAAGTGTATCAATTCACTGCTGAGTTGCCAGTTCCTCCCTCTCCCACAAAAAAAATCCCACACCTTACACACTGCATACCTTTGTGCATGTATATAATAAAATAAATATGTTTAATGTAGTCTTACAGCTAGGGGTCATATGGATATACTTATATACATTCACACACAATACCCATCGCTCACTTAACTACAAGGGAAAAAAAAAATTTCTTTGAAGACCAAAAGTCAGACCCAAGGTAACAAAAGTAAAGCGTAATTTACCCTGTAGTTAAAAACCAAAGGAGTCTTTTTACTAGAGGGCTGCTGGTTCTATTCATGCCATTCCAGAAGAATATAAAAGAGACGCTTTGGGATTTTGAAGTAAAAATTCACAACAGTATGTCTTTACTTTTTTTTCCCCTTCAACCAAGACATCTTTTGCTGGAGTCCTTTATCTAGAGCTTTGTATACATATTTTTAATCCTATACAAAAATGATAGGATGTCAAGAAGGATCTATAATAACACCATTTTTTTTATTTCACTTCAAAGACTTGGCAATTTCTGATCCATGTGACATTCACACTCCTTCAGGGTCAAACAACATCTTGCAGCCTTCATAAAATGATTAAATATTTTAAACAGCTCCTGCTTATACCTCCATCGCCCCTCGAGACTGATACTGTTATCGTTTTTGTCAAAGCCAGTTTCCATCCGCATTTGTCATTCCTGCTTGCATTTATGAGTTATCAATCGCCACGTCAAAATGCAAAATAACTGATGTTCTCTGGGCGGGATTGGATGGTCTATCTGGGGCTTTTAATCAATGCTGATTTTTATTTTCCATACCCATACATAAATCTTTACCATTCTGGGCCACATATAATGCGTTTGTACAAAACGCAGTGACAGAAGCAGTAGTTATATTATCAAACATTATACCTCGGGGCTAACTGAGTATCAAGGGCTTTCAAAAGGGAACATTGGGAATTACTGTGCAGGAGAGATGACTGCAGGAGAGAATATAAGGGATTGGTTGTTGCCATTTATAAATCAACATCATGCAAGCTAATCCTTCTCACTTAAATGCAGCCCAAATACTTTTCCTGATACTCTGAAACTCAGCCCTATCTATTTTTTTTAAAGCTTGCATAATGCACGCGAACAATGGTTATATGCATTTTCTTATATCTTGAACTTTTCCCTAGGGATGTATATAGAAACTGTGCTGCCGTGTTGTTTTTTTCTCCCCAAGGCCTACAAGCCAGTAAATATCCTCTTTTTAATCATACCTGAATTATTAGAACTCTCTCCACCCCCATTTTTTTGCCTGAGCCGCTATAATAAAAGGAAATGTGTTTCATTCATTAAAAAGGGTATCTGCCTCGTTTATTCAATGAAGATTGCAGCCGGCTATAGAAATAGCTCGTAGTCCATGCCAACAGGACCAGGTCAGGTATAGTTTGGAGTCAGGATCGCTGAGTGCGGGGCTCCTTGGGGCACCTCTGCAATGAAGCAGAGGTGAGGGGACATCTCCGACCTCCTTTGCGTGGATGTCTGCGTGAGCTACACAATGCAGGTCTGGTTACTGCACTCCTTGCCATCTGGAACTCCCTTCTAGCCTGAAAATTGTCCATATTGCTAATAATGGCAATAATTATATTTACCAGCGTTGAATGAAACTGCTCGGGACTCCCCTGAGTGAGACATGCGTTCAGGCTCAAGGGTGGAAAGTTGTGGGGTGTAATTGTGCCTGTGAAGTTCTTCCTTCCCGCTTTCAGTGCTGGGAGGGCTGAACTGAAGTCTTGATAAGATCTGCGAGATAAGTGGCTGTAAGTGGTGAGCAGCCTCTTTTCCTCCTCTTTTGTAACTAAGCTTTCTGCCACGGGACCAAAACCTTTTTATCAAGTTTTCAGCAAAACATTTTTCTGAATAATCTGCTTCTATTATATGATTTCCCCTATTGTGTACACAGGCTTAGAAAAAAAACGTGTTTATAAGCCTTTTTTACTGAACTACTAAAGGACATTCGCTCTGGGTATCTCCTGAAGGAAGGTTACCAAAATTCTCTCCATTACAGGCTAATATGTTTTATTCCTCATTAACTAGGGCAAACAGGAGAGTCTTTGAATTGTAGCCCCACTATCTCAGGGGTCACCTTATTTTATGTTTGTGACAAACTACAGTGTTTGCACTATGGCAAAGTAACCTTGATCATCCATTCCTGCTCTCTGTCAGGGTCAAAGTGGCAAGTGTAATGCAAAAATTAGGTTAAGGTGACTAGAAGAGAGGTCTCTGACAACCCTTCAGAAGCCCAGTGTTCCCAACCACCCTTTTCCAACATAAGTGAAACTTTTCCAGGAAAAAAAAAAAAAAAAAGACAGTACTGTAACATACTGAAGCATAAGAATGGGCATCAAAGTAAACATGTGGTTCCAAGTTTATTCTGTTAATCTCTGTGAATGCCTGTGCCCAACCCAAGGAGTACTCGACTGCAAAGTATTCCCAAATTGCCCTGATTCTGTTCTTCAAGTATGGGTGAAATACAGTTGAGGTTACATCCCCCGCCCCTCTGCCTTCTGTGCGGATGCACAGCTGGCACAGCCACCTCCTGAGGTTGGAGTTGAAGACCCCTGATCTGGTGGGGAGAGCTCACCTGTCATCCCCTGGGAGCCACCATGGAAATGCTGAACTGGAAAGGCAGGAGCAACCAAACACCTTGTGTTTGAAAAGTGGTCTGTAGTCACAAACATGATCTTTGAGTGTTTGGAGAGAAGAAAGCTTAAATGAAGATTAAGCATAATTTGACTAACAGTTTATACAGCTCTGTGTTGAACAAAAATGAATGACACATGGCTGCTCTAATTAAGAGAGGAGGGATTATATTTTCTGTAAGTTTCAAGAGGAATCCTTACTGGTACCATTCTTCAATCTTAGCAAATCAAACTCCATCCAACAATGATAAAGTAACATTCACTACTTGCTTATCTGTCTTTGAGGATGAACAAACAGCCTTTCCACAGCATTGATGCATCTGGTGCAGGACCCACAGAGCTTCACAGTGGCTATGAGTGTGAGAAGGTTAGCCTAAAACCCAATGGGGTTCCGTGTGGAGGAAACAGCCTCGTTGCTCTGATGGTGTGAGTAGGACAAGAGTTATGGCAATCTCGGCTTTATGTCTCACTCTATACCTTAGTGTACAGGTAGCTCCCAGTATGAGGCCTAGGAGACTTTGTATGCAGCCCCAGAAGGCTTTCTGATGGTTGCTGTTCTTGGCAAAACCCGTGGCTGGTAAAGCTGCAGCACTTTCAGGGTCTTCTGCAGCTGTGCTGGGTTGAGGTGCCTGTCTAAGGCTGTTGGGCAGCCATGAGTGAGGAAAACCTCTATTGAACTCTACAGGTGAGGGGAAACCCAGGAGATACCCTTTGCCCCAAGTAGGGGTGGGGAGGGCATCTTTTTTTGGCTGGTCTTGAGCTCTATTATGTGGCTCTCAGCTCAGTGTCCACCCTTACCCCATACCCTGTTTGTGTCATCCAACTCTTCTCCTTTCTCCTTTCTCCTTTCTCCTTTCTCCTTTCTCCTTTCTCCTTTCTCCTTTCTCCTTTCTCCTTTCTCCTTTCTCCTTTCTCCTCTCTCCTCTCTCCTCTCTCCTTTCTCCTTTGTTTTCACAGACTTTGAAAGGAGATTACCCCATTCTAGAGGTTCAATTTACTCTGAATAGGACTTTATGACTCATGTAGCCCTGCCAGAGTCAATGGGATAATTTGTATAATATGAACTACTTGATGTGAGCAAAAGTACTAGAATTCAGCCTCCACTATTTTACTTGGATTCCTGGTGATCTTGTATGCTTGTTTGACCTGAGTAGTCAGCCTTAATTTTTAATTCAGGTTTGGACTGTCTGCAGATGTCATTAAATTCTCTTGGTTCTCCTCTTTCTGCTGATGTTTGGGACCATCAATATTTTGGATCCTGTTTGGATTGCAGTGTATTTTATCTGGCAGCTCTGTCTCTTGCACACTTCTCTGGCTTGCCCAGATGAGTGGGTGGTTCTCTGACTCCTGGCATACAGAATGATTTTTTTTAACTTCTTTTGGTTTCCCATTCTCTACAACAGAAGTCACATTAAATTCACTTTAAATAGCTTCTCTCAGTTTTGGCCTTCATAAATAGATGGATTTTTTGGAATAATTTTAGTAATAAAGTACATTTTCTTTCACCTAGGAATCTGAGTAGCAAATATACATCCATGCCAGAGACCAGTGATGTTGCAAGGCATCTGAGACCCATTGGAAAATAAAGGTAAAGACGTCACTAGTCACCTTTATATCTGTCTGTGGGACTTGCTTTTGAAACACTAATCAGCAGATGTTACCTAATGCTTAGATTTTTCTGTTTTAATAGTTAGAAAAACCAGCCTGAGGAAAATATCCCAGCACTGAATTTCCATACAGGTTCCTACAAAGACAAAAATAAATTCGGACATGTTCTGAGCTGTGTCAAGCCAGATTGTTCTTCTCCACCTTGGTCACTCCTAAAAGGATGAAGGTCAAAGCTTCCAGGAAGCCTTTTCAGAAAGAAGTGAGATTTCATACAAATGTGCTTTGCTAACACTTCTGACTTAAATAGTAATAAAGATGCTGTATCTGAAGTCTTTAAAACAGAGGAAATTTGTAAGTAGAATGAGTGGTTTACTAGTTTAAACTGAAGTAAGAAATCTCATTGCTAGATTACCAGCAATTTGCAATTTTGCTAAAAAGTGTAAAATGACAAGATTTCTCTTTATCAAAGAAAATGATCCATCTTGGGTCACCTAGCAGTAGCTATAAATATAGGCATGCTACCAATATCTGATCTGAATAGCTGTTCTTGTCAGAGGACACAGTACTTGGAGTGGTTAGCTTGTAGATCCTAGTCCCTTCTTCTGTTTAACACCTGGGGTGTGCAAACCTCACTGATTTTGGGGTCCACTCTTTCAAAGCATGCCCTTTCCCTCCATCCTGCACCCACCATCCTGCCATCCCGGTAGTACATGCTTGTAGATTAACAAGAGGGACCTCAAATGTGTTTCACCTTCACTCCTTTGGGAAAGAAATGAGACTTGGACCAGGGTCTCTTGTTCGTCCACACTGTAGCTGCCCAGACTGTACAATGTTCTCTCTGTTTCCCCACAACCAGGGCTCTGCTGGTTGCAGTGTGTTTGACATTGTTCAGTTTGTGAAGAAAATTAGTAAACTTCATATGTCCTACCTATTTGAGAAGAAATAACAGGGTCCCCAGAGACTATGGCCAGAATTACGATTATGCATCCAGCCTTTTGGGGCTTTTTGACTCCATAATGAGACAGAGGACAGTTAAATAGCCTCGGAAGTCCAAGGAAGGGTGTCTTCATTCCCTCTGTTATATTACTTAAAGAAGTGGCATGAATAAACCTCTGAGTTAGCACTACATGAGCCTTGGTGGGATAGGGAGAAAGAAGGCTGGTACTACCTTGGTTTTCTGAAGAGGTCTTGACTTAGTTGCTTGATTCATTTGCATTTAAAATATCATATACTTGCAAATAAGCCTAGTAACACAACCAGAAATATCTGCTGCACACCAGAATATGAAAGTGATATTCTGGATTGAGGGATGCAACTCTGAATTGAGGGGCAGATTTACTTTTGTATTTCCTTTTAATTATTAAATAGTTTCCCCACACGAATCACTCTTTTAACCTAAAAAATGCTTTATTTGCTATTAAAATCACAGACTTGTAAGTAGAATGATTCAAATAAATTTCAAAAACTATTGTTTAGCTGAGTTTAATCCATATAAGTAAGAATAGAGTTAAAGTGGAATTCAGGTCTGTGGCAAAATTCCTTTTCATTTCAGTGGGGTCAGGACTGCACATTTAGATTCATATCCTCCGATGAGATGAAATGTCATAGCACCATTAATTTTTGTTGATCTAAAAAATATCATCAGCCGATGTTCTGATCCTAAGCATCTGAAGGCAAACTCACTTAAGGCTGGTCTGAGTGCAGGAGAGTCATAACGCGGGTGATCATTTTGAACACACCTCCTTTTGCAGTAGAAGGGGTTACCAACGTCACATTCCTGGGCAGAATTTACTGCAGAAATATTGGCTACATGTAATATGTGACAATTACAGTTAATTTTACTTGGAAGTGTCAGAATCAGCACCAGGACCTTACCAAGATATACCAATGTTTAAGTGAAGAAATACGTTACTGTTAAAAACCAAGGTCCAAACATCTTAAAACTTTAAATATGAAAAATGAAGAGCGTAAAAAAGTAATACGGTAGAGCTGTAGAGAGGAGGATGGGATTGTGGAAGACAGAAGTTCTAAGGTAAGGTGAAATAAGTCTGATAAATGTGGAAATGCCAATAGCAAGTAAACAGAAGATAGCCTTGTATGTCTATATATATGTACGTGTTGGGGGGTTATTAAAAAATCAAAATTAATGCAGACACATGATAAATTCATTAACTGTTGTTCATATACTTTAAAACTCTGAATCTGAACTACAGGCAGATACTATTACAGATCACTGAGAGTCTGACTAGCAGGAAATACTGATAGCTGTGTCTCATGGTCCTGAGGACACCTCTTAATAGCATGTGGTCAACAAGAAAAAACCAGCAGTATCTGAACAGTTTGTGCTTCTAGAGTTTTCTTATCAAACCCGTGGAAAGGACACGACTCAAGGTTGCAACACAGTAGAGAGATGGGAACCTTTTCTCTTCTGAAATTAGTGAAGAGGCAGTTATGACTTTTCACACTATTATAATTACAGGAGTTTGGCATTTCTTGCAAGTAACATCACCTTCTACCTTTAAGTAGGGGGGGAAAAGAAAACAAACCAACTAGTCAACTGCACTTGGGCACCAGAGTGATAGGAACAATGAGGCATTTTAAATAAAATAAAAACTCCCTTGTTATGACAAGTGACTAAAACCCACAAATGAATGCAGAAGTCTGCTATTTAATGTAGTGTATGCTGATATTTAAGCAGGTCTATATCTGTCAAACAAGCCTCTTTCTAAGACTGGCACAGACTGTTCTGCATTTGGTTTCCAGAATCAGCAAATTACATTGGCAGAACAAAGCTGTCATATTTGGTGGTATTTTGTTACATCCATTATCTCACTTAAGTTTAGACATCTCTTAGCAAAATCAGATCCCACTTAAAGACTGCCTTATTTTGCAACATTAAACAAAATGACAGGCTGCTTAAAAAAAAAAAAAGAAAAGTTCATTAGCAAGCAATGAGTTGGTGGAAAAACTGCACGGCAGCTTCAGAGATGAAGAATGAAAGCATGAAATGCTGTAACCTTTCCACAGCAGGCCAAGAGCATACATCAGGGCTGTATTTGACTAAACAAGGGTATTAAATGGCTTCAATAAACAGAATTAAATAGAATGAAAAAAATCAAGGATACTTTGAATTTGATTAAGGAGGTGTTACCTCAAGACTATGCTTGGAAGGGATGGTACCATGCACCACTTATGCCTCACTAGTGACATATATGGGGCAGTCATAAATAGTGACATTGGAAAGCCTTTGCCAGCCAGAAGACGGTAGGTATACAGCAAGACTGCACGCAGCGCAGCCTGCCTTTGAAAAGGAAGGTTATGGCATGGTGTCTGGGTGTTTCTTTTTGGTTCTATTTTTCTGAGGCCTAGTGAAGGTCAGTTTCTCCTGAAAACTGACTCTTCAGAGGGATAAAAACACAGCTGCTAGGCTGAGGTTAGTGGTTGAGGGTAATGGTGGTAAGCTGTCACACTCTGGTTTATATATGGATCATAGTGATAGAGTTGTTTTATTTTTAAACAACTTCCCATTTCCTTGACACCTTTTTTTTTGTTTTGTTTTGTTTTTCCTTTGGAAGGACAGACATATCCAGGTCTAGTGATGAGGAATAATGCATCCACCATAGAGGTGAAGTGATATCACAGGCTGTATAATCATGACCCAATAACACCTTTTTGAGCTGGAGATGGAGCATCACTGATAACTTTCTTCCTGGTTGCATTGCAGATATCCAGGCTCTGATAAGAGAGCAGCTGAGGAAATGTGGGATTTATCATGGGGGTAAAAGACACACTGAGCACATAGGGGAATGCACTACCAAATTAAGGTGACTCCCCAAGGCAAAGAGTATCCCAAGCACGACCAAGGGCCTTTGCCAGGGTGTATCTACATGCAGTTATAGGTTTCCACGTTCACCCAACACCTACAGATGCAGGAGTCTGAGCATAGACTGGGTTTTTTTGGTCACTTATTTAGCAGTTTTTAACCTTTCAAGGGAAGAAGCATTCTTTGAAAAATTACTGAATTCTCAAAAAAAGGTTAATTTCAATGTTCTTTTATTCTCTGCAGCTTAAATAGTACAAAGAGTTGCAGTGATATTATAGACCCATAATTACAGGGCTTGGGGGACAACCTGTCTTCTCTGGTGTTTTGAATTCCCTTCTGCTGCAATAGCACAGACAAAAAAAAAAGAACTTGCTGGCCGAGCCTATTATTTTAACAAAATTCACAGTTAAGGCTGAGCTCTGAGGAAGCAAGACTCATGATTGCTTATGAGCATCGTATTTCCCCCACTCTTGACACATGCACATGTGCATGCACAGACAGATTCACATGAACTTCAAAGGATACTGACTTTATAGGCATATAGACATGTCTACTGAGGTGAGCAGATGATCTAGTTCTGACTAAAATAGTTAATAAAGATCATGCAAAGTTTTGGGCTGAACACTTTTACAAATGACAGTTAAAAACTATGCTTGTATGTGTGCATGTTTATGCACACACATTTGTACTGGGGGGGGCAGGAGAGGGAAGTTGGTTTTTTTTCAGAAAGTGAATAATGCCATCGTTGATTTAATTAGCAAATTCTAGATGTGCTGACAAAGGAAATTTTCTTGGGAGATGCACTGTGTTTTGTCAGTGGTCTAAATGAATAGGCTGAGCTGAGTTCCTGGTAATAACAGATGAACAACACAACTCGCCAAACCTCAAACAGTGCATAAATCAATTTGCTGGGAATTAACCACTCGCTTTAAAATTAGGGGTTACTTGACAGGGTTTCAGTGATTAGGTTGTCAGGGACCTGTATTTCTAGCTGGGATTTATCTTTCATTGATATAAGTACATCCCCTTACAGGCGACTGAGTGAGTAGGGGTAGCAATCCAAAGCACCAGGCTAGTTAGACAGTGAGGTTTTATTCTTTGTAAGTACTAGGCGGCATTTGGAGGTGGACAAAGGAGGGCAGAACAGGGACACTTATCAAAAAAGAAAATGTGCTGGCTTTGTGAACTACTAATAATGCCCAGGATATTAGTAGGAGAACTGTGAATGAGGGGAAGCATTTCAGAATCCCTGCACATCACATGGCCCTTCTGTGCAATAAGGAGCTTAACAGTTTGTTAAATGAGATGCCGAAAAATGTTCAATTATACAGAGAAATTAATGAAAAGCAGTAAGCCACTTGGAGGTCACTTCATCTTGTGAAAGTTGAACATTTGTGTAGTATACACAGCCAGGGCCACCATTTTTATGGTTAAACTTATATTCCCATATACTTCAAACAATGGCAGATGGTAGACAGAGCAGTGAGATTAGGTACATATGGTAAATGTGGGGGTAGACGGGGAGGCATGGGACAGGCAAAGCAAAGGTCCATAGTCTCTGACAGTCAAATCAGAATGCAAAAGATCAATAAAACATTCATAGAAATTGGCCCAGGAAATACCAGGGGTCATCTGTCAGGTCTATTTATTGCAGCATTCCTGCTTTATTTTACTTAGCCAGTGGGGAGTGTCCATCCCACTCTCCTTTTACTGGTGATCTCTTTCACTGCTCTGGTACACTTATTTTCAGATGGATTTTCTGATGGTTTCCCAGACAGCTCTGCAGGACGATTATCCAAGCTTTCCCAGTGGTGTATTCCAGCTAGCATAGTCTCCTTTTGGGATGCTTCACAGCCCAAATCCTTCTTATGGCACTGGCTCCCAAGTTACCATTTCCTCTCCTTTGGATCTCATCCCAGGAGGCTTGCTGAAGGAAATCACATCCATCCATCCATCCTGCATTCAGTTTCTCATGGAACTGGGAGTCTAAGTTCAGGAATAAAATCTTAGTTGCTGCAAAAGAAAAGCTGGTGAGCCCCAAGGCAAGGTCTTTCAAGGCAGTAGGCTGCCACTTGCTTGCCGTTACTGAAAATGTGGCCGGCATCACGCGTGCCCTCTTCGGGGCTTCCCTGTCCGTCTCATTAAGCAGAAAAGTCTTTCTCTTTAGTTTTCTCTTCTCTTGTCCCTCCTTTTAGTTCCTTGCCTTGCACAAACCAAACCTGAGTATTTCTGAGCATTTGTCTGCACCTTAGCGTTCTCTCTTCTGCTGTAGCTTCTCCTCTAGTTTTGCTCATCCCTCCTCTGCAACTACTTTCTCACTTTCCCTGTTCATAGCTTTGATTTCATTGTGATGCCCATTTCATTCCCATACCCTCCCTACATGCTGTACAGTTCTCCACTCTATTTAGCATTTCTTGCTGCTTCCTTTTGATCACCTTCAAGAACACAATAATTGCTTCTAGGTTTTCTGGGCCCTGGATGTTGTACATGTCTTGATCTCTAACTTCTGCCCTTTCATTTGCAGTAACTCATTCTTAGCTGAGTTGCAGGCACTCGGTTGCAGTCACTAGTTTACCTTCATTTGAACTCGGAGTCCCAGAGCTCCCAGACCAAGCTGGTTACACAGACACCTTAGGCAAACCTAAAATCAGCCAGATACTCAAAAACACATCACTTCTGTGAATTTAACCCTCTAAAATGCATGCCTCTACTAAATGATAATCTTAATTGTGGTGACTTCCTAGCTGAATCCTGTGAAAAGCACCTAAAGTGCCAGCTGGAGTGTGAAATGTGTGTTCCTGAGGTTTGAGCCCTGTGGATACCAAAACCTATCCTGAAATTTTTCAGTGTCATTCACCTGTAATTCTTCTCATAGCCTCTGTATAAATATATTTTCCTTTGCTGAGTAGGGAGAAAACTACTAGCAGCGTGAATGAAGTAGTGGTTGCTACAATGAAAGTGGTAAAATCTCCTCCTGGTGAAGTCAGTTGGCACAATCAGGGTCACAAAATCACAACCTTTAAAATCACCCTGAGAATGGATACATTCTGTATTGCTTTCTGTCCTCGTTATGATCTCTGTCACAAGAACAAGTTATCCCTGAATCTCAGTGTCTGAGATGCTGTCTTCTCATTTTCATCAAATAATCCCTGTTCTTGTGACAAAAGATTGTAAGTAACAGGAACAAAAATGGCCCCAAATGAAGCCATTCTCATGACAAAGACTGTAATGAGAACAGAAAATGGCACAAAATCAATTCATTCTCATGACAACCTTAAGATTGTAATGAGGACAAGAAAAACAGTCTGAAATTTATCAATTCTTGTGACAACCCTGAGACAGTAATGAAAGCAGCAAATGGTATGAAATTGGTCCACTCTCGTGATAGACACTGAAACAAAACCAGAAAATAGCAACACGTTTATCCATCCTTTTGACAACCCTGCGAGTGGAACAAGAACAGAAAAGGTTAGGAAAATTAACCCATTCCTGTCACAAACAATCTGATAAGTGTAATAACCAATTGTCCTTTCCAAGTGGTATAATTCAGCCATTTGAGCACTGGCTTTATACTAAACTGGAGGAGTAATTAAGTTTCAGAATATCTTTGCACATAGCTCACATTTGGTTTAGGCATAAAGTAGCAGGAACTTATGGTAAATGAAGAAGGCATACAAAGTGGGTCCACACCCGCTGATTAGAGAAGCTCTGAGTAGCCAGGGTGCATATTGCCAGTGCTGTTTTTATCAGCATCATTTTATTAATTTAATTGTGTGTATTTCTGGCATCCACAGACCTCGATTAGTGATGAGGTCCTTTTTGTGTCCCTGCTTCCATGAGCCTATGAAGCAAACACCGTCCATTGCCATCTCGCTGCAATCATGGATGAGCTGATGACATGCGGATGATATCACACTTGCATATTTGCTTGTATGAAACATCAGCAGAGGCAAGTGTGCAGGGAGCCAGCTTTCTCCTCATTGTCTTTGAAGGCAGGCCTGGTTGCACAAGAGAAATTGGGAGAGGGCAGAGGAAAATAAAGTCAAGGATGTGGGTGATGACTGAAGGAATGTGGATGTTAGAGGGTAAGAGGTGTTCTGGATGAAGAAATTTGGTATCAGAAAATTATCAGCACTCAGAAAAAAAATAAAGCAGCAAGGCAGAATTAACGAACAATTAAAAAGCAGAAGGGTGCAGGCAGATGGGAATAGGCAAAAGCTACCACTGGTATGAACTCAAATATAAAAGCAGGCATGTGTGTGAAATGAAGGACTAGAAAGCAGTGGGTAAGGAAAGAGAAGTGAGTAGCCTGTGGATTGCCAGCTCGTGCAAACAGAAGGAAAAAGGCTGAGCAGGAGACTGATGCACTCAACTGCAAATGGCCACCACGGGGAAAGAAGCGATGAGCAGCTCTGTATTTTCTGGACTGCAAGCTAAAAAGCAATTCCTCACTGAGCGCAAGAAATCTGATTTTGAGGAGGGGGAGAAGAGGGGAAAAAAAGACCTCTCTCTCTCTCTTTTCTCAGCCACTCCAGCTTTCTTTTTTACCTGCAGTTGACTGTGAGTGCAAATGATATCATTAAGTTATCTAGCTATCTGATTGCACCCACAAGTCAGTGCCTGGAAGGCTAAATCCTATCATTTGCACCCAAGGTTAATGCACTGGAGCGAATTGTGGGTGCCGAGTAGATTCCTGCAGAATTGGAGGCTGAGCTGAGGCCAATATAAAAATATATCCCACACATTTAGCTGGCATTCTCCCGCCACTTGGATGACATCTGACCTTTGCTTCTGTGTGCGTGTGTTTTTGAGCTGCCCGAGCAGAGAGGAAATCGTTTTAAAGTCTCTTGCTATGAAAGTCAGTATCTCCCTGAGTGGACTGACTGTCCTCTGAAAAAGTGTAAATGCTTAACCTCAGTCAACTAGGCTCAAAGGGCAACACACTGCTTGCCTGGAGGAGGAACAGAGAGGGAGAAAGTGTCAGTCCGTACATATGGGAACTATTCCCTGGCTTCCTCCTGGGCTTTTGCTACCTTTTGTATTCACTCTTCAGATTTACAGTCTATTGGCACCTGACCACGCTACGTGAATGGCTCCCCGCAGCGTGCGAAGGCATGGATTTCATTATGCTTCTTTTTAAAATAAAAAACACGTCTCCAGATAAAAAGAGGTCTATCTCTTTAAAAAAATCCTAAAAAGAAATCAGTTGTGAGAGTCGCTGTAGCCCCAGTGCCAGCTTTATGCCTTCGACTAATGTGCTTCTCCAGGAACAGTCTTTAAATGAGAAGTTACGGCTGCTTTTCTGATTGAAACAAACTAGTGTTGATTGCTGATCAGCCATCTGTAAAGGAGGGCATCTCAGGAAGGATATGAGCTAATGAAAAAATGGACCTGATTTGAAAGTGTGATGTGCTTCATGCCACAGGCCAGTCTGAGTGGCATGAGATTATATCAGTGCAAGTGAGAGGTAGATTGAGAATAAGTAACTTCTGTCTTAAAGATTAAATGGCAAATTTGCTATTAAATGTGAAAGACATAAAATGGAATTAACGCTTTGAGGGTGTTAGCTGTGGTTATATACACTCTGCAAATGGCACTTCCATCCTGTCACTTGCATTGTCAAACCGCACACTCTTCTCATTGCAGCTCAATTAATACTCATTCTGAAGTATCAATTAAAGAAATGAGAAATGAAGTGTTGACCCTTAACAGCCACCCACACATCACCCACTTCACAAGCACATTTCGTGTGGCATTACTTCTCCAAATGACCTTTGTAACTGGTAAAATATTATTGATGAAATCATTAGGTTTCTTGGTAACCAATTGATAATTTTCATCCAGGTTGCTTGGCGCTGATAACATTACCCTTGCTGTAACTAAGAGACAAATGCTGTCATGGAAGTGCACAGGGCTGGCTGGGCATTCCTGCATTTTATGCCCTGAATCTCCAAAAATCTTCAGTGCACAAAGAAATTAGCAGGCAAATCAAAGGAAAAAAAAAAAAAGGCATTTAAGTTGTAAAGGCAGCTGTCACTGTTATTTTGTGGGGTGCCTTACACTGTGCTTTGTTATGTTTTGTCTCATTATTACATTGCATCCAGTTGTATGCACTTGCTTTGTGACATGATACGAAGTGACATAAGTAAAGACTGAGTTGAAATTATGGATCTGGATCTAAACTGTGACGTTAAACTGAACAGTCAAAGTTTGGAAAGGATTGGATTTAGATTTTTTTGATTTTTTTTTTCCTGGAGCTGAGACCAAATACAAACTTGGCTGTGATATCTCATTATTTTTGAAGCACCCCAAAATCTCAAGATATCCAAATTCAAAGTTTTGGGCTAAAGTGCACCTCTAAATGTGAGCATCGTAATATAGATGAACTAAAATTGTTGATTGGGGTATTTAATTGTATTTTTGAGGTATCATTCTACCCCTAATTTTTTTCTTTCTTTTTGCCAACTGATCCAACCTTTTCCTGAAATTCCATCTCATTCAAATCCCTGGAAAAGCTTTGAATAGAAATTACTTTTGCTATACATCTCTCTTGCGTAGCCAGATCTTTAGTCATTGGATTTTTTTTTAAATTTCCTTGAATGCTTTTGATTGTGTGGGTGTTGCTGTACACGCCAGTATGCTTTGTGTCAGTTCTTTTCACTGCTTTGCCATTTATGCTTCATACCAATTCCTTTCATTGTAGTGCAATGGAAAATATTTTCCTGCAGATCTTAAACTCGTCAAGCAATTTTATTTTTTTTTTTTAATTTAAACACACTAAATGAAAAGACTATAATCCTCGCTTGGTCCTACTGCAACAGCAGGAAGGTCTTCTCCTGCGACCTTTGTGCTGTTACACTCACAGGCAATCAGTTTTGCTGGGAGATAGGTTTGCTAAGTCTCCAGTCAAGCCCAAGTTAGAAGGCCAACGTATATATGCTGCATTTCATCATTATTATGCATATCACCGCCAAGGCAGACTGTCATAATTTTCAAACAATAATGCTTGCAAGTCAAAATTGTCAAAGCTGCTTAAGGGATTCAGATACCCCATTGCCATGAAGCTAAGTGGGGTTGTTTTGAGATTCTCAGTGATAGTGTTTACCCTAGGGAGCACATGAGAAAAACCTTATGCGTGTAGTATACGCTTTCCAATGCAGATGCCTTGGTGGAGGGGCCCTGCATAGGGGCAGGCAGATGAAAATGGAAAGGCTCAACAGAATCCTGACAAAAGAAATCATACATGGTGATGGGCTGGATTTTCAAACTCTACTTATTTTGGTAATGCTCCATTTTTCAGTCCAATCCAGCCAAAATGGAGAACTATAGACTGCAAAGATGTGTCTGAGGTTAAGGTTGCTAAACAAGGGCTATGGAAAGACTCTTCTGTCACTTGTTTGGACCTCATCAAGCCTAATCTGTTTATGTGGTGACTTCCATGCTGTGAACTGGCTTTGCTCAATCATGGGTACAAAGGAGGGAGAGAAAATTAAAAGAAACTAAGAAAGGTAAACCAAAGACATTGGAATTGGGCAAAACATGCAAATAAGTCCAAGAACAATGACATATGCATTACATTGTGGCTGAGAACTTGAAGAATGTCAGAAAATGCCAGGCACTGTGTCCCCAACCTTAATCACCACTGTGGTTCCTAATCTGCATAGCACTGTTTCTATGATGTCATTGCTTTGCATTTTAGGACCCACGTCTGGATCACTGCGAAGGACATCCTGTGCTGTGGCGATGTAATCTGAACAATGTGGTGACCAGAGGTGGACGTCCTCCCTGCTTATTATGCGTTGTGGGAATGAAAAGATGTCTTGTGCCCGGGACAAGGGAAGTGGGGGTAGAAAAGGGTTGTCTGTAGAGTTCTATCAAAGGACAACATCATGCAGAGTAACACAATTCTACTCGGGTTTCATTTCCACAGTTTTTATCTGATGAAAAGCAAGTTGCTTTGGAAAAAATCTTCCACGTGCAGTCTCATTTTCTGGGATCAGGGCTCTGGTCTTAGAGCTGCAGACTTCCCATAGCCATCCATGAGGTTGAAATGACCCCTGCTCTGAACAGAAAAAGTACAATGAATGTGCAAAATACTCTAAAACTTGGACTGTAAGTTTTTTATTTGAGAATCTCAAATTAAATGATACATTTGAGAATGCTTATATTAATTTCTGTCTCAGTTTTTATGCATCTAAATCAGATACAGTGATTTCACATTTCTTCCCATTAGTATTGCGGAGGTAAATTCTTAATGATGGCAAAAGGTCTAAACAACTGTTAAGACAGCCCCACAAGTAGAAGTAGAGAAGAAAACAGTAATTTTGTGTCCAGATGTACTGGTTTTGACTGGGACAGAGTTAATTTTCTTCACAGTAGCTAGTATGGGGCTATGTTTTGGATTTGTTACTGCTGAGCAATTACAGGGCCTTTTCTGCTTCTCGCACCACCCCACCAGCGAGTGGGCTTGGAGTGCACAAGAAGCTGGGAGGAGATACAGCTGGGACAGCTGACCCCAGCTGACCATAAGGATATTGTATACCTTATGATGTCGTGCTCAGTATATAAAGCTGGAGGAAGAAGAAGGAAGTGGGGAGATGTTTGGAGTGATGGCATTTGTCTTCCCAAGTAACAGTTACACGTGATGGATTCTGGCTGTCCTGGAGATGCCTGAACACCTGTCTGCCGATGGGACATATTGAGTGAAATCCTTGTTTTGCTTTGCTTGTGTGTGTGGCCTTTGCTTTACCTATTAAATTGTTTTTATCTCAATCCAACTGTTTCCTCACTTCTACTCTTCTGGTTCTCCCATCTCACTGGGGTAGTGAGCGAGGGCTGCTTTGTTGCTGGATGAGGTTAAATCATGCCACCAGTACAGAGCTGGACAGTGAAGCCACACACAGAATAATGAGGAAAAAACATAATCCCAAAAATTAGTCCAGTTTCATGAACTCTGTTTTTCTTCTTTGTTGATGAGGAAGATACTGAAGAGAAGACATGATAATGTAATTAAGGATTGTGTCATGGCACATAAGCAGAAAGAGGCCAAATAAAGGTTTGTTCCTGATCCCAATTCTTATTTCTTACCTTTTGCTAGTTTTCTGGTGAACTTTAGCATTTTTTGATGTGTTCTTTTAGTAAAAACATGTGATTACAGATACTTGTAGATATACCTAGGTGCTCACACATAATATATAATTAGATTTGTATTTACATATGCATGGTTTTGCAGGTGCTGAAGGGAAACTTCCATCTGTTGGAATGGCCTGTTGGGTTTAGCATCTTACATACTTACACTGTGTGTATAAGGGTAAAACTTAGAGGTACTCATCAGTAGAAAATGGCACCTATAGAGGATGGAGAATAAAAATATATTATTTAGTCACATAAAAAGAAATCTTTCTAACTCACATTTTTTTTTTGTTCCTGGAGGTACTATTGTAGGGCTCTGTGTATCCAGTGGTATTGACTATTACTGGCATGAAGCAGGGAAAGGTAGGCTGATAGATGGATGTAGCTACATTACAGACATTTTCCATAGTCACCCCTCTGAGGATGAAAGCATAAAAGAATGTGAAAGTGAAACTTAAATGTGTATGGATGTTCCTTTTATCCAGAAAAGGACAACTAATGAAGCAGTTGGAGCACAGTATTTTCTTTGCGGGCGCTCCATCAGGCTTATAATGACACATCTTGGAATAGAAGAGTCACAGTGGACTCCCTTGCTTAACTGTCGTCATCACTTACCATTTGCAAAATGGAAGGCTTTCTGATCCTGTCTCGGTGTGTGTGACTCACCCTCGTTGACTCACAGAGAACAGGCAGGTGCCCTTTAAAGCAGTTTCGGCTCCTACTCGAGCCCCTGTGCACCATGTGGTGTACGAAGTTGAAATGAAGCAGCAAGCTGTGCGCTCCCCTCTGCCCCGTGCCTCAACCCCCACCCTCAGGTTTATGGCCAGACCCACACTGCAAGTGGTTGTTCTGGCAGACCAAGAATTTAGGAATTAGTCAATAATGTTAATTGATGGGCAAATCGCTCCAAACCCATGTCTCTTGTCTTTTTGGGTTGCTTCCAAATGTGAACCTCAAAGGGAGCATTTCCAGCATAAATATTGGGTTTATTTGCCTCGCGGTGGGGGACAGCACTCCTATGAGACCTCGGAAGTTTAAGGACTGTATGGCTGTCTTAGATGCTGAAAAAAATGATTATTCAGTCAGCTCAATTTACAAATCAAACTGGGTTTTTCTGTAGCAAGGCTTAGACAGTCTGTGGAGGAGACACCTGCCTCTGATGTTTGCTGTCCTTCATAAAAGTGCTCGATTACAACTATTTTCAGAACAAAGTGTCATGAGTGAATAGATTGGTTTAAGGAACACATAAGCCAAATTGTCTCACTGGTAGAGTATTTGAAATTTGAACTGATTGCCACAGGTGGCATGAAAAGCAAGATCTGCAGGAAGGTGCAGGGAGAAGACAAACAAATTTAGCAAAGAAGGATTTAGTTGATCTATGTTATGGCAGAATTCTTTAGGTTTACTATATGAAGAAAGAGCTGTCCTCACATCTTGCCCATATTGTATTTCTGTGTTTGCTAGATAATAGGATGGGTATTCTGGTGGATAATAGGATGGATACCCAACTATCTGGGATTGCTTCCTAATTGTCAAGTCAAATGCTTCATGAGACACTGTTAAATGCCTGAAACTACTGGACTAATAGGGGAACCTACTCCTAGCACTTTTGAAGCATCTGGCCCTGGACTGGAATATCAGTAATTTGTATGTCACTGACTACTGAAGAAAGCTCTTCCCTTCTGATTTATACTAATGTACAAGATGTTTGCACCTAGGTAAACCTGCTGTCACCCCTCCAGTTATAAAGGTCTGTTACCCGAAGAGGATTTAAGAATGGGCTGAGAACTAAAGAAAAAAAAAAATCAGCAAAATAATTGCTGGGATAAAACTTTGAATTCTCTTTGCTGTGTTTGCGTTCCTGTTCACTCCCCATGAATATTGTAATGAATGAATTGACTCATAAGAGTGCTTGTGGAAACAGCATTTTTAAATGGAGAATGGATATATCTGCAGAGAGCGCATGTAAATCTTGTAAATGGGAGTACCCTACCTAGCAAAGCACTTCTCAGCCAACCTGGAAGCAGAAACGAGGCCATGTGATGTGTTTGTTCAGACAAAACTAGCCCAGGCAGCTACAACTGGTGGTGAAGAAGCTGCAGAACAAGAAATATTAGTATAAATTATTCATTGTGGATCATTTCAAGCAATGAGCAAATCTGAGAAAATAATGACCCGTTCACACACAATTCACATGGAGAAAAAAGCAGCTAAAATTGATAAAATTCTTTGTTACAAATTATTTGCTCTGCACTGGGTGTTGGCATAAGATACTCTGAAGCCTGACAGTGCTGGAATAATTAAAATATTAAAATGGCTCCATTTTAATCTTTGATCACATATCTAGATCACATTGCAGAAATGTCATGTTTACTCATGACTCATAATGAAGAAATGTAGAAATGTCATTATTAGAAACCCTGTTTTTACTGCATCACGTATCAAAATTCACAGGCAAACCATTACATTTCCTTTTTCACTTTGCAAGCATTTGTTTCTCGGAGGAGCTGAGGCCCACATTCTTAAAACCAGAGGACCTCCTTATACAAGAAATCTGAGCCACCAGATGGCTTTCACTTTCCTGCCACCCACCACCCAATATTTGGGATGGCTCCAAACTCGCTGCCAGATTCCTACTTCTCCCCTCTTGCTCTAGAAGCCTGGCTCCCAATTTTATTGCACCCGGAGACTATTTATGATCAGTTTTGTAGCATATATTGAGAAAGAAATGATGAAAAACTTACCACATTGCACTAGTCCTTTCTTGGTAAAGAGAAAAATTGCCTTCTTCAGCCCAGTTTGACTGCCTTGAGGAATGAGATCAAGTGCAGCCAGTTTGACACAAGTGGAACCAAGGACCTGTTGCAATTAACAGCAATCCCTGCACTGATAGCGGTGGCATCACTTTCCATTTAGAGCAGTATGGCTGAGATCAGCAAAGTGATGAGGTCAGGATGAAGTGGGACACGACCATTTGACTCAAGCCCCAGAACAGCGGCCTCTAAGGAAGAGAAATTACCCGCTCTAATGAAAATCCTGCTAGTCCACAAGAGTTCCTTTTGGTATTCCACTGGTTTGGTGGAGTTGAAAGAGCAAAGACACTGTCGAAGATCAGGAAGACCTAAGTGAAACCATGATAAAAGGAACAAAGAGGAGAAAAAAAATAAGTAACTAAAATTAAGCATGCTCAGGAGAAAGAAAGCAGCAGGTGTTTGCATGCCAGCACATCTGGTTGGAAAATGCTCCTTTAAATCCAGATTAAATATACAATTTTGAAGCCTGACCTTTCTGAGTAATTAAAGATTTCTACAGCATGTCTTTCAGAGATAAGCTAAAATAGACAAACAAAGACAATCTTTAGTTTCATATGAAACACAAAAATTTTCCTTGTGTTTTCCACTTCACAACTGGGTTTTTGCACAAAATGCCTCACATTTTGGGACAGTTTGCAGTGGAAATGTGGAAGAGCAAAACCCTGGTCCTGCAAGGATTTAGCTGAGAGGATCTGATGGAAATAGCTGGACGTAGAGCACTTCACTCATTTCAGAGAGAATAGGGAAGCACAAGTTCAGTCACGCTGCTCTCACAGGTGTTTGTTTGTTTTTTAATGTAGTTTACCAAGAGGTCACCCAAGGAAGAAGCACCTTGTGATGAACTGTCACGTTTTTCATTACAGAGCTAAAATGAAGCCATGAAACTAAGTCTTGGAGGGACACCAAAAATTATGAGTTTTGAAAATAATAGAATCTGCCTAATAAGCTTGCTACTGTTTAATTACAAATTGGCTGAATTCTGCGTTATTTTTAATTTGTCAGGAACTAGCCCTATGCATCTCTGAGCCCCAGTATTGCTTCAGCTTCTTCTCTTTCTGACTTTCCAAAAGCAGGTAAAAGCATCCTTTTGCTCCGTAGCTATAAGTTGAAACAGCCACTGCCACAACAAAACAAATAGTAATTTTAATTCTGCAACATGTTTTTCCAACAAATTTTGGCTTCACGTGTTTGTGAGGATGTTGTGTGATAATAATTTTTGATAATGTGAAATCAGTCATAGGTATTAATGATTAGTGTTCTTTAATTACTGAGGAAGGTGAAATTATATTAACTGGAAAGTGGCTGTTGAGCTTCTAGACTTGTCATTATATTACCACTGGATTCTTGAGGTAGACTCAGATTTGCTATTATTATTATTTACAGGAACCCTGGCTAGCATGTCATATGACAGTGAAAAGTTCTCATTTCTATTATAGTTGGCGAGAGGCAGTTTTTTCTTATGATAATAATTCACATAAGTGGCCTGGCTGAAAAGTGAAATTTTTTGGCCTTTTATAAAACTGGCAAGACATCAAGTTTTGCTACTTTTGCTTTCTGCAAGAAATTGTCCTCACAGCTCCACTCAATGATAATTTGTGGCTTCTTACCAGAAAGCTAGATCTGTGTCACTTGTACAAAGGTCAGTGAATTCCAGCTCTAAAACATCTCCAGGAATACAAGTTTGGCAGAGAAGAAATTATGCCAGATCCCATTCTATTGCAGTTCATTACTGCAGTTTATTCAAGGACTGATGTGATGCAAATAGTAAAACTAGTTTAAGTTTTCATAGGTTTGCTTTTCTTTGTTGTGCTTTTCCTTGATTTAAAGTGATCAGTGACCCATCAATAGTAGGACATGCATAACGTGCCAACACACCTGGTATTTTGTTGATATACTTGATGCAGTATATAGTGCTGTGGAGAGAATAATACTGTAATAATCTTCACGTGACCATGTGTCCACTCCTCCAGAGATGCAGAAAGAGGAGGAGGAATGCTGAATATGTTTTTCAGATGAAATGCTGTAAAATGCTTTTAACAGCCCTTGATGCTGATTAAGTGACATATTTACTATTAGGCTTTCATTACTATTAGAGGAGCTTTTTGAAGTGACTGTAGCTGGTTTCACGAACACATTGATTCTCTGCTACCAGTGACCCCGTCTGGTAACACTTTAGTTTAAATGTCCATTACTATTTACATTAACTAATGGTTAATTACAGTAGGATTCCTGGGGAAGTGCATAACACAAGTCATACGAACGCCAAATGAGTGCATTAATGATTGGTGCTATCACAGTGAATACCAAATGATTTCATAATGACTGGGGAGGTAATATATAATGGAAAGAATTGTTCCTTGTTTGATATACTCACCACAGAACTAGGATTCATTCTTGGACAGCATTCAGCAACTGCAATGTAGCCTGGAGGCCTTTCTTCCAGTCGTGCAAGGAGCTTGCACTGAAACTCAGTCCACACCCTTGTAGAGCAAGACATGTGTTGGAATTTATTTTTTATTGCTCATTGTTATGAATTGCTGCTATGGCTCAAAGTATTATAGCTTGTGTTCAATGCTGTAGGGAATCTATGCTTCATAACATCATTTGGGCCACTGTGTTTAACTCAATACTCAACCTAGAGTACAAGAGGAAACACTTTTACTAGAATGGGCTGAAAAAACCCTGTTCCTGGGCCCAGGTCTCTATTAATGCTAGTTACTGCAGCCTTCCTGCTCTACTTTGAGGTGTTTTCTGTAGGCCATTCATCACCTTAGCATCTGATGATCAAGGTGATAAGCTCGTGTGCAATGTCCGTCATGTGTTTCTTCTCTCCTTTGGGGAACAATAGTGGATGCCAACTCACCATAGATGGAGCTCCAGTGCTGGGGAGCTTCAGGGAGTTATGTACCTCTTTTATTAGGCAATAAGGTATGTAAGGCTTGTTGACAGTTGATTCCCATGTAGAACATGTCCATGCAGAACTAAAGTTGATATTTTAATTTTAAATGATGTGGAAGGTTTGTTTAGTCCTGGGAAAAAAAGGAGTTTTCCATTTGACCTGGTAAAAATAGAAGTTTAGAATACTTCGGTCTAAGTATCAAAGTAAAATACCAGTTCTTATTCCAGTATATTTGGAAGAATAAATAGAGCAGGTGAAAGACCCAATCCACAGCCCTCTGCAGTCATTTGGAGTCTGTTCTTTGGATGAGGTTCTATGCGAAGGACTAAGTACTGCACAGTGTACCCAGGAATTCATTGTTTTAGGAGAAGGGCCAAGCACTAGTAGGCACTGATAAGTGAAGTGGTCTGTAGCACAGTGGTGAGTGTCCCTGGCATCAAATGTCTTGGCGTTGAAGGCTACGCATTTGCCAATTTTGCATTCAAAGAGCGGACTGACAAAATAAGCTGATGGGTCTCTTTTCTCTTTAATTTCCGTGATTTAAGAGGAGGAGCTTGTGTTTAGTAACCAGTGGGCTCCAGCTCCACAGGAATAAAGACATTAAATGCAATGTTTTTGATAACTACAAATTACCCCGTGACTACTGTAGCGCCTGGGACTTTCTGGCGACCAACCGCGAGAGCTAATGAAGATGCCCTTTTATAAAGCGCAGGATTCCTGGCAGTTATTTTTAATGGGTCATGCTGTGTTAGAAAATCATGCCTGCAAGATTCCCTGGAGTGGCAGTTGGGATGATATTACTTTCAATGAATCACAGCAGCCACCATAAGGGCAGGGCAGTATCTGTGGCAGCAGCACCGAGCAATGGCGCAGCATCAAATGAACGGCTCAGCTGGTGACATCTGGCCCCTCTGATCATAACAAATCTGTAGTGTGCAGTACTCCAAAGAGTCCATCCTTCAAGATGATGTGTTAAAATGAGGTGTCTTTTCCTGTTCGTCTTGGGTGACTATTCAGGCAGGCACGAGAGCTCCTATTAAAAAATGCAGGAAGTAATGGATGGAAGTTGGGCTCCTAGGTTCAGTTCTCCTTGGTAAACTATTACTTTGCACCTTATCATTGCTGAATTTGGTTATGAAAGAAAGATGTTACCTTTGAGAGATGCTCAGAGTAGGAAAAAGGTGCTGCTGTGGGAATCAAGGCCCTGAGAAGTGTAGGTAGACACCAAACAAGGTTTTTGGTGACTTTCAGTTTCTCTCTCCTCGTTGGGATTTTGCAAAGAAGAATAAGTCAATGTTGGGCATTGCTTTCAAAACATGAAATATAATTACTAATTTATTTCCTCACTAGTTACTTTATTGCACGAGGGAACATAATTTTTTTCACGTTATGTTTGCACAGTGCCTTCCGTGAGAGGGAATTTTCTTGGTGATACTTGGGCATTGTGAAGGCAAGAGGTGGAACAGTCTGTGACAAATAATGAGAGAGTGAAATGCCAGCCTTTGAAAGGGCTTTGCTTTCCCTACACTGAGTGCTTTAAAAAGCCATCTGCTTGCTTGAAATGGCTGCAACACATGGTGCTCTTCCCCAATCCAATATGTGCTGCAAATTGTAGGCACATGGATCCAGTCAAGGACACAGTGTCTGCCTTAACTTTGGATCTCCTTGCTGTTGTCAGTAAGAGTCTTGTCCTTAAACTCAGCTCTTGTGTGTGTTAATTATTTCCTTTTCATGTCCAGCTGGCAGAGTGCTTCAGCACCTTAAGTTGCTCAATTTGATCTTTGTGCTCAGGAACAAGGTAATTAAACAGGCTACAATTTAAGGAAACGTATTTCCTTTGACTTGTTGCAAGTCTTCAGACAGCGCTCCATCCTAAATCATTTGATAATGTAAGATGCTCTGTGCAGTTCCCCACTTGACTGAGGGTTAGTTCAACAGGTCACAGAATCAGTAATTGATTCTCAGTGTGTCTCTGTTGGTTTTATTACAATAATGAGGACCATCTTTTTTCATCTCTGCTAATACATTACCAAAACCATCAGCTTCTCAGTTTGGTGTCAGGATGACTTTGACAGGTTGTTAGCAACTGTATGATGTACAGAACATCACAGAGATGTCTCAAACTGTGTTGCTGTGTACCTTAGAGAGCCTTAGGTGGTCATGAAGTAAGTGAAAGCACTTCCAAGAAACAGTTATATCAGCAATTGAAAATATTCCTAGAGTTCTGATGTCCTAATGAAGAAGTTCTTTATGCCAGTTTGGATTCTTGATCACTGAAAAATGCTACGTTTCACAGGAATGGGTGACATTGCAAGGTAGGTACACTGGATTTAGCACTGATTAAAAACTCCAGGAAAACAAGTTTCCTCATCTCCTAAGTTTTTTGTTTGGTTTTGTTTGTGTGTGTGTGTGTGTAGGGTTTGTTTTGTTTTGGTTTGGTTTTTTTGATAGGACATACTTCATAGTTGAGATGTGTGTATCTTGAAACACTTGTGAGCTTTTCAGGTTGAAACCAGCAAAAAATAATGAGACGAAAGTTGGGAAGGCAGCTCTACAGGATTGACTCTACTCCTTAATTTTCCAATTTGTCTGCAACACCCCCAAATTTGGAGATTAAAAACAAACAAACAAACAAAAAAAGGCAAGAAAAAAGCCACCTGCCTGTCAAGGTAAAACTACCCACATTAGCTTTCAGTCTGGGTTTATGTAATCTACAGCTTTTGGATTTGGGTTCTCAAGTTATGCTGATGCTTTTGAGCTGTTTCAGGCCAAAGCTAGAATAATGTGGATGGCACAAAGAAAAGTCCAAATGACTGCTTGAATAGTGTTCCTGAGAGGTCTGGTTTGCAAAAAGAAGAAAAAGTAAGCCACTGTCATTCGAAAACAATGAAGCACAATACTTACATCTTTATACACTAAACCAGTTTTTATGTACCTGCTACTAATGAAATGGATTCAACAATATAGTACTTTTACGGTCCATTTTATGACTAGGTAATTATATATTTTAGCTAGTCCAAATTAATTGCCATTTTACTGTTCTTTGGTTTAAAAGAAAAAAGGTATTTACTAGTATCCTGAGGAAGATTTTCAACAAAACCACAAACCTTTCATCAGCAAGGGAAATGATGTAGAATAAAACTTTTCCTTCCTGCAGGAATGTTTTAGCTTCTTTCTAGGGCTATTTCTCTCTCAAGGGTTTTCCTGCCACACACTGTACTTTGGAGAACAAGTGATTAGCTGGGCTGTGCCCCCCACATTCCTCTCAGTGGCAAAGGATGTTGATGATGCTGTTGAGGTCTCATGGAGGCAGCAGTAGATACAGTTGGATATTAACAGGCTGACAATGAGCCTCAGGTGTGGATGTAGGTCCCAAATTCGGCAACAGACATATTGACAGGTAGAGTCAATGAGCATTACGTGCCGTGTAATTAAGAGTGTACGTATGTCTTGAACTGACGAGCTGGATCAAGTCCCAAAGCCATGAAAGGTGAAAATATTTTACTGAAAAGTATTACTGAAAGTTTAGCCTCCATATGAAACTCTGCCACACCTGACCTGAGGGCAGTGAAGCACCAGTATTTTATCTATCTATCTATCTATCTATCTATCTATCTATCTATCTATCTATCTATCTATCTATCATGTCGGGAGCCTGACAGTCTTTTTTGCCCAGGAGGCTGGTTAGGTGAAAGCATACTTAAAGAATTTCACACCCAGTCTAATATTATGACAAATAAACTGGATGAGGGGCAAATGAAAGAGGCAGCAGATAATTTCCTGTAAGTGACATTCAAATGGAAGGAAAGAGAGAATCGCATCAGGTATTTTGGGATCACAGATACCTAAGTAGGAAAAAAAAATATTATTTCTTCTGGGCCTTCTTTTCCTGCCATTGAGGGGTTGTTCCCCCACAAATGACTATTTTACACTGCTTTGCTACCAACATGTACCATGTAAATGGATTTTAGTGCTTTTCTTAAGAGATTAAGTTGCAACGTAGCTCTTTTTTTTTTCACTCAAGTGTAAACATCATTAGTTTCCCAAACATTACAGAAGTATTGAAAGCCAGTGAGAAGCTATGAAGACTACAAAGGAGAACGAAAGCCCACCGGTGGTGCCAGGAAGGAGCCATACGCGCTTCACACCCATGCTTGCTGGAGCAACTTGGCTGCTGGCAATGCAGTGCCACATTGTCACTGATCTTGTAAGTACAACCCCACTTTACGATGTCTTCCTCTCTGCAATGCTGTCTTACAGGAAAATAATCAGTAAGAGCAAATACCTTTCAAAACACCTCCCAATTTATCTCAAATAATTGATCTTAAATCTGATGTGGTTTTAAAGTTTTTCTCCTAGTCCATCTCTCATGACTCTGAAGGTAGGCTTTGGTAGGGAACTTATAATTTCCTTATCTTTCTTATCCACCTCCCTGTTACTTTGTTCAGCATGGTAGTATTCAATTTCTATACAGTTTTTCCTTATTAAATAGAAAAAACAATGCTATGACTACCTTTGGCATTATGCATACAGGACTAGAAGTACAGTATTTAAATGATCATGATACTTCTGATTTGCAGCTGCATGCACAGGGAAAAAAAGGAGACTATTTTAAGCTACTGAAGCAGTCACTCTTGGTATTTCAGCTCACCATTAGTCTCTTTCCCTCAGCAAAGTCTAGTCAGCTACCATCCCAAGAAAGGCAGTGCCAGCTTCAGGAAGAGCTATTCTCTCTTAAGTCTTCAGATCTTAAGGGGCGGTGGAAAACTTCACATTCTCCCAGCAGGAGAGCTGGGACTCAGTGTAGGTGTAAATCTCTGGCAGCTGATTGTTGGAGCCCACAAGCTGTACCTTGTAAATAATTCACTTAGGCAGAGAAGAATCTGCATATGAGGATGAAATGTCATTTATAACTCAGGATATTGGCTTGGCTGAGAACAAGTTTCCAGCTCCTTCAACTCATTAAGTACCACTAAGGAAGAAGGAATATAGATGATGTAAAATAAACTCTGCTTTTGGCTTGTAACTAACGGGGAATAGTTAACAATAATGAAGATGAAAATTAAATTCTCTGAGAAAGAAGGGGACATGGTGTTTCTCAAATCAGTCAGCTCAATATAAATTGTAGAGCTTCTTTATTATTAAGTCTGTCAGAACCTCATCTGTCACATTATTAGTGGGGCTGGTCTTACAAGGAGGCATTTAGCTGGAGGTGAGGTGCTGGAAGGTGCTGGAATTGTTTCCCTTCATGCATTTTTGTGACTTGGAATGGTTTGTTGAGAGAAAGATAAGGTACTAAAACAGAGCACCCCTCACTGAAATTCTGTGCTATCAGAGACAAGATATTTTCATAACCGATCTAATCTCTTGCTTTATTATAATACATTATTGTAATCCTAAAAACCTCTCTGTAATATTCTATTTTTCATATGCTTATAATTTTGCCAAACTTAAGTCATTTATTTGAAATGTTTCACACCACCTTATGCTGAATGCGGATGGAAAACTGTTCACCAGAATTCTCACAGGTGAATCTGTGCATTTGTGGAACAGAAGTAGGGAAAAAGTGTTGTGCTGTCTGTGTTAAAAAGTCTGGGGAACTTGAAAGGGAAAATGAACGGATGGTTGGGAATGATGTGGGAAAGGAAACCAAGACTCAGAACTGAAGTGGGGTGCAGGTTTGGTATTACTCATGACCCGATATCTAAATAAAGAATGCTTGTTACCAGAGTGCTTGTTCCAAGTGGAATAGTGACTTCAAAATCTAGGATATTTATCTCTCTTACTTGTGCACACTGCTCTATCTGAGTTCTTTGTGTGCAATGGATGTGGTGGTTTTTAATCGTTGCTTTTCCACTAATTAGCCTTTGTCCTCATACTATATTCACTGAAAATAGAGGCAAAGGTATTAATCAGGTTTTGGGCCATTTGTAGGTTATCTTTAATCTCTGCTACATTCTCTCTCTGTAGCAGCTCCATTTCTTCATTCGGTGTTCTGTTTTTATTTAGACAGCTGAGGAAATGGCCACTATTTGTTTTAATCTCCTTTATAAGGTTTAACTCAGCTTAATTTTGCAGAAAACTTTCCTTTTGGG
Organism: Streptopelia decaocto; assembly: GCF_964273445.1. Classification (NCBI taxonomy): domain Eukaryota; kingdom Metazoa; phylum Chordata; class Aves; order Columbiformes; family Columbidae; genus Streptopelia; species Streptopelia decaocto. Next base: position 61,900,477 of record NC_138655.1, read on the forward strand.
GGGATTCTCACTTCGTCCAAGTATTTTCTGCCTGACGAAACAGCTTTCTTTACCGTTCAGACCTTTATTTTTCTTCTTAGAGTCTGGGCTTCCTTCTAAATAACATAGTTTGAGGTGGTTGCTCGTTCAGTTAAGTCTGGAGCCTTTCCTTGAAATCTCCTCCTTTTGCTTTGCAGTCTGTGCGTTCTGCTATTCAGGTGACTTCCTTAAGTAGCTTCGTTAATCTCTGAGTGCTCACATTCTCCTAATGAAGATATCTGTCAGATAACTCACTTCGAGTGACTTTCCTAATGAAAATATCCTTGATCTGACAATGCTCTTGGTGCTGAAGATAGGCAATAGATTCTTATCTTTTCTTTCCAGCCTCCAACCTACCCTGCATTCCCTGGCATGCGATTTACTCTCCAGTTTCTACATCTCTGGAGAGAAGCTTCCTGATTATCCTACTGCACATCATTCTCACTCCTTTTTCTGCTCTGGTTCCTGGGTCTCTTGTCATTTTGTGGTACAAAATTTTCTGCCTTCTTCCTTGGTGCCTCATCTTTTTTGCTCTTTAGAACTTGTCATTTATGAATTATCTCAGGCAAAACTTCTTGCATCAATAACTCCTTGTGGTGTGCAGTCAATGTACAGGTAACAACAGGTTGTCTCTGCACCTGGCTGTTTTCACTGTCCCCCTGCATTGCCCAAGGCATTGTTAGAGCTGAGCATCTCCTTTTAGAGAAGGAAGAGATAACCCAACCTTCTCCGAACACCATCTCCTATGAAAAATCCCTTATGTTTTGCTCCCTAGTTCCCCAGCTCCACGACTAAATGTCTGCCTCATTGAAAACCTCGGTCTGAGGGTGCCCAGATTAATTCTTGCTTTTATGTCATGGGGAGAGAGGTGTCTGTTAGTAGGCAAAATTTTGACTCCAAAAGCTCGCTTCAGTTATGAGTTGTTAAGAGCAGCTGTCCATAGGCATGGAGAAGGTGAGATGTCCAGGTCTTATTGATGCCACCAGCGAAAACAAAATTAAAATGGAAGAAGGCAGCATCAGGATCACAGCTATTCTCTTTCCAGTCTTTTTATGGTTAAAGGTCCCAAACAGGGCGTGAAGACTTACCTCATTGTACTGAAAGATTAGACAGATTGGTCCCTGATTTAGACAGCTGAAAGTATGTGACAGGTGAGCAAATAAACAAATGGGCCAAGTTGGGAGGAAAGAATCTGGATTTTAATCAGATGGCAATCCCAGTGGCACCAGGAGCCACAGGTAGGTGCTGTCTAATAGAAGAGCCAGACAATTTGTAGGTGTGGTAACAAATGGAGGGAGAATTGAAACAAAACAAATAAACAAAAAACCAAAGAAAACCAAATCAACCCACCAAACATCATCAACAAAAAACAAACAACAAACCCCACAGCTCTTTATTCGCAACAGGGAAAGAATTAGGTAAGTAAGTAGGTAAACAAATAAAGACCACCTTTCCCCAATCTCATATCCAAAAACAGTACTCAGAAGAAAACTCCTATTAAGGCTTATTAGGACAGCAAGAAGAGGAATGTGTCAGCAATAATGAAAGGGGTTCAAGAGAAGAAGAAAGTATATGAAATATATTAAGACAACAAAAAATACCAGAAAGTAGACTCATTAATAAATGAGGAGGAAGATTAAATCAATGACTGTTCTAAAATGGGTAAACTACTGAAATGCTTTATAAAAATCTGTTAAACAAGAAAAATAAGGGAAGGAGAAATGGATAATTAAGCAGCAATGACGACTTTGTCAAAGCTGTTGATGAAAAGTAGGTAAGAGAATACTTAAAAGATCTGAATATATATACAGATCAGCAGGTGTGCATGCATTTCAGAGTGTTAAGGGAATTAGTTAATGAACTTACAGAAACACTGGCAATTACTTACAGAAAGTTACAGAGTGTGATGGGAAAGTACTAGAGGGCTGGGGGGAAAAAAGCAAATACTGAACTTCTAAAAGGTAGAAAGTGAAAAAAAGCCCCAACAAAACAAAAAACAAACTGGAAAAAAAACAACACAAACGAAAAAATCTAGGCACTAAGCATTCAGTGGTCCAATTTCTATCTCTGATATAGTAATGGCATGCATATTAAGATATAAATTGAACCATAAGCACAATTAACAGCAAGGGTTTCTACAGAATAAATCATGACAGACAAACCGCATTGCTTTTTGAGATCAAGTTACAAAATTGGGCAAAAGAAGTAAAGGTACGGTAGTGCATCTGGACCCTCCTGAAGCATGTAGTTTCAGGGTCTCCTGAGATCTTACTTAAAGTATGAATTAACGTTGATGTGAATGTCAGTATTGTCAAGTAAACCAAGAGTGAACTGAAAGTCCATAAAATAAGGAAAATGACAAATTGAGGTGTTGAGTCATTGTGGGCTGCCTCCAGAAGTGCTACACAGGGATGTGAGCTAGATCTAGTTTTATTTAACATTTTCGATAATGACGTGGAGAAGCGTGGAGGAGGATGAGGTGGACAGTAAGAGACTGGGTTTCTACACGGTCTGCAGTAAAGCAAAGTTGATAAGTGATAACAGTAAGTAATAAAGTAATTATAAACCTTGTAAATGACAAGCTGGGTGATGGTATGTAGGTGAGTGAAAAAAAAACCCAGCAAAAATTGGTGCAACTGTTCAGATTGGGGCTACTGCATTCCAGCCTGGATGCAGAACTTGTGTCCAAATGACACAAAGTATTATTCAAAAAAAGCAAAATGAGAAATTATTTCAAAAGTAAAAATGGAAATGCTTCACTCTGAAGATATCAAATCATTATGTTTTCTTATGGAAAAAAGAGATGAAGCCAACACCACTTGGTTTCCTCAAGAGTCTCTCTGACAAGCTCCAGCAATGGTTTCCTTGTCTATAGCACTGTCAAGGCTGCATCAAAAGCACTGTGTACAGTTTAGGACATGTCAATCTCAGAATGCTGTCAAGAAATTGGAGAGAGTCCAGAGAAGAGTACTCCAAATGATTAAGAGTCTCAGGGGATTCATTTATAAAGAAGATTAAGTGAATTATATTTTGATTAGGAGTAGACTTTAATGGTGTATAAGTAACAGAAAGACATAAACACCAAGAAGGGAACAGTATGATTTAGGATGGTCCCAGAGGTTTTGATGGGATGAAGATCAAAAGAGAATTTAAACAGGATATCAAGAAACATTCCTTAGCTGTGAGGGATTTTGATTGTTGATTTCCCCCTTTTTGATTACAGAATGGGCTTCAGAAGAAACAGAGAACGTTCTCACTTCTGGAGCTGTCATATGGAACAGAGTGAAGGACTTCTCCAGCTGGGGGGAGGGTTCCTGCAGAGTGATCCACCGAGTCTCTGCACCTTTAATTCCTCCTCTCTCAGCACAGAGGTGGGAGGCCACCATTCCCAGTGAGCTGGCCCCATGTGGTTTCCATTCCCCAAAGCACTCATCTGGCAGTGTTACCTTAACCTTGACTAACGAGTAGATCAGTCAGTAAAGGAACTCCCAGGGGTTACTGAATGGGTGAGGAGCTACATTAGCTGATCACTACCTTCTTTTATTTCTTTATAAAAAGAAACGGCAGTCTGCTGCTATTGTGTACCTCAGCTGTCAGTGCTTGGCCATGATGGTAAGGACAAACTCAAAGGACAGCAAGGTATGAAATGACAAATGTAAGGAGCTGGAGCCATACTTAATGAAAACACTGTAATAAGCCACCTTTCTCAAGCTAGCATCTGAGAAAATGCTTATTTTTTTTCTCCTAAGATGCACCAGAAGGTTAAACAAACTTACAAATTTAGAACTGAAAGTATACATAGTCTGAAGAAATCTCATTTTTAGGGAAAATATTCAGTTGCTATAGGGAGAAACAAGAACATTCCTATTGATTTGGTGTCAAAGCTTCAGCCATTTCTGCCACCATGTGTTCTACTGTACCTGGTTCTGCTGTGCTAAAGCATCTCTGTAATACACATAATCTAACAACCCACTTAGGTTAAAAGGCCAATAGCTGTCCTGTTTGTTTAAACTGAGATTAATCTTAGAAAACTGGAATGTGAACAAAAGTATAATCTTAGATTTCTAGTGAGAACCAAGTGCTTGGAGTTAATATCTAGTTTTATCACCTATACTCGTAGTTGTGCAGCCAGATCTCCTTGTTAGAATTAAAGATACACTTTACAATCAAATATGGGAATATTTCCTAGTACAGAGTCTTGGACATCTCCTTTGGTTTAATAGTAGCCTAATTCCTATATATTTATCAGTTATGTATTGAAATGTTGCCTTAATATTAGTGTGCCTTAATGACTGCTCCATCGAGGAGGGAAGGGCTGTAGAGGGGGTCTCTTCATGGTGCATCTCCAGAAGCACCCAGCCCAGCTCAGCCCAGATACTCCCTACACACCAGGCAAGTTTAATCCTGCCACCTGCAAGTCCTATGTCATTGCAGGAAGCTGGACTGGGGCACGGGCAGGTATAGTGCATTGGATACATAGCAGCGATTGGCACCACTGCTGACTGAGAGTGCAGGTGACTGCTTGCTAAATCCCCTGTTAGGTACAGCCTAATAGTCTTTTTGTTGTTGTTGTTGCTGTCCTCTTTGTGTCTCATAGTTCCTAAAAAGGTTTCCTAGACCTCACTCCTTTGCTAATGGACACAGACGATAGTTGCACTCAGAGAGAGGATTCACATTTTGCTTTAAACACTGAGGCTTGCTTTGCTAATATTAATTATTGTTCATTTGCAAGTGTGAATATTGTGTTGAATAATGTGTGCATGGTGGTCCTTGTAATGCCTCAAATTTGCAAGTGTCAGGTGCTGGGTAGCTCAAGATGGAAGAAAACAGTGTATGTGCAGACATTTTCAGTCCTTACAGTCTGAGATGGGATAGGATCAATGAAAATCTTAGGCTGTGTTTGGACCCTGGGCAGTGTCCAGTACGTGGGTATTATGGTTGGTCTCCTTGCTACAGTACCTCACTCTCCTACTTGCATGTACTTCCTGCTGCTGCTGTTCAAAAATACATTCAGTCCCAAAGAAATTCTCCTCAGAAAAGATGACTGGATATAGTACTATAAAAAGGATGTATATTCCAAGTTAAATTATGCACAGATCATTCACTGAGGTAGCAACCATTCTTTTTCCCTTCCCCCAAGATAAGAGTGTAAATCACATCTTCTCAACAAGGCAGGTAGTGAGGATGACAAAATTCTTACATTCCTAAAGTGTTATTGGAGAAAAAATGTCACCTCCGTGCATAATTGCATAACTTTACTACCTGTCATTTTCTATCAATCAAAAAAAATGTTATACTTGAATTTGAGGACAAACATGTCTAATAAGATTTTAGATTGACATCTGAATGACTGTACTCAACCTTATTTTAACTTTATTTTTTGTTGTTGTTCACTAGATCAACATAGAGAGTCTTACACCAAAGTTAAGGGAAACAAATACTCAGATATATGAATCCCTCATGCACACTTTACCTCAAAAAAATAGAATTTCTTTCCCCGTAGGTTTTGTTAGTCAGCTCCCTTCAGTCTCTCCAGTGCTGCAGGGGGAGTCTAATGTTTCTTCCTTTGTATTTCCAGTGCACTGTTGCCAGATTTTGTTTCAGTTATCAGAGAAATGTGTTTGATGACTTGTAATCAGCAGCAGTGCCCTTGGTGCAGCAGTGGCTCCTCTGGTGGCAGCCCACTCGCTCCCACCCCCTCTTCTGGTGCAGGGCTCTGGCTTGATTGTCCTTTGAATGGAATGTCTCCTTCCCCACACAACAGCCCACATCCCTCATCCCAGCATTTGCCCCCCCACTCCCTGGGCCCTGTTGTTCAGGGTATGCAACAGTCTTTGAATCTGCACATCAGGGATTTATTCCTCTTCATCAGTGCTGAGTAGAGGATCTCACTCGCTCTCCTTTCAGGTTGCTCTGTGTTAAACAGAGCCTTCTGGAAATGCCAGGGAACATCTTCCCACCACTGTTTTTGCTCCTTGAAGATGCTTTTGCTCTACTCTGGTGTTCTCTCCACATTTCTTTTTAACTTTTCCCATATTTCTCATCCCTGAATAGCTTACCAAGAACCTTATTCTCATTTTTAGGTGTTTTTCTTCTTTGTTTTCATTTTTGGTCAGCTGAAGTACTTCTTAGATTTGGGATTCATCTTCGGTTGGACATAACTCAATCTCTAATGCACTAGTTGTCATCTGGCTCTGCTGAATTCTTTCTAAGCCATCATGAGTGCTCTGAGACAGGTTTTAAAATGACAGAGCAGGTACCGGGACCTCTTTAGTACAGATGCACAGGAAGATAGACATGGAGATCTAATCTTGTTCATCTTCTGCAGTTTCTTTCAGTTCTGTGTGTGTGACCTCCCTGTTCTCGTACTACAAAAGCAGCTCTTGAAGGGATGTCACTTGCTTCCATTAATGTCTGGGTGAGCAATTATTAAGATTGGGTGAGAAGCTGGACTCCACCCTGCTCCCAGTTGCCCAGCATGCTGCCATGGAGCACACACCCCAAGGACAGGTACTGCAGACTTTGTGGTGTTGATCCTCTTTCTTTTTCCCTTGCAGAAAGAAGCAAAGACCAGATGGGGATGTTGAGTCTACATTTGCAATGGGTGTTGTGAAAGCCTTAGGGATAGAGACTCCCAGAATTCATCTTAGTTTAGCTGACTGACACTGCAGAAACATCGATGCTGCGGTAGCCTAGGCTTGGGTGTCAGCAATACAAGCCTTCCTGGAAGGTGAGGCACAAGGTCTTGTTTGGTGCCCTGCTGTGCGCTCACTGTAGTTAGATACAAGCTGGCCTGAGTACGCCTCTACATGAGGAAATCACAGCCTTGATTGTAGTGTAGGTCCCAGTAATTCCTGGTCTACTTTTGAAGCAACACAGCATACGCTATACATTGCTCACTGCTTGTGGCAAAGCCACAAATGAGTCTCCGGAGACTTCTCTTGGTGCAGTGTCAATATTGGAGCAATGTTTGTCTTCCAAACCCTCTAACGCATCCTATTTGAGTTCCTGAAATTGCTTGACCTAACTCAATGACAAATAAGCAAGTATTTAAAAGACCCTTCATATCTGCAAGAATAACCAAGGAGCTAGATGTCAAAATGCTATCAGCCGAAATCACAATTAAGAGCAACCCACAGTTTCTATAGCCACAATTAATTGCATGCACAAAACTGTGACTGCAAATGGGTGGTCATTAAAAAAATAAGATTGAGGTGAGGCAATCTGAGCATTCACACTCTTATTTAAATTAACAATAAATAGTAACCTTTTTTTGCTTTGCAGGATCTTTCACATTCAGTCTTTAAAATCCCTTACAAACTGCAGTGGCCATGTGTCATAATATTTAGTGAAAGGGAAAATGCTAAGACTAATGGCAAAGTATAAAACTGAATTAAACTTGTTCAGTGCTGTTATCACACTTACTGGTCAGGCCAGAACTTTTCTCTACTGAGGAGAGCAGTTTTCTGAATTGGAAATTGGAAAAGCTTATGTATTTTACTATTTATTTTCTACTAAAGATATTCGTATTTCCAAATGTTTATGATTTGGATCCAAAATACTGTCATAAAAATCATCCATGGTGAGTAGCTTTTCTAGTGTCCCTTTGCTAGTGCAGTGGCTTTACAATGGCACTGAGGAAGGCCTGCAGGAGCACACATCCCTGGAGAAGCTCTGTCCTGACTGGTCCCTCCAATATGCCTATCCAAAAGCAATTTCCCAAGTCCCCTGCAAACAACAACCAGATATAGTCTTTCTCAAAGGCAAAATGTCATTAAGGTCTGCACACATGAGAAACAGACGGTCTTTGTGCAGCCAAGGGTAAAGGGATGGAAAGGACTTTGCTTTCTTTTGATAACTTATGAAAATGTTCCACCAGCCATGGCTCCACCCCTCCATGGAAAATATTAGATGATGGGGTCGTGCTGGCCAGATTTCTCTGCCTGTCAAGCTTCAGAATCAGAAGCACAGTGGCAGAAGCCCAAGAAAGGCTCACAGCAGAGTGTACCTGCCTTCTCCTGGTCTCTCCCCAGGACGTCCTCTCACCTCATGAATATCCCGTTGGAGGCTGGGGAAAGGGTAGATGGAAACGGTGTCAGAGAGACCTTGGGGATGGAGCAGAAGATGTTGGGGATTAAATGAGGTACAGGCAGAGAGCCTTTGCCTACTACACAGCAGGCAGATGCGGGCAGGTGAGCCACTTTTTCCACTGACAGCAACCTGGCCGCATCCTCTGCCTGCAGCCAGCACCCTTCCCCTGCAGAGCGGCGGAGACTTACAGCTGAGTGTTTTATCTCCGTCCACATTTTCTGTGGGCTGAAGTGTACCAGCTCTTTGTCAGTCAGAGCTGGAGGCGGCAGATATGGGGCTGAGGCCTGAGCTGTGGGGAGAGGTATCTGGAAGAAAGGCTGCTCCGCATGGTGGAACCTCTCTGGCACTTGGGCAGCATCACCCCTGCTGCTGCTCAGCTTCATGCCTATGTTTCTGTCACCTTTTATTTTTTTTCCTCTTCAATGTATTTCATTGTGATGTATTTCATTGTAGGAAAGGCTTCTCAGGGTCCCACTTTTCTGTGATTAAAGTGGGACACCTGCCCGAAATGGGATGGTTTCAAAAAATCTTAATAAAAAAAGAAATCAAACCCATGTAATGTTTCTTATTTTGTCCATTACATCATCAGCCCCATTTGTTTTCATTGTTTCACGGTGCTGCACTGGAATTGATATTGTGGGGCAGAAACTGCTGATCCCCCCACTTTGCCAATGAATCAGCAGAAGGAAGGAGTGAGCTGAAAGAGCCTTTTCTTTGTTTGGGACTGCTGTAAATTTTAGGCATGAGTGTTTGTGCTGAGTTTCTTCAGCTCCTGTTGACATTGGTGTTGGTGGAAGATACATACAACTCAAATCTCACAACTCTTAATATCAAAAATCTTTAGATATTGCTCCTAGGACCACACCTGAAACAAGGTCTTGCTACAGCCTGCATGTCATTACACTGCATTTCTTTCATATTGAGATGCCAAAATTACATTGCTAAATTATAAGCAGTTTACATAATCCCAGAATGCAACATGGGAAAGCTTTCAAAATAAAAATTAATAATAAGATCAGCATTTATTGGTTTTTTTCCTCCTACATTGCCACTGAAAATTCTTATTGGTGTGCCTTTGTATGAATAGTTCTCCAGAAGTAAATTATGAGCAAAATTCAAAGTCACCATAAATTAAATGTGCTTTTTTCCTGCTTTGGTGTACAAGACTTTCCATTAAGCTAGCCCCATATAATATACCTTGGATGTGTTCAAGAAAGCCCTGTAAATTATAGTGAGTATTTAAAATGGTAAGTAGACATTGGAAAAGGCCACATTAGGATTAATGAATGAAAGGGTTGATACTGAAAATGCACTTGTAAATAAATAACATGAAAAGTAAAGATGACACACTGTTAGGTTAGAGTTACAAGTGGGAGTATGATGATAAATCACACGACTGTTTGTCAGAGCTTCACATGTGGGTGCACGCACTCTTTATTCCCTTTCTTCCCTTCCCCCTGAGTGAAACCTCTCCCCCTCCTTGCCCCACTCACTGTGCGTCTGGGAGGCTGATGGAACTTGTCTTTGCTTTCAGCACTGACTTTCAGTGCTGGAGATGTGCTGGGTCGCAGAGTTTGCTACCTCTCAGGAGCAGCAAAGCTTGCTTTTCATTGCTTTGGCTGGGCGAAGGCAGTGCTTCAGGTCTGCTCTATCTATTCTGGTTATAAAATGCATGTTGCTGACCAGGGGATGCCTGCCAGGGGTGCAGCTGAGCCTGGATTCATTGTTGCTCTTCACAGGGGTACTTGGGTGTTGGACCCCCACTAGCAGCTCTCCTTGGCAGCAGGCTGTCTTGGGATGGGAGCTGGATAGCAAGAAGTGAGCAGAAGAAACCTGAGGATGATGTGCAGTGTGGTCTGGGGCATGCAAGGCCTGCAGCCCTGTGCCAGGGGTGGAGGAGGAATCTTCTTACCTCCTCCCACCCCTCCACAAGTCCTGGGCTTAACAGGTGTCTGGCTGTGACACAGCGCAGCCGGGGTTGTAGCAGCATGGTCTGAGGTTTGGTCGCGGTGGAAACTTAAATAGAAACTCTCTGCCTTGGGTTAAGCAAGTTCTCAGAAAATGCACCAAAACCTCAAAACCCAGGAAGAAATAAGCTTTCCTTCTGAGCAAGATTTTTCAATGTTTTCGTTGTGCCAGCCGTAAAGGCCACATATAATGATTGTAGATACTGGTGTCATCGTGTCTTGTATCTCATATCATGTCATCTGTGGGAGCAGTTCTGTGCAGTCTGTTCTAGCTCACCACTGAAACAGCTCACAGGCTGCGATCCAAAAGCATTGACCAAAAATTAAATGGGGGGGCTGTGAGACCAGAAAACATATGTGTGTTGGTACTTGGGGATCACCCCAGATGAGGAAAGCAACTGCCCAATTACACTAGGGTTTGCACGTCTGAGGCAGCATGTATAAGGTAAGCAGGCCTTATGTATCTGAGATCGAAAGTCCATGTTAAGGTTACCTCTGCCTAGAATGATATGATGGGGTTGCACGCCATCGCATTCTGACTCCTAGTGACAAAGCCCCAAGTGTGATGTCTTTAATGGAGCTACTCTGGATGCAGAGCAGCGCATGAAGGGATCAGGCTGTGACATGTACACTACATGAAGTGATGGGTGGGTACATTTTTATAACCTGATTTTACTTCCCTCCATAGTATTCAATTTTATCCACATAGGTCCATTGAGAAAACAAGGTTCTGCTCTCAGTGAAGTGTTTATGGGCCCGTACAGCCAAAGGAATACCTTTTATGTGCCTGTGGCACTTCGAATATCTTTGAATGGGAAGGAATCTTTGTGGGCAAGTATAAATCCACGTACTTTTTGGTCTGCCATGCGAGGAAGGGCAGAGCGGCAGTCAGTGCCACCTAAATCTTTGCCAGACCCCAGGGAAGGATTTAAGTTCAGGTTCCCTATTTGAGTAAGCACTAGGAACAAATGGTAACATAAAGGTTAGTAGAAGATTATAAATAGGATAATAAATAGAGAAGGAAGCATTATACTACCACATTAGAAATCATTTGAAGGGAAGGTAGAAACTCTCATGCTTTGCAATAATTTTTGAGTACCCAGATTGATGGCAGTCTGTCTGTGCTATTTATTACAGAGATATATGTTTTGAAATAATTTTTTTAAAGATTTTTTTTTTTTGTATTAGAGCTACAAATACAGTAGAGCACCAAAACTCTGATAGGCGGAAGTAGAATGTTAATGGTGTAGATATAAACATTTGCGGTGGAGATCTGTCTGAGTACCCCCGACCAGCTGAAACAGGAAAAGAACATGTTTCTCATGTGGCCAGTATTAGCTAAGTAATTTGGCTTATATTTTTGAACAGGCCTGATTAACTGTTTTATGAATACAGTCTGTCAGATAAACTCAGATAATTGGTAAAGCAGAAGAAACCACAGTCCATCCATAGATAGCCTGTGAGCAGAAAGAGGTAAATTAGTCCATCTGCTTTGAACTCTTCATTCAGCTCAGTGCAGTTCATAAAACTGGAAAAGTCGAATAGTGTGTAGTAAAAGAAGGGCTTAGGAGTTGAGATGGTGAAAAGGGAGCAACAGTCTCTGCTCTTTATCGGTCTCCGTCACCATAGTCTGTGAGTGCCTCGCAGCCTGCAGTTCTGCACAGTGCGGCATAGACTCAGTGGCATCTCACAAGCAGGGGCAAGAGCAAAATTACCAACATCTGCCCAAGCTGAGTAGCATAACTTAGGGTTGACTTGATTGGAGCCACTTCTCATTTGAAAAAAAAAAACCAGTTTTCAAACAGAGTAGTAGTTTTTGCAACCATGCCATGCTAACTTACCTGTTCAGGGCTAGCTTAGGTGTGTGCGCACGCCACCGCAGTTGAGTTGTGCTGAGGTGCCCTGCCACATGCCCAGTCCCGCAGCATTTTATGAAGGAGAATCTGAGGACGTACGCAACTTTCATGTGTTTGCAGTTGAACCTGTGACAGAGCAGGGCACATCTTCCCCTGCCCCTGAACTTCTATCCTTCCCCTTTGGAAACACCTGGTCAGAAACTTGAGGTTGCAATCTCTCTGTGACTTAGTACATGCATGTTATTGCCTTCTAGCTAAGACATATACATCTAATATCATGTGTCAGCAAAGGGTCTAGTGTGGTTTTCACAGAAAAACTAACAGGAGCTTTGCACTGTAGCTTCACTGCTGCTGTCGCTCATGGCCAGCCACCCAGGGCTAACGTGGGTGACCACAGCTGTGCTGTGAGTACCTCCTTTCTTTCTGTTGTACAGGTAAATTTTCTGTTATGTGATGAACTTTCAAATGAGGTGTCAGTGAGTGCTGTGGCATTGGCAAAGGTGGCATTGGGTGAGGAACTGACAGCAGCAGTGTTTGACAAAGTGAAGGAGAACAAGCAGAATAGGGATAATGAGCAAAATGGTCATAGCATGGTCCAGGAGGGAGGGCATTAGCCACAATCGTGGATAGAATAAGAAATGCGAGAAGAAGTGTTGACCTGATGCCACTGAAGGCAGAGGAAGATCTGGACAATGGAAGTCTGTGTTTTCATTAATAAATATGTCATAATGTCGCTATCTGATACGAGATTGGAACTGGAACAGGCTGCTCAGGGAGGTTGTGGAGTCTCCTTCTCTAGAGGCAATCAAAACCCGCCTGGACACATTCCTGTGTAGCCTCATCTAGGTGTTCCTGCTCCAGCAGGGGGATTGGACTAGGTGATCTTTCGAGGTCCCTTCCAATCCCTAACATTCTGTGATTCTGTGATTGGAGCAGGAGCCAAAGGAGAAGGCAAGCAAGGGCAGCAAAGGGGAGAACTACAACTGCAGTAGAGAGGGCACTGAGGATTTCCAAAGGACTTCCACACTCCTTTTTACCTTGGTCTGGTTGAGAAATCCTGCAAGGAAAATCTCATTACAACCTGTCATAGATTTGAGCTGGACAGCCAGATTACTCACTGCTTTCAAACCACACCTAAAATGCTGGGAAGCCCCAGGGAGCTGCTGGGTTGTACAGATGGGAAACGTGTTTGAGGAGCAGGCTTGGGTTTCAGGTCTCAGGGCAGGGGTGGCTCACAGTGGTGAGGATGGCCTTCTTCTGCTGCCTTGTTTCCCACAGTGCTTTCAGCAGGTGAAACTTCTAGCCTTGGTTGCACTGGTATCGCTCCAGTGGTTTTGTAAGCCACTAAGCAACCTCCATGAAGTTGACCTCAGCTTCATATCTGTGCTTGTAAAAGGTTTAGTTTTATTTTAAGGGCATGTTTGTTTCTTTTCCTGAATCTGAGAGATTTTTACCTGTTTCTCCTACTCTTGGGCTTTCAGACTATGAGATTAGTTTAGCAATCAGGAAATTACTGGCATCATCCTAATTTTAGTATTGTTCATGCATTGCAAAGCAACTCGCTACACAAGAAAAAAGAGCACGTTTGAGCAATATTGGTGCAATATGTCAGACATGTAGCAATATTCTCTGTGATTATCACCCCATACAATTTTCAAAGCAGTGATGAATTGTGACAGATCCTCCTCTGAAATAACTGAGCATAGTTTATGAAATCAGTAGAAGTGTATCAGCTTACATCAACTGAAGATCTGGGCTACATTTCCAGCATTCTCCTAATACCTTTTTATGATGGAAGCGAGTACCTGAGATGAGCTGAAAGTTAATATCTCTATGTGCACTTTATATTCTTCTTGTGAGAAACCCTAGATATGTTTCAAAATCACTTAAACGAAGAGATGTAACCACTAATTATTGAAAATGAATAAGATCCTTGGTAAAGTCTGCCACAAATATGGTAGCAACTTTTCCCACTTGCAGCAAGTATTAGGGAGTTCGGAACAGTTACTGAATTTCTGAACCGGAAAGCGAAGAAACTTTTAGAAATGACGGCAACAGCTTTTATGTAGACGTACATCTCCAGTATGCTCACAAATGTTTCGTAACAGATATTTATAATCACAGTGAAACTGTAGTAACGTAAGTTCTGTTAGAATAGCATCAGTGCTGTTTAAATTTTACCATGAAAGACCACTATTTCCTGTGTGTGAAGAGCAGAGCGTGGGGATTAGCAAAGTGTCAATTAACACAGTTCTGCTGACTGGCTAAAAAGATGCATATTCCTTTTTCTTGTCATTTAAAGGTGAGGAGGAGTTAGTTCAGAAAAGACCAAGTGACTGACACTTTTAATAATAAAGTAACACTTCAGAATGGTGGTACCAGATGAACGATTTGTAATGACCAGTATAACAATGTGAGAGAGACATGTCACGAGCTTCTCCCTCTGTTAACGTGTCTGAGACTGTTCATCAGTTACCATCCTTTAGGAGCTTTTCTACTAATTTATTTTTATTTATATATGCATCTTTTCCCAAATCTGCCACAAATGCTGTTCAAAAAGACCACACAGAGAACTAATCTACCTTACACAAATGTCTGGTGGGAAACAGTCATGTAAATTTTGATTTACTGAATGCACAAAAAAGGAGGCCACCGCCTAAGAAATGGATGACAGCATCTGAAAGTAGTTCCAGCATTTTAAAAGCAATTATTGGGGGGTAGATTTATGCATGGAACCTGCTCTCTACATTAACTAAATTTGTGGGTTTAATCACTGAAAGGAGAAAACCAGCTATGAAATACCCAAAGTAACAGGTCATTGCAGATATTCCCCTGAGGACATAATTTGTGTCGGTGTGTGTAGACAGGACTGTGCGTATGTGTTGCAGAAGTGACAAAGGAAAAAGTCAGTGAACATCCTCAAAAAAACAAAGACAGGAGAATGCTGGAATATATGGCTTCCTGAATAAAGAAAATAAAGCTGTGACTATGTGAAGATTTCTTAGTATGGGAATGGCAAAGGAGTAACGCATTCTTCACTCCAATGGAAATTAATGGAGCATGCATTCCTCATTCTCAGTCTATTTGAGGCTGCAACAGGGGATATCACATCTGGCAAAACTACTTTGAGTCATGTTATACCACTTATAACATCATCTGGACCTTAGGAAACAGCTTTCTGAAAATAAGGAATGCTGTGCAGTACCTGACATCAGCCCTGTTGAAAGGTACTGATAAGTTGCAGAGGCCTAAGAAATTAAGGGCTGCATTTACATGGAATTTCCCTGCACTTTATTACAGTCAATTCCCTGCTTTTGCAATTTTAACTGCCCTTTTCCCTTAAGTGCTTTCCCTAGAGTGAGTAGGGGGTGCTCGTTTGTGAAAGGGAACCAAATCAGTCAGAAAGGAGAGCATCTGGGACAACAACAGAAGAACACCACATACCCAGAAACATTACAAAATCTAGTATAAATGGAGGGTATTCATTATTAATAGAAATACTATTTTCAAACTATGTCGCACTTTCATCTCTGAGGATTTCACATGACATAGTCCTGATCCTGTGTTTGTAGTCCTAACTCCCACAGTTAGCTTGATCAGATTTGATGTGGTATTAGTGGTGTGAGGAGGCTTTGCAGAGCTTGACCATAGACACAAACAGCTTCATAAAAACTTAACTACTGATGGGATGGAGGTCACTGTCCTCTAGATTTTTCCATATCTTCTACAATTATCTTGAAGGAGGGATCTGTTTTGGCAGTGGATGGTGTTTTGGTTTTTGCATTTTTGTTGTTGTTTTTTGTTGTTGCTGGTGGTAGCTTTTGTTGTTGTTTTGTTTTTGTTTGGTTTTGTTTTGTTTTTTAAAGTGCCTTACGACTCCTACAGAGCTCACAGAGCAGAGAATAGCCCTGGTATGTTTGTACACCTGGGTTAGACAAGATCGCACGCGGAACTGCATTGCGCATGCAGGATTCCCATTTACCCCTTTGTTCCTGCTGTAGAACAAGTATGAATTGACAACATTGTGATGTCCAGGAAAAACTGAAATAAAATAAGCAGAGCCCTCTGGTCCGGGAGGTGATCTGAGCTGTCTGGTATTCATAAACCAACGTGATGGGACATTTGGAAGTGCAAAAGGGAGAGGCAAAGTCTGAGTGTCTTAAAATCTCATACTGGAGCACATCGGAGTAAGGGCTATGAGTAGATTTAGAGTTGGCCTTCAAACCAGGGTGTGATTCTGAGTCAAAATACCAGATTTGTGCACCCCTATGGATGGAGGCCTTTTAAATCAACACCTTCATCCAAATACGCTCACTTGACATCCTCTGTCTCCTGCCGTCAAGTCGCTTAACCATCCCAAAGAGGTGACTGTGAACTAATGCAGAACTAATGCAAAAACTCTTGCACTTGTGTGAGTAGGGATGTGTGTGTGTAGGGCTGAAAGGGTTACCAAGTACTTTTTTCAGGGGTCAATAGATTAATGGCTGAGATAAACAGTTATACACAGTGGTTTGAGGTTTAATACCCAAAGTAAACTTATGCCCTTATTAAAAATGTATAGGGATGCTTATTTCTTCTATAGGATTATAACTTGCAGATTTTTATATAGTTTTGATGTTTAGTTGTCTCCAACATTGGTTATAAAAAGTCCCTGGTGTCCCGTCCTGCACCCATGATTATAAAAATATTTAAAGTCACAGAATGGATATATGGCTAGGCAGACACATGTTTTGATTTATGTTATACTATGGTTTAGGCACACATTTGAAGGCAAGGTTTTTGGCTGACAACAGCATCACAATAGCAGTCTGCCAGCCATATATTATAGTGATGACCCCTGAAAATTATCAGGGTTTGATACAAGGCTATAATATAGGGTTTCTGAAAACTCTACATAAGCAATAGACAACATAAAAAGTCATATTACTATTTATGTGCCATCAAATCACATTAGAAGGGATTTGACCACATAAATAGTAAAATGACTTTTTGGGAATATGGAAATTAAAGAAAAATGTTTCAAATAGAAACCATAATTTACAGAAAAATCACAAATATGCAACCATGTTATGAAAGTAAGAAAACAAAAGAGGCAAAAGAGAAAGAAAGACTTCTTTGAACCTTTTAATTTTTTTTTTAACACAACCAATCAAAGATAAATCTTGTCATGTCACATCATTATTACCTATATTTATTGCATTATATTATGAGATACGTAGGAGTTGACTGATATCTATGTTGTCAGCTGTTTGCCAGCTGTTTGCTCCTGGGATGAGCAGGGTGAATTTTAGCTTACCAGAATCATCAAAATAAACAGCATCATTTCTCTTTGTTCTTTCTCTGCTGTGCAAAAATGTTCTGTGGATAGAAAAACTGCCCAGTCCCAGAATCTCAGCCTCAAGACTCAAGATTTTCTTGAGTCAGTTATGAATACACATCAGTATTTATTTTCTTCTCATTTTTTGGTGATGCCAATAAAAACTGTAGAGAAAGCAAGAAAAATAATAATGGCAATTATGGAATATCTGGAGTGTAATGAGTGCTGTGAAGAGAAGTGAGAAAGTATGAGGCCACACCAAAGAAAAGTTCATTACCCAAATAATGTAGTTGAAGTTGGTGGATTTTGCCATTGACCTGTGTGAACTGGGTTGACTCTTGGCCATGCAACAATCCTGGCAAAATAGCTGTGGCTTTGCTGCAGGTCCCGGCTGAAGGGCAGGACACCATGGCGCTGTGCTGCTGCAGGACCAGCCCCAGGTGGACATCGTGCACGTAACTCTACATCCCTCCTGCCTTGGGAGAGCACAGAGCAGATTCAAGTTATCCCCCGGTGACCATAATGCACAAAACCAACACATTCAGAAGTAGAATAAAATCGTTACAAATGCTGGCAATTATTGCTCCAGGTTTTTGGGAGGTGAGTGTGAAGAAGAAGTTGCTGTACCCCCTGTGATCTGACTGGTGTCTTTGATGGATGAATTTCTCTGCTACAGTCCTGATTTGGTAAGTGCTTAACACATGCCTAGTGTTAAACATGTAAGCAGGGCTACTGACTTAAAAGTGAATTTATCTTATGGGATGTGAATAAGACTATTCATTTGCCTAAAGTTTACCACATGCCTAAGTACTTTCCTGGAAAGACAGTAAATACTCTTAGATTATTTTTAAGAAAAAAAAAAAAGGTTTTTATTTTGAGATAGTAATAAATACTAAATTCTTGGAAGATTAAAGGATTGAGGAGACTTTATGTGTCACTGTTGTGCATGCACAGCTCCCTTTGAAGTCAAGGGAACCTGCGTGTGCAAAAGGGCAGAGATATAGGGCAGCAGAATATTTTGGCTTAGGAGCCAAAAACATCAGGGGATATCTAGAATGAGTATATGAACTTTTAAAGGCTTGAGTGTTTTGAAGCACTCTCTAACAATAGCAGAATGTTAATCACTTATTAACAGTCTCAGTCATTTGGCTTATTTCCTCATTTTCTACCAACCTTTTAAAAACCCTGTTTTGCCCTTGCTGGTCTCACACAAATGGCATCAGCAGCTGTATCTTAGTTTGGAATGATGTGTGTGTGGAAAGGGAAAGAAAGAGGGATGACAGGCTCTAGCCAACATACTTATGAAAAACGAATGCGAGCTCACCACATTGCACCCTTTTTTTCCCCGCTAATTACAGGAAAAGTGATTTATTAATATTTGTGCAATGGTAACTTCTCAGCTCACCCACAGCCTTTTCTAATCCAACCAATTATTTTCAGTATTACTTTAAAGCTCTGACTTTAATTAATGGGGTGCAGAAGTTTAAAGCATATGGGGTTGCTTTTCTTAAGTCTGAGAACAAGCAGGGTTTAAAAACCCTGCAGATGCACTTCTCAATACTGCACTTAAACTCTGTTTCTGAAAATACTACATACAAGTTGTCACATTTTCTTCAGCTTGACATAAAATTCTGTGACGTGTCACATCAAATAGCAACAATCATGAAATTTTTAGGGATGTGTCAGTTTTGAGATACATACTTTCTTGCTTTGATCCATCATGGTTCAACTGGAAGATAAAATAATCACTTCCATTTCTCACTACTTTTTTAATAAAAACATATAATAAAATATATATATTTAAAAATTTTCAAAGTATTTGTTTTGAAGCCCCTTTAAACAGAAGACTGTTGCTGCTAAAATCTGCTGCAAAACCAGTTCTTGAGTTGTGGGAATGTTTTTTCCCTGCTCCACAATACAGCTTGAATGGTGTCATCATTTACGGAACACCCACAATCATATCTGAACAATCTGGTCTTCCCATGTCTGGAGCATCATCCTAGCCCCATGAAGTCAGGGATGGTGGAAGATACTCAGGGCTTTATGGACCAGGTCTGTCTGAATAAAACTTGATGTTCCTTTTTAAGTCACCAAAGAAATAACCTCCCAGAAAACCCTTGCTTGCTTGCCATGCTCCCTTTAGCAACAGGTGGAGCGAGGAATGTGCAGACTTTGCTGGGATTTCACAAGGAATTCACATATCTACTGCACCACCTCTCCCTCCTGGGTGAGCTGAGGTGAATGAAGCAGCAAGCAAGCCCTGGGCTCCCCCCACACTGTCCCCCCGATCCCTCTGTGGGGGTCATTCGGTGCCTGTGGCGGTGGCGGTGGGTGGCGGTGCACATCTGCAGGGGCTGGAGCACAGCTGCAGGCTGGCAGCCCCATCCGTAGGGCGATTCATCAGCGGGACGGCTACTGCTGGGAGGAATTCCTCCCCGGCGGGATGAACCTCCAGTGACTCTTCTCAGGGGCCGAGGGCATCCCCCTCCCACATGGGCAGGGCCATCGCTCAGCCCGGGCTGAACTCTCCCTCACCCCCTGACCCCCTCTTCAACTCCCACACATGCATCAAGGCGTGAACCGGACCTCCGCAGGGCTCGGAGGCCTCGTAGCCTGCCCCTGCTTCATTTCCAGCCCTACATCTGATCACAGGTGCCCCAACGGGGCAGGGGTATGGCTGCCTTCAGCCCCACAGCATCATCTCTGCCTCCCCTCACCTACAACACCCCACCGAGGGGTCTTACCTGCCCAACCCTGACGGGAATGTTGTTGCACACTGGAGGGTGCAGCCACTTTTTAACAGTTTTGTCGTTTAACCTCTCCTGGCCTGAGTCCTCCTGAAGGTCTCTCCCCTGCAGACCCCATTGCCACTCTCTGCCAGCCTCTGGCAGCACAAACCAAAGCAAAAGTGTGAAGCCATTCTGGGGCCTCCTCTGGTGTTGGATGGGGATGTCCTCCCTGTTTTGGAGGAGCGAGTGGTGGTCTTTGCATGACGGCCCTGGAAGCCATTGCCAGGGTGGGGGATTGTGCCGACATCCCAGAGACAAAGGGTGCGAAGGGTGCCAGTTCCCATTTCCAAATCATCTAGTCTGACTATGTTGTGCTGGGGGAAGCATTAAGGAAGTAGAAGCCCAAGGACAGCAGCTGAACCTTTGTGCTTTTTCTTTTTTTTTCCCCCAAGGAAGCTTTCAATGTGCTTGCCTGCTGGGTCCTCAGGGAATAACATGCTCTGGCAATTTATTACACTGTCTCTAGGCAAAGCCTACCACTGCTATATCAGAGAATTACTTAAGGAGTTAGTCAGGTCCAGGTGGCTGTTTGGGAACTTATATCAAGAACTTACATCACCTGCTTTCTCTTGTAGTTAAATTTAGGTCCCTTCCTTTGGCTCATTTCTCCTTTTATCAGAGCATAATTTAACTACTGGTCACTGGAGACAAAGAGGAGCCTAAATAAGCTTAAGAGTACACTTGAAAAGCTCTGATGGGAAAAGCTAAGAAGCAACATTTTCTTCTGAAAATCAGTGTCCTTTCACAGTGACTCTTGTAGCTTCTGCTCTTCCGCATTGGATGAAGGAGCTACTAGGCAGGAGAAAAAGTGCAAAAGACAGAGTGACAAGAGATATCAGGAAGGTCAAAGGAAAGGAGAAGAAAATATATTTGCTCATATCAGAGAAGAAGAGGCAAGACTTATGTTTCTTTACGTTTTAACTCCGTATGTTTACCACTGCATTCACGAACTGGAACAGGAGATATATTGAGAGTGGCATGAGCAGGCAGCCTCAGCATCCTGTGTCCCGGACCAGCAAGATGAGTGCTCTGGTGCTTTGACACTGTCATTGCAGGTCGGCGGAGCTGGTTAGGGTCAGGAAAGGAGGATGTACAGGGACACAGTTCTGCTTAATATCAGAGAGTGGCCAGTTCCAGGGGCTGATGACAGAAACACTATGGAAAAGCAGCTTGTGCATGTTCTAGGTCTGTATTGCAATGAAACACATGTTGCAGTGCTTTGGTTGTTTCTGTAAAAGAACAGTGAGGAATATAGAGTACCTTTGAGTACATTGATACTCTGACTGATGGGGACTGCCTGCATGGGCACAGGTGGTGGAGGTACCTCTTTCTATCCTCTGTCATCCTCCATAAAAATCAGCTAATGTTTACAGAAAGACATTTTAAGGCCAATCAAAATCAGTGATGGTTGCAGTGAAAAGTCTGCCCTGTAAACTGCAGTGCTTTGGGAGCTGATTGACAACCACCTTAGACATCTGGACAATGGGAGCAGGGTAGACAGCTCAAGCTGCCAACCTTTTCAGTTTGTCCCAGGGCAAAGCTGTCGCAGCTCATCAGTCAGCACCCTTGCATTTCCTGGGCCTGCAGATTTTAAAGAGGCTATGCTGACCCATAAAATCTAGTAATATGAACAGGTGTGTTTTATGACTTTTCTGGCTGAAGAGTAACTGGGAGGTTTGAAATACTTGAAGACTTCCCGTTGCTCCCACCTTCCAATGTATAGAATGGGATGTTTCGTAGCAGTTTTGCTTTTTCCTTTAATTCTGGTGGAATTAAAAGTGATGAGTGGAGCAAGTGCCTGTAAGTCATTATGCCACTGTTTTTTTCAAGGAACCTGTAAGCATTGTACAAACTTGGAAGCTAAGGCTGTGTGATGCTGTGGGTCAGTAGCCTTTCAACTCTGAGAACCTAGGTTCAGTTTTGGAGATGAGATGTTCACAGCAGTTTGCCAGATCTGCTTGCCTCCTGAAGAATCTTTGTGTACATTACGAAGTGCATTGCACAATGTAGCACAAAGGGTAGTCTCTTCTCAGCAGAAGCGGGGAGACATTAGCAAGTGTATTCTAGGGCAGACTGAGATGCAATGAAAGGCTTTCCAAGAATTCAATAGCTCAAAGAGTTCTGGGGGCCTTCATAACCTATCTCTGAAATTTACTCAAGCCAGCACCACAAGTAATATGAGACACCCAAAAACTCTAAGTAAGACCCTGCTGTGACTGTCCCTGCTTGGTGCACAGGAGAGGCCACCAGGACTGCTTGTACTCCCCTCCATGCCTGGGTAAGTGAGCTCCAGCATGAAGCAGAATTCTCACTCCTGAGCAGAAATAAGCCCCTTAAGTGCTCACCTGCTTCATTACACAGGACCAAACAACAGGGGTTATGGGCATATATATTGAACCGCAGGCTTGACTTCAGAAATGATGGGTAAGCTACATGTTTCCTTCTCAGACATAAGGTAAAATTGGTGGCTACGTACCACCTCCATCATCCTAGACCTAATCTCTCTCTGCTCAGTTCTTTCTGCTTTGTTGCCTGTGTGCAGTAGCCTTTCCTCTGTGACTCATGAGCCAGACTGAGGTGAGCATAACCTAGAACGTCTCTAATCCTTCTCACAGGTGCAGACATACATGTAATGATCTGACTCCAGATGTACCATAGCCAATTCTCAACCACCTGTTTTGAAAGCTGTCTTCTAGTTAGTCTATTTAGTAATTGGAATCAATAAACCAGCAGGATCAGTCACATTTTTATGCTGGACATTTGCACAGACACCTTCAATGTATCATGACCACAGCACTTCATCAGCACGATACTGTGATGTGAGATGCCTGCATTAAACTGGACATCAATTCTAAGAATGCCCTGAGTGACATGGTCATCACCCTTGAGTGATTATCATCTTGCAATGAATACATAGTGTCTCAGAAACATATGTGTAATACACCATAAGTGTTGGCTTTTTGTCAATCCAGTGTCCTGAAAGAGATAGTTCCTAACCCATGTTACAACAATCCTGTGGAGACAGATCTAGAAAAAATATTAGTAATTGTACTGGCTGGAACGGCTTGAGTCCATTTCCATATCTGAGTCTTTGTGGGGAGATTAGGTTAAATTAGGGGAAATATTTTGCAAAAAGATGATTTTAATGGAGTAATGAATGAAAAGATAATGCGCAAGCTACAGTGCATCAGTCACACCAGTGAAATACCATCTGATGGATTTTATAAAGCTGACCTTCCCCTTTCCTCTTTTTCCTGGAAATATCTATCTTTTTCCATGTGTAAACTCTGCAGCTTCATGATGATCTCCTATCACCAGTGCCTCCTTTTTATCAGGCATAGAGCAAGCCAAGTGATACTGCCTTTTTCCTTCTTCAGCTACTATCAAAACAGTGCAACAACTCCAGTCACAAACTCAAGAGTCTTTTGACAGCAGCAATTAAGCAACTTAATTAATGAGTGAATAAAAATGATAATATTTACTGAATGGGAGCATCCTGTTTTGCATTTTTATTCAAACTGTGCACCTGAAGAATACCACTGAGTATACTACCTCCTCCCCCTCTGCTTGCAAGCTCTCTCTCTCTCTTTTTTTTCCCCCACACTATTTTGACTTTGCAAGCACCCAAAAGCTATTGCATGCATAGACACAGACATGATGCTGAGGCATCAAAAGTCCCTTCCAGCCAGCTGAGGGGAATATGCTGCTATCTTTGCTGTGGTTCTACCTGTCCCTTAAAACTTGGCTGATATTTAAAGGTACGATTGCCACGGTGCATTTGCAAGCCTGAACTTTACATCAAAGTAGGTGATTAATTACCGATAAAGTGTTAATAAAATATCAATGCATTTTGTAATTAACAAACCTTGGAATGACAGTTCTCTCCTCCTACTTTCTCAACACGGTTCATATGCGTGTATACAGACTTCTGTTCCCCTGTATTCTTTATTTGCCCATTAATCTGTGCAACCTCCATATATCACAAGCATACTTATAAATACATATTTTAGTCTACATGGGTTTTCTCAATGAAATATATAACCTATCTCAACTGAAAGTAAAGCCCCGTACATAATTATTTTGGAATGACAGACAGTGAATTCCTTAGCTATTATTTTTGACGACCCTGTCATGGATGCCAGGCATATATTGTGGTAAGAGCCTGAGAAACTTGGGAAAACCCACCTGGGGAGCAAACTCCTTTTTTCTTTATGGAAAGGTTCCCCAAGTGACAGGCCTGCAATCCTGGGTGAGCTTAATTAAAGTCAATAGAGAAAACTAAAGCATTCAAAATTGCTGCCTTTGGGGCTCCCCCACTCTTCTTTTTCTTCATTTGCTGACACTTTTAAGGGGAAGGTACATTTTAAATTCCTTATTTGGGGCTTGGGGCTCAGTTCATCACATTCCCCTTCTGTTCTGTATCCCACATTAAATCTCTCTGACACTTCAAAGTGTTGTTTCCCATGATTTATGGCTAACTAATGCAGGTGCACTGGGCCTCCTGTGAGGTGCTGAATGCCCTCTTTGACATCAGTATTAATGAATGAAGTTTTGGCATAAAAAGCCAGGTGAGGGATATTACCTAAGATTACATATAGGTAAACTGAGGCACCCAGTAAGACAGCAGTGAAGTCAAAAGATGAACTTAACCTTACCTGGCTCACAGAGTTTTGCAGTATTTGCTAAGTCTCTTGTAGGATAAGGTCTGCTGAGAATATCTGTCTTCCACCTTGTTTTTTTTCCCCATATCTGCCTAACCAGACCTTGTGTTCCCATTCCTACCTTATTCTTTCTCCAGTCCTGCCACAGCCCCCCATCACAGGCCAGAGACACACAGAAGTAGCAGAGCTGGGAGCATCCTTGGATGAACCAAAAATATATTTTTGTAACAGGACCTTGACTATCTTCTGCACCTGCCATTTCAACCCCTTGACTGTTTTGAATCATATACTTTCAAATGTCACAATCACCACCAGGCCTGAAGCTTGGATTCTTTCTTGAGCTTGTAATATTTTCTTTTGAAATGAATAGCAAAATGCCTTCTGACTTCAGGATGAGAAAGACTCCTCAACTTATAGCTAGAGTCACCTTCATTTGGACCCCACCTTTCCTAGTAGAACTCATTGGAAGTGGTGTCAGTAATGTCAGTGGGACTGGAACAGGAGCATTTGTGACAAACTAGCTTTGGGGTTTGCTTTTGGAGTAAAATCCACCCTATGGTAATGAGGTGGCCACATGAATTAAGAGTGAAGGTGTTTTTATTAGTGTCTGATGCTGGATATGCTAAATGAGGTTTATGAATTAGAAAAGCACTTTAAACATTCAAGTGATCAAAATCTGTGATGATAAGGACGGGTGTCAGAAACTCCCCAGTTCCGTTTGTTGGTCCTATACCACTTACGTTATTTACTACATGCTAATTTAGGTTGTTTCTGTATTTACTGTAGAGAGAGATGTATGGTAGGATGGTAGTAGTTACCTGTTGCCTTCCCCACAGCACTCAGAAATGGACAACATATGCTATGAGAAGAGTAAGGGGGAGTCAAAGTCCAGCAAGTATAGCTCACTGGGGTTAAAAACAGAGCTGCTGGACTTGCATGTGGTGATGGAAGGGGCTGAGGAGATCCACTCAGGTTCATAGTGATAAGGACTCTCTGAAAAATGCTACGTGGGATCTCAATTCTGCAAAAAACCCTGTCTGTACTGTTTTGGGCTTGTGGGATATCTAAATCCAGCAGATCTGGTGCCAAGCCTTTTCTGTTTCAAACCGTGGCAGACCAAGCATCTCCTCCTTTCCCTGTTCCTCTTTACCACAGTCCCTTGGCAAACAGCTCACTGCTTTACTTCCCTTCTGGAGGAAGGATATCAACGCTGAAAAGGTTAAGTGTGCTGCCTTATGAATTGGGATGTTGTGAAATTTACACTCATTAGCTTCTCTGGGTGGCCATCAGCAATTTAATTAATATCCCTGACATGGGTTGTTATAAGTGATATCGTGGCTTCCAGATGCCCATTGCTGAGAGAGACAGAGATTGCACTTGTGAAGAGTGACAGCTTTCAGGAGTACGCAGAGGCTTTGTACTCTGTCTCGCAAGAAGAAAGACAGCTCTGGTTGCCACCTTCTTCCTGTGGGAAAAAAGGAAGAAAAAAAACGGCAGCCTTTTTGCAGGTAGCCTCACTCATGACAGTAACATCACGTCTGTTTCTGCCCTTGTCAACACATCTCACTGTCCACAATCACTCATCATCTCCAGACAGACAGCACTGGAGGAGATCATCAATTGCCAATGCAATTCAGCAGATACACTTCATAAATTTTAATTACATTCCCACTGAAAATGAATGGTCAGAAAATATAAAACATCTGCCATCCAGATCATTTACATTTTTCGTACAATAAATCATCAGCAACATCCAAAACAATGGATTAAATCATGTGGAGTGTGATAGGTCAAGAAAGAAGGAACAGCACCCATTGTGTGGTTACTGTTTGGACCAAAGCCATTACACCATGTACAGTATCAAGGAAAATAAAAACATTAAAAACCAGTAACCGTTTGGACTTGTCCTCATAAATAAAAGATCCCTGGTCTCAGATAGACTCTGTTAATGGATCTATTACTGTGTCTATGGAAAAATGAGGGCTTGTTTAAGTAAAAGAATATTTAGTTAATTAAGATGGAGGAAAATGAGCATTTATCAATTGAGTGGCTGGGCTATTTAGCTTGTAAATAGAATAAAGAAGTGATGTCAGTGGAAAATAATCTGTTAATCAGGTTTGACTAACATCATGACTGTTAAAATACCTCAATCTACTTTGTCTTTAGTAGAGTGGCGTGAAATCCTAGTGTGAGATCACCAAATGATGTGTCCAAATTACGTATTTTGCTTGGTGAAACAACAGGCTGTTGGCTTGGCAAGC
Source organism: Streptopelia decaocto (assembly GCF_964273445.1). NCBI lineage: Eukaryota > Metazoa > Chordata > Aves > Columbiformes > Columbidae > Streptopelia > Streptopelia decaocto. Next base: position 61,927,437 of record NC_138655.1, read on the forward strand.
CAGGTGTGGGATCCAGAGGGGATCTATTAGATCCTCTCAGCCCATCTTTGTCAAGGGAGTCCGGCCTGATGTGGATAGCTACAGCGATGCTTCATGAGCCCTGCCCCACAAGGTAAGAGAGATGTGTTCAGCTCCCTTTCTCCTTTCTGCTGCTGGAGAAACAGGTGGAGGCAGCAGGACCATGTTTCCTTCCACAGAGGGTTTGAGGCAACGCAGACATAGCCAAGACTGCAAAAAATTAGTTTCTACTCTAGGTACCACTGATTACCTCAAACCTGGTGAGATTCAGGTGCCTCAGACTCTTGAAAGTTTTGGACAATTTTAGCCCTGAATTGTAGCTGCTTTGTGATGTTCAATACTATGTGTAATTTTTTTTCTTGTACAATGATACGGTCTTTATGCCATTTCATGCTGCATTTTTCCCCGCAAATGATGCTTTCTTCAGCAATACTTCTTGCTTCGTGCACTGTTACCAAACCGGAGACATTGTCCTCTCTGCCTTGAGCAATTCTCATTTTCTAAAAACTGAAAGTCATATTGGTTGGATCCACCTAAAGGCTTGTTGGTTTGTCTTTTAAATAGTAGCAATACAAAACCATGGAAGTCCAAGGGAACAGCAAACTGTGAACACATTCAATCACAAGTTGGTGGATACGGTACATCCTCAGCCCTAGAGCAGATGAGAGCTTAGTGTGTTTGTTAACTTCAGTATCTTTCCTGTTGAATGAAATGGGTGGAAATCAAGTATACACTGAGCAAATGTTTATTTTGACTGGAAGCCCTGTCACTTTGTGTATTTATGTGAAATAGAGAGATGTATGCTTAGCCTAAGGAGGTATCTGCACTCTTCAAAAAAAAAGGCCATTGATGAATGGCTGTAAAAGCTATACTTTTATGTGTTTTATGTTCTTCTAATGCTGCTAAATTGTTGTATATTAGGTTAAAAAATAGTTCATTCTGATGTTACATCATGAGCATGTCTCGCAATGGTATGTGCAGTATAAGCCTCTTTCATTTGACGATTTACTGCTCTTAAAAGGAAATAAAAATCCTCATAACATATGAGAGAACAATGTAGCCAAGAGATTTTTCAAGGTGTTCAGTTTGAGATTTTAGGCTTGAACTAGGAATAACATTTTTTTGACTCGAAGCATCTGCATATTTTTAATTCAGTTACAAAAATATCAGAGGGAAAGAGTTAGCAATTTTTTTCCCTTACAGAGATGTTTTACTTCATACTAAACTCTTTTACAACAACAGTAATTATTGAAAAATATCACAGAAGTGCTGCAGCACATGTTATTATTATTAGTTACTATTTATATGGTGACACATATTGCTCTACAGACAAATAAAAACAATGTGGCTTTCCCTCTCTCACAACAATGCTTTATGGGCCTTTTACTACAAGTTTGGCCAGCTGGTTTGGATATGACAAGTAATTCTCCTGAAATCTATTCCTTTTGCCCTATGCACCACCTCTAACATTTATTTTTTTTTTATACCACAAAGCATTTGTGCAATTGGGAGTCTCATCTCACCACCTTGTGCCCTGTCATGCCACTCCCCACACTTCTCCAGTCTCCCAACCTCTGCTGTTTTTGCAGTCCTATTATTGTCATTTTCATGCCTGCTTAGTCCAGGTCCAGAAGAAAAAGCATCAAGCCATAGCACAAAGTTAACTGTATCTCTGCCCAGCCTGGAGGTGAAAGGTATCAGCAGGCAACTTTTCCCATTGTTTCCAGTCTTTGGCCTTGACAGTGCTTATCTGTGTACGGGAGGATAAAGGTAAGTCCATTCTGTTATGACAGGACAAGGGGTAATGGTTTTAACCTAAAGGAGGGGAGATTCAGGCTAGACAGGAGAAAGAAATTTTTTACAGTAAGGGTGGTGAAACGCTGGCCCAGGTTGCCCAGAGAGGTGGTAGATGCCCCATCCCTGGAGACATTCCAGGCCAGGCTGGATGGGGCTCTGAGCAACCTGATCTAGTTGCAGATGACCCTGCTCATGGCAGGGTGTTGTGCTAGATGACCTTTGAAGAATCCTTCCAACCCAAACTATTCTGTGATTCTATGATTAACCGCTTCCTTACGGCTTTGTCCTCCACCAAAGCACTGTCCCCGCCTCATCCACTGCCCATTGCTTCTTCCTAGACATTCACAGAAGTGCCCAGGGAAGTTAAACAATGCTCTTGAGACACTGATTGGCCCAGCACATTGAAGAGGAAATGTGCTACAAACTCTTAAAAGAAATAACAATCATACTTGTACTGTTCAGGCAGTGCTGGGGTGGCTAAGTGCAAGCCTCTTAAGCCTTCCTTACCTCTCAGATGTACAGATTTCAAGCATCCAGTTGAGGGCCTGCTTTTCCCAGAGCCACTTCAACCAGACACAAACAAGAAATCTTAGAAAGTTTGTCCAGTCCTTTAAGTGACATCAGCACTTTTTTCTCAGTGTACCTCCAGCATCGAACGTCTGAAAAAATTTGAGATTGAGGAGAAAATTTAGAAAAGCGTGTAGGCACCTAACATGCTGCTCGGGCAGAACGCATTACCTAAATTGAAGTCATCCATCTAATTCCTTATGTACCTGAAAAACAGCTCAGGTAGGGTACCTAGAAGTTCCTAATATAGTTTTAGGGGTGGTGACTTGGTTTGGATTAAGTGCACGCTGTCAACACGTGCCTCCCGCTCACTCTTGCTGGGTGAGCTTCGGTTTGCTTCCCAGAGCAATGTCAGAATGCTGGGTTCCTTTTGGGTACAATGCAGCTGGACAAAAGCAACCTGAGAGGCTGCTTAACATGCACAAACCACACATGGGTGGCTCAGTCTACAGGACCAGGCTGCAGGTAGTCCAGAGAGAGTGCCCTGAGTGGCGAAGGCTGTGGACATGAGATGCTCACTCCCAACTCTTTCGCTGAACATCTCTGCTCCTAATGGTCTGCAGGACTAATGCAGGCACAGTCACTGTAGCTGTGCAGCTCGTCCCAGAGCTGACTGCGTATCTACATACATACATGGGTCTATGCCACCTGACGTGCGTGTGCATGCACATGTGTGTGCACGCGTAATTTATCTTTTTTGTGTGTGTGCGTGTGTGCTACACCAAAAATAATGTATGAGCTCCCTCTGCTGCTTTATACAAAGAAATTAATCAAGAAAATTGCTTGCAAAGCTGAGGGCACTTTATTCATATCTTGCTGATAATGCTGTATGCACAAGTGGTACTAAAAATAATAGCATGTTATGCTTGCAAAGCACTGTCCAAACATTAAATAATTAAATAAACAAAAGAATCTGTGTTGGCTGCGTTGCCTCATAAAATATTTCAAATATATCTATTTTTATTGAATGAAACATGTCAACATTTTGAGTAAAGCATTGTTTTCTGACTTCCAAGAAAGCATAACTAAAACCAGTGAAAACTCTATTGAGAGGTAGGATATATTGAATATAGTTAGGTCTCTTTCTCTTCTTAAAAGAATAAATATTTTTCAAATGTTTAACGGTGATATATTATTGTGTGTTAATAGTTTTTGGATGTCTTTTACATTTAGTTAAACAAGCTTTATACAGTTAAACAATGTGACATAAACTACTTCTTGAAGTTTATCTGAACTTGTATGACCCATAAAAAGAAAAATCAGATTAATTTAGTGCTGAAAACAAATCCCTGCTGAAGAACATTGTTCTAAAGACTTAAAGAAGCTCTAAAATATATTGTCATATTTTCTTTCCTTTCTCCTCTTCCCAGTTCTACTGCTTTTAAAAATGGTGCAAAAGAGGTATCTGAAATACCTTATTATTTTCTGTATTGGAAAGTGTAATTCTGATAAATTGACTTGCAAACAGGTTATTTCCTGAAGGGGCAAAATCAAAAGTTTACTTCTATAAATGTTTTCAGAGAAAAACTTCAATTAGAGCTGGATGAAAATTTGCAGTCAATTTTTCATCCTGAAAAATATCAAATTAGTTAAACAGGAAAAAAATGATGTATTTTTATCAATTCACAGGATTGGTTTGAGTGATTTTTGAAAGATTTTTTTGACATTTTGAATTACAGAATAATAGACTGAAGGTACCTTGGAGTCATCTGATCCCTGCCCAAATTAAAGCTTCTCAATATTGCTTAAGTGGGTACTTTTCTCCAAAAATGTAATTCATTAAAAAAGAGAGATATGCAGAAAAAACTCCCAAAATAGATGAACATTTCAAATCACTCTAGACACTGAATTTGACACAAAGCAATGCTTGCATTTGCCTTTCAGCTTGCTGAGAATTCATAAAATATTTAACCAAAAAAAAAAAATATATTGTCAGAACTGTCCTTGAGCAATCACATATATGTGCAGGGCTACCTGAAGTCTTGACCTGAACTGAGAGTGAGAGACAGTGAGTATCAAACAGGAGGAACCTTCCACTGGGATTGCACTAGTCAAGTAGGCTGAGCCGAACAACTAGAGGAACTTGCTGCATGTTAATCGTTGCAGGAATCTGCATGAACTGTAAAAGAAGATAAACTTCAGCAGTTTCAAGTTTTCAGAAAAATCTCCCTTATTATGACTTACAGGACTGAGCTTTTTCTCAGCTTTTCGACAATTGTCTCTTTAGGTTTCTCACAGTACATTCATTTAACCATTATTTGCTGGACTGTCTCTGAATGGGCCAAGTGGGACTATAACCTTTCCTTAACTTTCACTCCATATACTTCAGCTGTCCCACAACAGACCTGTAACCGAAAGGCAATTCATTGCAGCCACTATTATCTTGTTTGTCATAATTTTTTAAACATCTGTAACTTGTTTCTCTATGTGCATTAACGTGCACAGACAATTGATATCAGATGAAGCTAACCATCTAGCTTTCTGTATTTTCTCTGCCGTTAATGATTTAGCAAGAATAAGTGGCATTTGAGATCCTTCTTTTTCTGTCAAGCCTTCTTCCAGTGGAACTGCTGGAAAACAATTTCTATGCCTGATTAAGTGTCGGGCTAGGATTTTGAGCTTTGCTAAGTAACCAGTATAACAGAGTCCTCTTCTGTGCCTTAATTGCTGTGTAATATTACTGCACCATATTGCACAGTAGCTATAAGGTAGCTGCATTGGGAGTGGGTGCACCCCTTACAAAAACTGAGTTTTAACAAGTCATCCTTATTTGTCTACATTTGCCCGCCCTTTGTACCATGACAATCTCTCTGTGAACAGTTCTGCTAATGTTAGTCTCTATTCTGCTTCTATTACTGCACCAAATCTGGGTCTAATAAACACACTATTCACTGATGGAGCTATAATTATCCAATCTGCAGGCTTTGCACATATAGGAGTTGATGAATCAGATATTCTAACATAGGCCCTGATGTCTCTTCTGGCAACTTCACCACCTCAGTAGTTTGTGTTTTTCAGTTTTAAATTGGTAACATTAAAAGTCTTTAATAGCTTATTACTGGAATCCCTTACACGACAGAGTTGTAGTGAATACAAATAGAGTACTTGACAAATCAGAGACTCTGATGGTTGGCAGATCCCATTGGCAATTTAGTAATGTGCTCAGGATCACAGATATTAGAGTTGGAAAAGACACATTAGTTGAAATCCTAGCTTGACTGAAGTAAATGGCAGAACTTTTGTTGAGTTCAACAGGGCCCCTTGCATTAATAGTATTGTATTATTCCACCTTCCAGTATCGATCATAGCAATCCAGTCTGTGTGCAGGTCTACAGGGAGATCCCTGAACCTAGGCACTGAGGCCTGTTGGAGAGTATGCAGCTATAAGCTTTATTGATTGCTGTATTCACTTAGCACTGGCTAAACTCCCACGGCCCTACCATGGGCTTATTCAAAATTTACAGAGAAGATTCTTCTTGTTGTATAATCCTAGTCAACAATTCAAGAGGATGTCCCTTGGACACTACACAGCACAGCTTGAAGAGACTCAAAACTCTCACAAGATCTGGAATTACTTCTGCTGAGCTTCCCAGATGTTTTGAGCAAGCACGGTAGGCTTATAGAAGGTCATGTGTTGGAACCATGGGCTGCTTCTTAAAGCCTGAGTCTCTGTCCTCAGAAGTAAAGAGGCAACTGAGTTTGCCTTCTGAAACAAGGTCCCCTCAGGTGGCAAAGTGTCAGGAGGCTACCAAGGAACTGAGGCAGTTTGTGCTAAGGATTGGGATTAGAAGAGCAACACTGGGCACTCCAGGGGTCTATGGCAGAAGGGATAATTTAGAACACCCTAAACCTCATTGGCCTTAAGGTTGTTCTGAATATTCTTCAAGTCCATTCTGAGAGCTGGGATTAAAGATCAGTACAGTGGAAATGTCACTTGGACGCACTTTTCTACTCATCATCATGATGAATATAAACTAAGAATTGAGTTCCTGATATGGCTGCACATAGTTTCACTGTCATTTCTGAAGGCTTCAAGATTCTGTCCTGCTGAATGGAAACTGCAGACTAGTCTCCAGACATGAGTCCTTGAGAAGAAAAGGTACCAACAGCTGCAAAACTTTACCTTGTATGTAACCGGTGCAGTAGTGCATTCTGCTGATAAAATCCCATGGTCGTCTATCACTTCAAATCCTTCTGCTGGCTTTCACATAGTAACTGAAAAGCAAAAATGCAAGGTGATCATTACCTCAATAAAAACCTTTTGAAGCCAAGTGTAAATGAATGCTGTGAAATACACATTTTTTTCCCCATGTGCCTCTCAGATTTGAACTCTGAGGATCAATCAGTTGCACACAGGAGTCATGACCCTGCTCTCATTGCTCTAAGGAACTGTTGTCTCACTGCATGCTATGACCTTTGGTGTGAACCTGGTAATATTACTACTTGTGGGTCTATCAACAACAAGCCCTCTGTGGTCCCAGTGTGCTTAAGAAAACTTAATTCCTCTTGTTCCAAATGTAGGGATCTCTTTTGTGCCAATTACCCTTTGACACTGCTATTCAAGCTTACTTTTCCAAACACTAGTCCCATAAACACCGATCCCTTCACAGGGAGAGAGGCTGGCGATAACAAGGAGAGCTGCTGCAAAAATGTTTACCCTTGATGTTCCCATTTTGGTACGGCTGCTAGATGTATGTCACTGGCTTTTAGAAAGCTTTACATAATGGCTGGATATCTAAGTTCCTCATGGCTTAATCTATAATTGTAGGCTTCGAAGATGTGGTTGTAAATGCTTTATTGTCAACATGGTAGTGTTAGATCTTTCTATCAATCTATGGGTGAAATCAGACTCCTAGAAATCCCTGTTCAAATATACCTTAGCACTGACTGCCTCAGTGGTCAGTCACCATCTCAGGGAAAACTTCTTTGTGGCTATAATAACCTTGGAAATACATATTTTGTTTATTTCCACATTTGTGAACTGAAATCACTTCCTCTGACAAGGAGGTGAGTCCTGGACGAGCCAGTGTTCACATGTGACAGCTGCAGCATTATTAATGCCCACACTTGCTCTGCTTGCTGATTCTGTAGAAGGAACATCAGGACAATGCACATAGGTCTGTCAGCAACCATTTACACATGAACTATCTATCACGGGCTAGGAAGTGAAAACCTGATGTGAAGCATGCCAGAGCACAAGGGAATGCTTGGCCTTCTCCACTCCACTTCTGCACTGGTGATGTTTATCTACCACTCCGCTCCTTTACCGAGCAAATAAATAAATTGGCCATGGCTTTCTATCATGAGGTCCTGGTGCCTTTTCCAGCTGAGTGGAGGGCTATCCCACCAGTGGGTAGCTGGGCAGCATAGTTTAGGCTGTTGGTTTGCAAAGTGAATAAGCTGGTGGTCCTGGAATACAGGAGCACTGAGGGAGACTTGAAGGAGAACAAGGATGATTGATGGCAGCTGATAGCTTGATGGCCTGGAGGCCTTTCACAGGCTCATCTGAGGCACAAATGCCACTTTTTGTTCTTGAAAGGAGCAGAACAAGCTTAGAAGGATGAAGGCTGACATTGCAAAAGGCATCGTTGAGGAAGACTGGGCTCTCTTCTTGGCCACAGATCTGCTCTGGGGCTTTCAGGAATGCACTACCTCTTGTTTAGCCATGACTTCTGCACTTTGGTGTAGCTTGTCGAATTTGACTGTGCTCCTCAGGGCAAGGCTTCAGCTGCCTGCTCTGCTTCTCAGCAGGGCTCCTTGGCTCATACCCATCCCAGCTCACGCTGCATGTGTCTCCCTGGTCGCATCTCAACTCAGAGGGGAGCAGGGGGAGCTCCTACATGTCTGCAAGGAGCCCACAGCCAGACCTCAGCTGCGATTGCACAGGGAGCAAGCTGTGTGTTAATTTCAAATTGGAGGGCTGTGGTTTGGAGCAGCCACCATACAAGTAAGTAACCCTACTTGTCTCACCTCTTTGGACGTTAAAATGGTGATAAGGTTAATTTTTGGGCAGAGACAGGCAAATGGAGGGAGCTGCAACAGTTAGCAACACGCAGGATCTGTTTCTAATGCCAGTTATTCCCTTGCTGAAACATCACAAGGATGGCCTGATGGCCTGCGACCCAGTTCATCTGGCCTAGAGCTTTCTGCTCTAGGGAAAAAAAAAAAGCTTCACTGTCTAAGTTTTCTTTTTCTCTGGTCATTCTGTTAAAATTACTATTTCTCTTGTTGTTGCCATTGGCATTTTTAACTGAAAGTTGGTGGCTTGGGAACTGGTGGCCTGACAAAGCAGTCGTCATGAGCTGCAAGGTGAGGGTTGCCTGCACTGTCTATAGGCTGGACAGGCTGTCAAAAGGAGAAGGGAAGAACAAATGAACATGGATGAGATTGTGGGATCATGTTGATTTTCCAGGGTTATGCTGGGTCGTAGTAATTATAGTGATGTTACCTGATTCCCTCTCCCCAGGATGTTTCAGTCATGTCCAAAGGGGTTGCTCAAATAAGCAACAGTAAATTTCGTTCCCTTAGCACATGGCACTGGTGAAACCATGCTCCCATGGGTGGCTGATTTAGGGAGGAAGCTATTATCCTGGTCTTAGTTTACTGCCAAGTCCTGTTGTGGGCACACAACAAAAAAACGAAAGTTTTTTCTATACACACTCTAAATATTTGAGGTAACAACATTTTTTACTCAGGAAACTTTTTGCCTAAGCTGAAATGCAAAGAGTGGGGAAACTCTCAGACCCAAAGAAGAGAGCTTTGGAAAGCTATATGCAAAGGAAAAACAGATATACACCCTCTCCACTGAATTTGTATGGACTGTTTTTTTCCTGACATGCTAACTAATGACATGAAAGTTTGAGTGGCCTTTGATCTTTGATACTGATTACGGCAATTAAATTTCAAAGGACTGACTTGGGTCATCTATTATTATTCTAGTATTGTAGTTAGGTTTAGTGTTTTTGTTTGAGAAGCCTGGTAAATTTTAAGTGGAAAAGGCCTTATTCTCCTGTGGTTAGCACTTTGGGTAGTTCCTTCCTGAAGAGCTTCCTCTCTGATGACTCCCTTTGGGTACTTATTTCCAGTGAGTTAAGGTGGGCTTTTGGGTCAGAGCAAACAGAGCTGTGAGTCAGGAGAGAATCAAGGATGATGTATTTTTCTCACTGTCTCTATCTCTGTACTGCTTTATTTCTGGAAAATCAAATATAACAGTTTAATCAAAAAGGAAGTGGGAAACAATATAAAAAATACTGCCTAGCTTTTGCACAAATAAAGAATAAATGAAATAGAAGCATATTCATCAAAATCCAAGTCAATACTGAAATAAAGTTGGCCCCTGTTGGTATATGCAACATAAAGGGAAAAGAAAAAATGTGGGGAGCAAAGCACTTATAAAAAGGATTTCTTTTTGTGAAATATCTGTATTTCAGAATATAATAGCAGTAATGCACTCTATGCATAAATTTAGCAAGGGGATGCTTGGGGTTAGATTTTTTTTCTCTGCTAAGAGAATAGTAGAGAATAGCTTTGGATACAGCTTAGGGCTGATAATTAATACCTGTGTAATTTGAGGGGGGCTGAATTACAAATATCCAATGTGATCGATGGTAATAGGGCAGATGGGCCCTTTAACATCCTGGCAAAGCAGAAAGCCACACTCATAATACCACGATGTACAAGGACCAGGGATCCACCCAGGGGACTGGAAATCCTCCCAGAGGCTCCCAGCCAACAGCCTTAAATAAAGCTCTGGTGCAGAAGGAGCACTGGAAACGTTAAAAAAAAAATAAAAAAATAAAAAAAGAAGAGAAGAGAAAAGGCGAGGGAAAGTAGGTTGTGAAAGGGACTATCAGTAGAAATATTTGTTCTAAAGTGTCTGAGGGAAACCACTGCCTGTATTTTATTTGTTGCTCTTTCTCTTAGTGTGGGTTTGGGGAAGAGCCACTCAGGAGTTTTCCCTGGCATTGCTACAGTGCTTGGCCCTGCAGCCTGGCAGAAAATTAGTTGGGGCCTCCCTCAATAGCTACACGATGGTCCCTATGAGGTGAAATGATTCCTTCTAGGATCAGCAATCACTCTTTCAGCTCACCGGCACCACCTTCCTACAGAGCTTCAATATCTTAATTCACCACCATGCCAGCAGACATCCACTGAGGCTACAAAGGACTCTGTAGGTGGAAGGACCTGTCCAAGAACAGGATCTAATAGGAGACAGTGCCATGCCGTCACTCAAAACAGTAGCTTAGAAAGAGATTGGGAAAACTAAACAGTGACTTTTTCCACCAGATGATCACTGAATCTCTCTTTTCCTCTCAGGTTTTCTCATGGAGTACCAAAGTGTTGTCAAGAAAGGCTTTAGGGAACGTTATTGTTTATAATTTGTTCTGGTCTTGTTCTTTAGGATTAGGAGAAGTTTTTGGGATTGGGGTGTACATTTCTTTGAATAAAAGCTTGAGTACACTGATGCTGATATAATTCTGCCATGGCTTTATCTATGCAATCTCAGTAAGATCTCTTGATGCCAAATAAATTATTTCTGGACAATGTAAGAATAAGACTATACAGATTAAGCCAACCTTGCTTTGCATATTGTCCAAGAAACATAACCCTAAGAAAAATACTGCCAAAGTGAAAGGCAGGAAGAAGCAGAAGCTCATCAAACCCTTTCCTTCACTTTCCAATGATGTCTTTATGATAACTAGGTTTCACAAGAAAGAAAGATCTGGAAAAAAGCTGGGAGTCACCTTTCTCTTGACCTGGAGGGGAGACCTGAGGAAATTCATAGAGCATTTCACAGAAATGTTTAATAAAACCACCTTTGAGTCCTATACGGTCATCGGGGTTACAGAAACTCTAGTTTACTGCAGCTGGGAGGAGGCCAGCAAATGGATCACGTTGCCAAGTGGTTGTGGTAATGGTAAAATTTCTGTCAAGAGTTTTCAGTTCAAGCACACTTCACACCCGATGAAGGCCTTGCTTTTTTAATTCGGCTTTATAAAGTGGCCCCTTGTTGGATGCAATCTAGCTTCTGGTGCCAAAGAGATGTGGTCTGTTCAGTATGAGATGCAGAACTACCTCTCTCCATCCTGACCTCTTTATCCAGAAAAGGAGAGGGGGAGCCAGCACCTTCTTCTGAGGACATTAGTCAGGTAAAAGTATGGAAAGAGATGCCCAGAGTGCCAAGAGAAGGAGAATAATACGCTGATGCCATGATGCCCTCACGTAGTAAATTGCTTCATCTTGGTGCCCCCTACTCTGCCCAACAGGGTTTGTGTTGCACCTAGTGCCTGTGATGACTCCCCTTACCTCCACTCCCCTTGAATACATTTCAGCAGACCTACATTTTGTGGTTGATTTTTTTACCATGGGTATTGGAAAGGCAGATGTGCTGTTTGCCTCCTGAACAGGAGAGCCACTGCCTGCAGAATGCTGTTAGCTGGGGGAGTTAACTGTATAAACTGAAGTGCTGTGAGTGGTGATTTTAGTATTGGCACATTGTCCTTTCAAGTTATAAACCTATTTTGGTATTTATATAGAGTCATAAAATATAGCAGGAATGTTTTAATGTATTTACTTTCATAGGGCAGCTACATATATCCTGACACCAAAGCTGTTATGTTTGTTTTCTTTACTTGTTAACCAGTATTATGTAAATTATTGATCACATCCACTCAGGCTTAGCAAATCTTGCATTCATGCCTACCTTTTTAATAACTGCAATAGTGAAATTTTTTTAAGAGTCTGCGGATAGTAATGTTAATTGGCATACAGTGCTGAAGAACTGCTTTAACGTATCTACCAAATAAGTGTCTACCACGATGCTGTCATGGTTACCTTTGATGTGAAATCACTATCCTCTTGTGCGGAAAAGAAGGGGCAACATTATTTGGAAAGAAGAATTTGAGTGACAATGACACTGATTTCTAAGATGAGATTATGCCATTATTGTTGCTACTTTGACCTTTTTGGAGATGCTTAGATGCAGCTGAAGGCAGAAATGGAAACAGAATGTGGCTTATGAAGGAGTTAAGAGTGTTCCTCATTTGTCTGGCAAAAAGAGAAAGAGGGAGAGGTTCAGGCCCTCCGAGACTGTAATGTATTTGCTAAGAAAGAGATGGACGAAGGTAGAAAGAGTGGAAAGTTTTGATGAAGTTGGAAGGACTGAATAAAGGAAGTTCCATTCAGGGTGGGAAGTATGGTCTTCAACATCACCACCACTTTGGCTCTGAGTCAAATTAAATAATGGATGTTTTCCTTGACCTTGTGCTACTTTCACAGTGTGTTATATGATACGTTTAAAAATTAAACTGGCCCTTAATAATACTCCTTACTTTGGTGTTATTATTGGAGTACCACATAGAGCCTTAATCCTTCAGGCTTCACTTGGACAAAACTGCCAGTGTTTTCAGAGCAGGTTTCACCAAACTGTCCAAAGAAAGCTTGTGAATACAACCTCATTTCAGAGCAGTGTTCCCAACACATGCTGAAATAGTAGCTGAAATAGGTTGGAAATATCACAGCAGCAGTGTTTGGAGATATATCAGCATTGATTATTTTCATCAGTCTGAAAATACCATGAGATTGGCTGGAAGCAGCAAGAGAGGACTGAGGCTGTTCAATGGGAAATAATGGACTTTAGGTTAAGGTGAAATACACAGATGGGTTCCTCTTGGAATCAGCTCATTCACCTCTGGTCCCTAGAAAACATATGGTAATGGGCCAACAGTATCAAGGACCTGTAGCTATGAGCTCAGAACTCTTTCAGATCAGCATAAAGAGGGTCCATTTCTGCTTGTAGAAATGCCCAGTCTGCATTTTTATAGGTGCATAAATAACTTGGGAAACTAAATTAATGCACAAGCCAGGTTAAGACCTTTATAAAAGGAAAGATTTTTGCATTATTTGCATTGATGTGATTGGAAGGGTGAATGCAGAAACATAATGCCGTATGGTGGCAAACAAGGCCTATGGTAAGCTTCGTGCTTCCCCAGGTGATGGGAAATAAGGTGGCAGCTTGGGGAAGTGGAGCAGAGGGTGACCAGTGTACCAGTTTTGAGGGTCTTCCTCAGGTTTTACTTGTCATTGTTGCTACTGAAGGAACAGGAGACTTCACCCATCCTCACCTGCTGAAGATTTTAGAGGATTTATAGACTTTTCCCTTAGGACAAGAGAAGGATTGCTCTCTTTCACTTCACAGTACTTTTCATTTATTTGTAATTTGCCTACTGCCTCCAAATGTGCTTGCCATCTTAACCCTAAACAGATCTCTTGGTTCAGGAAAATGCTGCCTAAAATGAAGAATTTGGAAGACCTCTCGAAAATACACTTGGATGTGATAAAGCACTCAGGTTTCAAATGGGTGATGTTCAGAGCGTGCACAGAGCACTAGAGGGAAGGGCAGAGAATGAGGAGGAGGGAAGCAGAGCTCAGTGTTGTCAGAAAGCCACAAGACCTTTGAATTATTACACTGAAAATTGAAACTGCTCTATCAAAATTGATGGAAGTGCCATGTAAGGTTGTTCTCCTCTGTACCTTATTTCCAAAGTTTGCACTTTGAAATGTGTTTATCTGTAATTCAAACCTAGGGGTCTGACTCTGAATGACCTCAAGTTATTTTTTTAAGCAGTCTCTATTTACGTGACTCTATGCATGATGACCCTTTGGGCACAGAAAGACATGCTGATGTGCTTTGAAATCAAAATGAATACCCCCCACCTTTCTTTCCACCCCTTCCCTGTTGTTGCTCCTGGAAATTTGTCTTTTCTCTAAGTTGAAGGAAAGATCACAGAAAAATTGACATGTTATTGTTAGGAGAATGCATGACACTAATGGTATAGCTACAGTACTATGCACATTACTAAAACACAGGTGTGTGTGTACAGTCTCACATGCCCATACTGTGCAAACATGCTACGTCATGTGAGAGCACTTCAACAAAATCATTACAATTCATCATATATTGTCTCCCTCCACCACCACTTGAAAATGAAAGTTTTCAGTACTAATGCTGCAAGGGTATTATGTTGATTTATGCTAATCGTTTCTATAGATGCTGTCATATTATATTGTTAAGTGATGACATTGGTGAAGTACTGTTGTTTTCAATGTTAACAGCCCATCATTGCTGGTGTGAAAACAGCAGGAGAGCCATCCACCTCTACAGTCTCCATGGTCTGCTAGATCCATCTAGGAAATAGGGACTTACAGAATTGTAGAATCACAGAATAGTTTGAGTTGGAAGGGTTCTTCAAAGGTTATGTAGTCCGACCCCCTCCAATGAGCAGGGACATCTTCAACTAGATCAGGTTGCTTGGAGTCCTGTCCAGCCTGGCCTTGAATGTCTCCAGGGATGGGTCATCTGCCACCTCTCTGGGCAACTGTGCCAGTGTTTCACCACCCTCATTGTAAAGAATTTCTTCCTCCTGTCTAGCCTGGATCTCCACTCCTTTAGTTTAAAACCATTACCCCTTGTCCTGTTGCAACAGGCCCTGCTAAAAACTCTGTCCCCAACTTTCTTATAGGCCCCTTTTAAGTACTGAAAGGCTGCAATAAGGTCTCCCTGGAGCCTTCTCTTCTCCAGGCTGAACAACCCCAACTCTCTCAGCCTGTCAACTTCTCCAGTTATTCCTCTTTTTATACCTTTATTGGCACAGCTTGCTATAAAGAGATTACAAATGTGAGAAAAATTAGACTTTTCTCAAATGCCTTCCATTTTATTAATGTTTGGCTACAACAGGCCCCATTACAGTGAACTTGAGACCTTATATGGGCACCCACCTTAATCTAGAGGCTGAAAATGTCCATCCATGCACCATGTGGTGGAGTAAGAAAACTCCATGTGAGCCAGCAAGCTCTGTGCTTTATGAGCAAGGTTACCTGTATCCATAAGCAAGATTATCTAGCCTCTCTCTAGATGGGGAGGAGTATGGATGTTGCTCAGGACCTCCCTTCTGTCTGCAGTAGTGGGACTACTTGGAAGGAGTGAAGAGAATGGGCCGAGGACCAGCAAGGGCAATGATCAGCTGCTCTTCCTTTGCAGCACCGACGTGCTGACTCTGCCTTCCCCTCGACGGTGTTGTGGGCTTGTGTGTTATTGGCTGTCTCATTTATTTCCAGAGGAAAAGTCAGGGCTTAAGGAAACAGAGAAAAATACCAGTCTTAAAGCAGCTGAAAAGGACCACTGTTTATCTGCCTAGTCCGTTTGGGGTATACGCTTAATTATTGATAATAGCACTTTGCTGTAAGCTGAGATGAAATGTATTGGCATTTACACGTACGCACAGCCAATAACCATTACTCTGCTTCAGCTATGAGGTAAGAAAGGACTGCCATTCTCATGTCGACTCTGAAGGAGGTGTTTTAATGAAATGGAAATGAGTCAAGTTATTTTGCATTCACCTTTTGTGTGATTTTTTGTTTGCCATGTCCTGTGCTCAGGTGCATGCGAGACCTTCATATGATGAGTGCAATCTGGGACTGACACAGATGACTTTCACTGTCCAGAGAGTGATATGGGAATGTTTTGTTTGCATTTGGTATTTTGTGTTAATTAGCAGAACATTGAGGGCATATTGGCTTTTGTTGAGTGTATAACAGAACTGATGTTGAACAATGCAGTAATAAAACATTGCACTATTTTAAAATGATCACTTAGGTCATGCTATATTGTAGCTAAAATAACATGACCTTCACCTATCTACCTGTTGTGAAATCTCACCTCAATGCATTCTAGCTGTGTAATTTCTCTTCCGAACAACTTCAGATTTGCTATATAAGCCCAGCCTTAACTTGGTTCTCTGCTTTTGATCACTATATTAGTTTAACTGAAGAACCTCTAAACCAAAAGGTACATTGATAGAATGAAAGCAGAGGATATAGAAAACACAGCAATACAAGTCTTTCTTGCAAAATAAAGTCAATCTGAAGAAGCAGTAATAGATCAAATACTCTTCATCTCCAGGCATATCCATGGTAATAGAAGTCAACATTAGTCCGTTCTTCTTATGGACACATAGTTTGTTTAAAAAGTAAACTCAGTTTGGCTCATAGACTGTAATGATCAGTTTGTAACATATGGTGGAAAAATTTTAAAGGCTGGCTTGTGAGTTTTTTTAGCAGTGTCTTGGCACAAGGAGGGGGTGCAAAGGGGTGGAGTAGGAAAGAGTTGCAGCTATTTAAGCACAGAAGGGGAAACACTGAGCAGTCCTTGGGAGATCATAAGATAAAAAATTCTTGTTTTCACCCACTATTTTGTTTTTGAAACTGATGTGTAGCAAGAAGCTCAAAGAGGCATCAGGGATGCTTACGTGCTTCTGTCTGCTGGAGACCACACTGGGGGCTATGCCATCTAGTGCGCATTTTTATGATATGGGGCAAATGAGCCCCATACCCCTGAGCATTCCTGAATAGCCTTGCCGGAGGATAATGTGTCTCCACTCTTCCTAAATGTAGGATAGAGATAGACATGCTTTCATGCAGACCATGGGGTACTGCTGTCTCTCCCCACAGACACATTTCTCCTCTGTACCCTGATTATTCTGATGCTTGGATTTCAGCACGTCCTCAGACCTTGGTGGCATTCTGTTTTTCCATTCGTTACTGGATTTCTCCATCAAAATGATAAGTGATGCAGTGAAGACCAGGAGTAAAAGTTATTATAATCATCCTTACCTATCACGTGGAGAATTGTCTCCACCCCTGTTTTTGCCTGGGCCATTTGACACCTCTGGCTATGCACACATGTGTGTGTGTATGTGAGAGTGCATGTGCCCAAATGTGTTTGTGTGTACATGTACGAATGAGTGCCCAGAGTTTGCTTTGCAAATTTTCTTGCACAAAAGAGGCATAAAAATTTGTCTTGCCATCACTAAAAGGAGCAGCAGTAGTTTTCAGCTAAGAAAGAGAGCACCCTCCTCACCAGAGAAATAGCATGCTTGTGCTGATTGCTGTTACTGAAGCAGTTTATTAAGTATACAAGAAAGTCCAACACAATAAATTCAGAGGTAAAGAAAGGTTTAAAGGCCAAGAAAACAGCTTTCCTGTGAATCTACTTATTACGGAGTCATTTGGGCTGGTGACTGCTTATCAGGGAAAATGATATTTTTGTGGAGAAAAAAGAAAAGAGAAAAAAAAAAGAAACTTACAAAACCCAAAGTGCTCTATCCTATTCTCCTTCTTTCCTTCAGCTCAATTTTCTGATAATCTCTGGTATTCACTGAATCAAATGGTGACTGCTGATTGTTTTGATGATAAATTGCCTGCAGTGCATGTGGGACTAATTATGAGATGGCACATTTCATTCTGCCACCTGTATAAACTAAATTTTAGACAGGCACAATAAGGGAAGTATTCACAACAACACAACATTTGGAAAAGCTGCAGACCTTCTCCCTGTTCCCTCCCCCACTCTCACTAATGGAAGGCTTTGTAATAGAGAGTTGGGTCTTGAGTCTATAAAAGGAAAACCTGAGGGAATAGGAGAATATGAATAAGGGAGAAATCAACCTGGAGGATCTACAGGAAAGGAGAAATGGGGATCTGGGAGAAAAGAAAGAGAAGGGCAATATGTCCACAGAGAAAGAGAGATCAAAGGGAGGAAAAGACCTGAAAGCAATAAGATTGTTTTAGCACATGAGAGGGTGATGATGAGGCTCAGAAAGTTGGCCTGGGGAGTAGATGCTCAATAGGTACAGACAAGGAGCTAAGAAGAAAGAAAGGAAATCTGGGTCAGACCCTCCTTGGTGACTGAGGGCTGCCTCGTACAGCTTAGAAAAGTGGAACAGAGGGTGAATTGTGACCTTTGCTGAAATCCTGGCATGGTCAGGACACAAGCATCGCAAGTCACATGAGGCTAAAAGGGAAACTGTAGGTGTTTTTTTGCCTAACCTCTCTCTTGCTCCTTGGGGGTGAGGTGGTATACAGTTTCTATTAGTGTTCTTCAGCAAGAAGGATACTTTGTTGTGCATGAGAAAAACTCTAATCATTATAAGCCATGCTACAGCCTCTGCTTGATACTTCTCTCACTGAATGGGGATAAAACTATGGGCCAGACCATTCAACTTTGTCATTCGATTTTTGGAACAAAAAGTTCTTATTGCCTACAGCCTTCTACCCTCTGCTCTCTGCAGGTGTCAAGAGAGTGCAAGTGCGCATGCAGGTCCTTGTGTTTGAAACGGAAAAAGAGCATGGAACTGTTATTTCATGCTGTGTTTCACACAGTGATGTTGTCACGGACCCCTACAATAATAAGTAAATAGGCTTCCTCCCCTCTTCTACAATACTGGTGCTCATATCTTCCATCTCATCCAATGGTCCCAGAGCAATAGCTGACACATAACAGCACATCACTGCTGCTCGTCCATGCATGTATGCATGTATATGCATTTACACATTATCATCACACTGACTAGCTGGAGCCAGCTTTTGGTCATATAGTCTTCAAACACCTTAAGTCCCTTGTTGCCATTGTGTTTTGTGTATTGTATTATATCCCACAAGGATATCACTGGGTTATCAGCCATATCACCTTTTGATATGCCTTTAATCTCCCAGAACAAGTATTTGCGACCTCATCTGTATTTATCACACTTTTCCTACATGATCGCAATACTAGCTCAAAGATATTATTTCAAAGAGAATTATGTACATGCATATTTGCTTTTCTTCTTGCAAGACACTGGTAAAAGTCGTAGTAGTTATATTAAGCCTTTCCATAGCACCGTAGCATATATGTACAAGAGCCAGCAGTTCCAGTGATGCAGACTCTAGGGTTTTTTTTGCTGCTCAATGGGCTGAGCGTCTACCAGACCACCCCTAAAAACTCCTGAATGCACTGCCCATCTTCAAGCAAACCGAAATTGGGGGTTTGGGAGTATTAGTTTCTTACAGAGTTTATGCAAACATGTCCTGGATTAAAGAAAGACACAAGTTAATACTCCCATGAAAGACCACAGAAGGGTGAATGCATCTACATCATTAGACTCCAGAGAATAGACTCAGGAAAGAGTGGGAAAAGGAGACAGTGCTAAGAGTATAGAAACATGATGAAATGTTCTTCTATATGTAAACTTCTGCTGTGACTTGCAACTTAGAAAATACAGGTAAATCTGAACCTGAGGCATAGAAACAGTCTGTAGAAGTTTCCCTGGCAATGGAACCATGCAAAATTTTTAGTCTGCCTTCCATCCATCCATCCATCTGTGCAGCTAGCCAGACAGACACATGGTTATGCTTTGGAAAATCATAGCCATTTTGCAGCCTTTTTTTATACTGTAACACTCTGTAATTCTGCCTTTAACTTTCCTTTTGCATAATATTGGTTTATGGACTACCTTTACAGATGAACTATTAGGAGTGCCAGTAAAAAAACAAATGTGCAGAAGCAGCAGGCTGGTAGACAGGTATCAGGATGAAGCCCTGACAATGCACTATTGTTTTTTTGTAATATTGTAATCTTGGATCTGATTTGAAGGACATTTTTGCCTCCAGATCTGAGTGTATGCTACATGTCCAAGTAGAAAATGGTGCGTGTCTTGTGGCAGACCCTGTGCAGGCACAAATGTTGCCTCCTGTTGAGGTCTGGGCTCGGAGGTGTGGAGCAGAGCAGGATGCTCCTTAGGGAGCATCAGGAGGGATGGGAGGAGCTGGGAGGGATGAGGAGCTGAGAACCTCCAAACAAGAAAGTAAGAGAAAAAAAAGGAAGAATCCTAGAGACCTCCAGGACCTGGAACCTTCTTGGCACCCAAATCTAATCTCCTCTCCAACGTCTACATTTCTAGTCTATCTCTGCATCAAATGAAAACAGAAAAATGTAATGGCACTGAAGTTAAATAAGCCACTATTTTACAGCTAGGACCAATATATCTGCTTAAAGATGCATTACTACTTTTCTTGAGGGATAATTTAGACTATGTATCAAAAGGAAAATCAATAGTTTTTTCAATTACAAATAATTGCCTGCTTGACTCCTTTCCACTTTTTCTTTTTTATTTATTTTGTCTTCAAAATATTTCTACTGAGAGTGTCTTCTGTCTCAAGTCTAAACCAGTAACACTTTCAACACGGAAGCAGAAAAAGCATCCTGGGAAGCCTTACCAGCCATGGCTTCAAAAGCTGTTCATGCTGTGCAGAAAGTAGACAGAGATTCAGGAGATGGCTGCACTACAGCATGCAGAGGGTAAAAACCACATGCTGTAAAACTGAACATAAATGTCAGAACATCAGGTAGATGCAGCCGGCTCCCCAAATTCTGTCAAGAAATCAGGGAGATGTAGCCAGCTGCCCAGCACTGGGCTCCTTGCCAACTGGGAAAGCTTTAATTTAGGTCAGGTAAGGTTTCTGAGAGATGTTATTTAGTTTCCTAGTCAAAAAGTTTCAAGCCACCTGAGAGAGAGTAGAAATTAGAGATAGGAAAATATAATACAATTTGATTAACTTCACATTTTAATAACTTCTCCTCAGTGAGTATGTATGAAAAACAAGGTTTTGCCTAGTCACAATTTTTAATTTGGTAAAATTGATGTTATCTTTCCATTTTGTTGATGAAACAGCAAGAAGCCATAAAGTTTCAAGGAGGAACATTAACCAAAGAAACAAGTATTTTCTTATCAAAAGGTAGTGTTTTGAAGAAACATTCCACACAGTAGAAGATGAAAGCAGCTGGAAACCTGAGAGAACCTGTGAGGTGTCCTGTCTTTCCTAGTCCCTCATGTTTTTGTGAATCTTATCTTCACATGTTTAGCACTGGACTATAAGTAGCTCTCCATCTTGTTTTAGATTTTTGGGTCTAATGTAACTTAAATTGATTTAGTATAAGTGTCATTAAAGTCCTATGACTTTGCATGTGGGTGTTCTCAAGGTTATGCCTTACTGCAATACAAATCTGTGGTTGTATTGGAATAATTATATCCAAGCCAGCTTTTAAATGACTTAGCTGAGCTACTGACAGATGCATAGTGGGTACTCAGCTTTGACTATGCCAGGATACTGGGCAAGCTGGGGTTCTACCTCCATCAGGCTGCACAGCTACTGAGACTGGGTTGGATTGTCAATAGGAATTGCAACCGCATGTTCAGCTTACAAAGTAAATGCACTGTAAGATTGGTTAATGTAATTCTTACATTATTTGCAGTGTAAGTATGGTTGAAACTGTTAAAAATGGCCAAACCAGTTTTGAACTGGTTTAACATACTCACTATTCACTTCATTGAAGCTCAAAGACAAGCTCGTCTTTGAACGGTACAGGTTTGCTCTTCCAAAATTCCACAGGATTTCTATCAGAGATTTTGTGAGCAGGGAACATGACGAATCTCATTTCCTACAGGAAACTTTCTCTTTGTTTGCTTCGTTTGTGGAAAAACATGAGCTTCTTGAGCCTTGGACTCACTGGCACTTCGTGTAGCTCCTGCCGGGCAGTGAGTCTGCTGATGTGTGATGGCATTCCTCACAGTTCTCCAAGGGAAAAAAAGAAACAAATTTTTAAGCCTTAGAATCTTGCATTTCCCGACTGTCCCTTTAAGGTTATATTTAGTTCTAATGAAGGATAAATAGCTGGCAGAGGCATATTCCTCTCACTTTCATGGGGAAAGCCATGTGGCACTGGGCAGCTAAGGAAATCTTAATGAAAATGTACATGGTTTGTGAAGAAGAAATTTCTTTGAGCATTCCTGTTCCTTCTTTGCTCTCTGAGAAGTATTTGAAGTGATAACAAGGGAACCTCTAAAAGTGGATGGTGAATAGCAGGCAGAAGGCATTACATGCTGAAAAGGATATTTCATAATAGAGAACTACTGAGGGCCCTAGACTCTCTTGAGTGTGCGCATTAATAACAACCTAAATCAAGGGCCAAAATAAAACTGCTGAAAAAGGATGGAAAAAATTCCATTAATCTCCTAATAACATTGGGTTAAGTTCTCTTTTCAAAATAGATCATAGTGTATGTAAACTTTCTCATGAACAAAAATGAGGTGAATCTGTGCATTCTGTGCATTCCAAATTAGATATTTTTTTTTTTTTATGGTAAAGTAACAGTAACTTCTTCTAGTGCTTTTTTTTTCTTTTCTTTTCCATAAAAATAAAAAATGTAACTAACAGCAGAGGTTGTTATAGTGCCAGTTTTGCAAAGCATTTAAGAATGTGCTGAAGTGCTTCCCTATGCAACAAAGCCCATAGCACATGCTTTATCTTAAACATGTGCTCAACTCCCATTGAAAGCATCAATGTTTAAACACGTGTCTAAATGCTGTGCTGTACCAGAGCTCCGGGCACAATTCATTGTCCTTTGAAGCCAACGGGAATCTTTCCAGTCCTTTCAATAGGTATCCCATCAAGCAATAAATCTCAAATGTTAAACAATCAAACGGGAGAATAAAAAGAGATCTGTTAAAGGTAGTCACTGACTATATTCAAATAACAAATAAGTATAAAAAAAGCAGGATGTGGTCACAGCTATTCTAAAACCAGACACAAAGAGAGACACGATTCACTCAATAGATTCTTTGTTCAGTTATGCATTCAGCATGTTCATTCTGCTAAGCTATAAACCCGTATTTACATAATTTTTTGATGTTTCAATTCACTGTGGCCCCGATTCAGCAAATTACTTAAACAGGTGTTTCACTTTCTACATCTGTGAGTCTAAAAATCAAAGTGGATCTACACATACTTGTGGCCTATCAATAAGCTGAAGCCTAGAAGATGGCTTTGCTGCATGTTAGATCACATAAACCTTCTTCCAGGAAGAAACTACTATCCAGAGGACAGCCGGTATCTTCTCACAGTCTGACATTACAAGAAACATTTTGTACAAAGGAAAAGTGATGAAAAACAAACAAAAAGCAAGCAAGTAAACCAGATTATTATACTAATTTGGTTATAGTTGCTTAAATTTTTTAGGGTAAAAACAGGTTAAGACATGAAAACAAAGCTAATTCACTCATTGTAAGCTTTGTCTGTTTCTTTGAAATGATAAAGCCATGCCATAAAAGGCAACAGACCAGTTAGGCAGTGCCAAACTGTTGTTCTGGATGGCAGCAAATATAATACAGAAGAAGATCAGACTGAAAGAAATTTTGCAAACTGGAGGAAACCAAAGCTCGAGGTTTGTAGATTTGATACACACTTCTCAACCGTACTATGCTTTTTTATTATAATATAGAAAGTGCTAATATGGCAGAAAATTTGTATCTTTGTGTTATAGCAATGCCTTTCTTGTCGTATTACTTAACATCTATATCACATTAGAAATCTACACAGTACCTTTATAAAATAAATTGACACGTTACATTAGCCTTCAATATGACAATTTTACATTCTTGACAAAGAAGGCATGACAATGACACACTTAACTACTGTAAGGCTGAAATGAAGAGAGGCATGCTGATGTCTATTTTGTGGAGCTTCAGTTCTCAGTATTCCATCCATTGGGTAATCACAGCACTGTTCTCCTCCCTTCTGCTGACATCCCTCCTTCATTCATCTTCCTGACAAAGAAGGGACACAAATTGTCTAAGTGACTTGGCCATGGTGGCAGGACAACCTTCTCCATGGACACTTTAGAATAAACATGGAAAAACTGACTCATGACATCAGGAGAGTGCCAAGCTTCTCCTGGCCACTCAATCAGTAACTGGTAACCTCAGCTTACATTGATTGGACATTATGTGCAAATTCTAGCTAAACTCTGAAGGGCCATGAGTGATTCTTTGTGCATTAGAAGCATTTTCTACCTCCAGAGCAAGTGATTCTGGGAATGTTCCCTCCCATGTCCCAGGTTTGGGCCCAGAACACTTCCCTTTAATGTTTCGAGGCATTTCTCTCTCACATCCTCAGCTGTAGGATTTACTGAGTGTACCCAGGAAAGGAATCACCTTACAAGAGGGGCAAGGCTTTGAGAACCACACTATACCAGCTGTGTTTGTGGTGCTATTCGCATGAGGTTGGCCAAGCTGGTGCATTGCTGCAGTGCTGGACGGTGCTTCAAGCTTCTTTTGCATGCAAAATGGGAATGGAGACTTGCAATGCACGGAGAGCTGATGATGCATGAAGCACTACAAAAATGAAGTGCAACATAAAGGCCAAGTCATTTTATAATTGTTTTCTGACTAAATCTGAATTAGAGTCTCAGTGACAGAGCACTGAAGGATACATTCACATAGATTATAATGTGGCATGCTAACATAGTCAGAGGCTGGTAAAAGCAAACATATTCCTAATCAGTCAACTTTATTAACCTCATATAAGAGAACACAGCAAGTAGATATTGCCTTTCCTTTGTATTTTGTTAGCAACCTGCTATTGCCGTCATAACATATTATGAGTAAAACTGCACTGCAGATAAAACATCTGTTTTGAATAAGCAGGTGTATGGCAATTTCAGAACCAAACCCCAAATCCTAATTAAAGGTTGCTATTTCCATTTAACAAAAAAAGTGTTACTGAAATTTAACCAGAGTATAGTAGAAGCATATGGATGCACACACTCCTTTCATTATCAGGAGTCACCTAATAAACAAGTACATCCATAGCCTGCACAAATCCACTGTTGGTTTTGCTTTTTCTATTTCTTAATGATGGATTTTAACAGGGTAAAAAAAAATCACATTTTAAACTATTAGAAAAAGGGTGTTGGACATCTTTTGTATCTGGAAAACTGATATTTGTAAGCCAAATGCTGAGCATTTCATTAGTACTAGTGATGTGTCCATTTTGCATCATGTTAACTCTTGAATTAATGAATCTTTCTGTTTATCCTAGCTTTATTAACAACTGTTCTAAGATCAATGGAGGATTCTGCTGCTGCTATAAAGCATTTGATTTCTCTTGTCCAACTTGACAGCTGGAGAGTGCTCTGATCTGTTTGGACCTCTTAGTAATTAAATCTATTTCAGAAGAGTTACTGGCTGTTTTAGGAACGTGATTAATAATGCTGTTTCTTAAAAAGTAATTAGGAGAACTAGAGAACTCAGACAAGTCAAATACTTTCCTCTGAGTGTCATTTGGATCTGGAAGGTTAAGAAAATACACACCACAACCTGAAAAGCATAGATCATACAGTAGGAGTCTTTTAGTGTTCTTGAAGGAGAGGGAAACTTAAGGTGCACTGAAGTGGTCTTCCATCAACCCTCTAGATCAACTTCACTGCAAGGTCTATGAAACCTTGACAATAAGGCAGTTGAAGAGAGGGCTAAAGAGACGACAAAGCTAGTTAAATCTGGTGCTATGATAGACATTAAATCCAGAAGTTATAAATTATCCTTCCCCCTCTCTTGCTACAACAACATGAGACATTTTGTGCAAAGGGCTCAAATCCACAAAGGCTATGATGTGTTACAAGAAAAGAGAAAGAGAAAAAAAGGGTACCTTGACATCTCATAACAGCCAGATAATACTAAGATCCGAACCTATCTCAGATGCTTTAAGAAGAAAACAAAACTAAATAAATATGAAGTGGAGAAGTCAAGCTTTGAATCAACACCTAGGAAAAGCGACTCCTCAGCCTTAAAAAATGATCTATTGGAAGACTTACATTGTGTAATTAAACCTAAGTGTCGTACAAGTACGTCATGTATCCTGAAAACAATTCTGTCTTCTCATCAAGCCCCATCTTCAAACTTGGTCATTGCTTCCCTACACACATGCAAACATTTGGGGTACTGGTTTGAAAGCTTAATCTTGTTTGCAGATTAAATCTACTAAAGACCACTTATACTCCTTAACATGACTTCTTGTATCTTTGAATAAATAAAAGAAACAAAATCAAGTTCTTTCAATCTTCAGTTATTATCTCCCTACTCTTAGCTGCTCTAGCAGTCCATGAGAGAAATGCCCTTAAAAGAGTCGGGTATTTATTAATAGAATTTAAAGGCACAGTGCCTCACTGATAAATGCATTTTAGCAAATTCCAGTAGATATGATATTGAGCTTATTGCTTAAGAGCTCCTACATCTGTCTTGCTTGCAGTAGGTTCTCCTCTACATGTATGCAACAGAAACACATACCATACTAACCATTGCTTAATAAAATGCATTAGAGTTATGATTCTTGTTGTGTTCAGTGCTGTATGAATGCAGAAACCCATTCTGGTCTTTCTTTAAACTTCTTACAATCGTTATTTTTTTAAAAGCTAAGCATCACTTTTTGCTTGAATGAACCAAAACCATGTATATTCAATGTACCGGGAACTGCAGCTTGAAATGTCGGGACTGATGGAATGAGGGAAAGGGATAAATGTTCCTGTTAACTACTTTACCATGTGCAAGTGAACAAAGTAGGATGGAAATTATTTATCCAAAATGATGTAGGGTGTGCCAGATTTTATGGCAAGACATAAGACTCATGGCTGTTCTAATGTTATTCTATATTTATTGTACTGGATCACAAGAAAATGAACGACGTGGAATATTTCATTGGTGCTTTTCTTATAGTTCAAAATACAATGCACTTTTAAACTACTTTTTAAAAAATTGTCATTTAAGCATCTGTGCTGGTTTGAATAAAAATGGGTTAATTTTCTTCATGCAGTTAGAAACCTTTCTTTTTCATAGCTAGCGTGCTTATTATTTGGACTTAGTTTGAGAACAAGCAGATAACACCCCAGCACAGAGCTAATATTTTTATTTGCTCTGGTCTGAGAGCCACAGACATTCTGAACGCCTTGTTTACAGGTGTCGAGAAAGCAGGGGGCAGAGATAGGGCAGAGCTTGACTGACATCCAGAATGATCAATGGGACTATTCCAGCCCATTGGCGTAATGCTTCAGATACGAGAGTGGGACCTTCCAGTTGGCTCTTCTGCTATCTCTCTGGCTTCTCAGGCACTTTCTCTTGCATGAATTGTTTTTTTCTTCTCTTCATTCTTTTTGTTGGAGCCAGGGGAGTCTTTGGTGCAGGACATTTAGTCTGACTTTTGCCATTTTGCAGAGGCCTCTGAGCCTTTCTGCTTTTTCCTCTTTTTTTTTGCTGTTGGGGATTGGGTTCTGCTTGCTGGGACTGGCTGCTCAGTTGTGGACAGAGTTCATGAGGAATTGCCTTGAACATCTTTTATTCCTATGTCACATATATATATTTATTAGTCATGTATTAGTATTTTGTTATTTTATTAAACTGTGTTTATCTCAGTCCAAGTTTCTCCCTTCCCCTTTGATTCTCTCCCCTGTTGGGAGGGAGTGTGGGGGAGGGGGTGAGTGAGTGGCTATCGATCGTGGTTGTATTGCTAGATTGGGTTAAACTATGACACCAGCTTTAGAAAAAACTACTCTTCACGACTGAAAAGTGGTTGTAATTCTCAGTGTTAGCAATGACTGAGTTGGGCTACAAGCTATGTGAGATTTTTTAGATAGCAGTGTGATAGGCTTAATGGCTTGCTGCTTCTTTAGCCCTTGGAGAGCACCTGACTCACATTTGCAAATTTTTCTTCATGTTCAGAAGGGTGAGAAACCTACAGTCCAGAGACAAAAGCTGAGATTCATTCACACCTAGCGTTGGGTACTTTATGGAGCACACCTCCAGGGAGGTGCCCAGGGCACTCCATGGGCATCTATGTGGGAGGAAGAGGTAGAAGCTCTCCAGTCTATTTCCGAGAGAGACAGGCTGAGCATTGCAGTTCAGGGTACAACCTGCACACAACAAAATTGACACATGGCCCCCTTGCAAGGCAAGATGTGTGTCAGGGTTGGGGGCTGAGCAGGTACTTTCCCCCTCTAGCACTTGGGAACTTGCCTTACAGCCGAAGCCTGATGCCTGCACCATTCAGAGCAGGGTGGCTCTGTCACCTCTGCTAGCATCCATTTAATTGAAGAAAGAACTTACTGCAATGGGCTTCAACTATTTCAAAATTCCCTAGGTAACCCATTTGACAGAGGCAGGACATAGTGCAAGTTAGTTGGCTCTCATTCATGAAACTGCACTGGTGTAGTGTTTTAAAAATTAATGGCAATAACTCAACAGAGGTTTTAAAAATTCTTCCTTAAAATTCCTTGAATACTGTGAAGTCAAACACTTGATTCAAACTTCAACGTTAATGAATTCAGGTTCTGCTAATGGAAATCTGAAAGAATAATTGGGAATACAGGCCATTGTACACTTCAGCCTAGCTAAACACATTCATTTTCCTTTTCCTACAAAGAAACTGCTCTGTTAGTGGCAAGAATATGTATATATATGTCATATAAATATATATGCTTATAATATATAACTCTTCCAGGGAAAAATGGTCCTGGCAGAAGAATTTGCACAATTTTGTGAGTCCCTGGGAATTAAATATGGAGGAGGCATTGCCAGCCCATAAACTCCAGAAAGTTTGCTGTTCACGTTTTGGTAGAAAGTAGACAACACTGCAAAGGCAGAGCGATGCAGAGGTGAGTTCATCTGTTGACAGCCACCAAAGAGAAATTAGCTAAATTTTTTCAGGGTGAATTTTCAGTCATATTGAATTTTGTCCTACAGTCTATTTGTATTTCTATCATAATCTAACACTGCTAAAAATTTCAGCTATGCTGAAGACTGCTATTGTTATAATACACAAACAGTATGGGTTATTTTAATGGACATATTGCCTTAAACTGAGTTTTCACCATCTGTTCTGCCCCTAATTTTGAATGCAAAAAGAACATATTTCACAATTACATCTGTAAGTAATGATATAAGTAATTTAAATGCATGTATATGTTCACACAATGCAGCAGACAGCTGGGATATTTTTTTCTTTCAGGCACAAATCAAAGGAAGAAATCTACCAACTCCTCAAATAGAACTTCCCCCCTTCCCTTCTTGTTCCCCCATCTAGTGAAGCTGTTTCATAGCGGACGTAGTCTTTCCAGTAAGCTAATTTTGCTGCACATAGGAGTTCAAAGCTCGCTCAAACTAATGCACAAACTCATTTTTACAATGCTTCCTCTGTCTTCATCCAAATCCCCTCTGGCCTGAATGACAGTTTGGCAGATGCGAGGCATTAGATCAATCAGTTTCAATAGATGTTCAGGAGGAGACAGGTCAGGCTGTGTGGGCCAGTCTGTCTCTGCTTTCAGCTCTGCTTTCATGCCTTCTCTTTCGCAGAGGCTTTTGCAAAAGGACCCTGCTGCAGGTGAATCCTGGACTGATTGGGATGCAAGCTGCCTGACCAGAACATGGGGCTCAATACAGCAGAAGTTGAGCACAAACTTACGTGAATATAACAACCACAGAGGTTTGGAAGGCTGCTATGAGACAATACAGGAGGGAGACCATTTTGGTTCCTATTTGCAAAATGCCTATTTTCTGACAAAGATCTTTGACCAGAGTGTCATTCTTCTGCAGGTTCTTGCAGGGTCATGACATGTGAGTTTCATCACTCAAGTCACACTATTCACTATAGCTAAATATTGACCAAATTCCTTGACACTTTGCAAAGAGAGTTATTAAATGAGAATATGGGAAGCATAGTAAAAAATTACTTCTTGAAAGTGCTATTCAGATAAAAGCTGATTTTACAGATTTTGTTCAAAGGAAATCACAAAACCTGTAAAAGTTGGATGGGTTTTGCTGTGTACTGGTGTCTTTCATGTGTGTCATATCCTTTTAGCATACCTGTATGTACCTGCTGACAGTTGCTTGTCACCTCTGCTAGCAAACTAAACCGAGATACTAAAAGAGCTCACACTAGCAAAAGAAGAGGAAGTAATTGTAAATTCCTAGAACAAAATTTTAACAGGGAATTTATTCCCATTGTTTAGTGCAAATTGCTAATAGGGATTAGAGAGGCTTTTATTTTCTGTATTATCACTGCCTTTTTGTACTGCTGTACATTTACTACAGCTAGCTTTTTGCAATCTATGGAATAGATAACAGCAGTGGATTTGCATGGGCCTTATATTGTACTTTGATAGTATTCTCTGTAATTGTGCTCTTCGGACCATACTGCATTTCTTACTTTTTAACTGATAACATCTTTTTTATTGTAAAGAGGTGATAGCCAGAAACAATGGAACGCTGATATATGACAACCATCCCTAAAAGCTTATGGAGTTGAGAACGATGGAGGAAAATTATCAGTGAATATTTAGGTAAGGTGAGCAGAGTCATGCATTAGGAAAATTGAAACTGCATTGGAGATATTAGAGATTCAGATTTTCTTACAGTACATTTTGAAATTTATTTTATTTTAGCAACTGGCTCTTTTCTCCATGGGGGTTGGGCAATTATGTATGTAACCACAGATAAGATGTAGCCAGACAACAACTGGCTGGTCATTGATATGCCAAGGAAGGAAGGAATGCTCAGGCTGGCCTCTGATATGGGTCGTGCATGGTGTTGCGGTCCAGTCAGTCCAAAGGCGATGGAAAGAACACACCCAGGCTGTGCTCTCTGTCCTTCCATCAGTTTCATAGGATTGAAATATGTGTCTAGATTAATATTTAGCTGCAGAGTTGGGACATTTACCATCAAGAGAGAAAGGAAAGTTCCCCTGAACTCAAATGAGGGCCACAGGTAGAAAGTGATTTTTTAAAAAAGATTGAACAGAAAAATTTACATGGCAAGAAACTCCAGATTGTGAGTGGACAGACACAGTGTAAAGAAGTTTTTAAAACTAGTGCTATAAAGGGAAAAGAAGAAACTGGTTTATTAAGATCTGAAAACAGAATCTTAAACACCTGAAACCCATAAAATTATTAAGACTGGAATGAAAAACCTAACTGAAGTCATGAGTGCCAAGGGGTTGAGTCCTACTTGTAACACTAGATGATATTTCTACACAGGGCACTTGCTAACGAACAAAATCCATAGCTCTTAGTTTCTAAACAATGAAGACAGTCTGTTTCAAAGAGCTGATGAATTAGTTTTCCTGGGGGAGGCGAGCAGCTGTACTCCTCATAGAACACCTTTCCAGCTAATTTCTTGCAACTTTTCAGATGGGTGTATATGAATGGACTTTCAAAGCAAATCTTTTCAAAAGCAAGTGGTACAATGAGGACATTCTTTGGGAAGGAGAGGAAGCGAAAAAATAGAAGCCAAATGAAAAAATACAGTAGAAAACTGCCAGAAAAATGGAATATAGTATATAAGATTCTCTGGATTCTCTACCATACACTACTTTACTGCTGGTTTGGGACACAGAATCAAGGCTATAAGAATCAAACACAATTGCATTAGCTTGCTAATTAAAGAGCCACTGCAAGTAGCTAATACAAACAAGTGCAAAAATTAAGCAAGACAATGGGAGGAAAAGAAGCTCTTAAAGTAGAAGGGTATTGTAATAGGAATTGGCTATTTAAACTCTTTCAGCCTCCTGGAGAGAGGGGGTCACTCCAAGCTCAGGTCATTAAACAAACTATGTCCTCAGCCCACCAACTAGAATGGACCACATAACAATTCAAGATTCCAAGTTTTCCAATGTTCTGACGTGGAAATACAATGTAGATGTGAAATCTTGATTCAGATCCTTGTTTGGTGAAATCTTCATTCCCTAGCTTTATCAGAGGCTTTGATGTTTTTTAATATTCGTAAGCACATAACCTCTAAATATGGAGATATGTTGGAGGGGGTGGAGATTTTGTTTAAAAAATAGAGAACTAGAAGTATAAAAGAATAAAGCCCAGATATTTATTTTAGTATTAATTATCTATAGAATGAAACCTCTATGGCAAATGTGCCAGCCAACTCTCTCATCATGTTTCAAGACTTCAATCAGAGGATGACTCACAGTTAGTGAAAGAAAAATTGTTTCAGCTACACAAGGAGAGCATAAATATTATGTTTCACTTGGTATCATAATTAACTGCATGCTTCAGATATTTCTTTCATGTCTGCTTTCACAATAGGTAATATAATTTACCGTTAATAGGATTAAAATGTCTTTAAAAAAGTAAATACTTCATTGGCTTAAGAATGTTTTCTGTTTGTTTTGTGCAGATACATATTTGGCTACAGGCACAGTATTTATACCTCAGTACAGAAAATAATGAAAAAAATTAAGATAATATGTCTGGTCCAGAAGCAAATGTATTTTCCTCTCATGCTTGACATAATAATAAAACCTTCTTTTCTGTGAATTCCTGAAAATGAATCCTGAAGTCCCAATCATGTGTCATTTTTAAACATTTCATACTAAGGAAAAAAATCCCAAAATATTGCAGTGTCAAGACACAAATACTTACACTGGAGACTTAACAGTAGCAATGCTGAAACTCCTAAATTCAGAAGTGCCCTTTTGGTATAGCTTTCTAAATTAAGAATCAAAAAAAGGAAAAACACCACCAGATTTTCAAGGAAAATTAATTCTGTCATATGGAATGCTACTTCCCATTCAAACACTTAAATGTACATTCATCCAGAAAACTGAGCTGGAAAAATGCAGGCAGGTAAAACAAAGACAGGGAAGGATGAAAACAGTATTAAAATTATAATTAGCAACAATAAGCTTTAGATTTCAAAACTCTGCTAATAAACACATGAATGTCCATCATTGAATTCATGTTGAGTTCTGGTTCAAAAATATTTTTCTTGTATATTTATATTTTTTTTGGTTTAATTTATCCTATTGTCTTGCCAGATTTTTTACTACCTTTTATGTTGGTAGTTTCAAGCGGAATTTTTCTGACTGATACCAGGGTAAACAAAAGGAAAATTATATCTTAAATACCAGCACCCTATATAATGTACAGTTTTCTTTCTAGATAAAGAGAGTTTTTAAAACTTAGGTGGCATCATTACACCTGTTGGTCAGTTAGTATAGATATCTGCTTGGAAGAGATTTGGTTTCCCTGTTCACTGCAGCAAACAGAATTTGGCATAAACATTTGGATGTACTCACTTAACTGCTGATCCATCTATTGAAGTTTCATTAGGGAGCCATGTGCATTTGCAAAGGATGAATGGTTTCATTAGCACTGAGACTAATAAACTTATAAAAGTTAATAATGTGAATATGTTTGATTTGGAATTATGCACATAGACATTAAGAATCACAAAAAGGCAGGCTTAATAATGCCCAGTTTTTTCTAGACTTACGCAGCTGGTATATTTTTCACTTTTCTAAGACCTTTTAACAAAAAACACACATTGATTTCTTTCACATGTGGTCCTATGATATTATCAACAGGTTCTAGTATTACACTAGGACTTTGATCTAAAAGCACAAATTTTACCCCTTCTAAATATTATTTCCCACATGGTTTCATGCAGGTTTTTGGATTCCTAATTATGGCAATTTTTGTTACTAATAGATCAAAATAAGTACATCAAAACTGTGTTTTAGTCAAAGCATATTCATTTGGAAGTGTCTTTAAAGGTATGGAGGCCATAGGTAGTCTTTATAGAGTCCTTTCCTTGAAGAGCCCCAGCAAACCTCCCACAATAAGATAACTTCCATGTCCAAAACCTGCAACTTAGCACAACATGGCTCTTGCATCAGTCCCTGGACAAGTTTGGTTCTTAGCTTCTAAGTCACATAGCACACTTTGATGCCACTTTTTTTCATTATCATGAGAAAAAGGAAAAGCATTTAGTTTTCCTCTCTATCCAGCTTGCTTTTCTGACGCCAGTGTTACCTGATCACCTCACTCCTCCTTCACTGTCTGTGTTCTGATTTCCATCTCTGAATATTCATGATGAGGTCTGAATAATCAGCTCTCGCCTGAGGAGGCTGCCTCAACAACTGATCTCCAATGGTTATCTCTTAGACTTCGAGACATATAGCCTACTGTTTCTTTAAATGTGGAAAATTAATTCACAGTTATTGAAGTTACTTGATTACAGGGCTAAAGTAATGAAACATGGCACAAAAAGCTGTATGTTATGGCTGTAGCTGGTGGCAGTGCAAACGTTTCGGTGCAGGATGACATTAAGATGGCTATAGTGTTTCTAGGACCTCAGTTCACTGCCGAATTTAATTTGCAGATCTCTGAGCCATGTTTGAGTGTAATGTGAAGAGCCTAAATCTTTTACCTATCTCCAAAAAGTTTCAGCAGAGACAGACACAATGGGAAGTACCCTTCACAGCCTGGCCAGCATGTCATATTCCACATCTACTACACTATGACTGTGTAAGTCAGTTTTGCTGCCTACACATCGTCCCTCTCCTTGGGGGACTATCAGCAAATGCATTGCTTTTGATAGGAATAACTGTCCCTTCTTAGTGGGACCTGGAGTGAGACCACATCAGGTTGTACCACAGAGGGCACTGAGTGATTTGGGGAGGAACAAATGATAGGCACAGGCATCTAGCAGGCTGTGAATTGGAGACATACAGTTAAAGACTCCCTGTATTGTCAATAACTTGAGTCACCATCTATTTCCTATCATCACTTTCTTTCTATTAGAGAAAGAACTCATCTATGACAAATCCATCGGTGGCTCCATTCTTAGACTTAACTAATAGCAGGGCTGCAGCTGCAGGAATTATAAATACATCTGGTTTTGTGCAGCCTGGTACAACACTGTATCTATTATGATGATCTGACATACATCCTAACATCTCCTTCAGGTGCTGGCACATCATTTACAATGATCTCAGGTAACTGATGTTGTGACACCTCTCCTGCATGTGTGCAAGGTTCCTGTTAAATGACCATAAAGTGAGCTACTAAAGGGAAACATCTTCAGAAAAGAGCAAGACCAAATTCAGACCTTCTGTAAGTGGGTGCAACTACACAGACATGACATATTGCAGCTTGCAGGACAAGATGAGGATTTGACCTGCAGTGGTATGTGTTCTTTTCATATAATTTTTCTCAGCTATAGGAAAACCCATACTCCCACCCTACTGTAATTAATAGAAAGTATGTTGGGTTGAATGCCTGTCGCCTCAATTATCGTCCCAGCTCTGTATTATTTACCAACAAGAAGCAGCAGTGATGTAGGGCATTGTGTGAAACAAGCCATACAGTGAGAAATTTTGGGGTCACATCAGAAATCAAGCCAAAAAATTACTGAACTAAAATTTCACTTTGGAGTAAACAGAATGTGAAATATTTCCCTGAAATTAAAAAGAAGAAAAAATAATATCATTTTCACTCACTGACTTGACCCACAGCTAAAGGCTTTATTTCATGTATGAAAGCACTGATCTAGCCTAAACTAGAAAAGGAATTAGGGTGGTTTCCTTTTTTTCCAAAAGGTCTTGAAAGTTGAAAGATATATGAAAATGCTGAGGACTAGCAGATCCAAGATAAATTCCCTCCTCTGCCTGAGGGCAATCCCCCAGCTCCAGCCTCCACTCGGGTATGCATGCTCCCACTCTGTCCCCTTGACACTGTCCCACTTCATGCGAATAAATAGACCAGTGAGCCTAATTTTAAAAATAAACAATTTTTTGGCATGCGAGCTCTTTTGCCAAGACCTGAAGAAGGGCTTGCGTGTCTGAAAGCAGATCTCTGGGATTTTTTCCATCCTGACACCTGTGGGATATCCTCCGTTTTGGCAGCTGAGGGAGGAGGGTGATCCCTGCATTTCCCACAACAGGGGAGTGCTCTGGCTGGTGGGGCTCCTGGGTGAAGGATGCAGGAGCAACTCTGGCTCTAAATTCACTGCTGCTTGTTCTGCAGCTGTGAATCAATCCTCGTCTTCTCCCTCCAGGAAAGGAAGAATAGACCCTCCATATCTACATACTCAGGCAGTTCAATTTAGACCTGCCACATTGCATAGGGATAAATGAAGTACAGCTTTTTGAGAATTTGCTGATTACAGACTACAACCCTTACCAAAATAGGAATTTAGAAATCTATTTTACCATGAAGATATTTTAAAAAATCAAAGTCTGTAAACAGATTAAAAAAAAGAGATTATATGATATCCTATATAATTCAAGGTAGTACTTACAATTTTTACTGTAGAATTTCATTGAAGAGGGACTTTTTACAAGGGCATATAGTGATAGGAAAAGGGGTAATGGCGTTGGACTGAAAAAGGGTAGATTTACCTGAGATATGAGGAAGAAATTCTTCACCGTGAGGGTGGTGAAGCACTGGAACGGGCTGCCCAGAGAAGCTGTGGATGCCCCATCCCTGGAAGTGTTCAAGACCAAGTTGGACGGGGCTTTGAGCAACCTGGTCTAGTGGAAGGTGTCCCTGGCCATGGCTGACTGAAGGCAGCTTCTTTATCAGATTGCAAATCCCTTGCCCAAGGTGAAACAGCTAGCTCTTCATAAAGCAGTTGTAAATTTATTCCTAATTTGATAAACTGTATTTTTCCTTTGTCTTGTTCTCAGAAACATGTGAAAAAAATTAGATGACATATGAGGACAACTCCTGAAAAGTCTCCCAACAAAATTCTCCCCTAGAAAGGCAGGTGATGTTATGCATTTCAGCACAGTTAAAACCAGGGCAAAATTCTAAGAAAACAAAAAAAGTTTTATAATGAGAAGTACTGTGCAAGTTTTGCTGCAGGCAACCCTTTCAGATCTGTCAATAGTACAGTTAAACACAAATTGACAGATGAAATTTTCAGTACGGCATTATTAACAAGTGAATTAGACAAAGTGAAATCATATTGAAAAAGCTCTTCTTTAAGGACTTTTTCAAATCACCTGTATTTTTGTTTACCACCCTCCAAATTCAGCATGTTACCACCTTCACATACCTCAGAAAAATCTCAGACAGATTTATACCACATTGCAAGCGAACTGTGAGGAAAGGTGCTATCAGTGATTATGGGCAAAATCCTGCCCACATGTGTGTATGAGTCCTGTTGGGTTTAGTGGAGTTTCACATGCATAAATGAGGGTGGGATCTGGTCCTTGATCTGATGACATTTTTTCTGTACAGCACAGCAGGTTAGTAATAAAATGGCATCTTTTCATTTCTGCATGTAATTTTTTTTTCAAAGAAATAACTGCCATGTCTTTGGATCAGGTGTTAATTATTCCCAGTAAGGTTTGGTGGGTAACTAGTGATGCAGATATCAAACCACCCACTCTCTTTGTAGATGAAGGGGAAGTATCAGGAGGATTTCTGCTGAAGTATTCATCACATCTCAAGTCTCAAATTGTCCAAACCATTCAATTATAACACTTCACTCAATGCATGTCAGCATGTCTGGCACTGTGTTTCAGGAGCAAGTTGAGCTGGATTTCTCAAAGAGACAGACGTTGGCTTGTCCCCTTGAGGGACAACAGAAATAGAGTCTATTGGCTCAAAGTTGAGACCTGTTCTTGGATCAGTACATCGGAACTCTGGGAACTATTACAGCTTTCTGACTTTATAGCCTCCAGACTCAGTTCACACATACATATGTAAAAGGCTGAGATTTCCTGTGGTAACAGCACAAGCATACTATTTGCCACCGAATAAATAGGTAAAACACTTAACTGGTGATAACACGATAAACAGGTCTGGGGAATGTGGGTCCTATCACTACAGATCTAACCCTATCCTCACCATCATCTCTCTATAATGGTAAATGGAAGCAATGCCCGAAAGAGAAGAGGAAATCCTTTGAGTCCTTCGAGGGCTATATGAGATTTAGCTGTTAACTGCAGAGATACAATACATCACTGTCAGAAAGCGGTAACCCTGGATTATGGTCACTGATGATAAAAAAGGCTTTCGGAAGGAGATGATGGACACCATGCCTATTATGTGGTAGAAGGCAAAAAAGGGTAGCTTGAGAACTTTTAAGTGAATGGGGACATTACGTGGGCAGATAACTCCTTAAGCTCTTTGCATTTGCTTTCTGTGCTGACATGGGCTGTGCATGTTCCCAGAGCAATGAAAAGGCTGCTCACAGGGTTTTTAGTGTTAATGTTCAATTTGATGTATCAATACAGTTCTGCTTGCACAGGCTATAATGAGCTCAAGATCATAAAGCTCTTATCAGCAACCCTGTTTAACTTTAAATGTAGCTCAGATGATTCAGGCTCCTCTTTACTCTCACTTCAGACTGTTTTGACCTGAATCTGTGGAATGACATTGGTGAAAATTAGCAAGGTCAGTAAATATCATTCAGGAGAATATTTCTAAACCCCTCAGCAGAATTCAGACGATATCAGAGTTTGTCTTTGTGAGCTCCATTGGCAGTATGGTCATGTTTCTGTGTCAACTTCCCTATTTTTAGTAGGAATTCTAGTGGTGGAAGTATTTTGTCTATTAAAAATAAAATCAAAAAAATCGTTTTCAGAAAGCCTTGTGTCAGAAGGCGAATAAGTTAGCGAGCAGGAAGGTAATGGTAACACAGGGCTTTTTCCTCTGGCACCCCCTTAATAAAGCAGCCCATAAAAAGGAAGGCTGGGCTTTTCAAGAAAGTTCTAATGATTCACAGTAGCACAGGGATGCACCCGCATCACTTCTGAATCAACAAAGTGCTTTCGAATGTAGCCTCTTGTGTGAGCAGGGGAGTTCAGATTTGCCTGTTTGTGCCTGCAGAGATGAGTCCTGAGTGGTTTAGGAGCCCGTATCCCATTAAGACAAATTCCCACCCAATCAGCTCAACTACATTAATACCTGTTCACAGGCTGCGTAGAAACGGCTGCCAGTCTGACCTAGTTGTCAGGCTACATACAAAATGGTGCCTTGTGCCAAAGGTGAGTTTTTTACCACACCGTTGTGCTGCCAGGGGATTCAGGATACCTGGGTCACAAGCATGACCAGCTAAAATGGCATGTTTTTAATTATGAGAAAAACCAGTAGACAACAGACATCTGAGGGCAGTTTTGTTGAGAGCTAAATTGATGAGGAAAAGCTTTCAGTTTTTGAAACTGTTCAATAGCCAGGTGTTTTGTAGTGTGGTTCTTTAGTGCATTTCACTGCAGTGTGTCAGTATTACTTAGCACTATCACATTTACATCAAGTCAAATGCTGTAATGCAGAGAGTATCACCATAAGGAATGAAATGTGTCAGCCTGCATGCAGGGATTCTTGGGAAATATTTGCCTTTCAAAAATCCTGCAGCTTTTATACAAATTCTTCTCACATGTTTGCTACCCTAAAATTCACAGGTAATTACAATGGAATGAATAATTCACATTAATCAGGTAAGCAGGTATTTGAGATCCAGCACATCTCCTATCAGACAATGCACATGAAAATACAGTAATTGAAGCTGCAGAGAGAATTCCCCTCTGACAATGTCTATGTAAATCCACTGTAAAGAATAATTCTATGATTATGTAAAATTTGAAGAAGTCCTTTTATCTTTAAAAGAATGCTGCACCCTATTTCGCTTAGCACACCAATCCGGAGGCCCACAGAGTAAGAAGCGAATCGTTACAGGGTCCAATCCTACAAGATTCACACAGAGACAGAGTCACTGCTGGTGTAATGTTGGTGACTACTCTTCAATCTGGCTGTCATCTTCCTGGAGAAAACTCCTCTGAATTAATGTAGCACATCTGTACTGGGCCTCACAGTCCCCTAGAGCTCTTTGTCTCCCTCTAAACATGTCTCACCCCTTATCTCACTATTTCTTAATGTAGTCTTTCTTTTGCTCTGTAACTTTATTGTAAGGACTTTCTGTCTATATTTCGGTTATTTTTATAAGGCCAGATTCTCACATTTAGTCAACCTGTCTCGACTCTTATACGTGCTTAGATGATATGGAAGGGTCAGTATGATGCAGCCCTCTTCTGGCAGGCACACTGGCCCTATTAGAGTCCCCCTGATACGGGAAATTACCAACAGGGAGTTTATATATAAACACCTTGAAATGAGACCACAAAACCCAGTAGGTGAGTTAGGACCTTTCTGAGCTCTCAACAGGAAAAATGCCACAGGAGAGTGCACTTAAAGGGACATTTCTCCTGATTAAGATACTAAGTCTGAAACTCAGATCTGACTTTTCCTGGAGATTGGAGACCTCCTTAGCTGGAAGGGAAGACCAACATCCTGAGCCCTTACCTTACTTGTGCAGGAGGAAAGAAGTGAAATGGGTTTCCCTCATTGCCTGAGGGTATGTGTACCTCTACTATTCATCTCTTAAGTGAACACTGCTGCTTCCTTATGCAGGGTGCCACACAGGAGCAAAGGTGGCAGGATCTGACCTAAACTGCAGTGATGGGTAAATGTGAAACCAATCCAAAAAATTTCTTTCTCTGTCTGGAAGCTGGCATGTTGGAGCTAAGTTCTGATGAGTTTATATGGTTAAGATCACACAACTCTCTTGTTACTGCTGCTACAAGTCCTTGCAAAGGAAGCAAGGAAGAAGCCACACTTCTCTCTCAGCACGAGTTTTCCAAAAGAGCTATCTGTAGCAAGAGGAGCACACTGCCTCATCTTTGAGACTGGGACAACAGCTGATCCCTCCGGAGGCTGTGCCAAATAAATTAAATATAAAGCTAATAAAACAAATCACAACTTAGTTAAAAGGCACATGAACAACTCCCAGAGAGACTCTCAATCATCACCCCAAACTTGCCATTTTAATATATGACCTTGCTATAACAGTACATATCCGTTAGCAAGTGTCACATGAACCTGCACTGGTGATCAGCCAGTAAACCCTAGATATACTGTGAGGGATATAGCATGAAGTCTTAAACTGGGCTAGAGCCTAAAACCAGTGTGCTCCCATTTTTCTTGAAATAAATTAGAAAATATTCTAGCAGTGTTCCACTAGCGACCTGTAAGAAATTAAAAGCATAACCAATGAAGGGCAAAAAATAATCTCACCCTTTCACATGTCTTTAAATTAACCATTCTGGCTACAGGTTATGAGAAAAAAAAAGGTAATGAGAGGGAGAAACTGTGGTGCTGTGATTATAGCTGAAGTTTCTTTGGTAAATAGCAGAACTGACCTGGATGTACATTGGTAGGCATTAAGACAGATGCCACATCAGACAGCAGGTTTGAGAAGAAGAGGAAAAAAAACACAGAAGACTGGAGTAGACATATTACTTTCAGAATAATACCTTGTATTAGAGTAAAGTGTCAAAAGATGTGAGCCAGAGTAGCAGAATGTGGCCAGAGACAGGGCAATCTGGAATCAGTGGGTTTATTCATGTATCTAAGGGCACGTTCATTCACAGTCAGGGTCCAGATTTTCACACTGATACTCTGTATGCTTCAGCTCATTGCTAGTTGGAGTAGGAAAAGGAAAAAAAAAGGCCCTGAAAAAGCTGACATTTGTAACAGAATTTTCATCAGAGACTGGCTGCTGCAATGTTGTTCTGTAACAGCAGCAGCATTGGCGTCTTCCCCAGCTTCACGTCTTTGAATTAAGTATACATAATGACATATCACTGCAGCAAGGCTTGAATGATACGAGGAATGCGATAACCCACTGCCCAATGCCTACTCTATCCAGGCAATGCAGACTGTGCTGCATGCTTGCTGCAATGCCATCCATGTGCTCTCAGAAACAATAATCAAGTCTGTTACAGCCAGAAAACCCACTAAGGCCAGCACTGACAAAATCACAGCAACACAAAATGCATTTAGCATATTTTTGTCCTATTTTTGAAAAATTTCCTTTTTTTTTCCCCCCTTTCTTGACTCATCTGCAGCCTGTGCTTTTTCACCTTCCAACCAGCTACAGAGAACCTCTGGGAAAGGGAATACTTCCACATACACAGCACCTGCTTCCCTCTCCCCTGCAACAAATAAATACCCTCAAGTCCTTCCATTTACTTCAGAATCATCCAGCACAGTTTAAACATTAACCTGATAAGGTATTTTTAAAGGGGTTCTTAGGTAAAGTTTGTGCATGCAAGTATTTCTGCCTGATGCCCCAGACAAAGCCATCTCAGTATCATTTGGTTAGCAGCTTCCTCAAAATGACTGTAGTGTCCCTGAAGTGTTCAGGCATCATAAAACCCTCATATCACAGATGGACTGATTTCTGAGGCAAAAGGAGATCTTTCAGTGTGGGAAACTCTTTCTGGGTCTAATTCAGATGGGCAGTCAAAACAGCTAGGCCTATCGATAATCCTGGATTGTTAAAAAATTGTTTAGCCTTTATAATGAGAGTCAGATATCCCTCTGTATTGCTTCCTCTTATGGGATGTTGCTGAGTGAAAGATTTCCTAGTTTTGTCCTGTGTTTTCTAAGCTGCTTTTCAACACTAATTTCCACTTATCATCCTCCTGCCCTGTCACTGAATTATTCTGCAGCCCTTTTGCAGGGACTCATCCATGAGGCTACTTACTTGCATCTTTACTGCTTTTAAATTTCAGCTTTCCCTTTTACTCTGCACTATTTCCATACATCATTTTCCTTTTCTGCCTGTCTGGGAGTTGCTGTACCTAACTCTGTAAAGCATTATCTCTCCATCTCTCTAAAGTGTTTTGTGGTACTTTGTGTGAAGGATGGCATATAAAAATAAATTGTATTGCACTGTATTTTTGGACTGGCATCTAATCTTTACCGAGCTCATTCAGCCTATTTCTGAAAAACATTGGATCTTAAAGACTCTTCTGATCCAATGAATCTTGATGACTTTTCTGATCCTAGAAAAAGACTCCCTAATTTTCAAGTCATCTCCTGACACTAACACAGAGATAGGAGTCAGGAGAGTAGCTTGAAAAACAGGGTTTGGCAGAAAAAATATTCCTGGAACTCTTCCTTGTCTATTGTGTGTCTTAACCTCACCTCTGCCCTCCACCCCACATTTTACTTGCAAATACACACCAGTATGAGTGCTGGGGTGGCGGGGGGAGCAAGAAGCAGGTTGATGGCACGCTGCACTCATAGTGAAACAATCCAACAGCTTGCTTATGCATCTATTTGGCTTAGGATGGAAAATTAGAACAGCTTTAATCTGCTAGCAGCATCAAGCAGGGAAGCACTCCCTGGAGTGAAAGCGTTAGGAGCATCACAGCAGGGGCTGATGAGAGGCAGCCCGCCGTGGTGTCACAGCAAGGCAGTCTCACTCATTGCACAAAAAGCTGGGGTGCTAAGGAGGACCCAGGTGACCAGATCAGGATTTGTAGGGGGTGGGGGAAGGAATAAGCTTTTGTATTGAGCTTTTCTGCAATAGGAAAATACTTTTGAAGACATGCTCCCATATTACTGTTTTTGCTTGCCTTGCCTTGTCTTTTACACCTTGCCCCATCAAAAATTTGGTCCCTACCTATCAACCACCATGCGCATGCGCCCTCCTACCCAAACATGGAGACCCATTTGATTCAGAGGCCCTCTGCAGAGGTACAGCCATCACTAGATATGAAGTGGTCAGGACTTGTCTCCAGGCTGGAAAATTTAGTGAGCAGCAGCCATACCTTTGCATTTGTTATGCAAAGCACAGCTATGTTTGCTTTCTACTAAATAACTCTATTCATAATAATGAAAGGGCAAGCCCTGAGCTACTAAGGAAAAATGTACGGTGTGGAGATCTTCCTTGCTTGCACTGAGACTCACTGAACTTTGCAGGACTGTTCAAATGCCTGGACTTTCAGGGGGAATATTTAGTTTGTGATTTTCTGTAAAAGCAGTGGATTTGAGGAATATAGAGTCCTGGAAGGTTGTCCTGCATAATCAGCTTGTTGCATTTGTTCTTTGCCACACACAGAATTATTTATGTCATCCACTGCCCCTGGAAAATAACCCTACCCTCACTCACAAATGTGCTAGATTTTATCACAGTGAGTAGCTTGACTGCACTTTGTGGCTTCACATGTGAACATGAAGGTAAGTATAGAACATAGAGTTACCAGATGAGAGCTAAGACTTGTCAAGACAGCAAGACACATTAAGAGCTTCTTACAAAAACAAGGAACTCCTGATTTTACAATACAATATATGCACTAGCTGAATTCTGTGGAGTTAAGACCAACTGTCAAGGAGCAGCTTTAAAAAATTTTTTTAATATATGTATATTTCTTTTTTGGACAAATGGACACATTTACGATAGTAAAGCTTAGTTTTGAACCTTGAATCTTGACCAAGGTTGATTGTTAACCACCTGATGTAGTTTTCTGTAGCCAGAATATATGATTTACTCTTCCTTGTGTTCACAGATGATCTCCGTCAGAGTACTTGAAGCCTCTGTTCCCCTTGGGAATACTGGGATATTACCAGAAGTCAGTCCTGCCAATCTGCATTGCGTTGTGTGGATGTGAAAAGCAGCTAGGACTTCAATCCTAAGCACAAATGCTTTCTAATCGCATTTCTGTGAACATCAGACCTGGAAACCAACCTTATATACAGTGTGCAGCACCACCCAGTTACCTTGTCCAGTCTGACAAAGGACTAATATGTCCCACTTCTTCTTAGACGTCGTCCAAAATTGTGCTGATCTTTTCAGTCTCTTTTCTCCTCACTTTAGATCTGCTGGCAGCTCTTTCTTCAGCTAGTCATTTGAAAGT
Source organism: Streptopelia decaocto (assembly GCF_964273445.1). NCBI lineage: Eukaryota > Metazoa > Chordata > Aves > Columbiformes > Columbidae > Streptopelia > Streptopelia decaocto. Next base: position 61,972,020 of record NC_138655.1, read on the forward strand.
GAATCTGAATTTGCAAAAGCTACCTGCTTCTAAAGCCTTTCTCTACACAATGCACCTACAAGGTCTCTGATGACAGACAGTGATTCAACATTCACGTGAATCTCTGAGGGTGAGCTGGAAGGTGGGGAGTCTGCTGTCCATATGCTGGAAGCACGAGGTGCTTTCTGATACTTGTATGTGCCAGCAAGCACCAAACTCAAGTGCAGTGAGCAGTGTGTGTACAGGGGTAAGTGAGGAATGCAGGATATGCAATTTGCATCAAAAAAAGGTCTAATTGCATGAAAGGGTTATAAAAAGCTCCTGGAGTATAATAGCTATGGACACTTTCTTCTTCCTTCTTAACAGAGACAATATGGATTGGCTGGGCTCAACATGTACCTGTGCAAAGTTGTTTTATTATACCATACTGTCGAACTGTCAATAGCAGTAGAAAAGCATCTCTTGTATAAAATGGACTTAACGCTGGATAAGCTGTGTGGTGTGGAGGCAGGTTCAGCATGCTCAAAAATGGTTACACACACTCAAGAGCTGAACGGCTTCTCCATAAAGCCACGGCCACTGCTGCACACAGGAGCATGTGGGAGCAGCTATAGTCCAAATGGCTGGAGCACTCTTGAAAATGAAAGCTCAGGCAGTTCTCCCTCATACAGTTTGAATAGATTAGTTCTAGGATAGATAGCCTGAACTCGTTTGCTCCTAATGACTGGATGGGTGATATGAGGAGAAACGATGACAAGACTAGGATCCAGAAGCATCATGCTGGTCCCAGGTGTTCATGAATACATTCAGAGGTGCACTTCAGTATCTTTCAGAGACATTGTCATCATGCTTTCACTGAATTATCTGCAACTCCATTCCCATCATCAAAATAATGTCACTTAGTAAAGATGTGGTTTTAAATATTTTAACAGCTCATGTGCAGTATTTCTGAAGATTAATGTCACAGAAGACACAGTTCATCCTTCTCCCGTGTACTGGAGTAAGTAAATAATACTCTTCGCTAACACACAATGCAAAATCATCTAGAAATGCAGAACATCATGGCTGCTTCATGTAAGGATTTTCTGACTACTTTTAGTATTGTGGGGTAAACATAAAACTGAAGAGTAAGTTCTTTGATTTTTTTCAAGTTTCCTAAAGGCTAGTGGTGACTATGTTTTGCCTCTTTTCCAAGAGCATGTGAGTGCTGTCACTGGTATTCTACATCAAAATGATATTAAACTAATATGCAATTAAGACCATCAGTAAAAGGTTGGATTTTTTTGGTATTTACACTGATACGATGACTTTATCCACTGAAAAGTTTTGTAGCAATAGTAAACTTCTGCTTTAACAATGTTTATACAACCTTCCACCTCCCATCAATTAATTTTAATAGACTAAATTCTAAGGAGACCAAACTCTGACCAGGCTTCTGTATACAACTTTCTAAACTCTCTTCCTAAATGTTCCTACACTTCTGAATGGTCAAAATAAAGTAATTGGGATCATGATTAATGTGTTTGTAATAACTATGAACAATTTTTCTCCTTTTGTTTGCAGTATCTTATGAATCTTATGAATCTTTTGTTATCTTTTATCAGTTCTGCCTTTACATGTTTATAAGTTTCAGATTTTAAATTAATAAAGGTTGTAAAAACATCCCACCAAGTGATATATCAAAAAGTAGTTGAGATTTTTTTGTAAAAGCTATACCTTGTGGAATTAATTAGGCCCAGGTCTTAAAATATATTCTCTACTTAACACCTGGCGATGCGAATAGGAAGACTTCTGTTCACCTCCAGAATCTGATCCTAATGCTCTGAAGTCAGTAGAAAGACTTCTGTTGATGCCAGTGAGCTGTGGTTCAGGCTGTCGTTGCTGGAGAGTAATAAATCCACCCAAGCAGATGTGTCTGAATCAGGAGACCAAGCATCTATAAGGACCTCTCCATCTGGTTCTCCATGGTAGATATTCCTTCATGTTGTCTTTTTTTGTACAAGGAGTATTGGTGATATCCATAGTTGTCATGTTGTACTTTGTTTTACGATCTCTTTGTAGAGTGGCTCATATGCTAAAGCCAGACTAAAACTAAACACGTGTGTTTGACTTCACTCAGCAACGTGAGAGTATGAATCCTCAATCAGGCATCACCTTCAAAACTGTTGTTGAGTAATTAATCTATAATTCATAGTGCAACTGGCAAGCAAATGGGTTTAACAAAGGAATTTGCAGTTACATGTCCAGAAAAAAGTGATTTATTATTTTACTCATAGCTGAAAGAAAATAATCTTTGACCTGATGATAAGTTACATAGTTGGAATAGGAGCCGCTTTTGAACTAAAGCAAAACTTCTTATAATCTTCATCCAGCCAAGAGCCCAAACTTACATCAGAAAATAGTTAAAGAAATACCAAAGGTGGCAGCCAATTTGATTGAGGATGGACTGGTAGCATATGTTTTATAATTGGCTAGGGTACTGTTATCTCTTAAGCTATTGCAATTATTATTATTGACTTTAAGCTTTGAAAGTAGTAAAACCTTAGCTCCAGAAGTGGAGTGGAAGCTGACCATCTGAACTCTCTCTGGTAAACATCACAGTGACACAATTTTCCCAGTTTCTAGATGTATCTGTTGTCTCCGTGAGTCTTTCTGCTGTCTCTAGGCCTGGCTATGGCACAGAGAGCATGTTTTGCCTGTTGGATTAAATGAATAGGAAAGGGTTGTATACATAATGATTCTTATGGCCTGAGAGAACGTATACCTGATCATGTTCAGGGTGCCCAGTGTATATAACAGCTGACAACAGTGTGCTCCTCCTGGTTAAGCCATTCCTCTGAATTCATGGAGTGTCCCTTGAACTAAGCCTGTGACAATATCACATGGGAAGTGTAATTACATGCAATTAATGTAAACATTCTATTATTTCTCATCAGCAGGTTTCTTGTCAGTGTTTGCCTCCTGATCTCAGTACAAGAAGTGCTGGCTGAGACGCAATGTGCGAACTAAAAGAAGTCCTAAAAATACTGTCCATGCAACCCAGGTCCTTAAGACAAATAAATCACTATGGTTTGTGTGCATCTGCAGACAACATGGGGCTTGGGGTATTTGGATTTTTACACACAACATTTACACTGAGTGTCACTGAAATATGAGACAGAGTGTCAGTCTTACTCAAACTGACTGTAGAAAGCTGATTAACAGGTTATCTGAATCACAGTTAATTAGTAACTGGGGTGGTAAACGTTCCCTGTATTTACTTTAGTTCTCATACTGCTATATTGATCTTTTAGTTTTGCATTTGTGGTCCTTAAGGTTGTGGAATTATTGCATTTTTTTCCTACTTCATTAGCTCATAGGTTGAGTATGTCCCTACACTTCCACTCATTTTTATAAGATTTTCATATTTTAGCAAATACTAGATACCAAATAGGGAAGTGATAAATCTTCTAGACCTCTCCAGCAGTCATTTAAGATCATTGTGGTTTCCATGTTCATTTGACACCAGCACAGTGGAAACCGTCACAAAAGTAGAGCTGACTTACAGATAAAATAAATTCTTTAGTGATCAACCAGCTGAATTTTCAAAGCAGATCTGCTGAATCTGAGATGTTGAGGAAGGAAGAAGCACAGAATAGAAAAAGATATTTCTTATTCCTTTTTGCTCACCTGTGTTTTCTCTGTGCAAACTACATATTGTGCATTTTCCTCACAGAATAGAAGGAAGGTTTATTTTGATGATGGAGACCGTGCTGCACTTACTGGCTAATATATACATGACAGTTACTGCTAAGAAAGCCCAGCCAGCACTGAGATGTTGATTTACATAAACTGGTGACCTCCAAAAAGTTCCCTCAGTCAATACCATTGACATAAACTACTTTACAACTCAAAGTTCGGGGAACTTTTTCAGCCTGTTTGTGTGACTTGTGACACTGCAGAACAGAAACAGGAATTCGGCTATCATCTGGATTTCGTTTCACAATCTATATATCCCAGCACAAATAGTCACAACCAGGAAATCCATTAGGAATTCATGGCCTGTAGAGCTTGACTGTTCAACTGACAACATTTATCATGAGCTTTTTGCAAAATCATATGAGATTTCATAACAGGTGTCCACTTCGCACAGGTCATCACCACTGTGGCCTGTGTCAAAATCCATTATACAGTAGCTGAAGGCTATACATACGTGTTGCCAGCTACCTCCTGTTGCAATGTGTGGTGGAATGCAGTGAGAGATAAGCAGGAGACACAAAGTTTAGATCTGAACTTTCCTCTGCTTCTGAATTTCTCCCCTAAAGTTGAAAATGAGATGTCAGCATTGAATGCAGAGTTCTCTTTTTAGTCAACTTTCAGTTGTGATACAAAGAGTAATAAAAGAGTACCATGAGCATAGGGTTTAAATAAAAATCCAACACATTATATTATTGTTTAGTGGCCACTTTTAAACAAAACATAACCATATAAAATTCCACTCATCCTTCCTGAATTTTGTTCAAGTCTTGTCAGGCTGGGCTGTTTTGATGTGTAATGAGTCTCTTATCTGACATTTCCTATTGTCCCCAGTGGCTGTAAAATCATTACTCCTGAGAAAACTAAGTTTACATGTTGATAAGTGGTGAAAGGAAGAATACGATTGTGATGAGAAACTGCAGCTACTCTTCTCACTTCTCTCTCATGCTCTGTCTCTAAAAGGAATAATTCACATTCTTGCAATTTAGAGAAAAGTTTCTAAGTCCTCTATTTGGGAACATATTTCAGTTTCTCCTGGGAGGTGAAAGCAGTTTGCTGTGCGATGCTTCAGACTCTCACAGTGACTGATTTTCTGCTTCCTTCTCTTGGGGTAGAATCAATGTTGGTGGGGTAGGTTCCAAAAAATTTATTGGAATATGAAAAAAAAAAAAAAAAAAAAGGACAAAAAAAGTTCAACCCATTTAATAGCTGTGATATCATTTTACTGGCTTCCTCTCTCTGCAGGGCATATGTCAGTGGTTGATTTTGTGCTTGGAACCCTGAAGGAAGGGTCTGGTAAGCCTTTTTCCATACCTGTATCAAAAAGGGCACCCCAGAGACAGCTGTCCCTGATGTGATTAACCACTGAAATGGTACTTGCAAACAGGGTGATGAAAACCACCAAAGTCTGCTGCAAAGTGAGTGACGATGCTCAAAGTCACCTTGAGACAGGGGGAAAAAAAAAGATCCCTAGAATTGAGAGAAAATATGTCAATTATTTATATGAAATATAATACAATAATATTTTAAAATGAATATTGGAAAACCTCCCTATTGAATTGAACAACTTCTTAAAAACTGGATGGTTTAAAATGGTTTAGCTTAAAATGAGCCTATAAACAGTGCTTAGGATCTGAAGAAAAGAACACTAATTCATTTGTTTCAGGTTCTTAATGTACACATGTATTTACTTTGCATTGCCTGTGCAAGGAAATTATCTGCTAAATTAGCAAACAATTCTTGCTCTGTCAAATCCAGTTTTCACATCTTAACTTGCAGTGATGGTCTTTCCTAATTGGACCTGCATCAGCTCCTATTATCACACAAGTCAAGGAAATGGGTTTTGAAGTATACCACAGCATTCTATACACTTGGGCTTTCACAGACCAATAGAATTCCCAAGTGAAAGTCTTCTCCCACCAACTACCCCACATTAAAATCAGAGTTCTACACCTTTGAGAGCTTCAGATGACCTTAACTATTATGGTATCGTATGGAAGAAGAGAGACAGCTATCATAACTTAGAGATAAAACGAAATATCTCTTACAAACATTGAAGGTTAAGGAAAGGTTAATTTTGTTAATTCTTGATTTAAATCTCTGAGTACCACTAAAAGTATATCTATCATTTTTTTCCATGATACAAAGGGCAACGAGTTTCCACTCTTCTGCCTCAAGGGTCTTGCGAAGCAAAAGCTTGCTTTCTTAAAAACACATCTGAGTTTGAATATTACTTTGGAAAACAAATACTATCAGCAAATTTACCCAAACAACTTAATGCACCTTCTGCCAGTGAACCTGGCGTTTAACACCAACTCCATTTGGAAATGCAAGTTATCTACCTCACAAACAAAAGAAGTAAAAAAATCCCAACTTTTCAGGAATGAAGCCTGTCTGCTTCTCCCCATCTTATGACTTCATATGGCCATGGCATTAGAAAGTATCTCAGTTCCCTGCAGCACGGCTATCATGCAGATGGGACCCACCAGAAGAGCTGGGGCAGTGACACCATTCACCTCCTGCCAGCAGTGCCTTCACACCATGGAATTCCTCCTATCCTGGAAAGAGAAAAACATCGTTTTCCATACCTCGAGCAGGCAGAGCCAGTCGGTTTGAATAGCTATAGCTCCTCAGCGTAGGTGAGCAAAAAAGAAAGAGAAGAACCAAAAATAGCACCTTCTCTGAGAGCAGGCAGGGTTTGATTCTTCCACAGCACGCTATATCAGCGCCGCTCCGCAGCATGGCAGCTGGCTGGCAGGCAGCAGCCTCTCAGAAAGATGAAGTGGTGCTCCCTGGAAAATTAAATAACTAGTGTGGAGCTACAAATCCTGTGGCGCTGGCTCCCAAAATGTTGGCTCGGGGTGGGCTGAGGTGCGGAGAGAGTGTTGTGGTGCAGGGCTGGGCAGCCTCAGGGACATCTGTGCAGGAAAGGAAGATGTTGAGCTGGGACAGAATCATGTAGGTCCTGCTGTGAAGTCTTGCAGTCTGGTGCTTTTAGTGTAATACCATTAGCTGACTACTTAATGTTTCAAGCATCTTCCCACTTACGCATATTTTTTTAAAAGCAAAATTCAGACACAGCCAGTAACTGCATGGAAGTTCTACACACTTTTTAAGAGAATGGAAACTGCAAAGGGTGGAGGAGAGAAGAGCAACATTTTCACTTTTGCTTGTGTTTTAATTAAATGTAATGGCTATGTTTCCAAGATTTACAGGAACCTCTGGTTCAACGTGGAAAATGCTGCAAATTTCATAAATTCAGTCTTAAAATGACCCTGAAATTAATAAGACTGTGATGTTGATGAAGTGTTACAGACTTTTATTAGGCAGAATCTGAACTGCTTTTATTTCATGTTCCTGTCTCCCTATAACTGTGTAGGGTGTAGTTCTCAACTTGAAATTCTGAACTCAGTTAATATAGCTAGAAATTGTGACAGAAGGTTTTAAATTTCAGGGCAAAAAAAAAGAAGCAGAGAAACATGCTACAATCATATGAAAGACATGGTAATTTTGACTTTGTTTGAGAAATCCCAATGAAAAGATGAAATTGCACTTGGGTTTAAAAAAAAATATATATATACATATATATATATGTGTGTGTGTGTATATATATATATATGGAGCAGAATTTGGCCCTGGTTCTTGGAAAATCTGCCCTTAATTTAGCCAAGAATAAGGATGCCTCCTTTCTAAATGGATGGGGTATGACAAATTTGCTGGTGTGAGAAGCTTGTATAACATTTTAGCTACTGGGCAATATATTGTCTGTTACAAAAAAATCTTACAGTGCCTCCTTAAGTGCAAAGAGAGGTAGCCAGCAGACAGTGTACAACATGTGTAACTCTGGGCACCGAGAACTTTGCGAGTCTGCCAAAAACTCATCTCATTAGTGCGCTTTGCAGCTGTAGAACAACCGTTTGGCTGAAATGATGTAGACTGAATATAAAACCATGTCCTGGAGGTGAAAGGCCCAGTCGAGGGAGTATACTGGAACACCATGCACCAGAATGATGTTCTAGGAATTCCCTGGTCAGGGTACGAAAATTCATTTGCACATCTTGATACCCAGCTTTGACAGGAAAAGGTATATTCTCTGCAGTGAGATCTTTCTTTGCAGCTAGCTCAATCCTGGAACTGTAAGGCTGGAGCCGTACATCTTTTATACATAACACTCACAGACCTGATATACTTGCGTCAGGAAGGAAATTAAGACAGCTGCCTGTCCCGTAGGAGCACAAATTAAATGCTGAAGCCAAATACATTTATGCAATGTTTTATACACCTCCAAAACACAAAAGCTGTCAAGTCACAATTTTGGTGGGTTTTGAATTGTTTCTTATACACTGTCAGGGTTTCATGCACCGTTCTTTACATTTAAAGAAAGCAACACAGACTGGTTTCTGACATGCACCCTCCTATCACATCTATCAGTGCAGTACAGTGAGTGTTAAATGAATGTCACCACAGAGCCTCTCTCTCTCTCTCTCAAGTTTTAAATTTCCCTTGCTAGTGTAAAACTTAATGAAAGCCCTGGAGTATACAATAGCATTTTGAAAACAGGAATTTGTGACTGCTGTGAATCATCACTCACAGCAGGGACCCAGAAATGTGAATTGTGGGAGGAACAGGCTCAGTCCCCCTCTCTTTTTTACTGGGAATTTATTACAGGCGTGTCATTATTTACAATGCACCATTCACATCCTCTAAAGAGCCAATAAACTGGCTGCTGAATATGCATTTTGCTCTGTGGTGAACACAGATGTTTCCAGCTAATATCCATTTCATTTAATTTCTTTTCTTAAAAAAAAAAAAAAAATCTATCTTGCTATTTCTGTAGCAGCTGGGTAACTATTTGCCAGTCTTCGGTTTGGGAATCACTCCTCATATTTATTATAGTTGGTGCCATTTGTGTTGCTAAAAGTGAAGGTCTGTCCATATTACCATTCCCTGACTGTATTTGCAAGGGTACCAACTGCAGTTGCTAAAATTCTCTCGCAGTTTAAAGAAAAGGCCACTCGAGGATTCAGCACAGGTTCAAATTTCACTAATGATATGTGGCAAAAATAATGTCAGATGTTTTTATGTTACGAGAGCACATCAGAAACCACTGGTGTTTGAGGGGGATTTGTTTTGCTTTTGCATTCCTGCGAGTAAAATATATTGTTGATTCACAACTGGCAGGCTGGTGGTCATTAATTTACAGTCCCTTCATGCATTAGTAAGAGAAGGCATAGGGAATGATGGTGAACTGCAAAAGGTTTGGAAGTTCAACTCAGATAATCATTCTCAACTTCAGATACTTATCTCTGCTAGCACTATCCCCTGGAAATGCAAAACTGGTCTGCCATTTCTGTGAAAAAAGGCTCTCCTGAGATTTTAGTTTCCTGCATCTTGTCTGGCTGGAATCTGAAAGTTCAAAGGTAACTAATAAATATATTTCTGATTATCATCATCATTATTATTCATCGTCTGATAGTGATTTTTTAAACCCTCGGAAGACCTGTGGTTTTGCACAGTTTGAATACGGATAATGGCTGAGGAGGTGGCAAAGAGGGGCTCGCATTTTATCCAAATCAGATTGTTCAAACTAGATTGCTATTCTATAAATTCCTCCCCTCCTTGTGGTGTGGAAGGCAGTGTTATTGGGAATCACCAGATGGCTGGTTACAGATGGTGTTATACATTCTATCTTCAATTAGCTCTTGAAGAAATGCTTATTGTTAGCTGTGGTGCTGTTCTTCCTCCACACAAAAATACTGCTGCTAAGACCTGCCCTGCCCTGCCTGAACCTCTCTGATGAGCAAAGTGTTTTTAGATATAAGAGTACAAGAAAGACTTCTCAGAAGAGCTCTCATGAGAGAGCACTGGAATCCAAATGTGAGTAGTTGACCTGCAAGTGAGCGGCTCCCTGAATTTTTATCTGCTACCTGCAGGTTATATCCAACCCAGGAAAGAGGATGTTATCTGGGTCTAGACCATGGGATGTGGGGCAGAGCCATGCAAAAGTAGAAGGAAAAGAGCATAGCAGCTCTTGCAAGGTGACAAAGTGTGTGAGGCTTTACTCTCCCATCCCAGTCTTCCCCCTCCACCTCTGTTTGAGCCATCACTGCTGTCCTCTGGCAGAGGATGTGGGGAGATGCAGGAGGACTGGGGACATCAAGCGGTATGCTTACACTGCTGACTCACAGGAAGGACATCTGAATGAGTTAAGATGAGGCAATTCTGCCTAGAACAGCATGCTTGGAGACACTGTTGGCATGTCAAACAGAGGAATCTGCAACCCACGTTATAGTGGAAGGAAGATCTGGTTAGAGGATAAATGGCAAATTTCTCTTTTTTTGTTTGGACTTTTTTCTCACCATTTTCAGAAGTCTTTCCACTTGTAAAATCCCAGACCAGAGCTCTCCTGATGTTTGCATGTAGACTCATATATGGAAGTGGTAGGTGTGGAAGGGACGTGACTTAACTATTAATATTATACTGGACCAAGTTCTTACCTCCTCTGTGGCTGGTAAATCCATCAACCTCTGAGGCTGCAGAGCAGTTGCAAGGTGCAGGTTAGTGAATAATTAGGTCTTTTGCATCTGGAAAAATAGCTTGCAATGCATATTAAACTAGTATGTATTTTCCAATGAGGGAAAACAATATTTGCTTTTCAGCAGAGCATGAAATAATCACACAACTATTAAGGGTTATCAGATAGACTCTACAAGGGGCAGTTGCCCCTTCAAACAAAGGGCGAAATCCCACATTGTCACTGAGAACTGAGTCACACGCAGACACCTGCCAACATCTGAGAGCAGGAGAGAGGTGGGCCCCAGGCTTGATCTCTCATGCTGCAGTACATGCTGTGTGAGCAGATCTCTGTGCCTGTGTGGAGGGTCCTTTCCTATCTGGGATTGAGGTCTCCCTCACACACTGAGGTGACAAAGTGTACTTAGTCCTTCAGAGCTACTAATGTCCATGGAGTCTTTAAAAACATTTTCTAAAGATGCTTAGTTATGGATTTCAATAACAGTAAATAACCAGGTGTGGAAATTATATACTACCCATGTAGCACAATCCCTAAATATGTATTAAATGACAATAAAAGTTTTACAAGTCCCCTGGGGCTTGTATAATCTGGCTCAACAGCTTCCACCACCCTGGAGACCCATCATGGGAGTGGGCACAGAGGGTTTCCCTTTGCTTCCTCAGGGCAGAGGGCTGGAAGGGGCATGGCCCCTCACCACCGGCTCAGCTGGTGCAGGCATGGGGGGCCACTGGTCACCAGTCAGCCCTTTCAGGTCCATGCTATGGGGAAGGGGCCCCTTTGTGGAAGGGACATGCAGTAGTTGGGTGAAAGCTGCAAAGTCTATAATAAGCATTTTCCAAAGTTGCTGGAAAAAGAAGTAATGGGACCTTCTCTCCTCGCCCTCTCATCTCATGGGAAGAGGAGCTGGGAGCCAGCAAAATGAAGAGCAAGATTTTTAAACTCTATTCCCTCATTAAACAAGGCATGCTACACTTCCCTTATCTGTTTCTTTATTCTCACTTTTCATTCTGCTTTCTCAGACTTCAGAGTGATCTTCTCAACCTTTGCAGGAGTGCAGCGCTTTAAGGTTTTTCCTCTCAGACTTAAACTATATTTGAATTTAGCCCTAGCCCCACAGTCAAACATCTTGTGTTCAGAAAGCAACCCGTGATTTGGGGAATTCTTAGATTTTGCTTATAAGTAAGCAAACATTTCCATGCTTTTCCTGTGGCCATACTTGACCACCCCATATCTTCTTCCTTTCTAGTCGTTTACCTTCAGCATCCCCCATTTTTTCCCTTCAGCATCCCTCATCACATGTGCTTTCTGCTCCACGTTATTCCTGAACAAGGGCCCCACAGGGAAACAGACAAACAGGAGACTGCTGAAAAGAGTAGGATTTGAGGTTCAACAAATTCTGACAAGTACCAGTGTATAATATGTATAAAGATGACAAAGATGGCAAATCTTTCTGTACAACTAAGTCAGCTAAAGCTGTGCAGGCTACCCTTTATAGTCACCCTGTGCTCAATTCTGTTCTTGGTGGCATGCACTTTGTCTGTTTTCTATCCCCATTTTGCTTCTGTGCTGTGCTTCTCTCTACAGCATTGCCCTGCACAAAGCCTACATTCCTCTCCCCCATGGTAAACAAATACCAAGGAAGAAGAGATGAAACTAGCACAAAGGAAGCAAGTTACGGTAACACAATTTCCTATATTTGTTCCTATTTTGCAAGGCTTTCCTACTTTGTTTCTATTTTTCTTCAATCACTAATCTGAGTAGAAATTACAGATATGAAGTTGGGAAAACCGTTGCTTTTAGATAACTGCCTAAACGCTCTATCCAAGCCCACTGAAATAAATGGAAATATTTCCATTAACTTCAGGGGACTTTGGGATAGTTTCTAAATATGTATTCATATAGGAGACAACAGCTCTTTCAGGTAGCTAATACACATTTCACAGTCTTCCTTGAGGGCTTTTCAAACCCAAACAATGAAAGAGAAGAAAAAAGTTTAAATAAGATTAAGGTTAGATGCACTGCACTTTCACGACCACTCTGTAATTCAAAGGTTGCTATCTATGCTCTGGGCATAGTCCCTTCCTTTGTGTAATGGGAGAGAGGCATGAAGGATTGATTTAGCACCAGTTTTAACTCTGAATTTCTTGTTCTCTCCATTCTTTACCTTGTTTACTGATACATGTTTATAGAGGATATACATGTGTATAGGGCTTATGTGATATGTAGAATATGGTGGAAGTTCATTCCTCGACCTGTCAGCGAATGAAATAAAAATTAAAATACATTGGCATTGTTTTCAAAGGAAAAGGCTGTTTTTCTCCATAGATCTTCATTACATCACATTGGATTATATTGTTCTATACAATTAGAGAGTGCCAACAACACTTCCTACGAAGGAGCCCAGGCTCATTACATTCCCTGGGGCCAGCGATGTTTAATAAGTCCAAAGCACAAGATTTAACCAGTAGCCTCCAGCTTGTGCGCTGTAGTATTGCCAATAATTTATAAAAATGGGGTAAAAGAATGCACGTGCGGGGTGTGCGCACATGTTGTGTATGCCACAGTAGGAGCATGTTCCATATAGACAGAGGTCATCCAGTGCAATACACCGGGGCTGCACTTAACTCAGCATCTCTCTGAAGCAGAACCAGGCACAAACCCTAATTAAACCCAGGGTGTGAATCCCTGGAGGGCAGTGATAGAAGGGTCTGTGTACTAATCCAGCCTGTGCTGACTAACAGCAGCACTGCACAATCACTGCTGTATGAATATATTCTTCTGGCAGCTGCACGCAAACGGCAGTCTTTGCGATTCTGATGACTTTTCATTTTTATGACACTGTGTTTTAGCTTCAGGTGCAAGTGTGAGACTCCCAGCTAAGTGGCTGTTCTGATTATTTTAAGTAGTCACTAATCAAAGTGCTGAGTAGAGGGGGCTGGGGGAAAAGGGGGAAAGGGATGGAGGTAAGAGATGTAAAGGAATGTATGAGGGTTACAAGGGGAGGGAGGAGGGCTTTGCATCTGATTTTCCTAAGCAGGGCAATTTCTTTAGTGAGGAAGGTGAGCCTGTCACTACTTGGCCCCTGTTTGCTGCAAGTACGTTAACTTCTCAGCAACCCAAATGATGGTTACAGGGAAGGGAAAATGACTGGAAGGTTTCTAGCAGCAACAGCAGAGGAATACATTGTGAAAAATCAGTTTTAATAAAGCCCCAGCACTGACCTCGGAAACGTAAGTATTTATATTATTGACTTCTGTATGAGGTTATTTGTTAAAACAAAAGTAAAAAACAAAAACAAAAACAAAAACAAAAAAAAAAAAAAAAAAGAAAATAAAGTCTTTCTGTTCTTGTCTTGAGACCTGAGGAAAAAATAACTAAAATTAGAGAAACTGGAGATATAAACGCAGTGAGTAGAATAAAGCAAAATACCTCTGGGGTGTTCATCTGCCATAGTAGTCATTTCATATCTCATCTGTTATATGAATGTGATAGCTCCTTCCCTTTTTGATAGGATCATTATGTAGACTCCACAGATTCAATTCCATTTACAAGTCAATGGTGTGAGATTTTATGACAATTCTTTTTACTGGGTTGATTCTGGATGATCTTCCTCTATCGAAAGAGGAAAAAAAAAAAAAAAAAAAGAAGGAAAAGGGGATGGTGTCATTTTGGCCCTCATACATGAGTGTTTGGGATGAACCAGACATTTTTGTGACAGATCTAATACTGCTGTCCTATCGTGAAAATGCCCAGATGTTCTTAAGCCCCTGCATTAATGTTGCCAACATTTAAAGGGTTATGTGCTGAAAGAAGATTCATCACTTTTGCTGCTTCATGGAGGAATCAGTTGCTCTGGGGAGAAAGGGTAACTGGTTTCAACTGAACTTGTAGGTCATACCATCACACAGATGACTTGTCATCAGATGCCTGACCATGCTCAGGGTGCCTGTTTCTGTGCCCTTCCCTCAGCCTTATGTAAGGCCAACTCCACCCTAGATTGCAGAGCTCATGGAGTGGTGGTGGGCATAGTTCCAAGCTCTGCAGAAGAACTGCTCTTCTTGGCTGAGTTTCTGCTGTGCCTACAACTGCTGGTCTTGGTCCTAATGTTTGCATGGAAAACCTATGTTATAGAAAGTGTGTGTATAGGTGAACAGTATTCATATGCACACATTCTGTTGGATGGGTTTGAATTTTGTCTTTTCTGAACTGCAAACAGGAGTTTCTTAGAAGGTATGGGTTGTGATGCTCACAGTGAAATCCTCTCTGCTTAGGATACCACTTGTCTGTGTTTATTGTCAAGCTCCATTCTGTCACAAGCAGAGTTCACTGGAATAATCCCCTTTCAATGCCAAGAGCAAAACTGGGATTCAAGTACCAATGTCTCAAACACAAAAAGAGCTGAAAAGAAAATATTTTCTTTTGTGGGGCAGTGACAAGTCAGGAAAAATACGCCTCTTGATGTCCATTCTGTCTGTACAGATACTTGCAGAAAGTAAAGAAAGAGGGGATGAGCCTTTCAAATCTTCCGTCACAGCTGGTGCAAGGTGAGACCCCATGAGCTTTCTGCAAGTGATTTTTTTTTTCAGGGCATGTCTTCATGTGATGATAGCAAACTTCTGTGGAAGTGTTTTACTGTTTTGATGCACATTCTGAGCGTGCCTAATGTATCTGTTTCCACCTAGAGCCCCCTGGAAAAAGGTATCTTTTCTCCTCCCGCTCCTTCAGCCACCTCTCCTCCAAGCAGAGGTCTGTCCTCCAGCCCAGATGTTGGAGCACATGCTCATGGGCTCACACTCTGTCATGTCCCCTCCCTGCAGAGGAGGCCTGACCGGGGAGGGAGGTATTCAACACTGAAAGGGAGGGAAAGGGCACAAAGCAGAGGAAAATAAATATCAGTGATTCTTGGTTAACCCTTGGTTAAAGAATTTGGTGGGATACAAGGACACCTGGGGACTTGTCCCTATGCTAATTAATCCTTACAGAGTAACTGGATAAACCGCTTCCTACTGGTTTCTGTCTCAGCATGTCAGCTTGTGACAAGCCACTCTCCGGCAGCAGACTTTTCTGATTTTGAAGGGGAGCTGAGATGCATAATTTAGGGTTTTGGATTCTGCCTTGCTCACAAGATGCATGAAGGTGAGGCTGCGCAATGCTCAGCATTAGTCACTGGGGGATTTAACCCTAGACACCTCCACCTCAGCCACAAAAAATTTATGAGGATGCCAAAGTTAGGAGACTGCTGTAACATCCCACAGACTTTTAAATCATTTGGGTGGGCCTAAGACCCTTTCCAATGTTTCCCCCAGACTACACTACTTGCCAGAGGTCCTGCAAGACCAATTGCACGCCAAAACACCTCGTGCCCTGGTGAGATACAATAGCATAAAAGTGAATATAGCAGCTGCTATTGATTAAGCCAAGTCATTACTTCCATGCACGTTCCCATGTGGATTTATCAGACATTTATGCCACATATAATGTTGGTCCTCCTGAGTTCGTGGCTACCCAGGACACACATTTTACTAGAGCTCCTTCCCAGTCCCAAATCTCAGCAGACCCTCAGTCAGTCAGAATTCACACAGGCAGCTCTCCCTGGAGCTACAGGCAAAGGGGAGGATGACAGTACTGCAACCAGCTCCCTCCTCCTCTGACAGATTTCTGGACTATTTGAACTAGTTTTCTCTTCCATGGCAAAAATCAGAAGGGATGAACCAGCCTGTCATTTGCAATGCTCTTTGGTGAAGCAAAGTCGCTTCATAAATCTAAGATATAAGCATGATAGATGAATTATTTACTAATAGGAAGCCCTTTCCCCCTCTAAATTAAAGTACACCAGAAAACCAGAAACTGCTTGAGAAAGAAGGGGGCTGCAAGAAACCCACCAGGCCACAGACACCTTTAGGGACAAATGTGACGCAAATATTACTGTGCTGGTTCTACACATAGGGTAAATACTTTGATTTGCTCTTTAACTATTAATGGGCATGGCCCTGTCCCATGAAGGGCTCTCCATATTGCTCTATCCGGTTGATCAGCTGTTCTCATAGGGGCAGAGATAGCCTATAGATGGTTGGTGACCAATAAACACAGCACCTATCTCCTGCATTCGTCTCAAGTGCCCCTTCTCCAGTTGTAACATGCATAATGAATTCAGTGCAATTGGGCCAAAGGAGATGTTTCTATCTTTCATTTTAGCATAGATTGTATGCTATAACATGACATTTTGAGTCATCAGCACTTTAGTTTAAATAATTATGTTTTACAGAGGGGGTTTTGTTTTACCTCAATCAATTAACAACATGCCATACTGCAATTTAATAAGTGCAATGAGAAAGGCTTGTTTGATTTTTTTGAAGTCACGTACCAGGGTAGAAGATGGAGCTGGCTATTCTTTTTGACTGGTGCATGAGGTCAGTGGCAAGCAAATATTGCTCAAGGGTGGTGTCTGTCAGCTTAGTTTGCAGCCTGCACCCTACATGTTTGAAAATGTTATAGAAACCCAAAAGCTACAAGAAAATATATTTTCAACCAATGTGTTTATTGTCAATAGGGACAAAAAGATGTTTAAAATATGTGTGTGTATGTGTATATATATCTGGATTCTTTTCTTACAAACACTGTTTTCCGTTAGATATTTGTATCAAATTTGATCCTTTCTTGCACTTGACATCCCTGGTTACAACCAGTATCTGCACTTCCTAACCTTCAGGCCAGCAAAAGAGAAGATTATCCACTGTACATAAATGCACCTCAGTTGTCTCCAAGGTTTTGGATCCTCTTTACCTCAGTAGATTTTGGACTAAACATCCCAAATGTTTATCTGTCGCTCCAGCTTGCCAGCACATGGGGAAAAATGAGGCTACTCTTATAGCTCTAGAAGGACTGTTATGTGTTTTCCCAAAAGCCTCTCCTTGCTCAGCCCCCTGCAGTTTGCAGGGGAGGTTCAGGCTTACTGATTTGCTGGCACCTTCGGTGCATTCATGGTGGGCAGCAGCTGCAGCCGGGGAATCAGCCCATACAGTGACCAGTGCCAACCTGGTCCTTTGGGGAGATGAACAGTCACCCAGGGAGTCAAAAGGTCACTGAATGTACAGCCAATGACTAATGCCCACGTGTGGCTGAGAGAGGAGTGCATATCCAGATGAGGAGTGGGTGCAGACCTATTTCCCTAAATCAGATTCATAAAATTAATTCATAAAATTATTGGAGGTGTAATCCCCTGGTGCAAGAAAACACTTAAACGTGTGTTCCGTTCTATCCTCATTTAGGAAAGCAGTTTAAACACTCTTAGTCAGGCAAGTGCTTATGTTCCTTTTTCCTCAATAGAGTGACTTTCCTGAATTAAAGCTTTTAAGCCGGAGTGGTATGCTCACAGCATGTGCAGTTTTGCTTACTTTTGTGAATATTAGTTCTGTACTGCAAATGTGATATTCTTTGAACAAAATAAGAAGTCTGGTTTTCGATGTGACATTCAGTTTTTCACTCACATAAACCACAGAAAATCTCACAGCATACTTTGTGCAGAATGAACATGAAAAGCTACCTTCAAACTGCACATAGGAAGACACTTTGGCGGATATTGTGAAAGAAACAATATTTTTAATGCATTTTGCTCCCTTTTCTGTTCTTGAAGTCCCAAGGAGGAGTTCACAATTTCCTCAAAGTGGACTCACTATTCAAAACTACTGGCTAAATAATTTCTACAAGTGATGATTGGTCTGTAACTTATGCATGAGCAATTGGCATTAAAAAATTGAGCTGTTTTGATTGGCCACTTCTTCCATAGGGTGCTGCTTCTCTCTTACTAAGACAACATATCTCTTACACTTCAGTTCCCATTGCAGTCCTCTGTATTTACATACATATTCTAGTGATGTTTGGTTAAAATTCACTTTTTGGGAAGAAGAAGAAAAGCCTAATTCTCTTGAATTTAAAGTGAGTGTATTTGGGTTATATAGCACTCCAGTTTTAGCCATTAAGCACTGTGTAATCTACGCCTATGCACCATGTGCCAATCTGCCCAGACTCCTGCAATGAGCAGAGTTTTTGAATGCACTGAAGAGTTATTAGTGTGCTTTTTTTGTACAATTACAGTGCAGCTGTATACGTCTGTTCCTCTGAGCCAAGCATTTTATGTGCTAGAGGTTGGCATGTGTTGGAATGATACAAATAAAAAAATAAATACAGGAAAGTAATGTAGTTGGAAGCTGTGAATCTTGATGTTAAGGTGGGCTTACAATGAAGCATAGGTCTCTGAAACTAGGTGGGACTGTGCCTGCTCTGCTACTGTTTCAGAGGGGAAAGAGTGAATTAAGAGAGAAAGGAAGAGAAGTTGGAAACAGAATTTAGAAGGATAATTAATGCTTTGCGTGAAGTGCAAACTAAGAACTTCACGATGAAGCATCAGCTCAGGACAGCTGCCATGTAGCCAAGGCAGAACTTGAATCCTTTTGCAAACTCAGTTTTATGTACAATCTGTGTCTTGAAGTGTACAGAAGAAAGAAGGAAAATTGCAGTAGTTAAATAAAGAAAAAAAAAAGATATAAAATCACAACTTAGCACACACACAAAATATTCTTCTGTCTATGTGTATCCCCAGGATTTTTTTTTGCCTCTGTGTAGTATTTATATGGGGCTGGGAAAGAAGGTTTAAGGCTTTAATCTTGCCATCAGCTACCTATGAGTCGAGCCACTTACATGACACTTTGACTCAATTCATCCATGCCACTGACCCTGCTATGGCATTTTTATGCATGAGAAGGGTTTGCTTTTGGGGTGGCACTGCCTGATGGTGTTTGGTGTTTGGAAAGAAGCTTGCAGAACCCTCCCATCAACAGCATCTCTCTGAGGCATAGTTTTTTGCTGTGGGGCTCTTTGCCAGCCTCTCTTGTTGCAAATTGTGGATGAACATGTCTCTTTGCCTGCCCACGGTTCCATTTCTTTTGCTAATTTCAAATGGACAAACAGGTGTTTTTAAATGCCTTTCATCCTGACAAATTACTAAACTCTCTTTTCCACCTGAGCTGGAGAGGAAAATAAAATCTGCTGTGGCAGAAATATATATATATACAGTATGCATGTATATGTGTGTATATATATGTATATATATATATATGGAAAGAAAGAAAGAAAAGCTAATCAGTTTTCATTCCTAAAACTTAGTTTCTACATACACATTAAAAAATGCTTAAGAGCACTACATAAACAGAAAATTAGTGAACCCAGCTGCTGAAACCTGTGAATTGTAATGATGTGTTCAGTGTAAGAATGTGGACAGCAAAGTACAGGATCACAGCAGGAAGGTCGGTTGCGCTTGGAACAGAGCTCTGCTTGCACAAGAGAAAAAGCCAGTGCTCTATTTTCTCCCATTCTCTAAAACATTTTTGGTAGCAAGATAGATTTAGTCACAAAAATCCTAAAAAATATATATAAGGGTCATGATGTGGGGAAGAGATTTTTTTTTTTTTTTTAAATTTCATTTGGGAATAGCCGAACTCGGAGGCAGTCTATCTGCCTCCCTGTCTGATGGCCCGTATTCTTCACGGCACTCCTGAGGCTGCACTCTCGCCGCATATAATTCCTCTCTGGTCCAGTCCTGCGTGCAGCATGTGGACTGCTCTCCGAGGGGAGGGGTATCTGACTTGGCTGGCAGTCAGAGCAGCAGGAGCAATTGCAGATGCTGCTATTTACACTATTTTCACATTTCTGAAGAACAAAGAGCAGGAGGCTGCCAACAAATCTTAGAGGCTAAGCCTTTGCCCTACACACGAGGCGCAGCCAATGAATGTCGGCAGAAACATGCAGTGCACCACTTTGTGAGATATTGCATCTCTGTTTTGGTGGAAATGCAGGCAAGATCACTCATCGAGAAAGAAAAGAAAGGAAAAAGGAGCTTCATTGCTCAGGAGTGTCAGCCTTCTAGGGGTGCAAGGCTGAATGAAATATTTCTGTCTCATGTCAATGAGCCATTCCAGGTCTCGGGGATGACTAACTCTTAAAATTCATGGTTCTGGTGGTAACTAGGATAGATGTATATCCATCGCTCTTTAATCTAAGCTAGACATGAGTCCAAACACGGTTATTTGTATGAGGAAACTCTATTTCTGCGCAAAAGTGTTCTAGAGATTCGGGTTTCGTTGCTGTCCCTGGACATGTTTTGCCCCTGTCCACAGGCTTCCTGTATGACCTCAGACAAGTCTGTCAGGATGAGGTTTTCAGTGGGCTAAAAGAGTTAAGCTCTCATTCTCCCTTTGAAATTCAATGATACTTAAGGTTTCTCTGAAAAGCCCAAGATTGATTCTGTTGTGTGCCTCACTTTATTTTTCTTTTTTTTTTTTTGGCCTGGTCATGTCTATTTGCTTTTCTTCTCTACTTACAAGGCAAACTGAGAAATGTGTCTGACTGCATGCACAAATAACACTGTTATCTCAGTTAGAGCCTCTAGGTGTAAGACACATTAATAATTATAATAATTACTTTTACTTATGATAGACATCTGTGTATCTGTAATACCTACACCTCACATCTTTCATCATTAGAGTGTCAGAAAAAACAGATGATACCTTAAAGTTGAGTTTATTAATGAGAGTCTGTTCCAGTACTGTTGAATTATTATTATTTTTAGCCACCCAAGGATATTCTTGTACATGGATGGACCTCTTTTATCTTCTTTAAATACAGACTTGGATTCAAAACAATGTGTAAATATTGGAATTCAGGGGAGTTTTGGTGATGAGCTTTTGGTTTGCTTTGATTTAACATTAGGGGATCTTTGCAAAAAGGTGAACTAAAGAAGTAGCTAGGGACTCAGCATCATCTTCCTGTAAAGGAGGAGATGCTCAGACTTGGAAAAATTTCAGACTTAGCTGGGGAACTGGTGGTTTGGAAGATCTCCCATCTTCAGTGTTTCTGTGCATTAGCTGGGAGAAATCAGCAGAGAATAATTTCAGTGTCAGATCCTCCTGACTTGAAGGAGAATTCACGGTAATGTGAAAAAAAAAAAAACAGTTTCAGAGGAACTGTTTGTCTTAAAACACAGGCATGATGGAGTTTTAATCTCTGAGGGTATACAAATATGCATTTCGGAGGCACCTAATTCAGATGAATAAACAGACAGAGCGTGTCTTCTCCATCACAGCACTTGCCTGACACCAGCTCAGACTTCACTAGTGAACACTTTCCCTGAGAACAGCCACAGGCTAATCCTGGATTTGTGTGCCCACAAGGAGTGAATATTGGCTATGCCTCTAGGGGACCCCTTTGGGTTTACTTTAATAAAAGGAAGAAATCTCAAGATTTGATGCAAAGAGCATATCCCAAATGGGCAGAAACATAGGCCTTTGGGCCTTGCACCTTGTGTAGTCTGTTCGCTCTGTGCAAAATGAATCTAAAGTACTAGAAGAGCTGCACGCTGCCATTTTACACCAGCTTTTTACAGGTGTTGCTGACAAGGTGCAAGGTACAAGATGACAGAGTATAAAGGCCCTTTTGCTGTTGCTCCGATTCTACTGCTATTTAACTAGTTTCGGGACAATTATTTTCCAGAAAGAAAAAAAGGAGAGAGAAAAAAGGAACCAAAACACCGCAAATAAATCACAAATTCTTACAAGCATAGTTTATATTCAAGTAGCACACATCTTTGAACCTCAAAGTTCTTTTAAAATGTGAATTAATTAAAGTGCCACAATATCTGAGAAGCAGGTATTATCACAGATGTTAAAAAGGAGAGAAAACACGTTGCAAAGAAGCTAAGTGGTTCAGTTCTGATGTCCTGTCACCTGCTGCAGATGATAAACAAGGTTTTCTGATCACTAACATGTATCAAAAATCTGGGGTGAGCCCAAGTTTGGCTCCTATTTCTGAAACCCTGAACAAACTGGAGAATTACTGTAGACTTGCACACAAACACACTCTCTCACACACTCATATGCACACACTCATTCCCTAGGGATGGTCTCAGACTGGGGGGAGGCAATAGTGATCTTTATTTCCAGGTGGCCACAAAATGGTTTTATAAGGAATTGGGTAGGTATCCTGGTTACTCTTGGCTATAAAGTCCGTTAGAAGAAGGAGAAAAATAAAACAAGCAGCAGAGTGAAAAGGGAAAATTTAGAAGAACTTTGTTTCCAAAGTCATCGCATCTCAAAGGAAAGATTCCCTGTTCCAAAGCACTCTGGTCTACAAGTCACATCTCCAGTTGCACAATGTTAATAACGTGTGTTTCCCACAAACACCTGAAAGAACCCAAGGTGTACAGTAGCAGTAGGGCCATCTTTGTGCATCTGACCCAGTAACAAGGTGGAAAGATGGCATTGTGAGAATTAAAGGGCAGACTGTGAGCGGCAGGGAGGAGAGGGTGAATGGCTTGTATAAATAAAGGTAGAAAAAACATCTCCTATTTGACAGAGCCGTGACAGTACGTACACTCTCATCTATACGCAGGTGCCTGTCGGAGCAGCTACTGTAACCATGTTGTAAAATATTCAATGACTCACTGTGAATAACTGTCTCATTTAGAAGAATAATCTGGTGACAAGACCAACATTGTTAAGTTGTGTCAACTTGTTAGGAAACACATAAAACAAAAATACCACTAACATCCCAGGGCTGGAGGCAATGTCAATTTTTGGAAGTGAGCGGCTGGAGGAAAGTGAGGCTGGGCTCCAGCAGCTAAGCACAAGCTCAGTTTGCAGAGAGGAATGCAGTAAATGAGACCAACCACTTACAAATCAACACTATGCTGATTTACTGGGGTGAACCCTCTGTGGCAGAGATCTCCTTGCCTCGAAGATGTGCAGATATCTGTCCTTAAGTAAGAGATGCTGGGGACCCAGCTCTGCCATTTCTCCTTGCTCTTCTCTGACATTAGTGTCTCTGCTGGAGCAAAGAGCAGGTTATCAACAGGCAGCCTCTCGTATACCCTCATTCCCTGCTCTCCAGAGGCTAGGACACCCATTTTCATTTTCAGCTGCTTAGTGAAATCTGTTGCACTGCATGAGAGGAAAGAAAAGGGGGAGCACAAGCCTCTTCCAGCTCTTCAGCCATCTCACAGGCTGGATGGACACCTGCAGAAAGCAAAATGTGGTGGCAGTATGTAGACTTTCAGATTGGGAAAGTGACTCCAGAGCAACGCATAACATGATATATTGTAACTAATATCACATATAGCATAGCATAGCATAGCATAGCATAGCATAGCATAGCATAGCATAGCATAGCATAGCATAGCATAGCATAGCATAGCATAGCTAGAATAGAATAGAATAGAACAGAACAGAACAGAACAGAACAGAACAGAACAGAACAGAACAGAATAGAATAGAATAGAATAGAATAGAATAGAATAGAATAGAATAGAATAGAATAGAATAGAATAGAATAGAATAGGAGTAGAGTAGAATAGAATAGAGTAGAATAGAATAGAATAGAATAGAATAGAATAGAATAGAATAGAATAGAATAGAATAGAATAGAATAGAATAGAATAGAATAGAATAGAATAGAACAGAACAGAACAGAATGCAATTGCTTTAGCAGGTGAGTTGGACTAGATGATCTCCAGAGGTCCCTTCCAACCCCAACCATTCTGTGATTCTATAACACAATGCAACAGAATACAAAGCATTATAACGTAATGTGATTCTCACCCCCTCCCAGTAACAAGTGAGGGTGCCTGTGTGACAGGGTGCGTAGGGAGTGACCAGGCCAGTAGGAAGGTGAGGCAGTGAGCCCCAGTCCAACTGGCTGCTGCCGCCTCTGATTTGACTGTGCTAATTGCTGTGGGTGGTTCAGGCCTTGCCCCTGACAGCAGTGGGACACATCTCTGCAATCTGCTGTTGCCTGCTGCTAGCTCATTTCTCTTTGTGTGGCTGATGCACAGGCTCTTGGCACGCTGGCCAGCTTACACACCTCAGTAGCACCTTGTGATTAACAAGCAGAAGCACAAAGGCTCCTGGCACGCTGGCCAGCTTGTACGGCCCACTAGCCTTTGCTTTCCTGTGGCATTGTGCAAAAGCTGCTGAGAGGCACAAGCTGGCTGCCAGGTGAGACAAGGAGCAGAGTGAAAATGCCATAGACCATAGGGAAAACAGGAAAAAAGGAGACAGTCCAGGAGTCAGGGAATTTATTCTCTATGATAGCTTTTAAATAACAGTGCCTGAAGTAACCGTAAAAATAAAATCAAGAACACATTTTGAACTATAAGAATCACAGTATAATTAATCCATGGAGGTGATCTAGTGCACCTCCTTCCTCAAAACAGGACCAACTTCAAAGCTAGGTCAAGGTTGTCCAGGGTGTTTTTGAGTTCTGAATATCTTCAAGGATGGAGATTTCACAACTCTTGGGCAACATGGGCCAGTGCTTAATTGCTCTCACCATGAAGAATTTTTGTTGTGTGCCCCATCAGAATTCCCGTTGCTGCTCCTTGATACTATTGCCTCCAGTCTTTTCAACAGGAAGTGCATAGCTCCACCTCCTCTATAACGTTCCGGCAGGTAGTTAGTAGAATTATCAAGTAGATTCATCTGCCAAGCAAATGCTGATTTGCCACTCACCTTGTGTGACCTGACCAGCCTGGATGCTTTCTGACAGACTTGCTCCACATTAACTGTGTCTTTTCTGTAGTGCAGAGCTCCAAAATTGGATGTTACTCAGATGTGGTCTCATGAGGGTTGAGCAGCAGGACATAATCACTTCCCTTGACCTTCTGTCTACACTCTTGCTATGGCAGCTTGTCTTCACTGCTCTGATTTATACTAAACTTGTCCACTAGGATTTCCAGATGTTTTTTTCAGACTGCCCTGGCCAATCACCCTCCTCTCCTGTACTGTTGGAGTTTTTGCACCCCAGATGCAAGACTTTGCATTTGCCTTTTTTTAACTTCTTGAGGTTTCTGTCAGGCTGTTGAAGTCCCTCTGACTGGCAGCCCTACTCCCAGCCTCTGCTGGCAGACTCCAATGTCACACTTTCCCCCAGCTTGGTGTCATCCAGAATCTTGATGAAGATTCATCCCATCTCATCACTCAGACTGTCAATGAAAATTGTACAGAGCACAGGCCTCAATATTAGTCCCCGAAGAATGTCGCCAGTAACCATCCACCACCTCATCTTTAAAACACTGACTATTACTTTTTTAAGCCTAGCCATTGAGTGAGTTTTTTACCCACCATGCAGTCTACCTTGCAGTCTATATCTTTCCAATTTGTCTACAGTGATACTATGGAGACAGTGGCAAGGAACTATGCTGAAGTCAAGGTAGATGACATCCACTGATTTCCCCTTATCTACCAAGCCAGCCATTTCAATGTAAAAGATAATCAAGTTGTTCAGGCACATTTCACCTTTGGTAAATACTGGCATGTTGTTTCATTGTTGTGTTCTTTGTACACTTGGCAGTGGGTGCTGGGAAGCTTTGATCCATGATCTTTCTAGAGGCTGTCATTAGTCTGACTGACTTGCAGTTTCTCAGATCTTTCTCTGTGTCATCGATCTTCACAGCTCTTTAAAAAGGACCCCCACAGTAAATCTGGCCGCCTCTCTCAGGAGCATCAGATGCCAGCTGGTTGCATGGCTTTTTACATGCCCAGTCCACAGAACTGATTCATATTGTGATCTTCTTCTGCCATGGGCATAACCTCTCTCTACAAAAACACTGCCACCAGCCATAGGTATTCAGTAGGCCTGAGAGAAGACTTCACCAATGAACTAAGGCAAAGAAGGCATCAAGCAACTGAATCTTTCCCATGTCCTCTGTCACTAGGTCTCCTGTATCCTTCAGCAGGCCCACACTTTCCTTCATCTTTCTGGTTGATCAATTGTGTCCTGTTGTGCAGTAGAGGGTGTTGAGGGAACAGAGGACTGCATCACAGCTCTCACCAAGACATCTGGCAACAGCCTGGCTGCTCCATACTACTGAAGAAGGGTAGGAGGAGATAGACATCCTCGTCCATCTGGGTGGGATGGGGGTAGGAGAGCCCTCCCAAGTGGAAAAGGCAAGAACTTCTGCTGCATACGACCAATAGGTTGCTGGAGACCCATCCATGATGGGAATACAGGCAGAAATCTGTGCTCACCTTAGAAGACAATAAATGCCTTCTGGGAAAAGAACCAGCAATCAACACATTGATCTAACAGAGACTTAAACAACCATAATTCAGCAAACTATTAAGACACCTATCTAGTTGTCCACTTAATAGAACTACCCTGGAAAATACCCGTTCACTGAAGTTGAATAAGAATGAGTGCATTATAACTTACATTACTGCCAGTCGACAGATGGAGCAAGTTAAGATGAAACCCAGGCCATTATAATATAGTGATCTTTTTGCAATTTTTTTCTATCTGAAACCACACATAACTTTTGAAGATGTAAATTTGTAAAACGTCATGCTTTATGTATTACCTTTTTGGCATCTACTTTAGTTTTTAAGAATGGATGTTGTCTAATTATGCAGTGCAGCTTTGGATGAGAAAATATACTAAGTGTGCATTAAAGAGACAAGTTTAAATAATGGCACTTGTGCTAAGAAGTGTATTTTCTGGCAAGCAACTAATTTATAATGGTCATAGATATATGCATTAGTGTATGAAATGCTTGTCTTTATTTATTGATTTGAAGGGGCAGTATTATATTTTTGAATACGTCTTCTTTATTGGATCCTGTTTTAATCTGTAACAGACTTTGTTGTATTTCATGTCGCAGGGTATTCACACCACCTGAATAACAGACAATGAGAATAACTATACAGTAAATAAAACAACATTTAATACATGTGTTTAAAAAGAGATAAGCATACAAAAAGCTGAAGTTCGGCTCTGCCTTTTCTCCTGACTTTTTACCATGAGTCTTGGTTTGCTTTTAATGTGCATATCAGAGGTAAAGAGAATGATATTAAATGACCAAATTTAGTGCGTTCTTAGTGCATAAACCACTACACTAGATCTTTCTAACCCAATTTAATTTTTAGCTTTATTCTTGGCTTAATGCAATGTTTTAGTCCATTGCACTTTTTGGATGTGCAGAAGCAAAGATAATGTGTTACACTACATTCATTTAATGTTTCATCAGACTTTTTTGGTGTATCTACCTTTTAGTTATTTTAAAATGTTTCATCCTTATCACTTCAGTCAGGAAATGTAGATTCATTAAATTACCGTGCAAGGGTAGCTCAGTGCAAAAGCCTTGTTTAAAATACAGCACTGGTTTGTTCATCAAGACACTGTTTAAAAAAAGAAAAGGCTGCCTTGTCAGTCTCTCCCCCCCAAACTCATTCCCAGCAACGGGCTTCCAGCAAGACAAACCATCTGATCTATTATTAAGTGTATTTATAAAGGTGACTAATACATTATTCTTTGACAATTTCAAATAAAATATAATAAAAAATGTTTACACCTGAATGCATAGCGAGAAGTACCCTTTAACAGATAACAGGAGCTTGCAAGCACCCAACAGCTGCATGAGAGTTCATGGCATCTCTAGAAAGGGTTAACAGCTGGTCTCTCTGGTGAGCCACCAGCCTGTCTCCTCTGAAAGAAGGAGACAGCATGTCACTGTCAGAGGAAGTGCAGCAGATTTTCTGACTTCTCTGCTGTGAAAATATAACATACCTGTTTAAAACGTGGTTTAACTGTGGTTAACGAGGTTCGAGAGAGCAGGAAGTCACTTATGTCAGTCCTTTATTTCATGTGACACATTACAGAGTGTAGGATAAGACATTTATAGCATGGGGCAGTTCAGTAGTTCACAATCACTAAAAACAAGTGCACCCAACTGTAAATGACAATTACAGGGTCTCTGTTTATCAGATATTAAATTGGCAGCATTGTAAATCAGGTGCCGTGTTTGGTGCCGGGGCTGAGAGACGCCTCCAAGAGGGGAACCTCCTTGTTTAGCTTAATTGAGATTAAAGGTTTGAGAGAGGAAGGGCTTCTATCAAACACAAAGCAACTTGGCTGCATCCAGAAAAGCAGAATGAAGGGAGAGCCACCATTTCCAGTCACACTTTTAAATAGCCTGTGGGCATACTCTTGAAAACAAAAGGAAAAAGGAAAAAGAGGAAGAAGAGGATGACACAAAAAAGTCTCTGCCACAAAATGGCTCCTATCTAGAATCAGAGTCTCTCAGAAAAGATTGCTTTTGGCTCTGGTTTAAGAGTCCATCACAGGTGCTTTGCATCAACAAAGTTTCCGCTAGGTCGAACTGGAAAATATAGACCTCAGCTCCCCACACTGGCAGTTCCATGAGCACTTGGCCCGGGTCCGTGGCCAAAGAGGCTGGAGGGCAGGTTGAAGTCTTATTACTCCCAGCTGAGACTCAGGCCCTGATCACTGCATCAGCCATGGCTTCTCCTCAGCACTGCAGCCTTCCAGTGCTCCGTAACTTTGGGAAAACCCACTTCTCTGCCAGCCTACTCCTGCATGCCTTGACATGCTCACTGCCTGCGCACCTGCCCACGCACCCACCCACCCAAGATGAAGTTGCTCCCCCCCCAAAAGAAAGATAAATAGGAAGAAGCTATTTAGGGCAGCATTCCCATCAGGTTTCTCTGCAAAGCAGTTTAACTGTAGTTAGTAAGTGCTTAGTGTAATCTAATAAAAGCCATTTTGCAATATTAAGCAAAAAACATCTGGTACCCAGAATTCCCTGATCATTTTTAACTAGATGCAATATCTCTCTCTCTTTCTCCTTCTCTTCACAGACATGTGAAAAATAGCCTAATAAGGATCCTTGTGGTAAAATCAGATGGAAAACGGGGAGGAAGAGTTCCACAGTCTCCAGCAGCTCATTTGAAGCTGCTCCTCCGAGTTTCACAATAATAATCAGTGCTGGCCCAGTGCCGCCGGATTATTTTGTATATTCATGAAGCTGCTCATCAGCCGTCAGGAGAATGTGCAGTAATCCTTGGATGAAATAAGGCCAATCAGTGGAATAATGAGGAAGGTAATATCTCCCAAGAGGCCTGGAGTGGGTTTTCATCAAACCCGGCTGTAGCTCTCCAACTATTTGCTTTACAAATGCAGCCTTTGATCTTTGATTTGGGGAGAAGAGGGGGAGAGACAGACGTGCTGTTGTATTGTCCAGTGTGAAAGGATAACAAGCTAGCACTGAGGAGGAGTAGGGAGGAGAGCAGAACCTGGCTTTTAAGTATCAGTCAGTTCTTGTTAACTAAAACCTCATAGCCTTTTTATTTACTGCTCTCTAATATATATTCACTTAGCAGGTCAATTGCTGGGAGATTTTTCCATGTACATATGCAGACCATAAGCCTGTTCTAATCACTGTGCACTGGGCCTGTAAAAATAGCCCCCCTCATGTCACTCACTCTTCCTAACCCCCCTTTCCCCTTTCTAGAAAGCGATGGAGAATGGCTGAGGAACCTCAGTGAAATCACATCTGGAGCACTGAGATCACACAATGGGTACAAAATGGAAAAGCAAAAAAGCAAAAAAAATCCCCATTGTTTCAAGGGGCCATTTTATCTGCATAACCCAGAAATAGTCTTGAAAGAAGCTCAGATTACATAGATGCTGTAAAGCATCATGTTGATATTTTTTATCACTATAAACTAAATTTAGTACAATATAATTAGCAATGCAAATCAGCAGAACACACTGCCTATAAGGCTGATCTTGAAAGCCCAGTGACGTTTAAGGGCATATTATAAAGACAGTGTTCACAAAGGCCTTGGATGCAGTAGGGGGACAGAGACAGGAAAATAACTGTTTACCATAATCACCTTTGTTTCATTTTTCTCTCCCATAGCTCTTTACATCCTCCACCTCCTCCTCATGTACCACATTAAGACTCTCTTGTTACACAGTCACAACTGAATCCTTCCTTCTTTACTACCCTACCCACATCTCTGTTAATTCTTTTCTCATACATTTTGTGTTTCTTTACATAGCAACTGAAATAAAAATTCCCTGTATCTTGTTGAGGGAGTACTTGGTTGCTGATGAAACAGCAGAGTTACGATTCACTCCTGAGCTGTGTTTTCAGAGACACGCATATTCTGCAAGAGTCTGTGTAGCATATTCTCTGGATCAGATATTCATGGTGCTATATGGGTTGACCCCATCAGACAGTCTTTTACCTCTGCTCACTAGGCCTAATCCTGAGGTCTGCATTCTGTTTTTATTCAGAAAAAAAATGCTATAAAGTTAATTTGGAGTCTTGTCTGTAAATATTTTCATACAACCTCAAGCTGTCACTATTCATTCTGTTAATTTTTAGGACAGCAAGACATCAGGATTAAAAATGTACCCCCCCCCAAAAAAAAAAAGCCCTAGCCACTGATTTAATATTTTTCTTTGTTTTCTATCTTTTAAGCAATCCTTTTCAGGAAAACATGGACTGTAAAATTCATTCCAACTAAAATGGAAGTGATTGGTGAAAGGAGAGGAATTGGCTTTTGACCAGTATCTGATCACGTTTATAAGGTCATAACCTCAGAACCTCGGACCGTGGCAGATTTCAAGCTTTTACCGTAAACCCTGCAAGTCTTTCACAAGTGTGTTTGGCTTTGAGTGCAATACCTCATATTTGACTGTAATATATCCGTGGCAATATCTTACCTGGCTTACATATGATTTGAGATGATAGGAGGTCAAATCCTGCAAGACTCATTCAAGTCAGGCTCCTATGAAGAACAGTGACAGTGAAAATGATCGATCATATAAAATAATGCCCTCATCAGTTTCCAAAATAAACAAGATTTTTGTCTTTCTGAGGTGCTTCCTGGGATACACCTGGGCCTTGACTTTACAGGCACTGTAACAGTGAAACCCTTGAGCTGATCCTTCTTCTGGGAGTAGGAATTAAGAGACTGTTGTCATTCATACAACCATTCTTTGCAAAGGAAAAAAATTTCAAAGGTTGAAATTGAGTGAAGCCAGTTTAAAATATTTTAAGGAGCAAGAATACCAATGAAATTGACACAGACCCACTCTGAGCCTCAGCCGCAGAAATGTTTTGGTCATTAGCGTAACTGGAATTAAGGATGCTCCACACTTCTGCCTCACCAGCATGGCTCACTAAAAACGCTGGCAACGTTCACACTCAGCAGCTGTTTTGAAAACAAGGCTACTGCTGCCTGATGTTGGCGTTTGCAAGTGCTGCATGGCTGGTAGGCAGCACCTACCATGATGACTAGCAGCAGAAATGACATTTCAGTAGGCAGGGATTCACCTTTTCCTGACCAGGGCTCCTGCTCTGTGTGTTGTCTTCCATTACCTACAACTATGAGACTTGAAGTAGAAGCTTTCAAGAAATGCAGATATTATGGAGATGACTTTCGCAACCTAACTTCACTCGTGCTTGTGCTAGATGTTAGAAAGAGACCATTTTAGCAATCTGTGAAAGGGCTAAATTTGACATTTGATTCACCCTATTCGAGGATTTTAAACTGTGATGTAAATTAGTCAGAAACTGGTCTTTCTTCCATTTTCTCTTTTCAAAATGTAATACAGTTAAATGACAGAGATTAATTACTAAAGTAATTACTGTTGGAAAGCAAAAGGACAGTTGTATGAGACAGTCTCTCTCATGATGACCAAGTCTTTCTTGACAATTATGCTTAATTCCAACAATGATTATTCTGTGTGGCAAAATCTATCAGCACAAGGGCACACAAGCATTGATGCATTCTCACTCACTAGGAAATATGAGAATGAGGTAATTATATTTGACTGAGGCTCAGACGTTTTCATTCCCAGGGGCATCTCTAGGACCTTTTTTTGGAGGGATACATATAATCTCCTCCCTTCCTTACACTGAGTTCCCCATTTATTCCACTTCTGCTGCTCCTTTAGTCAGAATTGAATAAAATTAGTCCTTTCTTATGTAGGCGACAACTTCTCTCTGTCTTGCACTTAAACACACACACCACATACAAATACGCAGACCCAGGCACATGTGAAAATTCCTGTCTCCATCTCTCAGTGTTTATGGGGTTTGAAACTCGACTGCATTGTTTCCAGCCAAGACAAGGAGGCTGTGTTTTCAAATCACTAAAGATCTTGCTCTATTCATGAAATAGATCAAATGATTCAAACAATTATTTGGGAAAAGAAGGCTAAGGAATTATGTAAGTAATCACTGATTGATGTAACTTTTTCACAGTACTCAAGTATCCAAACTCACTGTAAACGAACTGCAAGCACTTCTAAGGGCAAGATATCGTATGACATTCATATGGTTGATGATATCTCTTTCAAATAGCTCGGCTAAAATTTGCCGAATGGTCTCTTCCCTGTAAAAAACGAACAGCCACCATCTCATTAGTCAGTGCTGAAATCCTTTACCCACAGTACTAGATGCCACCAATATGTCACCAGAGGCAGAGGATGTTATAGTCTTAAAACGAACAGTTCATTCTAAGTACTGATAGAAGGAAAATGAATGTAGCCTACTATGCTTTCTTTTATTTCTCTGACTTTCTGTCCTAAGCAGACACAGCTGCACTTTAATAATCTTTGGAGTATATTGGGAAAAGGTTTTCTGCATAAGAGTGCATGTACCTAATTGTGCGTGTGTGTATGTGTGTGCGTGTGTGTGTGTGTGTGTGTATGAGAGAGAGAGAGAGAGAGAGAGGGAGAGAAGAGGCTTCAGGCTCTAGTGCTTCCTTCCAGGTGTCTTCGTCTGCATGATTTCATCTGTGAACCATAATCAACTTCCTTAATGAAATACGTAATTAACATATTATAATTGTGGTAAAGATGATTTTGACAGAAATCATTTTCCATATCTAATACTATGCTAATTTAATCTGTTCCTCACTCCCCGACATGACCTTTAGTGATTAAGTTTCATGGCAGAATTGTTGTGTTATTTTTTTTTTTCTTTTTGTGATGGATTGATTTATCCACAGCAGTTGATACCCCTCTCCCTCCATGGCTGTCATTTTACTCTGTGTCTCTGCTACAAAAGGAGAACACAGTGATGCATGGACATATGGGGAGAAGAAGTGAGTACCCACTACAGGGTATATTCTGTGTGGGGTTCTGAAAGCTGATTATGGGAGGATTTGAGGCAGGAGGTGATTAGATTGGCTACTGGCAAGACAAACTTATCCCTCTGGTAAAAATATCTATAACATATCTCAGCAAAGAAAAAGATACAGCTTGGTAGGCAAGAGGGAACAGAGAAAGGTACATTAGATGGTGTTTATATACAACTAGAATGTTTATAGCTATTTAAATGCTAACTCTCTTTCCACCTTCAGGTGCTTTGAGGTGTAATCTCCAGGAACCATTTTAAAATAAAAAGCATGTCAGCAGCACTGTAGAGAAGACTTTGGTAGCACATTGCTGCCTCATGTCAAGGAGGCAATTTCTTAGTCAGCTCCTGAGAGCTGACACTGAGTGGATGCTGGAGGAGTGAGCAAGTTTATCAGGCCAAGGTAGAAAGCTTATTCTAGACAGAGTATTAGATTCCCAGTTTGCTTCCCTACTGAGATGATTTACTTCGGATGACAACGGGCTGAAAATAAAGAGGACCTCAGTTTGTCGTGGGCACCCTCTAATTCTTTTTTCTGTAGAAAGGGAATGAGAGCTTTTCAGTGAACTACCTCAATCCTTGTGAAAAATCTGGGATCCATTTGTTTTGAGGTATGGAGGCTATTTATTTTTTATGGGAAAGAGGCAGACTGTGGATAATAATACAGAAGGTAAAGCTGGAATACGAATTTTCATGCCACTGCAGCATTGTTCCTCAGAATACATTTGCTGGTATTTGGGCCAGTTTACTTGCAACTATCACAGGCGATTTGCCTTATGACATTATAGTACAACTGAATGGATCCTATCACCAACAAGTCCGTACCATCTTCAATTATTCTTTTTCTTCTGTGTTCTACTATTAACTTCATCAATTAGTAGATGGTTGTCATGTTAACCACCTTTCCATCTCCATTTACTCATGTCTTAGCCAACCGTGTGGGGTTTTTTTCTTTACTGTTGAATTTCTTTAACTGAATTCCCTCCATAATCCAGGACCCTGCTGGTAATGAAGTGCATGAAGCTGAACAAACTACTTGAAGAAAGGTTTGCATCAGTGCACACAAAGAGGGACTTTTGCCTCCATATGTCAGAGGTATAATGACCCCCATAGATGTTGGCCAAAATAACTCTCATACTTTTTCACTGATGTATGACACCACATAATTTTGTCTATCATCACTCAGGTATATAACTTTTGGCATTATCACTTCTCACTTTTCAAATTTCTTTTTCTACTTGGATATCTGTTTTATTCTTTAGGGTATCTACTGTAGCCCACTTTGTATTACTTGGACTTGATTTTCAGATGGATCTTATTTACCCAATTCTGGAGAGTTTTTTCCTTTTTTTTTTTTTTTTTTAATCCAATCCTAATTTCTAACAGTTGTCCAACTACATTATAAATTATACCATGATCTGGGCATGATCAGTATTCTGCAACCTAATTAGATCTGTTCAATTATACAGAAGGAAAAAGAAATCGAACAGTTGATGAATATGATAATGTTTATCTTAATGCAGCATTATTTGAGCAACAGATTCTTAGTGAAGTCTTGGAAAAGATCTTATAAAGTACATTTTATTATATAAATACACACATATAATTTTTCATACAATTTGGAATATTTAACATTCAGGAGAACAAGGAAGAGTGCACAGGGAAGAATGCCAAGGGAAATCAAAGATTTCTGTATCTGGAAAGATAGACTAGGACTGTTCAACCCATAAAAGAGATGAGGCAGAAGGATTTTATAAAGCTCTGTAAAATCATGGGTGGCATGTGAAAGGCGTACAGAAAACAATTTGTTGTTTCTGACAATACAGAAACTAGACAGTGGCAAATAAAATGAGTAGGTATGGGATTTAGACAAACAAAAGCGTGTATATGGTGAATAAACTCAGAAGCATAAGTCAATCTGGTTGCTGATGATGTTCAGATAGGTTTCCAATGTGATTAGAAGAAAAAAAAAGGAAAAAGAAATATCAGGACTATTATATATGAAGACAGAGTTTCTGGTTAAAATGCACAGATTTCAGAAAAGTAGGATCATAAAGTAGAGGAAGTTTCTTGTTCTTATATGTTTTATTTATTTATGGGATATTTTCCTGGTTTTCAATGTCATGATTTTATTCCAAATCTTGTACTTGCATGATAGCAAAACAAGATTCGAAGATATGGCCCTAATATCATACTGACTATACTGACTACAACAAAAGAAAAAAAAAGTAAAGTAAATGCAGGAGTTACTGATCTTCCGTATAATCTCAGGGTAGAGGGAGTATCATAATTTTTACTT
This sequence comes from Streptopelia decaocto, assembly GCF_964273445.1. Taxonomy (NCBI): domain Eukaryota; kingdom Metazoa; phylum Chordata; class Aves; order Columbiformes; family Columbidae; genus Streptopelia; species Streptopelia decaocto. Next base: position 62,007,564 of record NC_138655.1, read on the forward strand.
CCAATGTCCACAGGGTTATCAATACGTATTTTTCAAATGAAGGATAATGTGTAGATTAACAACTCTCACTGCTAACGCAATAGCTGAACTCTGGTCTTTAAATTTGCATGTGACCTGTATCTGGGGTTGGTGAGGTAACAGGTTAGAGTGGGGTGTCAAACTCATTTTCACTGGGGGCCGCATCAGCCTCGTGGTTGCTTTCAAAGAGCCGAATGTAATTTTAGGACTGGATAAATGTAGGAGTAGTTACATTTATCCAGTCCTAAAATTACATCTGGCCCTCTGAAAGCAATCACGAGGCCCCTGGTGAGATTGAGTTTGACACCCCTGCCTTAGAGCTTTGTTACTGCAGAGTCTCCTCTCCGCTCACCTCGCAGAGCACTAGAATGGCAACATCCCGACTGTGTGGCAGATAAACTGTGAGCTACATTTGGCAGATCTGCGTAGAGGAGCTTGTATCTCAGCTACCTGTGCAATACTCCCTCCTGTAATCAGTGTATTTAAGTCTCTTTCTTTCATTAGCATGGAAGTCACATATACACTTCGGCAAGGGAACACACTATTTCCATTAACCTAGACTAAAAGCATGATATTATACTAAATACCTTAACATAAATATTTCCCCTGCAATAGTTTACAGAGAAACCATGGTACTGAAAAATGACATATGATCTTCGTTGGCATTTGGCAGTTCAGTATTAACACATCAAAGAAGCTGAGAACTGCAGTTTTGGGCCCAGTCAACCATAACACATTAACATTTGTTTTCGTTCTGGTTTACACAAGTAGATGACCAGTCCCAGGCTAACAGGACAAAACAAAATCCCCCACATCTAATTTTATAGACTACATTCAATAATATAAAATAAAAAGAAAAATCTATTTGAAAAGACTGCTGATGTGATTCAACATTGTGAACCTAAAAGACTCTTTGTTCTCCATCTTTCCAAATAAAATTGTCACTTTTTAATTAACTTAGTGTCATTTCTTAGAGTTTATTTCAATATAAATTTGTAAAGCTGGTAAAACTCACCTCTGCTGAAGGTGAAGGTTTGCATGTGAAATTGTGATAGAAGCACAGTGTCTTTTCTGTTCTCAACCAGCTACAGTTTTAGCTGGATTATCTGCTTTTTGCCCTTCTTTATACATAAACTGTGCTTTACTAGGTAAACTCTTTTTCTTTCATTCCAAAGTAACGTTTTTAGCAGAGAGAAAAAAAAAATCGTTTTGCTGGAGAGTACAATACAATTAACTTCACTCACAGCAGATAAAGACCTGAAGGGCAAGGGAAAAAGTTTCTACTGGTAGCTTGTGAATATACATATTTCGTATAAGTTCCAGCTCTGGTTTCCCTGGGGAGGTTGCTCTGTGTGTTTTGCCCCTTTCTGTGCTACCACTTCTTCCCACAGGGCAATTTTCAACATGCTTCTGTGTTGCCTTGAACATCTTTGGATCGCTCGGCAGGTCCTCAAATGTTCGTGTGGGCTGAGAGAGTTGTAGATACTTCAGTCAGGGTTCTTCGTAGACTCTTGAGCTGCAAGGCAATTCGTACATTTGGCATCCCATGGTGTCCATTCAATAACTCAGCCCTAGCCAAGAAAATTAAATCTCAAATCAGTAATATGGAACTGTGTTTTTATATACTAGCAGTGTTTCGTGATTTTTCTGCTTGAAAAGGCACTGTGGTGAGTCACTAGAGTTACATGGTGTCTCTAAGTGGCCTTTATGAATAAAATAAGCATGTTCTGAGGGAGTCATGGTTGCTATAAAATGATTTTGAAAAGGAAATACAATAGTGGGAGTTATGGATCAGATTTTAAAAGGTTAGGTATTGAACATCTTTAGAAATCTGGCCCTACGTGCCTGTGTTTCTTCATTCACTGGGAGGAGGAGGAGGGGAGTGAGGGGATAGTCAAAGATGTCAGCACAGGAAAGTTGCCAAGTTGGTCTGGGTTTCTAATGGACTTCTTCATACTTCTTTCACCTCAGGGATTTTTTTTATTATTATTTTTATATATTTTTTTTAAATTACGTTGCACTGCTCTGTTTCTTGCCCTCATCAGCTCATGTAACATAACTTGCTGTAGCATAACATAACATTAAGCAATGAAATATTAGACAAATACAGCAATATTTTATTCTCTTTCCCCCTCAAAAAAAAAAAACCCAAACAAACAAACAAAAAAATCCCACATATAAGATACAGGTAAAAGCTGTTAATCTGAGAGTAGGTAGATGCCTCCATGATGAAGTAATGCAAAACAGGGTTTTTATTATGACTCTAGGCCATTCATTAAAATTGATCTGCCGATTAGAATGGAGGATTGACTACAATTCCTTTCAGACCTTACAGGGAGGAAAAACACAGTTTGTGTTGTAATATACTCTCTTCAAATTCTTCAGTCTACCTAGAGGTATGAATTATGTAGCCATTATGTGTGTCTGACTGTAGGATAACATTTAAATATCAGTTCCATGTGACTAGAGATGTGTCAATAATTCTAAAGATAGAGATGTGTCAAGAAGCAGTTGGCTGAGTCAGCTAACTGCAATATTTGCTGACTCTTACAGCCTTGCACAGTCACCGAGCCACTACCATTCAACACTTCAATTTTGTTGGTGTACTGATAAATTGACAACACATATGGTGCTGCATCTAATTTGGAGATGAATTGTATTCATTTTCATTCCAGCTCAGACTCCATGCAGTATAACGATATCATGCTTAAGCAAAGCAGCCCATTTACACCAAGGAGCAAATACTTATTTTCAGTATGCTTCTCAATTTGCTGTGTGATTTTTCCACTGGCAGCTGCACCAATATACCTCCAGAAACAACTTATTTTAAATTAAAAGTCCTGGAATTAAACCAGATTTAGCTGAGGGTAAAACTAGGACCACTGTATGTATACCTGGCGTATTCATACATAGTTTAAAGGGATGCTGACAGGAAAAAATACACAACTATCCACAGAGTCTGGACTTACCTTCAATTATTAAGGTCAGAGTAGTTTTAAAGAGTTTGTTTACCTTTACATCGTTATGGAATCATCTCAGATCCTGAAAGACAGCCCAGATTCACTGATCTCTCTGATCAGTATTTCATCCAGACTTTCATTCATGATCACTGTGCATTTCACTGTGGCTTTGCATGATGTTGAATAGAAAAGGGTAAACAAAAGAAATGATTTCTATTATTGTTTGAAAACCATCATACTATTTCTGCTCCTTTTTTCCACAGGTAATCTGTGAGTTAACAACAAGGCTGGGTGAAGATGTGTTGAGAACCAGACCACAAAAGAATGTATAGAATCCAGTTTCTTACTTGCTTGATGTGGCTTGAGGACTCCTCTTGGATCTCACTGGACCTTCAGTCCTATACTTCTGTAGGTCCTCCAAGGCCTCACATGGCTAGAGATGATTTGGCAGAAAGGCAAAATGACTGATCACCATCAGTCAACACTACTAAGGCTGGAAGTTTGGGCATTTCATGAAAAATCTGACACAATTCAGTTCATTCCCATAAGAAATCTGCTTCCTCACTGTAGCCTGAGGCCTTTCTTAATCTAAAGGAAATGTATTTCCATTATCTTTGTCCCTTTGCAACTTTCCACTTTTGACTGACCAACTTATAAATTTTGGTAGTACCAGTCAATGAAGTCATAAGCAGTTTTATCAACATCACTTTAAACCCACGTGCAAAACATACAAATGGGATTTATCATTATGTTAGAAGACCCAGGCAAGACACTAATGAAATTGTGATGTGCAACAGACAGAGCTAAACCTGAATCTTCCCTGTCTTCATGAACTGGGGAGTCATGTTTCATTTTATATATGATAACTTTTCCAACTTTATAGTGAAGAATAGCACCAGAAAGCAATTTTTTTTTTTTTGCACATTAGATATCTGTGCAATTAATATTTAATTCTTCCTTTACTAGGGGTGCTTACTGGAAAGATTTGTAAGCAAAGCCATAACACAGTTCCATGTTCTCTGTTAGTCCCCAGTAAATAAGAGAAGTCCTTAGGAGGGTTTCATTTAAAATGTGGGAATCATCCTTCTCCTCAAAAAAAAAAAAAAAAACTCAAACCAAAACCCAATCAACCAAACGGACAAAACAAACAAAGAAAACAAACAAACAGCAACACCACCAAACAACCCACGCCCCCCCCCAAAAAAAAAAAAAAAAATCCAAAAGGTGGTGTTCTTAAACCTGCATATTAAAAATAGACAAAAAATGGAAGTCACCCTGTTAAATTTCCATTGAGGTGCCCTCCCGTTTCCCAGATGCTCTAATATTGACTAGTATATACAGATGGTAAGAGGTTTTGGTATCACCTATGTAAGGAGGGGTGACTTCCATAGTTTTAAGCTTAGGAGAGAGAAGACTCTATTAGCATTTTACCTTGCAAAATACCACAGTCTGGTATGGTTAGGAATGTTTCCTCAGTGAGATATGTTTCTGTCTGAGGAAAACCATTTCACCAAAAGTGGACCTTCCTGAAGGCAAATGACAAAAGGTAATTTAAAAAGCTCAAAATCAAATGTTTCACTGATAGTTTGCTTTTTCATTTGAGAAACTAAAATGATTGTAAGAAATTCTTACCTTTCCTGGTTGCTCTTTCTACCTAATTGTCTGTCTGCTTAGGTGTGTTTTCATGAACAAGGCTTCCATCCAGTGAAGAAACTCCTGAAAAATAGACTTTCCGCTGGAAATTTCCACCATCTCATCTCAGATCTCAGGCTCAACAAAAAAATTGTTGAAGAAATGCTTAGGAACAGAAGTAACAGCCCTGCTGCAGAGTTGAAGGCTTTTGCCTGGAGATGAAGATGTGCAGTTTTTAAAACAATGCCACATTCTACTTGTCTACAAAGACATTTTTAAGTTTCTGTTTTATTGTGCTGAGACTTGTATGGATACTTGCTAAACATGGAATAGTTTTCACATGTAAACCACCTCAAATATATATATTTTTTTAGTTATTTCCTTCTTAAAAATCAAATCAAATAATAATAACAGGGTCTTTTCTTTCATCATGTTGGAAAGTTTACGTATTCTTATCCCCTCCTCCACAAGTCCTTCAGGGATTATTTAATTATGGCCTTGTAGAAAGCTTTGCTGTATGGGATTTGGGTTTATGGGAAGTTCAGTTTTGCCTTTTCTTTTCTTTTATTTCTGCTGAGGGTCTCTTATGCAACATTTGACTGTTTTATTTTTATGATTTAAAGCAATAAATTGTGCTTTAGAGAAAGAAAGGAGACAAGGTCTTTTTTGAATTTGCCTTTGTATTTCCTAGAGTACAGAACGCAAGCAATAATTTCTGGCTGTAACTTACATATATATTTTTGAGGGGGCGGAGGAAGGAAATTACTACCTACTTTTTATATACATATATATTTTTTAACAAAGCAATAGGGATTTATATGGACACAATTGTTTAGAAAGTCCCTGAAGAATAATTCTGAGATGATGTGAAGTTATACACATATGCAAGTCTTTCAAAAAGTCCACATGGCCTACAGTCTTCAGATTTTAAACAGCTTCTGACTGTTATACACATAAAAAAAATTGTTTAGAAAAATGACATATTTTTATTACTTTTATCTGACAATCTAATTGAGTCCCAGACCACGCATATATCAAAAAGCCGTTATCAGCAGTGGCTTAATGTAAGGGAGGGGCACCCATCCCTCCCCATCTCTTTTGCTTAGCCCCAGGGCTTGGCTTCTTCATGTGAAAGGTGTCTAAAGACAGAGAGAAATCTTTACCACGCTGAACACAGTGAGAAAACAAATCTCTTTCCACCCACCACCACAACAAAAATATTCTCTGCTATTCAGCGAAACAATCTAGAATTATGAGTTGCCTTTGACGAACACAGCCCATAAGGGCTTTGTCACATAAATCACACACTGTGTGACCCTAAGACATTTTTCTGTTATTTAATGTTTAACAAAGGATTTGCACAATGGTGACACCATGCCAATCCTAAACCCATTTAAATCTTTAACCAGCAAGTTTTTAATCAGGGGGTGAGCAGGTGAAATAGCCTCTGCTGAGCAACACTTATTTTTCACCAAAGAGATGCAATTTGAATGTTTCTATTCTCCATAAGAATTGTTGACCATCTAATTATGGTAGCAGTAGGTAATTTACATAGTGAGCACAACCAAATTATTACAAGCCGAATAGATGAAGGTTTTTTTTTTTTCCTGCTTCTAGAACTAGAGCATAATTCATATTAACGGTTGAATGGGTCCAGATAAAATAGAAGCCGACCTGAGCCTCTGAACAGAAATTGAGCAGAGCTAAAGTAAACCTTTTCACATGCAGACTAGTTGCTCTCATAGTAGAGAAGTTCATTTTTGGGTCACATAGTGCCCTTAAACAACTGGGTTAGTTAAGGTCAGTCAGTCTATGGCCACTGACTGATAAAAACATCCTGATTGCTGCAGTAAGGAATGTTTCTAGCACCATACACCATGTCATATATACCTGGTACAATTTGGATGAATCCCCAGCTCTATGTATTCTCCAAAAGCAGGAAAGGTCAAAAGTTTTCTTCTTGCTACAGGATACTCTGCTGCTGTATGTACATCAAATTAGATTGCACATACGACAAGCTATGCAGATGACTTGTGAACTCCTTTCATTTGGCACATATTAAATAGTATATAGCATGCAGAGAGCTGATAGATCCTGAGGCCAGAAACGAAGCTTAGATTAATTTTTTTTTTCATTTTTACTACAGATAAGTTTGGGTGTGTGCTTTTTCTTGTTTGTCTTGTTTTGTTTTTAATGCAGTGGTAGTTCCATAACATCAAGGAAAAGATCATTGCTGCATTTGGAAACAAACACCATTTTGGTATAGTGAAAGGTAAAACACAAAAATTCAAGTTAAACAAAAAAAAATCCATTTGCAAAATCAAAACTTGTTAATGTTTTATTTTTTAAAAATATGTTAAGAGTTAATGTATTAAAAATACAATTTAAAGTTTAAATAACATCAAAGAGAAAATTTTAATGAAAAATACTTTCATCAAAAAAAAGGTTCATTTTTCAAAACATAAACATCTAATCATTTTTATTTCTAAAATGTTTACAGCAATTCTTTAAAGAGTAAATGAATAAAATTGCTAACATTTTCAAAATATACATAAACCAAAATGTGTATTTTACTTGGGATAGCTTCCATGTAGCATTATTTTAGAAAACACAGTTGTTCTATAAAGGCAACATCTTTGATGATCTTTCAATGTAAGAGTCACAACAGTCAATTGATAAGGCTATATTTGAAGCAGCTATAAAACAGCTGGATTTAGCAGCTGAAAAAATCTTTTCATGAGAGTGCTAATGGCAGGCTTTGGGTTCTTTTTTTATTTTGACACCACAATAGTAAGTACTTCCTAGAGGTTTGGATTTGATTTTAGTTGGCTGACTGTATTTTTATCAAGCAACACCTTAAATCTGAATTGCCTTGTTATATTCAGGGGGACTTTAAGTTACCATACCGCTAGAGTAATGAAAAAAAGTCCTTAATAAACAATTTTCTGTAATTTTTAAATAGCTGTTCAATCCTGATCCAGCTGTTTTATGTTGATATTACATCATAAAACAACTGAAAAACTGGATTAACCTTCTTCTCAAAGATTCTCTGAACACTGAGCTGTCTAAATTGGCATAAAGCCACTTAGAAAGCTTTCCCTCCTGCCCATCAACAGCGAAGTTAGGAAGGCATCTATTTATTTGTTAAAAAATGAATACCAAACCATTATGTTTAAAACTGAAATAGTCCCAAGTGATATCCTGAATTTGTAGTTGGGATTATTAGGTTATCTGGATATGCTATGTTTTTCATTATTGACAATACTACTGCCTTTGGATGATAAAATTAACGTAGCATGTTGGTCAGCTAGATCTTAATCAAATCCCTATTCGTTACGCACAAGGTGAAGTTTTGCTATGAATGAAATCAAAAGCAACCAATTACCATTTTTAACATCTCAACTTCTGAATCAAAAAAAAGTAAACATTAATGAAATGGTAAAACAAGATTTTCAGACAGGTAAGTAGTCTGTTGTTTCCTCTGTTATTTCTTACTCTTCCAATTAAAATGCATTCTATTTTTTTGGGAGGGCTTTTCCTTATAATCGGTTACATTATAATGACTCAGAAAATATAAACTTTTGCACTCTTCTGGCATGATTTGACAACTAGATTTTTCACATCTGTGTGTGTATGTCTGTGTGTATCCGTTTATCTCAGTTACAAGAACTGTATACGTCAGGATAATCATTAGAAAAAATACAAACCAATGCCTGTGCCTTTTCCAGTGATCTAGGTTCATATTGGTAACACTAGTCCCCTGTGCAGAAGGCGTCTATAAAAATTTGGTCAATAAGTGTTTAATACAGACATTGATGAAGTTTTATTGGGTCTTGATTCATAAATGACTAGTGCTAGCAGTATTGAACACTGTTCATGATTTGCATTCTAAATCACTTTGCAAATTGATGGCACTTATCTGAGACGAAAGTTAAAAAGTTAAGTGTTGAGCATTCACTGCTCGGGAAAGTAACTGATTAAGTATCAAACCAAACAGAACTATGAAAGGGATTTATGCTACTTAGAACATCTTGTCTAATTGAAAAAAAGTATCTATGCCAAACTGTAGGAATGAATGTGTTTATGCTTCTAATTTATTTTCCAGTGGCATGATTCTTCACATTCTGGCAGTATCTTGCTACAGAGGTTTGAGATTCTGTAGGTGATGCCTGCAGACACTGAGAAATACATGTGGATAATGTTTGCCTTAGATAAGTTATCTGCACTGCATGACACTATTTGAGCATTTCATGTAATGACTGTAGTACATATTCAGATCAACTGTCATACACACCTTACTTAATCACAGGCATTACTGAGAATCCTTCTACCAAGAGGGCAGTTCAGATTCTCTGACATCTGGGGTTACCAAACCATGTTCCCTGCCCACCAGTGGAAGGAAGCTGTTTCAGTGCTTGCTTGTCAATGAGTTGAACTTAAGACTAGGGCTACCTTAAAAATACACATATATACACTGGAGAGAGTCCAGCGTAGGGCAACAAAGGTGATTGAGGGAGTGGAGCATCTCCCTTATGAAGAAAGGCTGAGGGAGCTGGGTCTCTTTAATTTTGAGGAGACTAAGGGGGGACCTTATTAATGTCTATAAGTATATAAAAAGTGAGTGCCATGAGGATGGAGCCAGGCTCTTCTTAGTGGCAAACAATGATAGGACAAGGGGTAATGGGATCAAGCTGGAACACAAGAGGTTCCACTTAAATTTGAGAAGAAACTTCTTCTCAGTGAGAGTGACGGAGCACTGGAACAGGCTGCCCAGGGAGGTTGTGGAGTCTCCTTCCCTAGAGACATTCAAAACCCACCTGGACATGTTCCTGTGTGACCTCATCTAGGTGTTCCTGCTCTGGCAGGGGGATTGGACTAGATGATCTTCTGAGGTCCCTTCCAATCCCAAACATACTGTGATACTCTGATATTCAGGAAGGTGGTAAGACAACCTGCATTGATTGTGAATTGCATAGTTTGGGTTGTAGCAACACTGTCAACCTTTTGGAAAGTGAGCCCAGGGGGCAGTTCAGAGTATGATGATTGAGACTTTGCAACAGATTAAGACATTTAGTTAACTGGACTTAGCTTTGTGAATACATTTATGGAGCAGTTCTACAGGTCTGCCCTAAACAAAGTTTATAAGCATGAACTTCCCTCCAGTACAGCCTTTGTTGCATGGATGCTTCTGAGTCATATGGACTGGTTTTACTTTCTTCGTTGTCTTCACACGCACATTGTGAGCTAAAAATAATTACACAAGAAAATAATGATCTAAGAGTAGGACTCTATTCTAGACTGGTAAGGATCGCAATATAAGTTTCAAGAATTGTGTGGATTATGACTTTCCTACATGATGATAAAAGAGACCAGAAACTGGCTAATACCCATGTGCTGAAAAATGTGGCAGTAGAATGGTTAGAGACAAACCATTTACCTCAGATTCATGTAAGGAATCAAAAGAACAAAAATCACTTATACTATTTATCTCTCTAGGTTTTACCCATGGAAAAGTTTCCCACATAGTGGAAAAACTGATTACAAAAAATATAACAAGAGACAAGTGGCCCAAAGAACAAAAGAAAGCTACTGCGTCCAGAGTAAATCATGTCTACAAACACGTTTGAAAATACTGTTATTGATCTCCATGAGATAAGGATATGAATGCCTGCACATGTGCATATGCATTAGCTAACTTTAACCCACATGCTGACAAGAAACTGCTCTGATAGCTGTTCATTCAGTTGGAGTGTGTTTTGTACATGGTTACAAAAGATATGAGGCTGCCAATTTGATAGATGGTCTCTTTATTATTGTTTAGAAGAGGAAAAATACACTGTTTTAGTTTTTGACCTCCTTCATTCCACAAACTTGTAAGAAGAGTATCAGGAAGGCTCAAAGGACACAATTGTGCCATTACACACCTACAATTCAAAACATACATATCCTGATAATGCAAACTGACTTCAATGTTCTTAGCAAGAATGGCAAGGTTTGGGCCCTGGGCAATATTGTTTGTGACCACCTAACTACATACATAACATTTTAGTTAACATTGTCAGACAGACTGGACTCGAAAGCAGCTATGTTTGTATTCCATCCCAGCCTTTGTTCTGTTTTTAAGTCTCTGGGCAAATAACCTAATCTGTGCATTTCATCAACTCTACCTGTACAGAGGTGTTAATAATCCTTACTTTCATACAAATCCTTACCTTTCGTAAAGCTAAGGTGGGGGAGGCAGATGGATTTACAGCTGAACTGGCTCAGAATATTGGGGTCACTTCCAATATTGGGGTCAAATTTGGGGATCTGCCATGGTTTTTACACTAAACTGATCTTCGATAAAATAAAATGTATTAAACAGGCCTGGTAAATTATAATCAATTATATTATGGACAGACTTAATCAACATGCTTATACTCACTCCTGTATAGTTTGAACCAATTTGCAAAGCTGATTTTGACAACATAGTGTTGTATACTATAGCATCAAAACCTGCTCCCTAGTAGTAACGCAATAATCAGTAAAACAATGCTTCCTTCTTCCTGCAGTATATTTTCTGCATAGTTTGTGGACAGAAACTGTTATGTTTGTATGCAGAAAAATGTTTAAAAATTGTTTGGAGGCTCTGTGCATCACAGCAACACAGGAATTAAAGTATATCTTAGCACATCTGATTTGTGGTGTTAGATTTCTAGTTGTACATATTACTAGTTACAGCCTAGATGCTACAAATCTTCAGTCACACAATTAGTATTTAGCTATTGAATCCAGCAAGACTTCGTATGGGTAGAGTCAATTTACATGAATCAAAGTTTGTAATATTGGCTTTTTAGTTTTATTTGCTCTTTCAAACATTTACTTGCATATAACAATATCTAAACATTTCATTTCAAGATCCTGTATTGCTTAAATCAACTGGCAACCCTGTAAAGAGAAAAGGCTTCATATATCTTGGACAATGCCCTTCATCTAAACTGACAGATCCTGGAGAGCTATATCATTTCCAGATCCAAAAGCTTACATGTTCTGATCCCATGTGAGAGCCAGAGCATAGGGATGACAGCACCCCCTCCTCCTTCTCCCTGCCCCTCCTTCCCCACCACATATACACACCACTTCTTTTCCCTAGCAAGAAGGAAACCCAAAAAACACTGGAAAGAAAATAACCAAGACAATCCAGACCATTTTTTTCCAGCAAGGGCAGTCAGTTAGCTGGTCCTTTCAATAAGTTACTGTCCACAGTCCCTTGAGAACATCCTTCCTGTTCTGAAAACATCAGGTGCCCAGAGGTCCCAGTCTTGCTCTGTCTGCTGAAAGTAATTGCTACAATTTATATAGGGAAAGGGAATGCTACCCTCCCACCCGTGCTGCATACAACAACCAAGGGCAGCACAAGCTGGTCCCCAAATGTGTGGAACAATATGAACCTCAAGGCACTCTGACCCATGTTGCACTTCATTCTCTATAGGGTGTTTTGGAGCCCTTTGTATTTGGACAATATTTGTTTAGTGCTTAGAAATCCTAGGACACTTGAAGTCTTAGTCATCTTCTGTCATACTAAACTCCTTTACATTACTAACAGCTGAGCTTACCTTTTAAATGTAGCTAAATATTATTAGTTATTATACAGAGAAATTTAACTTTTACCACTTAGAGAATCTTTATATTTATGGCTTTGAGAACAGAATTACCTGATTTCATCAGTTATTATCTACTAACATATTCTTCACATTCTATCTAGTGTTGCTGGTTTATTATATTGACCTCATTTCCACTGTCACTACAATTTAACTTCTGTATTTATATTTCACAGATATTTTCTATAATTTAAAAAATTACAGCAGCAGTATGAGAGCAGTAACAGTCACACAGTAAGCTTTGTATTCAGATGATCATCAGTGCTCCCAGTTTAAGGACTCAACCTGAATAAAATCTGATTAAAGTTATAAAAATGGTCAGACAGAAAAATAAGGGGAAAGAACAGGGTTTGTATTATTAAAAGCCTGACAATGATTTCTCTTGAAATCTCAAGCACTGAAATTTCTTGAACTGTGATCCAGAAAGATCTTGAAATATTGTGCAGAGAGGGAACTTACTAAAATATTTGCTTCTCCTCTTCTATGGCTTCTTCTCTTCTATAAAGAAATAAAATGAAACGGACAGATGTATTTTCTTAATATTGTCTTTACCATATTAATAATTACTCTGCAGGACTAGTAAAGCAAGACAGAGAAAAAAAAGTATACATCTACATGGCTCAGTAAAACAGTCTCTCCATTAAATATTGGTGTGGATAGAAAGATATGTAGAAGACACAAACCTGCTGCTTCAGGTAATAGCTGGGACAGGGAGGGGACAGGAAAATCCAGACTGTGAATCTAGACAGTCAAGCTGAACAGCTTTGCAAGTATGTAGAGACATTAGGCAGTATGTCAGCTCTGAGTATTAAAACTAAGGATGAGTAACAAGGCTGTTTCTTCATATGAAAGAAATGTAAGAAATTTGGAAGTCTGGACCTTGGGAAGGTTGCATTTGTTTTCTGATGAGAAAGTTTTGGTTTGGTTTGGTTTTATTTTTTTAAGTCTTTTGATTTAGATTAAATTAAAAAAAAAAATACTTCAGGGGGTTTCATTCCTGCACTAATAAATTATCAGATCAAATGAAACAGAGGACTAAACAGAGAACTAAACCAATCTAAAGGGTTCCACTCAATGCCTGAAAACTCTGTCTGGGTTTGGTATGGTTTGTCAAAAGATCCCACCAAAGTGAAATGACAGCCCACATTTTCTACTGCCTTTCATGTCATTTCAAGATTTGAGTTAGTAAATTACTTCCATCTTGGCAACTTTACTTCTCCAGGGATGTAAAATATTCCTAAATTCTGCACAATTTGGAATTTTATTGCAAATTATACTCTGCAAAAATCTGCCTTTCTTCAAAATTCATATCAGTAGCAACATTATCTTTCAGAAGTGGCTATTACTGAAAAAAAGATCTGCAACAACAGAACTATCCAGATGTGAAATAGAATCAAAGAACCGTTCATTTATTTATGTATCCTAAACCCTCACTTTCCATTTTGGTATGTATTTTCAATTGTCTGTTCATTGTTTTGTTTTGGCCCTGACTCAATAAAGCACTTCAATTTGTTTGTCTAAAGTTATTAGGGGCAGGACCTTTCTATAAAATTCTTGCCACAATGGTGAAGGTATGTTGTAGTGTGGCCAGTCAAATTACATATTGGTATTTAAGTACATTAGGATGGAGATATTATATTGCTTCTAGAGAGGGAAACAGAAAGTCTTCTCTTTCCACATGTTCCCACTTCTGAATTTGACTCCTCTTTCTTGACTGTTCTAGGTCTTCAGCAGGATTCAGGGAAATTTGGAAGATATATCTTCTCTTTCTAAGCAGAAATTACAGAATTAGTTTTCTCTTTAAAACCATGAAACAAAAAATTGCTCCACAAAATAAAAATGCAACTTCACGAGGATATAGAAATACATAATCAGTGAAGAATTATCCTGTAACACACCATTCCAGCAAGGTAAAGTAAAGGGGAGTAAAGTAAGGAGAAAGGGGAGTAAAGTAAGGAGAAAGGGGTTTAAAATCCAAGAGATTTCACAAGTATTCAGAAAGAATTCTATCAGCTACAGCTCAAATCCCAAATCTTTCAAACTTAAAGGAATCCAGCACTTTATAGAAATTTCAAAAGCTCTCTGCAAAGCCAACAGCTTTAGTTTTTCAAGGCTGATTTTTTATTTTTTATTTAGTGACTAACAGTATATAAAAATCCTCTAAATTTTTTTTTTTGTTGTTTCAATTAAGTTTGAACTATCTGGGATCTGAGGAAATAGCACTATCCAAAACAAACAAACAGGCAAACAGACAAAAAACACAACCAAAAAACCCCAAACAAACAGCCCTTTTCTCTCTGGAGCAACCAAGAGCTTAAATCCAAGACTCAGCAGGGTTTATCTTCCAGGCTTAGTCTTACTTTTCTGTCTCTTGGAGAAAGACAAAGTCTTACCTTACCACCTGGAAGGAAACTCCTCCTGCAGGCTGCTGAAGGAAGGCTCTTGGTGACAGAATACCTTTGATTTTATCTGTCGTGATCTGCTCTCTCTGATTACAGCTTTTCAGACTTTCCTTGGGGTCTTGCTGCTCTTCGATTGTCTACTAATTTTTTCTTAATTACCTGCCTCAATGTCATATCAGATTTGGTTTCCTACAAAAGTTGATGTGCACCTGGAAATGAGGCTTCCCTTTCTCATAGCCATGACCCATTTGCCTTCCTTCCATGGCATACCCATTCTGGGATTCCCAGTCATTACTGATCTTAAACACAGCAGCAAGCTTGTCTAGGAACTTAAAGTCCAGCTTGTCCCTAAATAACATGGATGAACAGCTTTGAAACTGTGATTCAGAATAGATACCATCAAGAAAAGAAAAACATGATTGAAACAAGAAATAATTCTAGATTCAATGTGAGAATCTGGCAGATCTTTATTATCTGCAGTACACACACATTCTGCCAAAATGCAGTGCTTGAGCAGTAGAGATATCTCACTGCAACTGCTGAGGCATAAGTCCAAGTCATACTCTGGTTTTGTACCCAAAGAGGCTCTCAGTCAGCTCAGCTGAGGGTATTTGGCTTTTAAACCTGGAAATGAGTATTGTCTACAAGTCCCACTTCTGCGATCTCTTTTGTGGGACACTGTTGGAGAACGTGTTCTGGTGACTCATCTACACCAGGATGACCAATACATCTACTACAGGCACAGTTATTTAGAATAAATAGTCTTTGCTGAGAAAATGAAACCAGATTCTGAAAATTAACTTGCAAAAAATATGAAAAAGATACCTGAAATGGACCTATAGTATCCAATATGAAATTAACTACATGAACTAGTGACTCTGTCTGTGGGCAGAAGGTGAAGGACATGGACCATCCGTACTGTGCGGTCGTCTTGCTTCCCGTGTGTCCTGGCAATCATGACAATTCGTGATAGACAGAGGAATAGCCTTCCTTCAGCTGTAAGTACATCCAACTCTGAGTTCAATCAAGAGTAAACCTGTACCCAGTAATTACAGTTTGTACCTTCTGTGTCTAACCTATAAAAGCCTGGTATTGTAGTTTTGCTTGAATATTCTTTCTGTGAAAACTACTTTTGCATGTCTTTCTGTCTAGTGGCAGAGTTTCAGGAGGAAAGATGATGACTCACAACAGAGTACAGTCTGCTAAAAGGTGAAGAACATGGGTAAATACTCCCTGAAGCTAAGGCAGGAATTGAAATTAGGTCTCCTACCTCTGCACTGAGTGCCCTAATTACAATTATTAATACATTGCAGGAATGAAGAGCATGTAGGATCTTTCAATAACACGAAATTTTTATTGAACTCAAATAGATTATTGCCAAGACAACCTCAAAACAAATCTGCTCTACCAGATCCATTGGAGGTTTCAGCATAGTATGTGGATCCCAACTGCACTAAGACATTAAAGGAATATCAAACAAGTTCTTACTTCTGCCAAAATAATAGTACTTCTCTTTATGCACAGAAGCAGAGCTCTGGACATCACAGGAATTTTACAAGTGAGAAGGTGAGCATCCACAAACTTCCAAATAGGTTTTGACTCAGGAATCTAAATGCCACTCAAGTGCAACACTAGTCAGGAAAACCTTTCCATGAACCGAGTCTAAATCAGTTAAACGACATGTCACAGGAAGCCCTTGTTGGAGTATGAGATGGGATCAAGCAATTAACATCCTTGCAACTAGATTATTTTTCCTCCATGCAAAAAGAGGAAGATGAGCCATTTGTAGATGGCTCAAGAGCTCTCTGCAGTCATCAAGCTGCTTATTTGTGCAGCACTGAAAGGTATACAATACAATGAAGCAGATTATCAACTGCAAGTGCGGGTAATAGTCCAAAGTAGGGGATGTTGGCTAATCACAGAAGTAATCGAGACTCCAGAGTCCCCTGTCTTCTTCCATACTAAAGCAGGTTAAAATGTTTGAGGAATTTTTTGAAATTACATCTTCTGGCAATAATTTGTAAACATTTATCATAGAGTTTATGAACACAATGAAATCCAGCCATGGCCTTGAGGTGATCCCCTGCTTTATGATGAAGGAGCATAGGAATTAGTAAAGGAACTGGCTATTTTTGCAACACATGCATTGAGGTTGCCACATAGTTCTTCCAAAGGAGAACTGAGAATCTGGTGTTTTCTATCATTCATGAATAGTGAGTGCCAAAAATCTGGAGTAATTTATCTCAGTAGACTCATCTCCATCTCATCTCCCCTCCCATGATTAATCTCTCATTCCTCCTAAACTAATTGCTTGATTTTGCATGTGAATTTATCATAATTCCATTGCACATAGCAAATCTGAACATAAGTGAACCTTCTCTATCTCAATATCTCTGTCATGCTTGAGGGAGAAAGGACAAGACAAGAGAAGTCTAGAGGAGAAGTCCAAAAAAATGAAATATGTGGGGGAAAAAGATAAGTAAAAAAATCTTGTGTTCTCATTTAAAAAAAAAAAATGATGGTGTTTATATTGGATCTGATCTTTTATTTAAAATAACAGACACAATCCAGAGTTCAACAGCAGATCTGGAGCTAAATAGTCAAAAGCAATCTGTGTCATTCTGCTCTGTGGTTTTGGTTCAGGTTCAATGCCAGTTCTGAGAACTAATCCCATTAAGATGAGTGTAGAAGCTAATTCTACCAAAGATTTGCCCAAAAATTTCAAACACAGTTGAGAACAATAGTAAATCCCTGGTACGGGTTATTTGGCAAAACTGCAGAGAGGGAATTGTCTGAGCTTGCATTCATGGATTTCGCAGGAAAAAGGACATGGCACTTCTTAATGACCAGTTTTGTTGTTTGTTTTACCAGAGCCTGTTTTCTCTCCTGCTGGAACTGAAATACCATCCGTAGAGCCTGTTTTTCCCCAGAGGCTGCTTGACACTGATGCTTTCCAGTGTTGTATCTCTCGTTCTCAACACACCCCTGAAACAGACAAACATCTAGTTAGATTCCTTCTCTCCTTCATGCTCTCCATCAGTCTTTGAAGACTAATCTGTAACCTAGTTGACATTATAATGGACATTACAGATGAAAAGAAAAAATTAATTAAATCAATTGTTCCATGTTTGTCTTATACATCTAGTGTCATAAAACACAACATTCCTGAAAAATAAAATACATTTAACCCTTTCCTGCCAAATTTGACCACAGTTCTGCTCACCGTCTTCATTGTATTCTCACGTGAGCAGCACTTCTGCCTTGTTATGAACATGCGCGCCTACTTTGCAGTGCTGAGGCACAATACTATCAAGTACTAAAAACCAGTATTTCTCACACAGAATTTGCAATCTTAATATATTACAAAGATGAAAATGTGAAAAAGTCTGAATGTACATCATGAGGAAATGGTGACAGAGCAGGAGGTGGGAGAGAAAACACCGTCCTAGCACACTGATTTTCCAGCCACTGCTGGGTGCTCCACAGCAGAATGGCAACTGAAGACATGAATGGAAGTTGGACATTGCATAGAGAAAAGCACAGGTGGCTGACACAAAAGCTTACCTGGTGGATAGTGAAGATCTACTGAGGTTACCTAAGCTGTTGTGGTGCAAATTTGGTGAGGCTGTCCACTGCTCAAGGGCTTAGTCTCTGTGGAACGACCAGTCTATAGTCTGCAAAACTGATTCCCCAGGTTAATGGCATGAAGAAGGCAAACTGACTGCTGCAGATGTTGTGTATGTTTGTACATGTCACTTTTCCCAATGCCCTCACTGTCATGTCAGCCTAACTAAGGAGGAGAGGTCTGCTTTAAAATCAGGGCAGGGATCAAATGGAGTATAGTTCGTAAAGGTGCCCAGGAAAATACGCTGTCTCAGCTCTGTCTAGGCCTCTACACTTCCCAGTGCTGCCAGCTCTGGAGATTTTCATGTGAATATTGCATTATTTCAGTGCAATCAATATGAAAAAATTTTGGAAAGCTACGTTTTGTCAAAAATTCTGAGAACTGGACTTGTTTCAACTTGGAGTGAATCCACATGTTAAGTTCTTGGAATTTCCTGTAGGAAATACCATTTTTCAACCAACTCTACTGCAGAGGCTAAGACAAGGCTCATTGGCAGCAGAGCATGAAGGAGCCTCTGTGTCACCATCTTTGTTTTAGTTATTCTTCAGACATGTTCAAGTTTGCCAGGACTGCAAAGACATTTCATACAAACCATAGACTTCCAGGTGTTGTGGCCTTGAGTCATTACCAGTCTTTCAATTTGCCGAGGTAAGAGGTAATCTTTAATCTACTTCAATCTATCTCATGTACAGCTCCACAACATTCATAGAGATAAACCAGAAAAGGCTATATTTTCTGGTTTTCTTTGTTCCTTACAAGCAGAGTAGTTGTTCTTCAGTTTGGTCAAACCCTAAAACATATTCACAGGTAAGCTGAAATTGTTCCAAGAACGCCAAGTAATCACAAAGGTCATTTGATAGATTCACGAGCAGTTTCTGAAGCTAGTGAGGAAGTCTTTATTTAAGATTAACCTTACTCAGGCTGATGCCTGGGATATATTGCATTCTTGAGGTCCTTTGGGATGAAGGCATTAAACAACTGGAACAATTATACGCTGTATGAAAATATCTGCTTTACACATAGATTTTCAAATATTGTACTCTCATATCTGAATATAGTTCTCCATATTGGCTCAGTTCGTACCTTGTCCTGAACATTTTTTGTTCTTTCTTGCTAGCATATGTCTGCTTCTATCTCATCCATTACTGGCACATGTATCCTCACAACATAATACCATAGTGGCCATTTTAGTATAACAGATGGGCGAGAGGATTATTTGTCTTGACGCTTCATTCAGAAACCACGTTTTGTTTATGTTTTGTATTGACATTAAAAAGCTTTTCAACCAATGAGGTTTATCTTCTGAGTTAGTTTCATTTTATTTGCTTTTTTTAGTGGTCCAAAAAGGCGTACTTTTTTCATTTTACTTCAAGAACAGAATGATAACACTGCCTGGGGGTTACCCATAGCAGTATGCTAACTTCTAACACAAATCAAACACAAAGGCTGATGAAGGAAAGACGCGAAATTGCTACTGTACAATTAGAAATAAAACTGAAACATGAATTAAAAGGCTGCATGCTTGATAATGCAAAGGGAAAAAATAAGGTTAGAAAACAAGCTACCAGAAATACTAAAAAACAGGGAAGGGAAAAAAAAAAAGACAGATTCCTCACAAATGAAAAAAAAAATGAAAATAGAATGAAAATGGGGTGTATCAGATACATTTTTTTGGTAATTTTTATAGTAAAACCAGACGGGCAGGCAAAGCATGGAATTATTAAGTGCTTTGAGGAGGAAGGAATAGTGTAGGATGTGGGACTTCTGACTGCATATGCCTGTACATGGTTTGTCTCTTTTTCTTCCTTCAGAGCACTGAAATTGTATGCTTCAGGTATGAATGACCTGATCATCACGTAAACGCTCTTCATGGTGATTAGAGTTATCGTCACTCTGAACCGAAGGCTGGACCTTCCTTGGACTTACCTTGTTCAGGATTTCACATTTTTAACAATCAGTGTATGATAATAAAGCTAGATTACTGTATTCAACATGTTTCTGTAAAAAGAGATTCGTATTATTAGAGCCTGCAGTCCTTGCTGAAGACATAAATCAAAGGAAAGTTTTACTGTTCAAGTAACAGTATGGTTGGAATATACTACTGCGGGATTGCTATCCCTATGGTGAAACAACTGACACTAATTGAAAGAGTGAAATCTGGATGGAGATGCACACATTTCAAATCAGTATGTTGCAGAAACCTCCAATTTGGAGGTTAGATCAGCCAAATTTTCCACTTTCTGCATTGAGACCAAAGTCAGAAATTTATTAGTTTTGATCCTAGAAAGTCATAGCAATTCCTACATTAATATAGCTAAAACTCCTTTTTGAATTCATTCACTTCATGAAAATATTGAGATGGCATTATTCAGCCAGTCATTAGTGAGAAGCATACTATCAATTTTTTTATGACTGGTATCAGTGACCATTAACAGTGAGATAGTAAATTCAGCTTCAGATGCTCATCAGGAGAATTTTAGCAACATCTAGAAAAACTTAAAATGCCTACAGAGACAATTTAATCCTACTTCTATAGGTCCATAGTGAGTTTCTCCATAAACTTATAAATAAACTAAGACTGGAAACATGCTAACCCATACTTTACATAGTACCATTGCTTTCTATTACGTATGAGAGAAAAACAGAATGTTTGATTTTGCTCTATTTTCTTATACAGAATAACTCAACCACAGGGTAGAAAAAGCAAAGCACCTGCATTTATAAATTATACAGAGATTTTCCTCTGTGGAGAACTTCCAACATCCAGCTTACTGAGTTCTACTATGTGAATATCTGGAATACACAGTGAATAAAATTTGTTAGCAAAACATGATAAAGCAGTTAAGTAGACTGCAATTTCATTTTCTTCATTACATCACTATAACAGATAATAAAACACCCTCAACATTTTTACATTTTCCCTCATTTCTTTTGTCTAGCTTTAGGTTTTTAGTGGGCATCAAAACAAACATATGTGAACCTAAGTATTGGTACTACTAAACTTTTGAATGTTGCTATTCCCCTGACGTGCCAATTACTTCCAGAAAGTTTGGGTTATCTAAAAATGTTTCTGTTTGATTCATCTTCTCCCCCTACCTTTTCTGATTTTCTGGATTTCCTGGTTATTCAACTGAGCACAAATTGCTGTTCATACAGATGCACTGCCATGATTTCTGATTTGCAGGCTGTCACTCCCATTAATAACCTACTAGGCTGTCATGCTGTCATTCCTTGTTGCTGCAACGATTTGTTTCAAACATAGGGGCTGATTCATGAAGAATAAAAAAAGCAGTTGTCCTGTTTTACAGGAGCCTCAAAATATTTATGCAGAAAATGTGTGAAAAGCACACACACCACTTTTATCCTGAAGAATGTGATTGCCAAATACCCAACTTGTTTTCCTGAGAGGAGAGACAAAGAATATAGACTGGGTTCTCTGCTCAATTTTATCTATATGAAAACATAACACTTTTAATAAAATCTTCCTCTTGTAAAATATTCCACATTCAGTTCCAGACCTATGATATGATAACTCCCCAGGACGATGCAATGGCTTAAAAACTGATGTCAAAGATGATTTTAGGGATTTTTTTTTTTTAATATTTCTCACCCTGTCTTTTCCAGAAGCATTAATGGCAGCTATCTTAGTAACAACACAGAAAAAAAAATACCAGTGCCCTTCAGCCTTTTTGTGTTCTTTTCTGATTCAGAGGTACTTGTCCAAAGTTCACTCTCAGTGTTAATGGTACACCCTTATTGCCTCCTACAGACTAGTGCATTTGGAAGAGTGAACTCAATGTGGATTCATTGTTCAATATTTCTCTATACTGTTGGGCTACTGCATGACCAGTAAAGGTCAGATAATTTTCAGGATGGGCAAAACCTCTCTGATGAGCAAACCAGCACGCGCCTACACAAAGCAGAAAAAGAACCAAGAACAAATAAAAACCACATGGATTTTGACCCATCTGCAGGTGTTCAGAGACTCCCCTCACCCTGCAGACTGGGGGCAGACAGCTCATTTGACAGGTGATGCTGGCGACCATGGGAGAGTAAGACAGGTCCCCTCCACCGTGCCTGCTCCCCCGAGTGCTTCCCAGGATGTCTGGTTCAGTGGTGGCAGGGCCGGCCAGATCCCTCTCAAAACACCTCATCCTGGCCTTCGCCATTCATCTCACATCCCTCAGCGTTTTGAGGAGCTGGAGCTGCCAGAATCTGAGCTCCTGCACTTTTTCCACTGCCAAGGCCCGACAGTTGGCACAGGTCCCAAAGAAACAGGCAGGAGAAGGTTTCTGAAGAAGGAAAGGAAAAAAGAGAACAACACAGCATGCTGATGTAAATCAAAACTGGGAGAGAAGGGGAATGCGGAGGCTGTTTGGATCTCAGCTGCAGGGCTGGCTCCCAGTTTCCCATTTTTCCCCTGTCATCCCCGAGCTGCTTCGCTCCAGCCCAGACCTGTGTTATTCCAGCAGTGTGAAAGTTTCTGCTCCCGTTTCCTTCCTCTCCCTGCAATGCTCTATGCCTGATCGAGTACTGCCTACAGTTGGCTGATAATGAGCAAACTACTTTAAAATACTTAATTAAATATACTTAAATTATGAGGATGACTTTGTATACTGTAATTTACAAAAATATCTTAAAGAGGCAGCCTCCCAATTACAGCGTTATTGTTATCTTCTGTAAGGCTTACGCGTTAACCCACTTGAAAATTTGTCCCTGCCAAACAGTATCAGCAGCCAGTTCCAAACCTGTCAATGCCATAGTATTTTCTAAATTGATGTTTAATTAATGAAGTACTATAGCAACAGGTTCTCTTTCTCCCTTTTTAATTTGATCTCTATGGCATTATAGGAACCTAAAGATTCCACTAGGCATATATTCCTACCTTTTCCTTGTCAGAGGAAATGTATATTCATTTTAGAATTGCAGAGGCAATTACAGTAGCCACCAGTTGCCTACAGCAGCTAATCAAAGTGATAACCTGCAAGTTCTCAACTCCCTATGAGACAGCCCACTTGCCTCCAGCTGATGAATGCCAAAAGAGCAGCACAGGCCCACTAGTGATGACACCGTCATCTAGGAGAAGTTTTTAACTAACCCATGGTTTTATAAAGACTCTATTAACATCTCATAAAAAAGAGGTCTAGATAAAACATGCTAATAAGATTTTTTTTAAAAGGGAAATACCAGTGCTGATGCAAATGACCGTTATAAAATATTAAGCTGGTATTTGCCTACTTGTAACCTTTGTGCCTCTCATGTTGTGATGAAGTCTTCCCTGAGTTTTTTCAAGCATGTGACTAGCCTCTGACTAATATGCTATCATTTCCTTGCCCAAGTCCAGTCACACAGTCAAGCACACGCTTCATCCTAAACAAACACACAATTCCATCAATTTCAGAAGGATTCAGGAGCTTACATTTAAACTTATAGGAGCACCACAGAAAAACGGGCTATTGTGCTACCAGAAAGTAGTATCCCAGATTGTTATTTTGCATATTAATTGGTGTTGTCTACAACTGCAGTAAGTAAAGAAAATGTTAGAAGTAGAAGAAAACAGCATTTATAAATAGCTCACAATTATTTGCTAGAACATTGGTAGGAAGTCTTTAAGTTTTTCTGCATGACCAGTCCCTTTTTTTTGCTGGAATTTTATTATTTAGAACACAGGCGTATGTGGCAACAATATGATCCTCTCCATAATCTGCCACTATGTTATTGACAAAAGCAGCA
The DNA here is from genome assembly GCF_964273445.1 of Streptopelia decaocto. Taxonomy (NCBI): domain Eukaryota; kingdom Metazoa; phylum Chordata; class Aves; order Columbiformes; family Columbidae; genus Streptopelia; species Streptopelia decaocto. The sequence goes on from NC_138655.1 coordinate 62,031,574, forward strand.
TGACAGACAAACACTATATTTTTACGTTATTCAATCAGTGTATTTCAGAGTTCAGTGTATAAAAATTAAAGTGAATGAAAAGATTTGAAGGCTGCTTCTCAGACCTTTATTTGATTCGATGTCATAGACTTTGCAACCAAACAGAAAATCACAGCTTCATACTTTTGTTAAAATCCTCTAAAAACAACAGGAAGAAAGCACCACAGGCCCTCCTACCCCTGAAATGTAAAAGCTACCCACTTTAAGAAATTTTCTGTGATTGTGCAATTACTGTAATCTCTAGTTATTAAATCTGAGGTTTCTCTTTAAGGCTTCCGGCCAGGTTTTGACATTGGATTTTGCGATATTCTAATTAGCTGCAGTCTCGAAGGAGACATTCCTGGCTTGTTCCCCGCATAGTCGGGAGTCCTGGAGGACTCGGGGCTGCAGGCTGCAAGGAGAGTGGGTTAAGTTACTACATTTCCTACCCATGTAGCTCTCATCATCCAGGGAATGGACTTCTGCTTTACCATTTCCTAGTCTCATTAAGAAGTTGGTGAGCTTTTAAAGGCTGCAGTTTCCATTTTTTAGGACTGTCACCACCTGCAGTGGCCATTTTGTGCTTTGAAAGACACACGTCATCGTGATATTATTGTCGCTTGCTTGCACTAGCACTCAAAGGGTCCTTTTCAGACAAAAGGGATCTAAAACTTAGACATTTCAGTGCTGGCTATTTTAATATTTAAGAGATTACAACACACTGAAATAACTTGGAACAATGGGCAGAAGGCAGGTACAGTAGACGAAATGAAACAACAAATCCTTTGATAAATAGCAGACATCTCATCCTTACAGGAGCTAATACCCATTACACACGTTGAACTCTTTTCAGCAGTGGCCCCAGTACACCAGCAATATCAGAAGACCAGAAACTCTTTGCCTGTCATATGTTCATGACTTTTGACTTAGTATGGGGGCTTATGATAGGCCTGGCTATGAATTCATATTTAGTGAGACAGGCATTTTGTGAGTGACCCCAATCTGATGGGATGCAATGCTGAAGCTTGAGCGATCTTTTCATTTCAGCAGGAGCTGCACACGGTTGTACTGAGGCTTCCCTCAGTTCTTGTCTCCAAATCCCCCTGACAGCTCAAGGAGATAACTAGGGGAAAGTAAAGTTCACCCTCACATTTTTTTCCTATTTTCCTAGTTTCTACCAGTGTTGAATATAATTACAATGCAGTGGGAAAATCATATAGAAAGGGAGTTTCTTACTCAGCAGTCCTGCTTCCTGTTCCTGACCACTGCCAGAACCAATGAATTTCTGCAAATTTTGAACAGCAAAGGCACATTTCTAAAATTTTTTGTCCTCTCATCATAGCGTGTTGTGGCTTACATATCAAGAGGACAGTCTGGCTAATTTGGGAACAGAAGTTTAGAATTGCCTGGAAAGTGGGATATTATAACATTTCATTTTTGCATTTCAAACTTCAGCATCACAAATGCACACAAAGACTCACAACTGCAAACTTCAAAATGTTTTTATTTAGTTTTTGAGGTAATAGTTAGCTAAATTCTAACTGCAGGACCAAACTCTTCTTATATGCATTTTACATTAAATATAAGAAGGTGGTATCTTTGGAGCTGTGAGATAAATCTGAAGACAGTTTAGTAGTAAGTGAAGTAGAATTTGCCCTCTATAATCTGTTACAAATAATGACCCCAAGTAAGGAATGACTTTCCTTTCTAGGCCAACAGAAAGACCATACATTCAATACGAAATACTGAAAGGCAATAACCAAAATAATTCCCGGACTTATATTTCTACAGGCATTTTTCAGAATCAAGTTTGAATTTTCTCACTTCAGAGAGTATGGAGTAAGATACTCACCCTCTGTATTTCAGATATCTATTGAAATAAGACGATGTTCTTAACATCTGATTTCATTTTCCTCCAATAGCACAGAGAAATGACACCTAACGGATGGTGCTAGCTGTCAGCTTTATGCACCATATCTGTACACGTCAGACAATTATCTGTAATCAATAGCTGTAGCATCATGATAATAAAATTATAGTACTTACATATAATTACACTTATGCTCAAATATATCCAGTTCCATTCAGAGCATATATCAATGGAGTAAATCTTGGTAAGTCAGTAATTCTCAACAGAGAGGAAGGAAGGTCAGATCTGTGTTTTCCAAGAAACTTTGTTCAGAAAAAACTTTCTTTTTCAGCTAACCTTCTGATATTGTCATCCTTTTAAATTTTAGAAAAAGCTGTTCTGCGTAAAGCCTTTGTGGAAGTACCCCTGCTAATCCTGTATGTATAACTCTATATTTTTCTACTAAATAAAATTCTTACAATTATATGTATATGAATGAGCATAACATAGTTTATCACATGCTGATTCTGCTGTTTAAGGTCAGAAATTAGTTGACACTCTTGGATTCGCAATTGCTTGTAAATCCACCAAGATGAATTTTTCATGTCAGTATAAAAATAGGCTTGTATTATATTTTTCATTTTGTGCTTTCCTCATTCAGTTTCAATATACTGCCTCTCTCTGTTTCTTTTCTGTTCTCCTATTCTTTCATTTCCTTGTCCTCTATTCACTCCAATTTTATCCTTTAATTTTCTTTCCTTCTACTATTTTTTAGTTTTTAGCATCAGTGCTGAAATTAGTATTCTGTGCCGAAAAGGTGTTTGTATTGGTGTAAAAAACACTTCTGCTTTGTTACTTTCCCCCCACCGTCCCCATATAAAGACACTGTAATACCTTGACTGTATTAAAGACACTGATTTCAGTAGTTACAGGACTCTTCCCTACACAATGAAATCCTGAGTCCTGGTCACTGTGTTGTTATGAAAGGGGGAAAAAAAAGACTCTTAAAAATCCTAAAATGCATGTGTCTGGGCATGACTAGCCCAGGTCACCACTGCTGTTAAAGTACATTAAAAAACAGATCTGTGCAAGCAACAACAAGTAGGAAATGAAGGGCATTATAAAATGACTGACAGGATCAGTCCTTTTCCCTTTATGACTTACATGTGCTGGCTCTTGGCAAGAGTTTCTCCTGTTTCCAGCAGAAGGCGGCTTCTCAAAAAGTAGTATTTATGGTGAAAGCTACAAATTCCTTTGGTTTTCATTACAAATAATACTTTTTAATCATAATTTTTACACAGAAATAAGTATTTTTTCCTAACCACCACTACCTGCAGCTAAGAAAATTGAAGTGGTGAACGATGATCATGGAATCATAGAATAGTTTGGGTTGGAAGAGACCTTCAAAGGCCATCTAGTCCAACCCTCTGCAATGAGCAGGGACATCTTCAACTAGATCAGGTTGCTCAGAGCCCCATGGGGCATCTACCACCTCTCTGGGCAACCTGGGCCAGTGTTTCTCCATCCTCATTGTAAAAAATTTCTTCCTCATTTCTAGCCTGAATCTCCCCTCTTTTAGTTTAAAATCATTAACCCTTGTCGTATCACAACAAGCCCTGCTAAAGAGTCTGGCCCCATTGATTGAGAAGCTGGTTTGGGTATGCCTATGAAGAAGTCAGGTCTGTTGTTTCTATAGGCATTTCCAAGCCAGTTCTAGATCAGCTGCCTTGGTCCTGACTGTGGTATAAAGGCTTCACCCCTCCTCCTGTGGCTTTTGCAGCCCACCCAGGGTTTGGTGCTGCAAATGTGGCAGTGCTGGCAGGACATAGGGCAACATGGGCTGCAGCCAGACTGCACCATGCATGTGCCTCCTATGGGTCCCACTGGGTTTAGAGAGAGGATGTTCTCATTCTGGAAATTACGAGGACGAGTGACAAGGAGAGACGGCTTATCTACAGCGTGCTTCCAAAAGCCACAGAAAATGGGGGCTCCTTTTGTAAATTGTCCTGATTCTCCCTGAGAAAACTGGCCCTGAGCAAAGATCACTCTGATTACCCCTATGTCAAATCTCAGTTGAGTAACATCAAATCTGTGGTATTTCCTGAAACTGCAACACAGTGCCATTATCAAACTGGGTTTAGATGTTTAAAGCCTACAAAATGGACACTTTGGGCAAAGATTTCCTTTTGGGAAAATAGGTCATGTCCTGAAAGCCAGGGGTAGTCAGAAGATGGTCAGCATGTCTTAGGAAATAGCCTATAATTCTTTAAGTGCTAGCTAAAGAAATAATGTACAGCCAGAGAAAAAACTAGAACTGTCATACCCTGAAAGATCTAATCTATGAGAGATTTTTCATTTTCTTTTTTCTTTTCTTTTTTGCTAACTAGAGTTAAAAACAAGGTAATCACACCATAATTAGAGCTTTGATCAGTTCTCTGCTGAAGACAAAAATGGTTCTATGTAGGTCACATGCTGATGCCTAAGCTTATCAAAACACACTTATATCATGATAATATAAATTTAAAATCATCTGTGGCATGCACATACAAAATCAGCACCAATTTCAGGTATTGTCACTAATCACTTGTATATTTCACTATGAACTGTTTATAAATTATGTTCATTGTCTTATAATTAGTAGTACTAACAGTACATAATATCAATAAGGTCATTAAATATGTAAACAATAAATAATAGTAATATTAATGCCACCAAGCAGCAATGCTTGACAGCATCATGTATATTCAGTCAGCCTACGACTATATTTCTTTGCACTTCAACAGCCAGACATGGAACAGTGCCAGTCACTGGTTTAATGAACATCAAGATGAGTGCAGAAGTAGCAAAGTTAGTTAGCAGTTGATTTAAAAGAAAAAAAAAAGGAAAAGTTAACAAAATAAGTGTGTCTTAACTTTTATGTCATTACAGGAGGTGATGTGGCCTTCTTGGATCCTTTTACCACTGCAGTTCTACATGCCTGTCCCCTGTTCCTGGATAAGCAGCAAGACCAGGCTTCCCTGTTGTATTAATAACACCTAAACTGGTGGACCTAGCTAGTTTGCTGGGAGAGCTAGAGTGATAGATTTGACCTCTAGAATGTGTAAAAATAAATCAAAGACAAACAATGAAGCACTAAAAGGTAAGCAAATGGTCCCCTGACACTGGATGTTATAAATCCTAATTTTTGTTTTTTCCAGAGTTCCTTTGGAGAGGTTCAAGTTGGGGGTTTTGTTTGTTTTTATAGCAAGAGTTCTATGCTCTGCACAGATTTGCTATCTGCTGAATTTGGCTTGCATTATTGGAGTGGCCAGTTACAAACTGAGGGAAAACAAATTATTTACAAGCCAATGGAAACCCTGTAGAACCATTGTGTTAGGTACTATATTGACTTTACCTCATCAGGCAGAGAGAGTGTATAAAAATGCCTTTATACTTATGGATCAATATGAAATGTTTCAATTTGTTTGTCTCTCCATCTCAGAAGACTAGATATTTGTTATAAACTGAAAACGGAAACTATTTGTTAAAGAAAGGGCAATATCACCTCTTTGCCGTGGTCAGTATGGCGCATTGAGAAGGACTGTGCACTCATTAACATTTTACATGAGATTCTGAAGTAAACTGGCTCTTTTAAAACTGTCTTGATTTGTCAATTTATTCCAGACACAATGAACAAAGCCATTTGGGATTTTCTTTTTCTAGACTTTTCTTCCCATGTGTCCCAAATGAATGATCTTTGTCCTTTCAGCCCTCACTGCTTTCTATACTCTGCCTCTCAACAAAGGCACGTGTAGGGTCCTACACCTGGGGAGGAACAACCCCAGGCACAAGTACAGGTTAGGGGTGGCCTGTTGGAAAGCAGCACTGCAGAGAAGGACTTGGGAGTTCTGGTGGACAACAGGTTGACCATGACTCAACAATGTGCCCTTGTGGCCAAGAAGGAAAACGGTATCCTGGAGTGCACTAAGAAGAGCGTGACCAGCAGATCGAGGGAGGTTATCCTGCCCTTCTACTCTGCCCTGGTGAGGCAGCGTCTGGAGCACCGCATCCAGTTCTGGGCTCCCTAGTTTAAGAAGGACAAGGAATTACTGGAGGGAGTCCAGTGGAAAGCTACAAAAATGATTAGGGACCTGAAGCACATTTCTTATGAGGAGAGACTGAGAGAGATGGGTCTGTTCAGCCTGGAGGAGAGAAGGCTGAAAGGGGATCTCATCAGTGTTTATAAATATCTGAAGGGTGGATGTCAAGAGGATGGGACCAGACTCCATTCAGTGGTGCCCAAAGATAGAATGAGGGGCAATGGGCACAGACTGAAGCACAGGAGGTTCCATGTGAATATGAGGAGAAACTTCTTTACTTTGAGGGTGCCAAGCACTGGAACAGGCTGCCCAGAGAGGTTGTCGGGTCTCCTCCTCTGGAGACATTCAAACCCACCTGGACAGATTTCTGTACAATCTACTCTAGGTGTACCTGCTTTAGCAGGTGGGTTTGGCTAGATGGTCTCCAGAGGTCCCTTCCAACCCCAACCATTCTGTGATTCTGCGACGTAATTCTTTAACTCTCTCTTTTTTTTTTTTTTTTTTTTTTTTTTTACTAAAAGATACTGAAAAATTACTATTTTAAAGGCTACTTTTGGAAAAATTCTCATGAGAAATACAGTGCACAGTGCAGATTAGTGTAAGGAGCAGCTTCTTGCACCATCTGGAAAACTGCACATTGTAATTTTGTGGGGAGTTTCAGACTTCTGACATTCAAAATTGATTATTTCAAAAGGAATGCTTACTTAATAGAAACAAACTTGTAGCAAGCTAGTACAAGTAAAGTAGCTGAACTTTCCGCCATCAGAAATACTAAATCAGGCTTTGATTATTAGGTAAACTCTCTTAACCCTGCTATAGATCAACCCATCCATAAGAATTAGCCCCACATTGAATGCTCAGAGCTCCACCACCATGCCAGGTGCTAATGGGGTTTTTGGTCACTTGGCAATTAAACTTCCCAATAATATGAGTAGCTTGGGAGCTTCTAGGGCAAATCTAGTAACATTTAATGCAAAATTAAACACTTTAACAACAAGGAAACAACATTCTTTGCCAAAACACACACACACACTTCAGCTGTTCTGCATGCAGGCTACTTGCGACACTTTGGTGGACACAGCTGAACTTAATATGGCAACATTAACTGCATCTGATCTGTGTCTTCTATGTTATTCTGCTCTGCATACCAGCAATGGTGAGCATGTAAGTTCCACTCCATGATGACAACAACAATGTCTTATCTCATGGATTCAGTTAAAATTGTTTTCAACTGTGTTGCTATCCTGGGCAAAATAGCATATGCTACCTTGTCTTACAAAAGGTACATGGCCACACAGCATAAAAACTCCTGCTCCAAGCCTGCCACCCCAAACTGCCAGAACAGGCTTACTGCTGTCATGGCCAGACTGTGTAATTTGAGATCCACCATGATGAGATGACTGTAGATCCCCGTGGACAACAAGCTGACTAGGAGCCAGCAATGCACGTTTGCAGCAAAGAAGGCCAACAACATCCTGGAATGCATTAGGAGGAGCATTGCCAGTAGGTCAAGGGCAGTGACCCTTCTCTACTCAGCAATTGAGACACACATCTGGAGGGCTGTGTCTAGTTTTGGGATCTGTAGCACAAGTGAGGTATGGACATGCTGGAACGAGTCCAGTGAAGGGTCAGTAGTTGATTAAGGGACCAGAGCATCTCTTATATGAGGAAAGGCTGAGAGAAACAAGATTCCCAGTGCTGGAGAAGAGAAGGCTCAGGGGGATCTTATCAATGTGTATAAATAGCTGATGGAGGGGAATGAAGAACAGGGACCCAGACTGATCTCAGTGGTACCCAATGACAGGAAAAGAGACAATGAGCACAAATTAAAATATCAGAAATTCAATGTGAACATAAGGAAACACTCTCTTACTGTGAGGATGGTTAAACCTTGAAACAGTTTGCCTAGAGAGGTTGTGGAGTATCTGTTCTTGAAGATATTAAAAACCCTACTGGACATGGTCCTGGGCAACTTGCCTTTGCTGTCTGTGCTTGAACAGGGAGGCTGGACTAGACAACCTCAAGAGGTCCCTTCCCACCTAAACAATTCTGTGATTCTATGAAATCCCTCAGGCTGAGGAAGAAATAAAATTTGAGGGTGTGTCCAGTCTGAGTGTGCAAGCTACTAGGCATACTACATTAAGTAAAATGCTGCACTGCTGCAAAACAGTATATATGTAAGCTGAAGAGGAAACACTTCCCAGCAGTCCATGATTTAAAATTTGAATCTATTGGGTTCTTTACATTTCTAATTCCTTAACTTCCCTGCACATCATGACTACTGTTGTGGATCCCATTCTGAGGTCTCGGTCCTCTCCATTTATTGTAGGAGGAGATTTATGTGTTCTTCTCAATGCTACAGATCCTCTGATATAGGATTTCATTCTGGAAATTGTTCAGACTGCTACAAAACAACCATATGCATCTAGTGATTTTTCTGCTTTGAAACACACGAGCGTAACAGTAGGTCCTGATAATGTAGAATTCAGTTACTGCTCTAAGACAAGATGAGGAACAGCTTAGTGTTTCACATGAAATACCTCATATTTTACTCATCAACATTCACGTGTTCTTGGCATTTAGAGCCAACCACTGCAGCAGGAATCCTCCACGTGATATGAAGCAATGCTAGCAAGCAGCAGGCACATCTGAGCTATCTGAGATTGTGGATGAAGCATCAAATACTTGGGCTTGTTGGTCTGCTGATGAAAGGCATCTTGAAAACAACTTTTAAATGCAGAACATAGCTACAAGATCATTGCTCCAAAGACTATCCAGAAGCACAACTGAAATTGTTTGGGATCATATTTCTGTTCTACTTATAGCTGCATATCAAGGTGGTACAATACAAGGGAGAACAGTTCTCAGATGCAATCCAAATATTGTCAAATCCTTTCTGAATATTTGACTTTATTAATTAATTAAAATTAAATCAGCCCTAAACTTTTCTTTGAGATTGGATGTTCACTCCACACCTTTCCTTAAGAGTGCTTGTTCCTAGATAAGGGCTATTTAACAAATGTCATTTATTACCCCAACTCAGAACCAATATGTTTCCATCTGAGGATTCTCATGTTACAATAGGTGAGTTCCAAGGTCCACTTCATCCATTCTTTAATTCTGAGCTATAAAGTTTGGCAGAGTTCAGAGTCAGTTTGAGGTGCCAAGAAAAGGCCATTTCATTTTTTAGATAATTTTTTCTGAGAACATTCTCTTTGTTTTCCTGTTCTAGCAAGTTTTTATGTATGAAACAGATATGAAATAACCTTCTTTCTTTTCCTTCCTCTTATTTTGCTACTTCATCATTTTGCCCATATTCTGTTTCTCCAATTGCAGACAGTCTCATCTTCTTTGACCTTTGCTGCTTGTCAGCCTCTCACTTTCAATGCAGAGAGCTCCTCCATTCTGCCACTAGAAATACGAAGCTAGATGTTTAACATACGGATCTTTGAAAGTGCTGGGCACACTCTAACAGGCAGTGATGGATCTTCCCTAGTTTCTGCTGGAGTTGAATTTCCTTGGCACATGCTACTATCATGCCTGTATACTTAGGGCTTTTCCATTTTGGAGCTCAGCCTTTAGTACCTTTCAACACCTCTCCTGTTTCTGAGGACTGTCTTTCGTGCAGTTACCATTGCTCTCAGTCTGCTAAAAATGCTATCTTTAGCTGTCTTCAATTTTAGCAGGCTACAATTTTGTTTGAAAAACTAATTCAGACTTCAGTGATCAAGTTATACATGAGCATAAACTTCAGAAAGGACGGTCACATTTGATATTCCAGGCTGCAGCTGGAATGGATCTCAGTTTCAGAGTGTGATGATTGCTTCCACCTAACCAGGGGTGAAACAAAGAACAGAGTTGTGTGAATAGGAAGCAGAGATTCTGCCTTGTAGCGCATCAAGATCTTAATAGTGTTGATGAGAACAGCATAGCTACATTGCTTATTTTTTCATCACAAATTCTCGGTTTGAAAGTTCAAATGTTCTGATCTTGAATTCCATGCTCATTTCCAAAATAGAATCAGTATGAGAGGAGGGCCATAGAAACAAGCTTTTTCCTTACAGGTGATCAATAGAGGGCATAATTAAAGACTGTAGGCCAAACCCTCAACCAAAGTAATTCACAGTGATTTACTCCACCTGCAAATCTAGCTCACAACATGGAATTACTGTTGTTAAAATGTTAAATCACTCCCAGCTAAGACAGAGAAACTGTATTCTGTGCTTACTTTCCCATTCTTACTTCTTTGAATTTTCCTTTATTTGAATGCCTTTCCCTCAGGAGACGGAGGCAACCACTTCCTGAAATAAAGCAAAAGTTAATTTTAATACAGGGTCTGCTTGATCCCTCAAAACAGGTCAAAGTTGAGATAATTATGGGTATCTGACTGATGTTCAGATACTTACATTCCCTGATGAATCCGTAGCTAACTCTATGCAGTGGAAATATCTCACATTATTCCTGTGTTTGCCAGCTTGCAGTGTCATTCCAGATGGCAAACACAAAAATAGCATGAAAAGATTCTCTCTGAAATTCAGGCTCTAAAAGGGTTTTGTTAATCCTACAACAGATTTTCCAAGATGTTCAAACTGTCTATTCCTTACTAACATAAAACACTCCAACAAGAGTATCTTGTAAAACCACTGTTACAGTAAATTTCAGGCCATTACTAATTTCATTACTGGCTACTTACTGAAAGTATATTTATTTCTTCATCACTCCTCTAAGAAATCTACCTCTGTTACATTATATTCTTTGCTTGATGCTACTTTTATTACAGTAGGAGTATCTTCAGAGCAATAGAATTGTAAAGGTCTCAGTTGTTAACACGAAAGTGGGACTGCTTAAATTTGATTACTGTGTTTAATGAAGTGTCACATTTATTTACAAGATGACATGATGAATCACATTACAGTTATTATAAATCAGCTTATAAGAATGGACAAATGGTTCAATAAAGCAATGGATTTACAAATCTAAGACAAATGCACTTGGGTTCCTTGTCATATTTCCCTTTTTTAAAAAAATGGCAGTGCGCTATTTACTTTAGCCCAGGAGCTAAATTGGCAATTTACTTAAAAAAGAGAGAGAGAGAAGATTCTCACTTCATTTTGTACTGTACTTTATGTCTCACTGACCAAAAATATCCGATCATTCACAAAGGCAAATCTAGTCCACCTTAACATGGTCATTAACCTTGGAGCCATGCAGCAGTCATGTCCCACCCCTAGCAGAAGACCTGTCCTACATCAATACCAGATACAATATCTCCCGACAAATATTGCCTTGCCTATCTCTTTCATTTATACGTATGCGGGGCCTTAATCTGGGGTTCAAATTACCCCCAAGACCATCAGTCTTAAGAGTAAAATAGGTGTGTCTGTTTGCCTTTCGACACTTCCATCACCTTGCCTTGTGTGACAACAGTGATGTGAGCTGCTCAAAACCTGAAGAAAATCCAGAAGTAAATAGGAATCCATCCATCCATCCCCCCTCTCCACTCCCTGGCCTTCGAATCTTCATTAAAAAGGTCTTAGTTCACTTCCATATGAAGGATATTGGCTCATTTGTGTGCTGTAGTCTCTCTCCCTCTCTCTCTCTGCCTGACTTGCAAAGGAATTTGTTTGAAACATTTTTTTCAGTGCATTTCTGTTTATTTGTGTTTGCCCTGCAGAAATGCTAATGCAGGTTCATTGCATTAAACAGGCCTGATAACGTCTGAGTGCACTCACATATGTGTAGGCTGAAAAACAGCCACATCCTGTGGAGGAGGGGGGCTGAGGAGGACATGTGTGTGTTTTGGGGTGTGCGTGCTCATAGGGGGAAGGCTTCCAAGTGGTTGAGCTCAGGCTTTTGTGTCACATCTGCATTTTGCCCTGTTTGAGTGACAGGTGTACATGGATGCCACATCGGCTGCCAATATGTTATGAGACCATGGTAACAATCGCTCATCTCTGGGGAGCTATGCTGCCTCGTTCCTCACTATCAGACATGAAAGAAATAATTTCAGGTGCCAGAAAAGGAACCGTGATAAAAGAAAACATTTCGGCTTTCATGGCACTGGAGTTTGCCCTGAGGCAACAGCTTTGATAAAAAAAAAAAAATAGTCTCTTTCTTTACATTCACAATTAATCCATGATTATCTACAAGCAATCCCTTGGCCTATAGGATACTGACAGAAAACTTGTTTTTCTTTTTTTTTTTTTTTTAATTCCTTGTACACTTTACCTCTGTTTTTTCCTGCTACATGCACCTTTTGTATCACACGAATCTTCAAACCCTGCTGAAGCTAGAGACAGCTTCCCACCCCCACTTTGGGAAGTTATGTAGATATGAGACGTATCTCTGCTGAATAGCTATTGTTAGCTGAAGTATTAACATATAATGTTTCTTCAGTTGTATATTTAAGAAAGATATGAAAGAGGGCTATTATACCACAAGGAAAGGTGAACCAATCCCTCTTTTCTGCAGTGTTCTGTGTCATCAGCCAAAAGAAAATTTTAGTGTATTTTTAAGAGCAAAACAATGAGCTTCATTCAGGAGACAATATTATTCCTCTCTGCATGAGTTCACGTTCACTTGATATCAGTTGGATCCAGCATTTATAGCATCCATCTGATATCGATAAGACGATGCTTCAGTGTTGAGGTCAGGTCCTGCCCAAGGGACATGCAGGGTCACAGCATAAAACAAATAGCACTGGAGTTTTGACCCAGGCAACCTCAGTCTTTCCTTGGGCCTCCATGAGCACTGAGTGCCTGCAGCCTCCTCCACATGGAGGTCTTCACCGTCCTTCCCTGTAAGGGAGACTTACAGTCCCACCACCCAGCAGTCATTCCCCACCTACTGGTCTGGGCACCTTGCATCCACAAAGGTAAAGAGGGTCTCTGGGGTGCCCAAGGCACAGATGCCTCTATAGCAGTACATGTATACATGCACACATATATGTATACCTATAGGTATAGCTGAGTTGAGCACGGCTCCTCTCCTTGCAGACAGCAGTATGGCACAGCATGCCACACCTTGTCCTGGGGAGCACCTGGACCTCCCAGATCATGTGTTTTCTTCTGGAACCCTGAGGTGCAGGCTGTGGCTCCTTTCCAGTGTTTGTACAGGCAAGATGGTGCCTGACTCAAAGGAGGTTCAAAATCACACAGCAAATGGCTGACTAGAAATTATTTTGGGCACAAACCCTTGTGGCACAGATCTAGTGCGTCCCCCTTCCCAGTCCTGGTGTCCCATATCCCAGGCTACCCCTCCTTGCCCTTTGCTCCTGACATCAAATGTCAGCATCAGCTGATGCATGGTCCCACATAGGCCATGCACAGTTGTGCACAGGGCCAAGCTCCAGTCTTCCCAGTCAGCAAGAAAACACTGGAAATATAGGGTGTCCTGGGCTGCAATGTGGTCCCTCTTTAGAAGCGTGCAGAAAATACACGTCTCCAGAGCCATCTGTGGTGGCAAAGAGCCTGCAAAGCTATGACGTGACACAGTGCTTATCCTCCTTTGGTGGGGAAGCCTCCGTATCATCTGAATTGTCTAGCAAATCTGCCAGTTGTCTGACATACAAATCTGATAAATTTTATACTCAAAAAAATGTCCCCTTAATACTTTCTTAGAATAAATCCTTTTGTGTTTTCCAGAATATATTAACATATTAGCCATAAAGTAAAAATATATGGCTCAATGGACAGGACAGTGCTGATCCAACAAGTTAGGTGGCCTGCAAGAGAACTGTTTTTTCTAGTTTGTTTTTTTCTTCTTTTGTTTCAGTTCAGCAAAGTTTCATTATTACTAGATGGACTTCCCAAAGCGATGAAAAGTTTACATATATACTCCTTCACACCTCTTTGCCTCAGTTTCTTTTTCAGAAATGTGATAATGTTTTGCCTCATCCAAATCCAAAAAGATCAACATAAAGATCATGACCAAGAACTGATTTAGAGAGAATGCCTAACATGACATAACCATCAGTAATAATGAGATTTCAGATTTCTCATTCATCTCAGTCATGACTGACTTCTTGAGCCCCTCCCAACCTTCAGATGTTATATTGGTGATTCTTAGATTGTAACAAGGTGTGTTATGCTTTGTGTTACTTATTTCAGTTTTTTTTAAGGACGACAATGACATAGTGTGCCAGAGTAGATCAGCTTTGGCAAAAACTGTCCACCTACAGGATTCAATAATTAAGCAGTTTGTGCAAGAAAATGGAACAAAAAGCTGGAGAAACTACAAGGGTCTGAACTCTTCAGCTACCACAGTTGTAGAAACTCTGTTTTTCTATTTCCTGTTTTTTTCCATTTACATCTAACTGTCCACACAGATGGATGTCTCCTTTTGTTCATCACTTTCTCTCTCTTTTTTTTTTTTTTAATTTTAATCAACATGCAACCTTGTTTAGTTTCACATTACTGTCTTCCAGCTAACCCAACCAGCAATATTTTCAACAATGGTTGATTAGTGGAAATGAATAAAAATAAGTGAGGGATAATAATAAACAGACTGGGGAGGTGAAGGAATTATCAGGGAGCAAAGCCTTAACATAGCATTGCTAAGTTGTGTACCCATTGCTCCTTTGCTCTAACAAACAGCTGCATAAACCTAGGTATCTTTTCTTCTGAAACAAAGCTAAGAAGAGGGGGGAAAACAAAGCAAGGCTTCTGTGTGTATGTTGGTACGTGTTTCAGGGGAAAAAAAAATCAGGACATTGTGAGCAAACTGGCTCTGCAACGGATCGACAAGGGTTTATTATTCTGAGCAGCACTCAATCAAATGTGGCCCCTATGAACAGAGAGTAATGTTGGCGAATCATCCTGGGGGCTTTTTTTCTGTGTGTGAGTGGTATCCATCTGTCAGCTGTCAGTGCCAGTGAGAGATATACAGAGCTGTCACTTCTTGTCAGCCAGCATTTGTGAGGCCTTTTGCAGCTGCTACACAACACATACTGTCCTTATTGAAGGCCAGCAAGGAGTCTTGGAGAAGATTCTGCTGGGCAGGGTGAAAAGGGGAAGAAAGATGTCAGGAGCACTCTAGGAGAACAGCCTTGACCCATCAAAGATTTTTAACTCCACTTTCAAAATCCTATTCTTTTCTGAATATTAATGATAATAAAAGGCAGATGGGGAGCTGAGGTAGTCACACAGCTATATGCTCTGCATTTCGAGATTCAAGGCAAGTCTTACGCTCCCTTTGGTACCTTTGGAACCTGTAATAATAAACATGGTAGGATGTTGGGGTGATGCATTCCAAATAGTCCGGTGCTGTATCCTGAATGAAATGAGAAAGGGGACAGATAGTTATTCCTCCAAGGAAAAAAACCTCTATCCATCACTTCCCAGATATACATACATATATATATACATATATACACACACACACAAGATAGATATGCACGTGTGAAAAACTTAGATGCTTACCCACACGTCTTAGAAATGTTGGAGCTGTGTTGGGCTTGTGCTGAATTTAGAGCTAAACCAAAACTCAGGTTCCAAGGCACTGAAATCTTGCCAACCGTTTTGTGAAAATGTTGTCTCCAAATGTTGAAAATCCCATGAGATCAGCTGTTCCTCTGAGCTCTCCTCCACCATGGGCTGTATCAGAACCAGCTCCAGAATATGAGGCCTTGTTGCTTTGTGATCTGCTACAGATTTATAGCATTGATAAGGACCAAAAGGTTTGTGTCCAGTCTGTTTGATCTCACATTTTATCAATCACAGATGGGACTGAAATGCTGCTTTTAAGTAAAGGATCTAGATTTTAGACTATTATTATAGAACTGTAGAGTATTGTTAAAAATATGTAGGTATGCTAAACTGTTTTGCATCATTTAAAAAAAAAAAAAAAAAGAGTAATTGTTTAAATCTATTAACAACATTTTGGTTCGCTTTATATTTTTACAGCTGCCTGCACAACAAAGCTAAATTAACATGGCCAAAGTGGAAGGCAGCAGGATTAGGAGAAACAAGTACATGCTGAGCCAGGAAGCTCTAAATCCTACTCTTTACTTTTCCACTGACTGTTCAAGTTGTCTCAGGCTGGCCATATGAATTCTCCACCTGTTTCCCATTTGATGATAACATTTGATTACCACTGTCACAAGGGCACCAAGTAGATGACTCTTTCTACCAACCAACAATTCTAAAGCTCTCTACAAGTGCAAAGCTCTCTTCTTGAGTATATTGTCAAACCAAGTTGTCTGATTTCAGTTGTCGGTTCATAGTACAAAGCTAGAAACTTAGCCCTAGTTCTGCACCAATAATTTTACAAGAGTGGGAAATCAAGTGATATTAACTATTCTCAGAGTTCAGTGCAGCTTTGGAAACAAAAAAGCCATCATTTAAGCATAAGATCTCATAGAGAATTTTCTTTTAGAAGTCATCTTGCTCTTCTGATGAGATCTTTTCAAGAAATTCAGAAAATCAGGGTTAAAAATGCAGTCAAGGGTACTGTAATAAGTTTGTAGAGTACATAAGTCAATGAAGTCCTGTTTAGGGCTTGTACATACTAAATAACAACAATAACAATAACAAGATGTATAATGTAATAATTAGACAGTAGTATTACATAAAAAGATAAACAATTCATTTTAATTATTTTATATGCTTCTGTTATGTTACATGCAAACTAAATCTAAAAACCTGTAGAATACTAAAAAATAGTCAGGCTAGGTAATTATATTGCTTAGTATTTTTTACCAGAGTGACTGAGTTCCTCAGCAGACTGCTATTGTTAAGCCCAGGCAGCAAGTACTTCACTGATTCATTTTGTGCCTGTAGATTTTTTTTTTAATTTAAAAGATGCAAAAAAGATTTATAATTTAGCTTAGGGTTGCTTGAAAGCCTGCTCTGTTTGGTTACCAGTTTCAAACACATATGGTATAACTCAAATCGCTGCAAGTAAAACAAGACTGACTGTTGAATGAGCATAACACTGTAATAGCAGAATGTCTGCATTTAGCCCTTTTAACTCAGATCTGCTCACAAGCCAAAATCAAATGGGAAACAATTAGTGCCTGTCAGAAAAAGATTTCCCCCTTCCCCCTGAGAAAATCAAAAAATGCAAAAGAAAAAGAAGAAATTTTCAGCTGAAAAGTATTAATTTTACTGTGGAGGTGCTGTTTCAATGGCTCATGGGAATTGTAGTTCTTATGCCTCATGCCCCAATTCCTTTTCAATCACTTAATTCCTTATAAGACTCTCTCTTGCCCTTAGTCCCTCCTACACCCTTCCAAGACTATTTCTTTGATAGCATGGAGGATCCTACCATTTGTATCTTAGAAGACACAGGAAGCCTCATAAAAGGAACCCCATCCATAAATGATAGAAAAAGTTTGTGGCTCTGAGCAACATCTTCTGCCAAGCCCTGTGGCAAAGTTCTGAAGTTCGGGCAATGTTGTTATTTTGCTGAGAAGCCACAGATACAATCCTGCTCTCTGAGTTAAAGTCTAAAGGTGATCATGCTGCAGACTGTTAAGGCTCTGGGTGCTCCTCAATTTCATCTCCTATTTAGAATAAGGGTAGCCGAAATTCTGAGGAGTCCCTCAGGATGAACCCCTTAAATCAGGGGTGTCAAACTCACTTTCACCAGGGGCCACATCAGCCTCGTGGTTGTCTTCAAAGGGCCAAATGTAATTTTAGGCCTGTATAAATACTCCTACATTTATACATTCTGCCGTTTGAAGGCAACCACGAGGCTGACGTGGTCCCTGGTGAAAATGGATTTGACACACCTGCCCTAAATAAACTGTATTGGATGAATGATAGAAAAACTACACTGCCAAAGCGTATTATACGTGAAAGGTTTAAGCATTTCTTCTGAAAGTTGTAGGTGTGCACAAAACTACAAGGCTCACAGAAGGGAGCCCTTCCTCATGAGCCCCCTGGAAGTGTGCTGTATTATGGCCTTTGTCCACCAAAGCACAATTTGCTGGAGTACCACAGAGTACTTTGAAAGTATTTTTCTTTCCTGGGGCAGAATGAGACAAGAGTGCTTCTTCAGATAGGGGTGGTGGGAAGAACATGATAAGTATTGTTATGATTAAAAAGAATAGTGGATTCTTATAAACTTATGTTATTCTTTGTTTTGGAAAATGGCAAGCCTGAAGTAAATTAGGATTGAGACAGAGAAGCTTGTTTGCAGCAACACGCTGCCTAACATCTATTCTGGAAGTTCTAGTGGACACAAAGACAGTCTGGATTCCCTGTGTTGAAATCAAAACAGCATGATGCTCTCAGTAAAATATGGCTACTATCTGTTTTTTCTGTTAGTAATAGATTTACATATCCTATACCTCTCAAAACCAGACTAGGAGGACACTGTAGCCTTTTCAGTCCTCAAATGTTGTTTTACCTACCAAATTGTATGACTCTGCTTCCTCAATATTTTGTGTAGTTGTGAATTTTCTGTTGGGCATTTCCCTAGCCTGCCTACACCATCTGTATTTAAATAATGTGGTGTTTTTATTTACTCCCCAGACTCTCCCTGTTTCTCAGGCTTGTTTGCCATCTCTGCTGATCCTGACTTCATTTTCCCCTTCACATTCAGTTGGACTTCTACACTGGCTTCCCAGTAGACAGGCCAGCAGAAAGCATGGACAAAAAAACCCGTTGTGTGGTGCAGTACACAAACATGGTGTAGACAAAACACAGTCCCAAACAAGAGAGAGACACCTCACGACAGTGACCATAGCTCTACATTTATGTCACAGAGGCTCAGCTGTAGGGCCATCCAGCCACATGGGCCCACAAGCCTCTGTAGATGTGGTTTGGTGTCCCTGCTATACCAGGCATGAGGAAAGGGTAGAAATAGGTCTGGAGACTGACTACAGTCTTGTATGTCTCTTCATTTTCTGGCTGACGGGGCTATATAGGCTCAGCAAAAACAGGCAGCAGGGCTTAGCATGGCCAGGAGCAGAATGTCAGGCCTAGAGAGCTTCTCTGGCCTTAGCACCAAGAGCTTCCGAGTATGGTATGGAAATACTGCTCCCCCTCAGTTCACCACTAAAGCTTCAGCTATCCTTGGCGAAGATAGAATCAGGCAACTTGCAGGAAACCAGAGTACAACAATTTCAAGGTGCACAGAAGACAACAAAGCATTACTTAACTCTTGGCCTTGTAGGAGAGTTTCTGGTAGCTCAAAACTTTAATAAACTTTGCTCAGAGTGGCTGAAATTTTCCGTAGCTCAGGCTAAGTGCCTGTGGAATATTGTAGACAAAATGCGGCTGAACTATTTCTAAGTATTACGTAGTCATGCTTATAGCTTGACAATTGCCCAGCTTCATCTTCTGCATTGTGGCCAAAATGGTTGATGAGGCTCAGACACGTGTGTCTGTCAGCTTGAGACTTAGATATGCGATTGTCCCATCTAGAACATGATATTGATATAACATTGATATTATCTGTCAGTTTGAATGATTTATTTGGCTTGAGTTTGAGAATGACATAGTCATTAATATTCAATTAAGGCCACACCAAGTTAGTCACAGGCCAACACCTCATCGACAGTTTTGTTGATACAACACTAAAGAAAAAAGCTTAAAAAAAAAAAACAGAATAAGGATTTTATTGTATACTGCCATATTTATAGTCTTGTATTTCTTTGTTTTTAACTATGTTCAGATAGCTGTGAAAGGGAACAAAATATTAGCACAAATTTGAAAATCCTCTCTAAATCACTGAATATAGCTCTTCTATGCAGTAAAAATGTTTTGTGGAATGAAGATCAGTAACTGAAAGGTTAAATTTGTTATAAGCAAGTTGCAGTTACCAAGAAGTGTTATTAAAACCCAGGAAATTCAGACTTAAGGTTGAAGTTAAAAGCAACTCCAGACAGCTGTTAGGCCATGACTTCAAGGAATAGGTGTTAGTAAGATTTATTGGGCAAAATTCATCTGATTCAAACCTAGTTTAAGTCAATGGACTTTTTAAAGTTAGTGATAAGAAACCACTGCTACATTGGACAGATAAGAGACCCTGACTTTTGTTTTTCTCAGATTGTCCAAATAGAGTGACTTCAGGTGGCTTGGATATCTTAATCAGTAGCTTTTATTACTGTAGAAATTTGGATTCCTTTTTTTTCTTTATTCTTCTGCTCATTTGTCTTTCTTGATCTTAAGCTGGGCACAGCATCATTTTATAAATTTTTAGGTATTTTTTCTTGATTTACTTCCCCTGATTTTATTTCTTCCATTTAAAATACTGTTTTATTATCATCTTTCCCTGCTGTGAATATGACACTGTATAGGAGCAGGAGTAATGTTCAGGGATAGCCCAGTATGTTGTGTACCAACACTTCTTTCTGGAGACCCATGTAAATGTTCATCTTCAGTAGAGAGTCCCATGGAAGTCATCCACACTTTTTAAGGCTCAAATCCGTAGTCTGAGGTGCTTTCCTATTAGTAAATAGAAAATAGTGAATAGGTGAATGCAAATTGACCAAAGGCAAGAGAAATCCTTACTTGTTCAGAGGTCGTCCAAAGAGTCCCACTGAGTCTTTCACAACATTTTTGCCATTTCTTTTTCAAGATTCTGAAGACAAATGCAGACAGAAATTGAAAAAAAAAAAAAAAAAAAAAGTGGGGAATAAAGTATACGTATCAGCTTCACATGAAGCATATCTGAACAGCTGTCTCCCTCATGAAGTGATTGACAAAAAGAGAAAGAAAAGCCAGTGGTATTAATGTATACAGCATTCTAGATTTCCCTGGCACTATAGTAGAACAAAGAAATAAAAAAGTGGTGCAAGAAAAGAAAAAAAGTTACCCCAAAGCAGGTTGTTTGATTGCTAACAGAAGTGACAGCAATTTTTCTTGACTTATTGGCTTCGAACAGTACAGAAGTAAAAACAGTAAAACACAGGACAAGAAAGATCAAAATGTGTCTGTGCCCCCAGGATCTTCCTCCCTTTCCTTTACTTACAACCGCAGGATATGAATCACATACACCAGGGCCACCAAGCCCTAACACCTGATCTCTACTTTGCTTTCCTGGGAAAGGAGACACTCTTTTCAACTTTCTCAGTCAACATGTCACAGGGGAAAGGAAAGTCATGCAAAAATCAAGTCAGAGCTTTCCCAGTGATGAAGCATTTTTACAAAAAGCAAATGTTTTCCTTTGAATTATTACCATCTGAGTTATTTCCATGTCGAAGCTGAAGTCCAGTCGTTTGCAAGTGCAAATACCTGGAGGCAGGAAAAGGGGGAGAGGGATCGTTTCCATTTTTGCCAGTGTGTAAATCTTGTTTTTTGCTGGCTTCAGCTACCCTGATGAACTTGAACTCAGTGAAGGGCCCACTGTTTCAAGACATTAATATGATTTTGGAGTCAATAATGTATTTTCTTATATTCAACACAAGAAAGGCACAAGACCAAACAGTCTCATTTACTGTCAATGTGATGTGTAAATTAGACATTAGATGTGCACCTACCCAAAACTCCAAGCCCCCAGATGTCCACATATGTGTTTCTACTGCCTGGGTCTTTCCACTGAGAAAGCTGAGAATACATGTAGGTCTCCCTAGACTCATCGACTCATGCTTCTGGCACAGGTCTTCATCACCCCATCCTCGTCTGCCTATTTCTTTTTTTCTATTGTCTGCCCATATCATCTGATCCAGTAAATACATAGAACTAACTACATTCTGTGTTGAAAAACAGGAATACTTTCTCTTGCAGTAAGGTTAATCATGCTTAGAAATGGGCTCTTAATGCAGCATCCCAAATATCTTCCTAGAAAATGTCCTATGGGCCCTAATTATCTCTCTCCAAATAAAAAGAATTGAGTCCAGAGTTTTATATATCTATTTAGTTTTCAACTGGATTTTGCTGGTGGTTTAAATAAGCATGCTCATTAGCATCTGTCAGCTGCCCAGGCTTATTATTTCATTGCTATGTGTTGATTTGACTTTATTAAGACCTACAAGCCTTGATCCTGCCTGAAAGATGGACTCCTGAGAAGATCTGCTGCAGCATTTACGTTAGTGCCCACAGCCCTGTGAAATCTGTTGCCCTGCTCTGCACAAGGTTTTCACCTGCAGGTTTTTTTCTTTTCTTCCATCGACTGAGTCCACAGCTTCTGACTGTTAAGGCACAGTGCTGAAACATCCCCATTTCTCCAGGTTTTGATGCAAGCTGCCCATTTCTTTCTTTAGCTTAAAAGGAAGAATGGATTCCTGGAATCTGGAAGAGCAGATTACCATGTCTAACACATCAACCAAACAAGCAGCATATTTATGTCTTTCCCTGTCCTCTCCTCTTTTCCCTCTTCAACCCTTCCTCCCAAGTGAGAAATGCTAATAAGCTGTGTTATGTAGGCATAGTTTGGTATGTTCTTTGCCTGCCCCAGAGCCGGTGATTGCTTGGTACTGTAATTGCTTCTGGAGCTGCTCTCAGCACTGTGGCTTCAGCTCTGCAGACATTGCTGTGGGAGAATGGGGAGAAAATATTCCTGTGGCAGCCCATCTTCTTTTTCCAGCTTAGGGAAGGAAATTCACAAATAACTTTTGGTCATGGTTTTATAATTCTTAAATAAGCTTCTAAAGTTTGCTTGTGGGAAAGGGTGACAGACTAGAGAGTGAAAGAACTACGCTTGGGCTTTCCAGCTGATTGTGCAATGGAAATGCTCCCCTAAGAAAGGCTTGCCAAGTATGTGAGCTTTCTTTTTAAATTCTTATAAAACATGATTTTCCTTTCAAATTCTTATAAAACTTCATCAGCCCAAATGGTGTCAGAGTGCCTTCCCTGGGCACTGAGTGATACAACCAATCACTAGTTTATTCAGTTCTTTCTTTTCCATCTTTTCCAAATTTCTCCCCTCTTTCTTTCTCTGCTCCAGAGGAAGCCTTTCATTTTCCATCCAGGTCTTGTCACACCTTGTTACAATGCTTTTCAGTCCAGCTCTTGTCTCCCAAATGCTGTGGGGTCTGCTAATATTCTGGAGATGGAAGATCATTGCAGATGGTCCCCAGCTGAAGGAGGCCTGAGACAAGAGCTGAGGGGTACCGGGGAGGGAACGACCCAAAGGAGCGTGCAGGAAGCCCGGTGCTGTTGGGCAACCAGAGGTACCTGACACCAGGGCCAGTCTGCAGCCTAGCCTTGCCTGCAGCCTCCTCAAAGTTGTCTATGATGGTAACGGAGACCAACTCTTCTCCAGCAGTCAGGCAGCAAAAGGGTCCAGACCATGTCTTGTGCCAAAGCAGGGCTGAAGAGGTAAACGACGTTTCCTCACAAGAGGTAAAACTGCTCCGTATCATGTACAAAGGGTTAGCTACAATTTAGCCCCACATCTTTCCCTGAGTGACACATACCCACCAGGACTGATGAGCTAATTCCAGCCTGAGAAAAATTAACATCTGTGTATTGAAGAAAAAAATGCTGAAGCAACAAACTGCTATGCCACTTGGCCTGGGACAATGAGACATCAATAATCTCATATTTTAAGTCCTTTCACCTAGCAATGTTTGCAAGCTCTGTCCATTAGCCCTCCTTCTGCCCCCCAGTGCCACCTCTAGAAATGATGAACTAAAATTCAGTTTGAGATCACACTTATTCCTGCATCCAAATCCATCACATATTATAGCCTCTCATGTTAGCACAAACATCCTTTAGAATGAAACTTTCCTATTACCATTTCCATTACAGAATCATTTCATCTGTAATAATTTTCCATCAGAGGCTGGAGAGGAGTCTGCTGCAGCTTTACCTGCTGTTCATACCAGGCACGATTGAGAGATACCATTTTTCTTTGTGTTTGAAACCAACAGGAGGAGGAAAAGGGTCTATAAATACAGGTGATCAAGAGTATTTTACATCTAGCAGTATGCTGTGAAGCCCACCTGTAACAAAATAGGAGAGCAGAAGGGCAGGGGGGGTGAGATTTAGGAAAAATAGGAGTAGAATTAATCCTTCAGGCTGAACTGCCTCTGCGGAGCACAGCTATACAGTCCTGCTGACTCGAAGGGCCATTATTCAAGGGTTAAATGTCACTCAAATCAACCTCATTATGAACTGAGGGATGAGGAGGGGCTCGGGGGAGACACTGCTTTCTTATGCATTTCCAATTGAGCCGCTCTGGCCTGGAGATGACCCGCCGCACGATTTTTAAATTATCTCTGTGCGCGCTCTGCTTGTTTTGGAAATGCTCTAAATAAAAATAATGGACTGTCTTTTAATAAGTCTCATTGTGAAGATTCCACATATCAAACAACGCAGCGCAGCTTGGAGGCAAGCGACGGGCATGTGTGATCTAGCTGGAAGAGAGACAAATGGTGATGGGAGCAACTCCATCTAGGGACCGCTGACAAGAAAATGGCATTCGCAAACTGACACATCTGTCAGGGTGGAGAATATTGGCACCTGTCACGCAATTTCAGTCATGACTTTTAATAAAGCTGCTTTCCCTTAGGTAAAATTGGAACTTGACTGTAATATTAGCTGCAAGCACGTCTTGTTTTCCCCTTCAGAGCTCTTTTGTACGTGAGACGTTTCAAATGAATCTTAAAGCTGAAGTAATGATGTTTACTACTTCTTTCCTTAGCCCCCCCCTCTTCTCTTTCCAAGTCTGGATTTGAAAGAGATGTTGTGCTGAGTTTTTTTTTCTTTGCAAAATGTCTCCCCTTCATCTACCAATACCAGATTTTTTTTGTATGTGAGTGTGTGTGCGCACGAGTGTGTGTAGCGCTTTTTCTCTATCACTCTTTTTTTTTTCGCTTTCCTCCTCCTTTTCAGCTGGGCTGTTGTTTGAGTGAATTTAGCCTGGGGAAGCATGTATATCATAAAAACTGCGTTGGGATTTGTTGGCTGTCAGTCAATAAATCAGTCAGAGTTTAATTACCAGGCATGTGATGGGAAGCGGTGACAGGCACCAGGTCTGTTGGATAGCATTTCTTATGGGGCAGCCGCTACTAAAAACAAAAAGTTAGAGAGTACGTGTGCATGAGTAGATGCCGGATGGGAAGAAGGGGGAGAGATGGAGGGGAGAAAGGGGGAGAAGTGGGAAAGGAGGAGGGGGGAAAGGAAAAGTTGAGGAGTCTTGCAGCTGGAATCTGCTACTATGAAGTGGGGGGGAAAGAAATGTTTTGTGTTCTTAAAACAAAGACTATGAGTGTTTGTTTCAGGACAAAAAATAAGGTTTTTAACTGAAGCGTTCCCACGTTTTGCTTGAAATATGTCAACATGTTCTGAGTGTCGCCTGATGACTGTATTAACTTTTGCTGCACTAAAGTGCACCCCTTTGTTTAATACTTGCAAACATTTTATCAGAAATATTTTTTTTAAATAAAAGAAAATAGCTACAGTTGAGAGACCACATCAGGGAGATGGGACTGGAAGGAGCTGGAGAACTATTGTATTACAAAATGACATAATGTGTTAAAGGACCTTTCACAAAGTGAGAGCAAAGTTTTTTAATAAAATATGAAGGTTATATAACATTCCCAATGAGGAAATCAATAACCTGTTCTTTTTTTTTTTTTTCCCCCCTCCTTCTTCTTCCCCCTTTTTGGAGGTTTTCCAGGATGTCTGACCATGGAAATCATGTACAGTTGTTTTTTTTTTTTTTTTCAAAGGCAATTCATACTTGACATGGTTTTTATTTTTGACTGGTGATGAGAGATGTCATCTTCTTCCTGTCATATGCCATGAAGCATTATGTGGAGATACCACAGGATGTTTTGACTGAAAAGATGCTCTATTTTCTTTTAACTATTCTCCTGTGGTGTGTCTCAGTGTGTGTTTCAGAAATCTTTTGTCCACTTCAAGGCATTATGGGTAATGGACACAAAAGTCTCTGGCTTGAGGTAGTATAGCTGCTCCTCTCCTGGCAAATCATTTGTCCGTAAACACGAGGGAGAACAAGTGATTTGTGAGAAGGGGAGGAAAATGTTCGGCAGAAGAAGAGCTAGTTACAAGTGGACTTCAGTTGGTGAAAACTTAGCTGAAAAAACATAATTGTTCAAATTTCATAGAAACGCCTCCACACACACAAAAAAATGTCAGACTGAATATGGAACTTTGCTTTATTTAGACAACTAATTTAAAGAGTGACCTTGTTAAAAAATAAGAGAAAAAAAAACCCAACCTGTTTTGCTCAGCTAGGCAGACTCCCATGCTGACAGCCTGTTTATCTCCTTGTCAGGTTGCTCCACAGCTGCCTCTGTGACTTCATCTATGTGACTCTGGATGCCCAGCAAGACCTCCTGGAGTTCACCTGCAGGACCTCTTCGCTTCTATACTTTAAGTTGCTCCTGTCATGTCCAACTGACTGCATGTAAACTTCCTATCATTTTGCCCCTACCCTCTGTCAACTTTTGTCACTTCTCTTAGATGGCAAATTCCTTGGAGCAGAAACCTTCCTTCTTTAATGCTTTGCAAGTGTCTAGTGTACAGTGGTGTCTACTATAAATGTGTAACAGTAACTCTAGACTTTACATTGAGCAAGTATTCAAACCATATGGGGTGCAATATATAGACCTGGGTTGTGGAAGACATCTCTCAGTTGCATTTGCAGAGAGTCAGAAAAGGGAGAGTTTGGAGGGGAAGAAAGTAATTTGGGGTGGGAGGGGTTACAGTCACCTGAAGATTTACATTCAATTAAAACTTTTTTGAATATTCCCCTTCAATGAGCTTTCCTTCCCCTTTCTTTCCCTTTCTTCTGATGGTAGTCTGGGGATTTTGCAGGAGAGAAAAGCAGTTTTGAAATTAATGCCTTATTCCCTTTCCAATGAACCACCAGCAGCACTGGGTTAGTCAATCTGAAAAGGCTTCAGCACTAAATGTCTTGTGGATCTAAAGAAAAATAAATATATACCTATTTAACCCTTCTCCTTGGAGGTGTTTTCTCCATTCCCTAACCCTGCCATGGTTATTTTCTAAGTCCCATAGCAGATTTTCTTACAAACTACTGGAAGATCCCAAAATGTCCTTCAAGATTAGTTTGTCCAGCATCAGTAAAATTCGTTCAAATAGCACAGTGGTTAAAAACTTGCTAAACAGACCCCACGGCAGCGCCAGCAACCTGAGTCTGGTGGGAACTCAGCTGGTCCACAGAGGGCATCCCACCAGCTCCTGCCATCAGGGTGTCCCAACTGCCCCAGACAGCATGCAATTTCATTACACCAAGTTTGCCCTGCATGGAATGGCTCCCTAAATCCCAGTGCCATGTCCAGGCCTGAGGAAAGATTCACAAGGGACTCCGGTGCCTGATGGTGCATGAGACTGGCCAATGTCCATGCTAAGCACTCCCCAGCATCAGTGAGGGATATCCACCTGATGCCAGCGGTGGCTGGGAAACAGGGAATCACGGAAAAAAATTCATAAGTTCTTTAACCACCTGCTATGCACCAAAGCTACATGGAAGCCATCAAAGTTGAAGCCTTAAGGCTCATCTGAACACAAAAATAATAAGTGAACACAGCAGATTGGCTCTGAAGTTGTAAGTCAGAATCCACCTCCTGAATGAGTCACTCTGGCTATTAACGCAGTGTAAGAATGTCAAATTATTGTAATCTTTGTCAGAGGTCAACCTACATTAGAACAGCAGCTCAACAGACATAGGATAAATGCCTGTTAATAATATAGGAAAGCTGCTTTTTGTGCTGCTGATAATTAACTTTACTCTACAAACACTTGCCTTTGCCCTGCTGCTCTCCTCCTTGGGCAAGCGTGAGTGCTGGGCTCCGCCAGTGTGGAGTTTGTCTTCATCACAGGCCTGCATTGAGGCACCGCTATCTTCACAGGCATTGCAGGATAGGTGCTGACAGTTTTCATTTGTGAGATTTTACACCTTCCAGCTTCAGTTTTGAGTTTTCAAATAAAATCCTTCAAATGCAGTTGACTTTTCATTAGCTTTAAATCACAATCAGGAATTTTCCTGGATTTCCACAGAAAAATATTGATGCTCAGGACTACTTAATGTACCTTCTGCCTACCAGAAGATCACCCATGCCTCCAAATGTAAGGAAAACTATACTCTTGTCAAGCAATTACTTAGCTGCCTAAATTTGTGGAGCAAATTTACAGTTGGTCGCAAGGAGTGGGCAGGTTTGGACATAGGAATCTGGTCCAAGTCTGCCCCTGTGAGACTGAAGAAACTTGCCAGAACAAGGCATAGACTTCTTGTTAGTGGCAGAAAACAGAAAGCAGGTAAACAGAAAGCAGGTAAACTTTCCCTATCACTGCAATTTTCTGCAAATGTTGTTCTCTGTTCTTCTCAATAGGCTGAAGAAAACACACTCCTCATCTGCTTTTTTCTACTTTCCTTTGATACCTACCTGTCACATTCAAAGGAGAAGGAATGTCTGATACATCCTGTGTATGGGCCAAAGGCTTCCTTAAAACAGCTCCACCCCTGAGGGATATCTTGCACAGTTCTGTGAGCCGAAGGACCTGACCCCTGAACCAAAGCACTGGTGCTGAGAGGGTAGATTAAGGGGCCCAGGTCTAATCTCCCAGATTTCCCTATAACCAAGTGCATTAATTGATATTTATTTAGGGAAGTATGTGATGGCCTCTAGTGGTGCACACTGTAGGCAAACACAGAAACATCACAGCTTCTCTGTTTTTTGAGTGGCACTAGAAGAAAAGTGTTCTGGATGTACTGACACAGGTCTATTGTTACCGTGTGAGTAACAAGACAGCTCCATGGCAGACGGGCCGGCTCTGTTTATAACATTCTTCTTCCCCTCTCCTCCATGCTCTCAGAAGGACACAGCACACACTGGGAGCAAGTGCAGAAATTGATATTTAGAAGTGACACATTATATCCTACAGATTTCCTGTGAATACCGCACTGTGTTCCTGTGTCCACATCAGGGAATGACAACAGACTGACATCACCGTGGTTTTCTTTTCCTGCTACCCACTAGGCACAGACCATGCTCAGAAACAAAACCTTGATTTGGTTCTTTTCTGCTGTGTTTTACCCACTAGGCACAGATCATGCTCAGAAACAAAACCTTGATTTGGTTCTTTTCTGCTGTGTTCTGTTGTGTTTTGTTTTGTCCCCTCCCCCCCCCCCCCACCCCCTTTTATCACAGTATATTGATTGCATCATCAGATCAAGACCATGGCAGGAGAACCAAAGCTATGAGACATTTCCTCCTGGTGATGAGGTGGACTGAACCTCAACAGCACAAACAGGCCAAGGCTTCTTGCTGTGAGTACAGCCTCTGCCATTACTACAGTGAACGTGATAGCCATTAACTAATCATCATCAGAAAAAATATAGCGCTCTCTCCCTCCTCCACTGCACACCAAGGCACATACCATATAAACATCATAAAGGACACAGCAAGAGAGAAAAAACACACTAGAGGCCATACTAAACCACATATAACCCTGATTTGAGAAGAGACTGTTATTCAAAGCAGTGAAAGCTTTCATATACTGTATGGCCAGAGAGTCGGATGTTTTCTCAACAGTTTCCTAAGCAATAATACATAGATAAAGAGGCTGGAATCTGCCATCCCCTTTATAACATATGCACGTCTATTTATGAAGACACTTAAGCATGGATTTAGTAAGTCCAAGACAAAGCTCTAGAGGCGGCTGTCTCTTTAAATCCGTCTCCTACCAAGTGAAATTTGTGGCCCTGATGAATGGCAGAGCAGAGTCATCCATAAAAGGGCAGAGGAAAATCACACTCATTTGCATACAGTAATTATTCTCTGAATCAGGCCACCTTTATTGCTGCCAGAAAATCTACTGTCAGCATCACTCTATAGATCATGTTGGAAAAGCCAGCAGCTGAGGAGCAGGCTGGTGGCTTGGGACCCACTGGCCACCCTTGCCACTGGGGTAGGCTGTGCTTCATCATGGGTACCCATAGGTCCATCTTCTTTCGGGTCATGTCACAGGCATCTTCAGCAACATAACAGGAGGGTGAATGTCTGCACCCAGATAAAACCGAGGTGGTGGAAGCTGCGTGGCGTGGCTGGGGCAGTTCTGAGCTGCACTTAGATAGACAGGATACTTTTTTCACCTTTTTTCCTTCCCATGTGACATTATCTTTAAAAAAATAAATAAAAGAGCAACATTGTACAGGTGTGATAGCATAACATCAGCTTATTGGTCTGTTGCCTATGCTTATGCTCCTGTTTGCCTCCATGTCAGTGAGCACTGGTGAATTAAAAAAAGCAATCGATGACTGGCATTTCAGCCAGCTGGCAGGAGAAGTAATGGGGGAAAGGGCACAGACAGGGACTGCAGAGGCAAAAACCTACAGGAACCCAGAATCATCAAATGAACAAAGATCAATGGGGCCAGGTTCTCATCACAGCACCAACAACCCTGGCAGCTGTCTGGGAATCCTCTCTCAGGTCTTCTCCTGATTCAGCAGGGTGGCCACAACACACAGCATGGAAATAGAGCTTATTTGGGTACCCTCGGGTAGCTTTAGGAGCAGCACCTTCCCATCTGTGTATTTCTGTCTACTTGCGATGCTACCAAGGAACTGAAGTCTGTTAGAGGCTCCATAGCAAGTATGTCCTTGGCACGAATCCAGTTGCGATCACACTTCTTGTGATACCAAAACCTGACATGCAGAAAACATGCACTCCCAGTAACGAGTTGTGAAGATGAGAGCAGTTTGGAGCTGGAAGCTGTAACAGCAGCTTTGGTGCCAGAGCTGCAATTTGCCACACTCCAGAGAAGGCCTGCCAGCTACCACCCGACACAAGCGCTCTCCACCACTGAGACAGATGGGAATAGAAGATCGACTGTCCTCATTTTGCAGGACCTGTCCACTGTCTCAGGTGTGTTTGAACAGCAGTTTGATCATAGGCCCAAAATCACAATAAAATCTAAATTCATGTCTCCTGCTCAGGGTGGCTGCAAGTGACCTTAGGGAGTCAGTGTGGATATGAGCTTCTCATAAGAGTGGGTGCAAGGACTTCCTGGAGAAGCATTATCCTGTATTCTACACACCTCAAGGCATCATCAGTTAGCAAATCCTTCCTTGAAGACATGTAATTTTGTAAGCCACAAAAAAACCAACAATATGATAGTGAATCAAAAATTTAGGAATCCTGTGTCCAAACACCACAGCCTGCATCTTCTGTTCTGTCCTAGGAGGTCTACACCTAGAGGCAAAATGGGGATCATGTGGTGACTTCTCAAACACTGTAGTAGGGTTGCTTGTGTATTATGTTAGTGGTGAGTTTTGTTCAACATTATCAGTGGCTATTGCAAGCATGTGGTGTGAGAAAATTGAGTAAGAAGTACACTAGAAACTTCAGGGAATGAAAAGTGTTTTAAAACTCTCCCTGACCCCACTGATAATTATTTTTATTTGGTTGACCGCAAATATCACGAAGTTACAATTTTTCTCTACACTCCCACCTCGATTAAGAGACAAACTCAGTACCTTTAAATTTAGTGTAATTTGTGATCTAACCAAACACTTTGGGCTTCCAAACAGCCACAAACACCTAAAAATCATTCTTCCAACATATTTTAGTTAAGCCAAAATGAAAACTTCATGATATAACACAATGGCTTTTCACTGTTGCCAGCAGGTACCTTCAGCATTATCATATCGTCCAGTTACTGAGGGGCTGTTTAAATAAGGATCTTTTTTAACCAGCCAGAGCTACTGAGCTTTTACAGATTTTGTTAGCCAACTGTTTTATGCTTCAGATCTATAGCAAAATTTTCAGTCAAAGCAGGACCTAGTTTTTTCCCCAATAAGTTAGAGGCGATAGAAAGCCATTTTGAATTGGACAGTATTTGCTGTGCTCAGGTGTATAACAATTAGCATAAAAATGTCTACAACCTATGACAGCTTCATGAATCTTCATTGACCTATTTAAAACAGACTGTACTTCACAGTCCTGTTTCCAGAGCAGGCATCTGTCCACATCAAGTCCACAGTCACCAATTTGTTCTTTTGCCCCTTGTCTGATTCCTCAGGAAGGGAATATAGCAGGCCAGAGGGAGACACCTAGTCTAAAGCAAATTTCTGCTGACCAGAACACATCCAGCCATGTGCACGAGATAGGCTTTTCCCTCTCTGAGGCTGGCAATAAGGTATTTTGCAAACATTAAATTAACTTAAATAAGAAGCAGCAGAAAGAAAAAAAGGAAAAAGAAAAAAGGAAAAAGAAAAAAGGAAAAAGAAAAAAGGAAAAAGAAAAAAGAAAAAAGAAAAAAGAAAAAAGAAAAAAGAAAAAAGAAAAAAGAAAAAAGAAAAAAGAAAAAAGAAAAAAGAAAAAGAAAAAAGAAAAAAGCAAAGGGAAAGGGAAGAATAAAAGAAAAAGAAAAAGAAAAAGAAAAAGAAAAAGAAAAAGAAAAAGAAAAAGAAAAAGAAAAAGAAAAAGAAAAAGAAAAAGAAAAAGAAAAAGAAAAAGAAAAAGAAAAAAAGAAAGAAAAAGAAAAAAGTGAAAAGTCAGCATTGCTGAACAGTGCTTTGCCTAAAGCTCTGTCAAAGTATCTGACCCCTGACAGATCTCAGTTAAAGTCATTTAAATGATGTAAGGGATATAATTTTTTTTAAGCAAGTGGCACCAGCTCATGGCTTTGCTGTTTATTAGAGGACGAACCTGCTGATATTGGCTTGTTCAGATAAGCGCTTATAAAACCACACCGATATATGTGTTTGCATTCTTCTTCGGGTAAAAATTTGTCAGAGAAGAAAGGCATTAAACCCGTCACCTCAGATAAAGATCAGATATTTGATTTCAAACAGAAGAAAGCAAATATTCCACTATAGGCTCCGTTAAACCCTTGAATATCCCACAGAAACTGTGGGACAGGACAGGCAGCCAGTGCTGCCCACGACACTCACCACTGCCTTGCAGCCACTGAGTTTCCTTGGGGAACATGATGGCTCCACATTGTTTCTTTCCCTCTTCACTGTCTCTCCAGCATTTGCAAAACAGAGTGCACCAGCTGCCCACAGAAAGTGGTGTTGTTCAAAACAGAAACTAGGTTAGATATTTGTTTACAGTCCTGGTGCCACTGCTGGGTCTACCTTTTTTTTAAAATGTACTTTCAGGGCATCTGAAGGGGAAGAGGTGCTCAGATCCTTTCCACTGAAGTGAGAGACTTAGAGTACTTTAGAGACATCTCTGTTGTTTCTCCGACAACAAGAAGATGCACCATTCATCTGTACTCCTTTCCCCCTCAGCCAGATGTCCACGCCGCAGCTGTTGAAAATGTCCAGTGGAGTAACGTTATATTCCGAATTAAAAGTCTGTGGCAAATCTACCTATTTTAATACCTGAAAGCAAACTGAAAGCCTCCCATACGTAAGTGGCTTAGAGGGAAGTGGGTAAACTTTACTTAAAAACAAGGAGATAAGAAGAAGCAGCAGAAATCAGCCCCCTGTTTCTAAACACCCTTATGTATAAGTCAGGGGTTAAATGATATGAAGGCAGGGTGTAATAAGAAGTGCTAATAAATATTTTCATCTGGAAAATCTGATCTGTGCAAGCCTGGGAATGTAACTATGAGGCAAACTTTTATGGTCTCCGGTTCGAGGCAGATCGTGTGGAACATTTGGAAGCATGCGAAATCATGCCACACAAGTGTTTGCTATATTAATCAAACAGCACAATAGTTGCCTGGATACCCACATCATTTCATCAGCTGTGGTGGCCTGTTACCAGTTTTCAGAAAATGAAATGTGACCCCTGAGGACTGTAATTGGGTGAGTATAGTAATTTAGGAATGTTCAGGGGATCTGGAAAATCTGTCCAGCCAATTCGCTTACAGCCAGCCATGGCAGAAGGGTATTTCAGCACTGAAGAATCACACACGGTGCCTGTTATCAGTGCAGATACCCAGTACCTTTCCTTTGCCTGTTTGCTGCTCGGTGCCAGTTACGATGAACTCCAGAGTCCTAATGAGCCTAGAGATAATTTTCTTTAATGAAGGATTAAGGCTGTGCCTTAGAATACTTGAAAAAGGGTGAAAAAACATAAAACCTAGTTCTGCTGACAGAAACTATGGTGTATTTGCAATATAAACTGCTGTATCCTCTTGTACAGAATGTTTGTTGTGATATAACTTGAAACATAAAGGGCAGTGATCTCATATTTTAGCACAGGAAGCAAAAGCCCTTCAGGCTTCATCCAACCTTGTGGCATTTAGTTTAACCCAATGTAACCTGATGCAGTTTTGGGACAGGTAAACTGTGTGCATGTTTTAATCACATTTGGGCTATGTAACCAGTCCGAAGTTTGGGTCAATAGAGTGATGAATTCTCTAGCCACACCATCTTTAATACCAACTGGGCTGGTTATTAATTTTTTTTTAATTTGTGCTGTTAAAGGCCTATATAATTTGTAACTTTGATCATTTGTTTTTTAAAAGCTCAGAAATGTTCACACACTTTAATCAATTCATTTTCTTGGGGTAATGAAATTATTGTGTGCTGTTCTCGTAATGTATACAGGGCACAACTGTTTACAAATCTCTCATTTACTCTATTCCTAACAAGTTATCAGGCCTCCTGTTTCTGTGGCAGCAGATTGCATTAGATGCACAATATAGGAATACTAAAGGGCAGAAGACGACCATATGCTTTATCATAGGCTGCCTTTTAATCCCTGAAATATCAAATCATCAGTGTAATCCTTCCAGTCTACTTAAGAGTGGTCTGTTATAACCCTGGAACTGGGATGGAGGATGAAAGAAGGCACAGGGCCAGAAGTACTGCTAATGTAAATCAGTGCTCTTCCACTGATTTCAGCGATAACATCTTTAACACCAGCTGAGATTAATCCCAGATTGTTCAGCTCAGTGGTGTTAAAAGAAAAGGTGGGCTTCTCAGAGACTGTTTTTCAGGTCAAACACTGGTAGTACTTTATTCAAGTATGAACCAAACCATCTGAACTGTTCTGAACATCGCTAGATGTAAATTGTTGAAATAAGGTTATAAAAATTCAATATGCCTTTCTTTGGAAACTTCCTCTAAGGTATATTCTAAACTCTTTCAAGCAGAATTCATCCTCCATATTGCATAAAGACAGCAAAAGTGGTTATATTCCATGTTTTGATTAGTACTCATCTGGGAGGCTTGATTCAAGACAGTTTTGGATTGCAACTGTTCGGATTGTTAGGAGGCTTTTCAATTGTTGCTTTAAGTGTTGCCACTCAGCTGGCA
Source organism: Streptopelia decaocto (assembly GCF_964273445.1). NCBI lineage: Eukaryota > Metazoa > Chordata > Aves > Columbiformes > Columbidae > Streptopelia > Streptopelia decaocto. The sequence continues at coordinate 62,066,620 of NC_138655.1, forward strand.
AATGCTCCAGCAGGCATGGCTGGACATTTTAATTCTGCTGCCAGAAATTACATCCTTCTATGACAATTCCAGCTGCAGTCAATGTCCTATTGCCATTCCCTTGGCAAGTTACCCAGGAGATTTGTAGTTGGTTGTCCATAGGATAGCTGCCTTCTCTAAAGTTTTTGGTGATCATTGCAGATGTTCATTTGTGGTTCTGCAATACACAGTGGCATTCCCAAGAAGCTATCTTATCACACATAGTAGTGTTTCAAACCAACTTAGGTTAATTCAGCAGGGAGGCTGTGTCCAAGAATATTTCAAAAGAGCCAGGATCAGGCTGCGGGGACATTAGAAGTGCAACTTTTCAAAGTGAACAGTTGCTTCTTCTCATTCAAGGCTCACCAACAGCATTCGAGTGGGACTTAAGAGGTACACTGATACTGTACATAATTAGCAGCGTGGCTCTGTTATATATTGGATGAATTTTAAAACGACAAGTGGCTCTTCCTAAAAGAAACAAATCCAGGAAGAACCATACATCTGATGACAGGTTGCCTAGCCTATCCATGACAACAAACACAACTTTAAATAGTCTGTGACAAAGTATTTTAAATTGTTTTTGGAAAGTATTAACAGAAGTTACTTAAGGTTTTTTGTATGAAACGTCTTGTTCGTGAGCCTTCTGAGAAACAGCTGGGGAACAGAAAACCTGCCTCTTTAGCTGATTTTATAAATATTCTCAGCTTCCATACTGTATGTTATTTTATTGATATACCCTCACTCCAGAAGGCAGATTTCTCTGCAACAAGCCTTTCTTACCCCTAAGAAAAAAAGAAACAGCTGAAACAAGAAGATGGGTGCATAATACAGGGCTCCTCTGAGGCAGACATTCCTACAATTTTTCAGAGGTTTCTGCAAAACAATATTTAATATTCTCTGTACTGGAGAAGAAAAAGACTAAATTTGAAACATCTCTGTACTCACTTCTAAGAACCAAGAAATTTCCAGCCATGATGCATGGCAGTCCAGAAATGAAGAAAAAGTTAAAAAGTTATATGGGTACTAGCAACAACAAGAAAATCCTAGAAGCTACTGAAACTTATGTTGATCACATAAATACTCCTATTAATGTAGTGCCTAAAACAGGAATATAATAGGAACATGATAGTGGAGGGGTGTGGAGGGAAGAGAAGATAAATTAAATTGTATTAGAAACCAGGTGAAAAAAAATTCCTAATGATTTTGTGATTTCATTTATTTTTCTTTAGCTAAATTTCCAATGAAGAAGCTATGATCTTGAAATAAATGCTTTTCAGAACAATGCTCTGAATCTCTTTATTAATTTTAGCCAATGAATTACCTATGAACTGTTTGCTGAATGTGCTGGGTATTTGTGAGTCAATATTTGCACAGATATTTGATCCTCCCAAGTCATATGGTATTATATTATTGGTTTTATGCAAGACCTCCACAGAATACCATAAATTAGAAATCATTTCCTAAAAACACTGGTAGGCAGAAAAAAATTACCAGCTCGGATATTTGCAAGAAAAAATGGCCACAGATTCATGAATCTTAAGAATTTTTGCAGCAACATTTTGAACTATATTTTCCTCTATTTTGACATATATAGGTTGTCGTCACAGTAGGTAAAAGCAGTTCTTGCTATTCTTGACCAATATGTCTTAGAGTTCTGTTCATAAATATATTGACCTTCATTTTAAAAGTAGTTACATTACTGGTAAGTGTCTGTTCAGAGTCTCATCTGAGGACTAGAAATTTTCTGAAAATATCTAGGCTATGTTTATTTATATTAATTTGTTCTAGTCTCAACAGCTTTAACATATGCATCTTGATCCTCTTTTGAGCATGAATAGCAAATGCGTTTTGGGGGCATCTGGGGTATTTTTTATTTTGATAAGACCTCAAAGTTTACAAAGGTGAAACTACAAGAAGGGCACATCTCATCTGTGGTTTGTTCCATGTTTTGTAACCAATTTTTATGTACAGGAAGTTGCAGGAAAACTGAGCAACACAATGTAATCGTATCCTGCCACACATGGGCAATACAGACATTTATAAATTAATAAGAATCATATAACCAATAATGGACCAACCTGGTGATCTGCTCAAACTAATTTTCTCTGCTCAAGAGCAAATAATCCTTTTCCTGTCCCCATAAACTCCCTTTGTACAGAGGTGATGCCAGAAGACAATAAGGTCTGCTTGCCTACCTTCTGTGTTCTTGTTATGGTTTCAGCTGGAACAGAGTTAACTTTTTTTCCTAGTAGCTGTTATAGTACAGTGTTTTGGATTTATTAGGAGAATAATTTTGATAACGCACTGATGTTTTAGCTGTTGTTCAGCAGTCAAGCACTTTTCAGCTTCTCATGCTGTGCCAGGTGCTCAAGAAGCCAGGAGAGAGCACGGTGAGGACAGCTGACCCTAGGTGACCAAACGGATATTCCATACCATACGACGTCATGATCAGGATGTATTTTGGGAGAAGCTGCCCAGGGGAACCACTACTCCAGACCTGGTTGAATATTGGCTGACAGGTGGTGAGCAGTTGCATTGTGCATCATTTGTTTTATATATTCTATTATTATTATTATCATTATCAGTATTTTCCCTTTCTGTCCTATTCAGCTGTCTTTGTTTTAACCCATGAGGTTTACCTTTCTTGCAATTCTCCTCACCATCCTACTGGGCGGGAGGGAGCGGTTAGTGAATGGGTGTATGTGGTGTTTAGCTGCTTGCTGGGTTAAACCACAACAATTCTGTAAACCTGTGTGAACCTTCAATTAGCCAGGTAAGAGAGGTGAAACCTCCACCCTTGCCCCATTCCTTCTGGCTCTTTTTACTGCAGCATGTAGATCTTCTGATGGGTTTCTCAAATCTCTCACTTCGTTTCCCTATCTTAGCCACTTTGGTCTGTTCTAATAGTGTTTTTCACTGAATTTCCTTGGTGGCTTGCCAGACTGCAGGATCCTATACTTAAGAACATTCCCTTTTTATGCCCTGACAAATGTCCTTCCTGTTTACCTGCAGCTGGAGCAACATGTTCATTCAGAGGCCAGCCAGTCCTGTCTCCATTCTCCATTCCAGCCCATGCAGAAATTGGGGCAGAGTTCACCATTTTATATTGATGACTCTAATTCCTTCACAGAAATCTGTTGAGTGCATAGATAGGCCTATTTCCGTGTCGTTCCACTGCATCCAGACCAAGAGAAGATGCCCTCTGGCTGTCTTACTGCATCTCCTTCCAATGTCCATTTTCACCAAATCCTGGATTACCAGCAGACTCCACAGGATTAACAACAAATGATGAATTTTAAAAAGTACTTAAAATGTTATTGTAGCCAAATTTTTGAATGTCAGAATATCAGACTTCTGACATTTCAGAATTTAAGGAAATATAATTTGAGGGAAACAGTAAACAAGAAGTACTTTGATTGTTTAAGCGCTTGGCTCTGGAGGGCTTTTAGTGTGATGCTTTGGATAGAAAAGCATCGTTCAGAGGGTGAACTTCTTCCTCAGTTCTTGCTGAAGTTGTTTGGCCATAACTTGGGGGGACATTTTCCTCTCTTTTCCAGATGTGGACAAATTACCAGAGAAGTGAACACACCACAGACCATAAAGTATTCCTCTCCTTTCCTTATTGATGTGATCGGGCTAACCAATTCACCTTCACCCCGATGTGATCTGGCTAACCAATTCACTTTGAACATCCATTATTACACTGATGAGGTCTGACTGGCCGCCCTTACTGATTGACAAGAAAAAAAGAGCCTTCTGAATATGATTCTAATCTATATTCCAGGCAAAGAAAAAAAAGCAAGAGGAAAAAATTAATTCTGTCTCCTTAAATTTTAGAAATTATGACAATTATGCCTCCAGGTTTTTAATTTTCAATTTACTGATGTGGTAAAGTACACTAAGTCACTTGACCTCCCTAAGAAGCAGTCTTGTCCTACTGTCCTCATAGGTATCTGTGTCCATCTGGCAGAGATATTGTAATTCAAATCTTAAACTACAACTGACTGCTGAGCTGTGAGCTGTGCTGCTTTCATGCACCCTGTCATTTCCTCTCCCTAACTTCAAAAGACTTAGAAAAATGCAAAGGGAACAGTATCATATGGCGAATTCTGTTTATGTGACATGGCTTAGTCATCCTGATTTACATCACCCTGCCACCTAAACAGACCTATTCACAATGCATAGCTGTCACTCAGGCTGAACCTTAGATTACTGTTAATGTTTGCAAAGGCATGGTTATGCAAGACTACACAACAGTACATCAAGTACAGAGCCCAAGGCCAATAAAACTCAGTCCAAACTGACCTGCAGATTCTCAAACTTCTGCTCTGCATACTGATGTATCTGATTACACTAGATAGATGAATACAACTAACATTTTAAAAAACATATATTTTTTAAAACAGGCCAACTTATTTTCACGCAGGCTGTCGTTCTTCCCTCATGTTGTCAAAAAACACCATGTACCCAGCTTCTATGAAAAGAAGGCAGGCTAGGTGTGCTTGCAATTAGAATAATGTTTCTTCTTTAATTTCTGTATGAAGTCACTATAGCAATTTTATAGATGGGAAGCTTTAGAGCAGTGGAATGAAGGACAGGATATTTAATAAGTAATGAAACATCAACAGAAAAGCAGCTTACTCCACAGATGTGGGGCAAAAATGTGAAGTTTAAAATCAATTTGATTAACATTTACCTGAAGCTCTGGTCTGATTAACTATCATGCCATTCACTCCCTCTTCCTCACTCCTCCAAAAACGAGCACAGCCATCAATAAGAAGGGGATACAAGGGATGGTCTGGAGCAATCTGATGCAGTTCCTGGACTGAAAAACCCAAAGCTGACACAGAGGCAGTGAGGCATGCCAGAAGGAGGCACATTTCCAAAGTTAAATTGTCCCTTCATAGTGCCCAGAACTGTTCCTGGAGGCTGCTAGCACCAAGGAGCAGCTCACAGACAGCCCTATCACATGGGTCAGAATCTGGCTGGTACACTTCCATCCTAAAGCTGCGTGAAAAAATACATACATTTTTTGTGCCTGACCATTAAGTATTCCTTCACACCCATCCTCAGCACCAACAGAAGTGGTGGCATCATGCATAACTCTGCAGCCTGATTCCCTGCTAAGGGTCCTGCCCAGATACCATCCAGGACTTATGAAATTAAGATGATTAAGAAGAAAGAATTACAGCAAGAGTGTTGTTCATTAACCAATAGACTCTATTTGTACCTGCTGCAGCTAAGGCAAAAATTATTGAAAAAACATCTTAACCAGTCCTAGCTTAGCTAATCTGTCTGGTTCAGGCTGAAGCCTAGAAGCACTTTCCACTCAGAGGCCGCTGCTACTTTTCCAGAAGAGATGGTTTCTGAAGATGCTGATGCACAGAAGTTAAGAGACACAGAGCTGTGTATTCTGAGCACACACAAGTGTTGCGTTTGCTGAGGTTAGGCTGATGAGGTAAGGGGCAGGATAATAAAAAAAATGCTCAGACACAAGACTTATTCTAGCCTGCTACATGTTAAAACGTAGGCAGGATATACATCCATAATCCAGGCTATATTCTTGCCAAAATCAATCTGGCATGGAGGGTGAGAAGGAGACACAAAGGGTCAGACCCTCATCTGTCATAAACCCGAGCTGTGGCAGTTCACCCTAAACATGGGGCTGGCCCCAAGCAAACCCACAGGACAGTGACATGACAGATTTCCAGAAACACAAGCCCAGTGTAAAAACAGAAGTGCATAGTAGAAGTGGAGAAGGAAGAAGTGGCAGGGTGGAAGAGGAGAGCAGGACTGCAGAGCAGAGCAAAGGAGAGCAGAGCAGGCAGCAGGACATCCTCAGCAGTTTTGGCACTGCTGCAGCAAAGAGCTCCCTACGTGGTTATTTACCAGCCATTAAGAACTGCATTGTTGTTAATAAGTTATTACTTATATCTCAATAAACTGAGACAAAAAAATAACAACTTAGTTAGGTGATTCCCCCTGCTTAGTCCTTTCTTCCAAGATATTTTAATGTGAAAGCCATCTTTTATGTCTCTGTGCAGTAGTACACACTTGAGTGTTCAAGCCCATGTGTCATAGAATATAAGAAAAAAGCAACCACATAATAGAAAGCTGTAATTCCACTGATGGTTTCTGATGATAAGAAAAGCTGCAGTGGCACGGCTCGAAAGGGTTTGTCACCATAACTCCAGGATCAAATTTCCTCATGTTACAGAAAGATGGCAGAAAGAGTCTGCAAAGGAGACTCAAGGAGACATGTAATAAATGCCATGAAAAGAGCAATTCTTTCTGGTAGAAAAGCTTTAACACAGTCACAAAGTGCCTAATCGTGGAAGTGCTGAGTGACTTCACCCCGCCTTGAACTTCAGCAGGATGCATGGTGCTCAGCACCTCCTCAGAAGAGGCTCAGCACTTCAGAGAATCGGGTCCTGAAATAGGAGGAAAAATTGTTTTCAGAAATACATGTGGCAAGATATAAATTCCTACCTAATCAGATAAATCAGGTTTTATTTAAGCATTGGCATACAGAGGAAAGAGAACCCAGACAGGGCAATATATTTAAAACGATCCATTCGTTTTCTCCTCCAGGGTGGAATCTAAGGTAAGAACCATTTTGAGAGGGATTTTACTGGCTCTAGTCTCTACTAGCCTTCCGCACACGGGTGAATCACAGCCTTCACAAAATACTTCATACATGTGAAGAGCCACAGCTCAGGCAAATCAAAGGTAAATAGCATCAGAGCATGAAAGATTTCCTGTGAGAAAGACTGTTTCTTGGCCATGATTTCAACTCTGCCTAATTATTTCATGGTGAGACTCTTCTACAACAAAATCACAAGTTGTTGTGGTTTTGGTTTTGTTGTTTTGTGGGGGTTTTTTTTGTTGCTGCTGTTGGGTTTTTTGTTGTTGTTTTTGGTTTTTTTAAACTTTGGTTAAGATCAAAACCAACCTAAGACAAAGATCACACCAGAAAGAGTAGCCTGTGGATGAGAAGGAGGTAGCAAATGGAGGAGATGGTCCCAAGGATGTAAAATTCCTTTTTGGTCTCCCCATAGACAGCATACAAAATATATGCAAATAGTTTTATAGTGAAGCAGGATGTTCCAGGGAAGTCCAACCTGAAAAAAGCTTATCTCTTTCCCTATTCTCTTTGGAGTGTAGGAAAAAGTGGTCTTTGTGCTGCCTTCAGATTAGTAATTTGCTTTTCTAGCTGGTCTTTATACAGCTGTGTCAAGCACGACTGTTAATGACTTACCTGCTGTATCATGAAATTCGAAGCAGGATCCCTGAATGAAGGTTCAAGGCAACAAACTTGGATGAAAAACATACTTGGATCTTGCCCTCGAACTGCCATGGTATTCAAGACACCTGTGAACATTTAATATTACCTTTGCTATGCTGTACTGCTTCAAGAAGCCATAATTACAAGGCATCCCAATTGCTGAATTGAAACCCAAAAGGATTTGAGAAGGAAAAAAAATCGCCATTTCTGTCACACTGCAATTCTAGTCACAGAATCAAAGCCAGTGAGTATGTGTAAATTGTTTTTGAAGAGCAGTCTTAGAAGCAGCCGTAAGCATCGGGATATTTCTAGTCTCTGGGCCTCTCATGAGTACCCCTTAGGCAGCCATCACAATTAGAGCAAGCTGATACTCATTACAATTTCTTGAGTATGCCAGCAAATGATGTGGTAGGGTTTTCACACAAACTTGGAAATAGTCTAGACTCACTCAAAATGTAAAGCTATGTCTAAACTAGGGAATGTCTGAGAAGTTATAAGCCATGTTGTAACACCACAGTAAAGCAAGAGCTGGGCACACGCTCTGTGCCACCTCCATTCTCTCCTTCCCCAAAACATAAAACTGAATTGAATCTGAAGAATGATCTAGACAGCCAGAGAGGTCTAGGGTCTAAGGTCACAAAACAATACCTATGAGCCCAGCAACAGAGAAGTTGCATAAATGAATCTGGATGAGCTTGGTTCAGAAGACCAAATAAATCCAGAATCCTGTTGAACCCTCCAGGAACAACACCATTCTTTCTGCTAGCCTCTGCCCCAGGCAGGCATAAGGATCTGTCTGAAGATCGGATCTCAGGGCTGGTCCAATAACCTCTGGTTTCTTGGCCATCCAAACCACACGAGTGTTTCTGGTCTTTATCATGAAAATTTGAGTATTCCTATTTTTTCTCTTCCCCTTTCTGAAAGCTCTTTTGTTTCATTTTTTCCCCCATCATATTCTGAGTATTTCTCTGACTAATAGCAGCTCCATATCATAGCCCCATTAGTCATCAGTAGAGAGCTGTACCTCAAGCTAAGTAAATTAGGCTGCATGTCCCACTCTATCTTGAAATGCTAGTGTGACTTACGAATACTGGAAATCCATCTTCAGGAGTCACACCTCATTTTCTGGTAATGAGCTGTAGGGTCTATGCACTGGGCTGCCTCTCACTGATTGCTAAGGTGCTAAAGTTAAAGAATCCGGTATGCCCTATAAAGTCACACAGTTGTAAATAGAGAAAGTTTCCCACTGAGTTATCTTCATAAATGAAGTTGCTGTAGCAAGCTTTTCCAAGAACTCACAGTCCCACATGCTGTAGTTAAACTGGGATAATGATTTACAGTGTATGAAATAACCTCCTAAAGCTGAACTTTTGGGATTGCACAAGGGACCGTTCATCCACATTCCAGGTTTGATTGCTCAGAATTTATCTTAATTATAAGGGGTTCAATTAGAGTGAAGAGAGAGGGACTGAGAGAGTGAGAGCAAGCAATACTAGAGCTCTACACTGAATGACTGACAGTGACATAATGCCATCAAGCAACTAACATGTTGTGGCACAGTGTTTAAGTAGACCCTATTCTTCAGGCATATCTGAAAAGTTTGCTTGGTTCTGCTGTCACTTGCAGGTAGCACAATGGGTAAAGAGGCAGAGATACACTATACAGGCACACAGCTTTATTGTTGCTTGAGTAACTACAGCTATTTAAGCAACAAGACTCCACAAGGTAGAGTGACACTGCACAATAAAATCATGCCTGTGGTGCACTGTAAGAGAGGATTAGAAAAATAAAATCTCCCTTAACTATCTATCTCAAACACGGATAAAACACATCATACCAGGATTTTCTCAAACAGATTTAGAAAGTTCTCCCCCCCCAAAAAAAGGTCTAATGATGACATGGACCCATCTAGCCTTTCCACTAACTCACTGTCTCAATAGTCCATATTTCTTTTTGTCATGTTATTGATCTAAAAACTTGTGATGTTACAGACACAAAGCCCAGATGCCAAAGAGCTTACAAACATCCTGGATACAGAGCAGTGAAGTCACAGAGCAGTGGGTGGAGAACAGGAGGAAAAGACACAGATGCAACAGTGAGATCATTCAGTTACTCATCACAGGCACACGCTCATGATGTCAGAACATTTTTTACAAAATGTAGCTGGGTGAAGCAGAAAAGAAGCTGTTCTACATTGCCATGGTGGTCTTTAAACATATTTTGAGGCTTTCCTTAGCTATATGAGCACACAACATTTATACCCCACCAGTAGCATCACCTGAGCAGTGTGCACCAGCTGGCCTTCAACAGTGCCCCCAAAGTGTATGGGACAGACTGGGAACAGCTGGTGCCATACTCATTATTTCCATGGCAGCTGAGGATTCTCCTGCACTCCAAGAATACTCAGCTGCTGCATTTACCCTCCCTCCCCTTTTTTTGCAAGAGGGTGTATATTTCCTTTGAAGAAGCAATGGGGGCTCATAAATTAGACTGACTTCTCCCAGCAACTGTTTCTTCTCCATTTTTCTGCATTCATTTACTCTTGTCATGTTTTTCAGTAGCAACTCATGAGAACAGTTCTGCTGTTCATCTATGTAGAGGAAAACTTCCTTTCTCATTGCAGTTCTGAATAGGATATCAGAGGTGATTTGCCATGGCCATAAATGTGGGCCAGGGCCACATGCAAGGACATGGAATCTTGATGGAGCTCCATCCTTGTGTCTAAAAACAAACGTGTAGAAGAAAATCACCATGGTGAAGTAGATGAGAATATTAGTTGTGACAGAGATTATCTCTTCTTCTCACACCAGCAAATAAAACATTCAAAACACCAAAATATGATACACTGTCCATGGCTTTGTAGGAGAGGATATACAGTTGATTCAAGTCCCTCCAGCTAACGATACTCACAGGCTCACAGAGAAATTTTCTAATAAACATCTGAAATTAAAGCTCCATTGCTGACAGCAAAATTACAATTTACAGTTTAAAGACGCATTCAATTATAGTTACCCAGAGACAAAGAAGACAAGAAAAATAAAATAAAGCTGGAAAGAAAAGGAAGGACTTCGAATTTGCATCAAATCTTAATCCAATAATCTGATTTTAATTATCCAAAGCAGACTCTCTCCTAAAGTGATCGGTTTTGCCTCAGATCTCCAAATCTTTTGGCCCAAAGCCAAATGGATAAGTGCTTTATCACTTGAGGCTGGGAGAGCATCTGTGTCTGCGGGCTCAGTGAGAACATTTATAGCTGGCATGCTTGGCTGCCATTGTGGATTTGGTTTAATCCACTGAGAGTCTTTTTACATCTTTGACTCTGTTTCATGCTTTGAACCAGTGGTAAGATTTTACTGGATTACTCCATTTCTCAGGACAGAAACAGTATTGTTCTTTAGCCAACTTCTGAAAGTTCACACTTTAGCCTGTCTGCATTTTTCTTCTATTTGTGTACCCTTTGTCTGATACTGGGAAACTCTTAGGTGGTGAAAAAATTAGCAAAGGCAAAGGAGCAACACGGATGTCAATTTTGGGCGTTTTTACTTAGGTTTTATAAGTCCTATCCATCTGATCTATTAGTAGTGCTTAATGACGTGGCAGAAGAAAAGCATTCTTAAAGGTAGTTCCTTCATTGGGTTCTCTTTCATGGTTACACAGGTAGTGTTACTTTTTCTTGGCACTCCACCCCACCTCTGCTGCCCCTGCTCTGCCTGAACTTCTCCATAGCAGATCTCTCTTCCTCAGCATCTCAAGGTGTTAAAGTTTTCACTCCAGTTAGCACTTTCTCCTAGATCCCAGTGGTTATCTTGCCACCAACAGGATCTTACACTCTAAATGGCTCTTCTAGGTTGGACAGGGAGCAAAAGGCTTTTCCAGCATTGAAGTATCACATTCAAGGTGACTGGATTCAACCCCTGCAGCAGAGGAATCTGGGGCCATTTTCTGGCATGGTTCTGGTGGTGTGAAGACAGCTCTGGAAAGTATCAGAGTGTATGGGTAGGGAGGCAGGGACCTTGTTACTGTCTGCAAGGAAGGCTGTCCTTCCTGTATGAAGACAGACCTCATGGGAAATAACAGCTTCAGAAGCCAGCAAAGCCACCTGGTCACATGAGGGATAGATGCAGACTTTGCCTTTAGGGAAATAATCTGAAAGCAGTAACACTACTTGGTGTTGGGAATCCTTGCAAGACACGTTCAAACAGCAGTCTGTTGTAAAAGCGTCAGTCACAAAAGTACCAGAAACCTACTTTTATTGGATCAAGTCACACATGTCTGAACAACAATTACAACAATTATAGTCCTGTCCCATCTCTCTGTGTTGACACCAGCAGTTACTGCTATAGGCTGCTTCCTCCTCCTCTGTTGATAAATCAAAGAAACATAAAATCTGCTGTCATCAAAAATGTAACCAGTAAACAAAACACAAAGTTAAGATGAGAATTAACCAAAACCTGTGACAGAAGAGGCAGAGGGACATTCTTTAATAACCAATAGAGCCTCAGAACAGTCAATGCCTGTTTCAACACAGACCCATTTCTATGGCTTCAGAACAGCTGCTGGCAACAGGCAATTAATTGTGGTTGAAAAAAGAATTGGTAGGACCGGAAGAAAATAGTTTCTGCTCTCTACTGTGCTACCAATGTCTTCTGCATTGCCTTTGTTCAAGGGTTTGCTTTGTAAAAAGGGGAGTGATAACACTTACCTATTTAACACAGGTAAACGTGACAAGCCTGATTCATGCATACATACTTTTTTAGTGTATGCTTTTCCTTTCATACCACCAATAGAGCCTTTAGTTCAGACAGAAATCAGAATCAGTATTTATGAAATACTGGGATCCTAAACTCAGAATATGTTATACAAAAAAATCATAAACTGTATTTACACTGCTATGCGGATATTGTTGACAACAATGAATCAATTAATCTTTCACATTTCAAAATATTTATAAACTAACTGCACAGTTCTTGAGTTTTTCCATTTATAAATCACAAAGCAAGTGATAACAAAACCAGTTTGCTTCAAAAGAATTGCTAGCACGTCAGGCAAGTTCAGAGCAAAAGTTGTCCTTTCCTGACTGGATCTCCTCTAGCAAAGGAGACCTTCATCCTTACTTCAGAAAATGCGTTGGCCAAAAAAAGGAGTAGACTGCCTCTTATTGTTAAATTTCTTCTCACTAGTAAAAAGACTTTCTACCAGTAATCTGTGATGAAACAGCGTACACTCTAATTAAATCAAAGCAACCCCAAGCTTTTTGATTGAACAGGATTTCCCCTACTGTTTTGTCTCTCCTTTGACCATGATTGTGCATGCACTGTTTTCCACATCAAAATCTGAAGCACATCACTACTGCACCTCCTGCCTATGTTGTTCCATTAAGTTCTCCAGGTAACTCCGTTCTTTTCACTTTCCTTTTCCAGTGCATCTGTGGACTACCAAATGCATTTGACATTCAACTCCAAATATTATTGCATTTTTAATGTAATTATTATATTGCAGGTAAGCATATGTTCATATCGAATATACTGAACATCACACTGATACTCAAGAAGAAGCATGAGTTGGTCAGATCATGGATAAGATGCAGGAAACAGTCTGAAGAGATAAATCATCACAGAAGACTTCTGAGATTCAATTCTAATGCAAATCAGTAGTAACATTTTTCGTAACCAACAGATGCACATCAAAATAAGATCAACAGAGATGAGATCAGAATTGGATCATGATAACACACGTGCAAGTTATAGCACAGTTTCTTAAACCTAGTGTTATTTGTCTCCAAGGGTAGAGCAGATGTACTTTCTGAGTATCCTGACTTGAGGGATGTTTCCAAGAAAGGACATGGGTTATATTGTGAGTGCTGTAAAAAGAACTATAGTGTAAAGCACTGTAGCATGCAGAGGGTAGTACTAGAACATACTGTTATGGTTCGCTGTACCTGTAAAATTCATGAAATTATTGGCTTCTTTCAGCTGCAGTACAGTACTTTTACAGTAATTTGTCACACTGTTTTCAACAGGGATAATGGACCATGCCTTTTTCTAGGAGCATGTTATTTGGCCACTGGCAGCTCTTTATATTTGCCATGAGATCTCCAGTAGCTACATGTTCCCCCTCACCCTCCCTCCACGGGACACTGCAGGCAATAATAGGTCTGTGGGATTAACGTTTCTTTACCAGAAGTTAATAGAATCTGTGATGATTAGCGTTAATTGGCCTGGCTATGTCAAGTGTGCCAGTACTGTTCCTTTCAGTACACTGTTCCTCCACTTCTGCCTGCACACAATAACGTGACATCACTCCAGCCAAAGTCTGCTAGAAAAATCCCACAGCCATCGCTCCTCCCTATCTCACCTGACACTGCTTAATACTGTCATTTTTATATGGCCAGCATCTAGGAGCCCAGTAATAACCTTTTCTATGGCTGGAGATAAATGTGATGTAAAAATGAATGAAAAGGAAGATCAGGGAAAAAGCCCCTTCTGACCCGAGGGCTGATATTTTTCAGCTTTAATGTTCTCTTCTACCTACACCATAACATCAGTGATGAAACTACTCTTTTCCATCTTATCTGAAAACTCTAACATGCTATTGGCATTATTTTCCATGAGAAATGGTAAGTCATTAGAATAAGGAAGGAAATTGTTTTCCTGTCTGGTGACACATTGTGAGATTTTAAATTTTTTCTCTGTTCTGCAGTGCAACAAACCCAAAACATTTCTACACTTCTCATGAGAAAAATCAGGGTGACTTTTGCTCCAGAAGAGCCAATGATGTGGAGGCTTGGCATCTTTCTAACATACTGTAACAGGGACAGCAGGGAACAAACCTTTTTCTCTCACAGCCCCTGTTAAGGATATATTCTCCACAAGACAAAATCTTTCGGTCTCTTTTCCATCTGGATTTTGACCACGTGTGTGGTCATCCTGACATTAAAAATGAGGCAACATACCTCCTCCCAGCAACCAAAAGGCATTTTTCATGAAGCATTTTAGATTTGCCTAACCATCATTTTTATATTAATTCTTCTGTGAAGTATGATGCACTGCAGTGCTCCAGAGCCAGAAACCACATGGTTGTTCTGGAAAAGGTGTCTGATTTCATGGCCAAGTTATTTTCTCCCAAGGTGGGTATAATTTACATATTCTCCAGAACCAATGGAGCTAAACACATGTTTCAGAAGGCAAAGGGCAAGTTTTATGTAAAGAAACCATGAGAAATATTCCTAAATGCAAATAACACCTTGCCTTTAACTGCTTGATGTCTACAAACAAACAAACCACACACACACACACACACACACACACACACACACACACACAAAAAAAGCACAAAAAAACCCCAAACAAACAAAAACACCACCAAAGTCATCGTATTTAAGCAAATAAGATAGAAGAACTTTACCCCCTTTTATTTTTTTGCCACACAATGAAGTATGCTACCGTTTTTCAATACAGAAATGTCTTTCAACCTGCCCTGGGTTATTCAGATGCTTAAAATGAACATGCTGGAAGAGAAAAGTGCCAAAACACTTTCCTGAAGTGAGATTTTACCAGCTTGGGAAAAGGAGAGGATTCATACCAATCGAGTGGTGAAGTTGCCAAGCCCGCCTTTTCATCTTCTGCATTGGAAGCACCTTTCTCTTTCCATGAATTACACTGGGAGCCGTAGGAAAGTACTTCCTATTTTCAGCACCTGGATTACTCATCTAGGGTTTTGTTACATGTAATCCTCTTGGTCTTGTTTTACAAATGCTATTTGTCTCTTGTTTCTGCTAATTCCAGCAAAAAGAACACATTCACCTTTTTTATCTAATTAGGTAACTCTGCTCACATTTCTGGGAATAATACTTGTTAACTGTTGTTGCAAAACATTAAAGAACAGAGAAAATGAGTAAAAGACTTGTCTGCCTGTAAGCACCAGGACATCCAGTCTGTATGTTCTAAAAATCCTCTTTTAAGCATAATACAGGCCAAAGTCTTCAACCATCACCTGCTGAACTCAGCAAATACATTCCCATTGCCAACAACAGGCTTTTGCTATACAGGTGGCTGCTCAACACACACCAGCCATCAGATGCACCCTCCCATCCCTGATATTTCATGTGAAAAAGAAGTCCACATGGGCAGAGAAATGCCAAAAAAAAAAAAAGCAGATGTAGCCATGCAAGATGCTATGTTCATAAACAATTCCTGTTCTTGGTTCTTCTATTTATCTAAATACAAGCAGAAATTTCCAAAACTTGCACTTTGAGGCCCAGGCACTGTCAAAGTGGTTGCTGTATGGAGTTAAAGCTGTGCATTTATGTCTGTCTGATCTCTGATTTAATACAGTTCAGCAAAATTCTGAAGGAATAAAAACTGGTAACACTGATGTAAAACTTTCTGGACCAGCTTTGAAGCCACGAAGTCTGGAGGAGAGTTGAAATGAAGCAAAGGAATTGCCACTTTGGGAAGCATGGAAGCCTTGGTAAAAACCAGCACTGATGCTGCCAAACACCATCCTTCAAAGACTGTAGGCTGTGAGTGAGCTGTAGATTTCCTCTCTTTTCTCATTAAAAATTCCACACACAAGCAAAGTTGCCCTATTCAGGCACATGTTGTTGAGTTGTATTTGCAATAAAAAGGAACTAAGGCAAAGGGCACCAAATCATGTAATCATATTTACCCTGCAATATCTGTAGTGAAGTGATACCCCAAATAACCAGAAATTAGTCTTTCAGTTACCAGCTGCTGTGTAACCACAGCAGAGAACTACATCTGAGCATATTTTCCTGTGACTTGATGTAGCAATACTGTCACCAGCAAGCTGCCAGCCGGCACTAGATTTTGCCGCACTTGCACCTTTCCAGATCTGAATTTCCTGGTCTTCTGCTAACAAGACTATGACATAAAATCTCGCAGCTCTTGTAAATGGGCAGAGGAAAACCTTTAACCTTTAACTTTATTTAAAATCTTTGAGTCATCTTATGACTACATAAGAACACAGGCAACTTGTCATTTTAATTATTAAGTGAAAGGACGATAACGTGTTTTGCGGGGTTTATAGAATTTCCACAGCAGCAGCCTACAAGAACGAATACTGCAGTTTGTCCACAGACATCTTACCTTTGTGTGGGTATATACAAAAAGTTACCTAATTCTTCAAGATGTTTCTCTGTGACCTTCTCTTGTATGCAGCATGTCTCACACACTCCCCCACCTACGAGCACTACTGGTGGCCCTGCTATAAGCTGTGCAGATGTTTCTGCCACATTATTGCAGCTTTATATTTGCAAGAGCCTTCTTAGAACAGATGTTCTTTCTGTGTGTATATACCATACTTCCCACTGCAAACACTTTTACAACACAAACAGCAGATTGCCTTGCTTCTGTCGTTCGGATCGAGAGAGTAAATGCCTCATTCTAATGATGTCGGTTTTCTTTCCAGGGTGCTTAATGTCTTCCCTCCCCTGCTTGCTGGCCCTGCTCACTGCAGGTGTTTTGTCTCCGTTCCTTAGGCTCTCCATCACTTACCTTTACTCCAAAGGGTCTCCCTAAAAATATCTTCTTCCTGAATCTCCTTTACTGCTTTCGCTCTCTTTTAGTCCCTTCTGCTGTGTCCTCCTCCTTTTATAAAAGCTGCTCTGCTTTCCTTAGCTCTGCTCAGTGAGAAGCTAATTCAATGGATTTAAATGGGAAGGTCTTTTATTGGGTAAAATTCAATATAGATTGGTGAATATAGTTCCTACAAATTGTGGAATAGGAGACAATAATCCAGCAATGATGGCTCAAAGATGATAGTTCTTTGAGGAGCCAAAGGCACACCTTGCCTTCTCCCAAACAAAAGGACTTTTAGAAGATATGTGTATACTGGAGATTGCAAAAACATGAACACCATCCCCTCACCACTAATGCTTAATCAAAAGCCTGACTTGTAAGCGCTATGATGTATACAGAGTCTTGTAAAATTATGACAACATTGCATAGATCTTTGGCTTCTTTCACAGTGATTTTGATTACTTTCAGGGGATGCTTTGTCCATGACTATTTCTGATTAAAAATTATCTGTTCTTGTGCTTTTAGTTTCTTCTCTTTTTTTCATAAGGCATTTGTCAGTAATACAAACAGCAATAATGAAATAAATTTCACAGCAATTACAAAAAGTAATATTTGTCACTGGATAGTAATAAATCATGAAGAGGTAATGGTGTGGATATCACTGCTGTGACAGCTAGTTTGCTTAGGATGCTTGAGCTGGACTGTTTATAAGTACCTGAAGTATCCTTATGGCAACTTGCACAGTACAGATGTGACAGGATGCTGAGAGTGGCTTCTTTGAATTTCTCCAACCTCAAAGTCATGGAAGCTCTTACTCTTGGGCTCTGCAACCTCTTGAAACACAAGATGGGTCAGGTTCCTTCCTAACACCTATGATAAAAATCCTATCTTTTACTCTCGTACTGTATTTTCCTCTTTTTAAATCCTTTAAAATCACCCTACCTCTAGGTTTTCAGTTGACCATACTGTTCCATTTTTCTCACATTGTTTTCTTCTGCATCCTCTCTGCTGTAGTTCTCTTTCACATAAACACCAATCCACTAAAAAATTCTCTTCCATCTCCTTACATTTGTTTCAGTTCTCATATTACAACTTCCCTCTTACTCCTCATGCAGACAGACTAATAGCTATTTGACCAGTTCGGTTCCAGCTTCATAGATGCAACATTAGATGGTTGGCACCTACTATGCAGGCACTCTTTGCACCTTTTGCAGCTACATGCTGCACTTACAAATGGTGCTCATACAACCTAAAAAGTATCTTAGGTTCCACAGACAGTAAGATATGATTATGACCACTTTGGATAAAAGAAAGAAATTACAATAAGTTGAAGCCACAGCTCAGAATTTCATGAAAAGCTCAGTGATCCCCTCTCTTGCCCTTCTTTAAGCACTATAAAATTAGTAATCTATTTCAATTTCTTTGGAAATCACTGATGTCTATGTCTGGTAGTCTATGAAAGCTGTACAACTTCTTACAAGTACTTTGGAAATGGCAATCTTGACACAAATAAGTTTTTCCTATTTTCAGTCTTATTTCTTCTTCACAAGTGAAATCTAGCCATTCTTTAAAAGTAGTTATAAACCAATGAAATAGTAATAAAGCCTAGCCATAAAATTTTCTCTCTCAGAATTTTTTATAAACCAGTTCTATTACCTCTTATTAATGCATTACAAATATAATCCATGCTACACCCATCTACTTTAAGATTATGACCTTGTAAAATATGCACGGCCATTTAAAAGACCTTATGTTTAAAAAGACTGGGTTACAGTCTTGTCAGGTCCCAGAGTTTCATCATGAATGTTACAGTTTATTTGATGTTTCTCTGCAAAATTTGGAATTCAACTGAAAAGGAAGAATCTCTGTGTCTATTTCAAAAGTGAATAAACATTTGTAGGGAGAAATTAGAAGGCATGTATACAAAGCTTAAAAATCTTAAAACAGGCTATTACTTTTTTTTATTTACTTTTTTTTTTTTTTTAAGATTACATGATTTGTAACTTAATTGTTTGAGTTTTGCAGACAAGATCAAATAATGAGGTTTGGTTTGGGTTTTTTTTTTTTGTTCATTTGATTCTTAAAACTGTTGAGGCTAACAGCAATGGCTTATGTTACTATTCCCCTGCAATACTGCCCTGAAAAGTCACACAACTTATTCTAAAGGTAAAATGAATCTGCAGAACAGTTCAGAAGAGCTCCCAACACCATTTAATCTAGCACTCCTCTGAGCGAAGCATTAGCACCAGTTAGAAATTCTTGTGAAAAATAGTAGTTGGGAAGAGGGTGTGTGAAAACTGAGGAAAAATAGATTCCCACTGCCATTTTCTCTGCACTGTGCCCCTTCATCTCATAGGCATCCACCATGGGGCTGCTCGCTTTCCTTCCAAGATGTTCTGTGCTCCTCAGTGTGGCAGTCAACAACACATGAGTGCGGTTCTGAAATTACTACTCAGCTTGAGCATGGCTTCAGATGGTTCTCCATCCTGATATTACCAATTCAAGTACAGGTTCCCCACCACCTAAGGGAGTTCTATTGAACTAGAACCACAATATATATAGTTTAATGTGAAAATTAGTCTTAGGCAAACAAGAAATAGTTGCTATATTAGGTAAATACAATGACTTTGCACAAGAGGGTCATCATGTTACTGTTAGCATTTAGTTGTTATTTATGAATACTGAGATCTTACCATGTGTTACAATTTAAGAACAAAGATGCAATTGTCTTTAACCTTTCTCCCCATGAAGAAAAAAAAAAAGTAGTCAGATGCCACAAGTTTGCTAGTTCACAGTATTCACATTTAAACAACAGTTATATTTCACTAAATATAAAGCAACCCCCACTTAATTCAAAGATAACTTGGAGTTTCCAAAATGTTGCTGATGTCACTAACATGACAGAGTTTTCTACCATGTCTTCAGAAAAAATATGCTTTTGTGGAAGAATGTGAAGGAAACTGCACAAAATCTCACATTTCTTAGCCGGTACTGCTTCTGAGTCATCCTCATCCACCATCCCAGTTCTGTCAACCAGAAGAGAATGAGCCTTATCTCTTCTGTATTGTGCTTTGTCTTCTACACCAGATTTCCCAGCTCCTGTTTCACTAAGAGATTTCACATTTCTCAGATTAGGACAGTAGATCAAATTACATTTGCTGTCTGCTGCATTGACATAAAACTGGAGAAAACCGTTTACTTATGTGGAATGAAACCGTATTTACCCAAAAGAGAAATTAAGAGCAGGGCCTACTACCTATCAAGAACTTCATTTTGTTGAAATACAATAATGGGGCTGATGAATTGGAAATATTTCTTCATTATGACCAGCATGTAGGGCACCAGTACTAAGAGAGTAAAGTTCTGAAGTGACACAATGAGCCATACGAAATTGCACAACTCAGTCCCCAGCTTTTGAACATACTACATGAAGACAATACATATATTAACTTACTAGTGCAAGAAACTGCAGTGTACTTCCAGTACCACTGTGTTTAAGTTGCTCACTAATTTAGGAGAATTTAGGCTTCAGGGATGGAACAAATACTGCAAGGAACTACCTTATCTAGGAAACTGCTTTATCTGGGTAAAGAGCTTTTTAAAAAAAGCTAAAAAGCTCCTTTTTTTTTTTTTTTTTCCTTTTAAGTGAGAAGGATATGGAGCAGCTGCCTAAAGCAGAAATACTACAAAACTCATTAGCCATAGTAAAATTAAATTAGTGCTCTCCAGATAATCCTAAGTTATTATCCATGAATCTTTGTACTACAGTGCTCCACACCTCTTTTCCACTCACACGTATTATTTCTGCCTTTGGACTGCTGTTTGGTGCCTTTTAGAAAGTCCACAGCTGAATCACTGAATGAGCATGGTCCCTGCACTAAAAGATTGGGATGTTTTCTATTTTTTTCCCCCAGCTGCAGGAAATCCTTTGTTTGTAGTCCTTTGGTGAAACAGTAGAGCAAATTCTCCAATGTCTCCTATTCCATCCAGTTACTTAGAACCACATAAAAAGACTCCAGTCCTTGCCTACAGTCAAGGAATTCAAAGCACAGCCTTGAGACACATTTATGAGCAACCTAATTATAGTGGGTGCCAATTACAGTGGTCCAAATGGCCCACAGAGCAGTAATGGTAACCATGGCTCAGCAGAGCACTGGGAAGTCTTGCTCCTGCTCCCTTTTCTAATGTGCTAGACACTGGCTAAAATTTAAGAATCTTTTTAGGAGGACAAACTTCTGACATCTCTGTTGTCCTCAGTGCTGCCGAACTGAAGCTTTGAGGACTTTCCCCAGTAAATCACAGCAGGAACTTTACATCCTTCTTGATACATGGGAGAACTATTAGAAGGTATTGGTGGAATTGCATAATTTAATGTATGAGGGTAACACCTGAGCCCTAGCCTATAACCAAAATTGAGGCAGCTTGCTCTGTCAGAAGACCTGCAACACTTCCAAGACAGATTCTTCTTAAGGGATCAGGTAGATACTGGAGACGACACTTGAGTATAGAGCTAATAACTAACTTTGCTGTATAGATGCACTCCCAAATTCTTTCACTCACTTTCACCACTCTTTTAATCAGATTTGCAGAGACAGGCAATAAACTTTTTCCCAATCAAAGTGTTTTTACTTTAATTTGAAAATGGCTTTTCACAAAAAGTTCTTTGGATTAATTTTCTACTGTTTGAACAAAAAGCTGAAGGGAAAATTTTGTTTTCAAGAAACTGAGTTAGATACCGGATTCAGTTACAGATTAGCAACAGTTAAGTGCCTGAAGGCAACCTCAAAACACAGCATCTGATTAATTTGAAACTAATCTGGACTGCTTTCAGAGCATATACACTGAACTATCCTCAGTCGTAGGAACAGAAAAGGGAGAGGAAGCTTTCAAGGAAAATAATAAGTGAAAAAAATTAATCAGAGAATCTTCTATCAAAAAAAAAAAATCCCTTTGTAAAATAATGATTAATCAAAAGACAAATAGCCTGTGGAGGAGAAAAGTTAATTTTGACAAATATCAGTAATTATCACTTTAATTTTTTTATTTTTTTTTTTTTTTTTAACCATGAACAGCTCAGGAAAAACTTCTCAAAACTCTCATTTGCCACTGTCAGCTCAGGGCTGTCTGTCTCTGAGAAACGTGCAGTAAGAATAACGACATAAATATACTAGTTTTTCTGAAGGTAACTTTTACATGTCTTTCACTACACTTTTCTGCATCACTGTGAGAAGTAGAGCACCCTCCTAATATCATACTTCTACATTAATTGACCAGTAGAGACCACTTCCATCCACAAAGATGGTACCATGTAAGGTAATGGCAACACAAGGTTCCAAGCACCTTCTGCTCAAAGATCTACCATTCACTACTGTTGGCAGACAAATCATAGGTTAGATGAATGCCTACATGAAGCTGAGACATAAAACAAATGTCTGAGAGAAGCATTTCCTGGATACATACTTGTGAAAGATCTTGAAGAGGTTGGGGTTTTTTTAAGTTTTCTGCAAAAATGAAGGAAGACTATGACCCATCTACTTCTCATGGATAATCACTGCTTCTGAAGAAGTGCTAAACCATTTGTTCCAGGTATTGTCCCTGGAGTTTATCATCATAATGCTAAAGAACGTACTTAAGTCCAGATTGCACCAAACCAAGATGGCAGACAGTTTTTCAGTTTCCCCGTGAAAGAGCCTGTGTACATAATCTCTGTTTTTTCCCCTATTCTGTCTGCAAAAGCTATGCTGTATGCCATAACATCAATAAACTTGGTACACCACTGGAAAGCCATCCTTCCCAATCTTTGTTTCATGTGCAATATGCTGCCCACAAGACTTTCTGATATTGCTTGTGGATACAGTAAATTAAAACCTTAAAACCAAGGCCAGCAGAGAGAGCAAACCTGTTCACAAAATGCAAGTTGCTCGGCATTGTTCCTTCTGGGACCCCTGTTCTAGAGTAATGTGCAAACATTCTCAGCAAATCATAGCTTAAATATCAATTTGTTTGCCAAGCAATTCTCTGGACTCCCTGCTCACAACCATGAGAAAACATTTTATTTATTAATTATTATTTGTAATTTGGGAAAACAAATGGCTGTATTCCCAGTCACTCAACTCTTCTGTCTGCATATGTGCATTCCAGGAATACAAGCTTTACCACTAGCTTAGAGAGGGATTTTTTTCCCTGGGATCCTTCATTAAAACATTAGTAGCACATTAGTGCTTAGCAGGTGCACAGACCCCATAGCCAAATGTTACTTGTTAACCATGGTGCGACATTATATGGCCATAAATGTCTAGGTATTAATCACATGTTTTGATTTGTATTCAAAATGTGATTTATGCCCCTGTTTTCTAAGACTGTGTGCTAAACTAACGAGGAAGATCGAAGGAATTCGGTTCACTCTGACAGCTGAATCTCTCTCTGCCACAAAGAGAATGTAGCTGTGAGCAGACAGGGCAGTCCTGGAAGAGCAATGTGAAGCAACCACATCAGCAATATGGGAGGGAAACTGAAGCTACCTTTGACAAATTCAACCAAATTCTTTCTTGTAGGAAGGGAAGAACTATAACAACAGTTCACTGCCGGGTCCTGAGGTTGACGGAAAATACAAGCAAACAACCCTCCCAGCCCCAATCTCCTTTTAAGTAAAAGAACAGACTTATTCCTACTAAAAATGGAAGTCTTCCATTCTATTCATGGCAGGGTTTGTCAACAAGATAGCTGTGTGTTGATATTTATACGCTAATTTATATATGATCCCAAGAGGGCAGAGTACACAGGCTGGCAGGTCTGTAGTCCAGTTTCATTAAGTTTTTCCATAGTGCTATATATTCAACTAAGTACACCCTGTGCTGCCACGGGTGTTGACACTAGAAATTTTGTTGCCATTGCTATATCACCTGATAAAGTGGTGACCCTTTGTCGCTTCTGAGCCTTTTAGCTATGTTGATGAAAACACATCACACACCTCACATGGAACACATACACGTGTGAGAAAAGTGCTAAGCAAAGCTGCAGAAAAGGCAAAGATGAAAGCCCATAGAAGGATGTTGGCTTTCCAAGCAACTGTGATTTGGTTGTCTTCCCTTTCTCCTGAAGTCACATATGACTTGTCCTGTAGGAAATCAAGAGAGGAAAAAAACATAGGATTCCGTCCCAAAAGAAATAGCTTAGACAATGTACTTTGAAAGACCTGAAACTCGATGAAAGTGCATCCAGTCTCTCACAGAAAGATTACTAACTCCATCTCACTCCATAAAGTCTCCTGAGTTTCCGAAGGTGTCATTGTGCCACTGTGTTCTTTATCTTCCTCTGGCATGCAGTGTATTATTTACTGGTTCTTGCTCTACCTTCATCTTACCTTAGTAATGACAAGTCTAGCTTTCTGATACAAGGCAGGAACACTATCGCTGGCCTGAGAGGCTACCCAGGAGAAAGCATAACATTCACAAAGTACATTATATCCTTCAGCCTTGACTTCCACTTCCCTCCTCATGACATTAACTTTCTCCTGTAATTTCCAAGTCCAGTTAAGCAAATCACAATAATCCATTATGCTCTATGAAATTTTGTGTCTGTGACCTCCCTTTCTTGTATGTGTTGCTTCCTATTAGCTAATGCCACGCAATTAATTTCTTCGTGATATTCCTTTTGTGCTCAACAAGTGGTCATAGTTGTAGCCAACCCATCTTTTCAATGTAAACCTTCTTGCTCTAACATGGGAATGAAATCACTACAGATCTATTATTTCTCGGAACAGGATATTTCATTTGCATAAAATATTCTGCACTTGACACAGTGCCAAGAAGAAACACCTAAAGTCCATTCTTCATTGTGCTCTTTCTGTGGCCTTAGAAACAGAAGGAATCACCATGTTAGACTCACAACTATTACTCCTGAGGTCCTCAGTTCTTAGTCCCATCTCTGATTTACATTCCCATGACTCTTTGAGAGCCCTGTCAAGGCAGTGACCAAGATAATGGACAAAAGGGAATTTCTTACATGATGTAATTTCACATTAAACAGGATGGTTCACAGGTTGTAATAGAAGGTCAACAGCAGATATTATAACCCCTAAATTGGTTGGGAAAAAATGGTTATTTGAATCAAAACTTAAATAAAGCACCATATGAGCCAAGGTAGCTGAAGGAAAGTGTCTCCCTGTGTGTCACTGATATGTCTGGTCTAATAACCTCAAAGGAAGGCAGATCCCATCCTTGTTCATTTTCATAGCATTGGGATTTACTGGCAGGGAATGGCACTAACACCATCTTCAAATGTACAATATCTCTTCTTACTTTTAAGTTGGATGGCTGTATTCCAAGGTAAAAAAAGATTATCTGAATGTCATTAGTCCAATGGGAATGCAGAAAATGTACATTTTGGAGACAGATCAACCTGTTAAGCAAGAAAACGAGACCAAGAAGAAATTAATTAATTGAAAGGATTCATGAGTCCCTCATTTGTTATTAATAAAGCACTGAAGAAGAAAGTGTTGATGAGACACAGTCATTCACCTTGGATCAGTATGCAAAAGGAAAATTCACCCCGCTGCAGAGAGCTATCAAGGCCACATGCATAGCTTTATGTACTGAGTTACGGTCGTTATAATAAATGGCAGACTCAACACTGTATATGTGTACTTTACCTAGGAATGAATTCCACCTTAAAAAAACAATGAGTCAGATTTGAGAGGAGAAGAGAGCTGATTTAATACGATGTATAGCATGTAGTCACTAATGGACTTTTAGTTATTCCCAAAGATAAACACCCCCATAAAGGGTTTTAAGTAATTCTCAACATTATTTTCATATACTTCAAAGGCAATCAGTCTTTACTGCTATATGTCTCCATATTAAAGAGCTATTTGTGTCTTCAAATATTGCACACTTACACATGCATGCTACCTTCTGCTTTCATGGGCAGAAGTCCCCTGTGGTAGTGACAACCACAGCGTTAACCTTTCCTTTTCAGAAGTTAAATGCATTCCGATTCAGCTCTTAGATCTCTTTTTCACATTCTTTGTGCTTTATAGATAAATTATATTATTTATAGCACGCTGGTTCTAGGTTTTTTTTAATTACCAAATAATATTACCAAAACGAATTTTATTTTAGCCATTGTATGGTGAAGCCAAAGCCTCTTCCTATATGTATATGGTGTCCATATACAAGATCTGCTGCAGTCCATTCTCTGAAAAAAATTGGAGTTGTAATATATTGTTTTGCTAAAAAGTACTTTGGTTACTTGAAACTGCTTGGGAGTTAAATCCATACTTGAACACAAGGCCAGCACAAGGCCTAAGATGTGCTTAAGCTCATTTTGAGGATATAAGTTTGATTGAAGTGGTTGCATGGGACTGGTGTCAGTACTTCACACAGGAGAGAAGCTGGCCATGTGTGAGTACTTCAGGAAATCACACCAGATTCTGATTTTCCCCCAACTTTCAGCAACTAAGCTAATAATTCTGCTGGGCTCTCACAGTCATGTTACAGTTCAGTACTGTTTCGCTTTTCTAAGTAATCACAGAGGAGTAAAAAATACTCTAGGTTGTGGTTGAAGCTCAAGTTATCAAAAATACCTCCTAATAATTTTAGGATCATGATTGTTCAAAAGGAAACAAGTCCTCAAGGAAATTTTAGATAAAGGAAAGAAGGAGTAGATTCATCTAATCCACTTCTACTAAAGCTTTAAAGATTACTCTGCTTTTTGTGTTTGCTTGAAACCGGATCTCCCAAATATTCCCATGCTGACATGTGCTGTGATTGGTTAGGACCAAGCCTGCTAGTTTAGAAAATTACTTTTTTGCTCTGTGAGTCAGTCCTGACAGCATCAAGTTACAAAAGGTAGAAAGAGAATTGGGGGAAGAGGGTTTTCTTCCAGCATGGAAAAGCCTCAGAAGCTTCGTTGCATCTGTTTACTGCTTTATTCCCGAATTTCCAAAACATTGGCTGATTTAAATAAGGGCCAGATAGTGTTGGAAGAGATCCTGAATAGTCAGTACTAGTTTAGTGAGATCAGTCAGGCCACAAAACCTTGCCAGAGTTGCTCCTCCCTCAGAAATTTTTGAATCTATATTTAAACATCCTTGATCTGGCCACAAGAGACACTATAGGGCTGACAGCAAGGGAAGAGGGGTAAGGAGGAAATTAGGGCTTCCAACAGAAGGGGGGGTGGGACCGCACTTCTAGAAAATCTGGGCTCTTTGGACATAATTGTCTGGCAGTGTGTAGGTATTACTAAAACCCAGGATTATTTCCAACACTACATCATCATATCCACTACTGTTGCCTGCCAGTGTGTTAGTAGTAAATCTGAAGAGCCAGGAAAATAAGTGGAGCCTGTCTGCCTGCAATGAGTGTCTGGCCTCCACTCTGCAGCAGTCAATGCTTTTCTCAGAGAATTAAATTATCTGCTAAATATCTAAAATATTCCTGGGAGAATAAACACTCTTTGCTTAATTTCTGGGGGTGGAAGGTGGGAGAAGGCTGGGATTTGAAGGGGAGAACAGCTAGAGGTATAAATGGAAGGCAGAGTGCTCCTGGAAACAAAAGGCCCAGTTGGCATTGTTATGGTGGCTTTACCAGCAGCCAGTCGCAACCTGGCAATGGTGCACACTTTGTGCTTTTCTTTCTTCCCTGGCATAATGAAACTGCTGTAAGACTTAGGGGAAACTCCTTCCACTTGATTCTCCCAGAGTTTGTTGCACATTACTTTCAGACCTCAGGGGTGGGAAAACCAGTTCTCCTCAACCAGCCCTAGAAAGAACTGCCTGTAGGAAGAATGCTTAACAAGAGGATGAAGTGACACAGAAATATCTAATCTTGTGGGTTTTTGTTAAAGGAGACCAAGCAAAGCTCAGACAGAAGGCAAGCCCATAGGCATTGAGTTCAAACAGGAGGTCCACCAGTTTCTGAAATCTCATTTATGAGCAAAAAATTTTCTGATTTTTAACACTGGCATTTTGCCATTTGATCATGAGCTCTCTCTTGCATAGAAGCATCACAAGTGGAAAGACAGACTATGACAAACTTAACCCAAAGTGAGCCTGCTCCTGGCATTTCGGCTGACTCTTCAGGATAAGCTTCTAATTCAGTGAGTCAGTGCCAGAAATAAGTTAACTATTTTTATTTTATTTTATTTTATTTTATTTTATTTTATTTTATTTATTTTTTTTTTTTTTTTTTTTTTTTTTTTTTAAGCAATATTTGCACTGTTGTTTTCCAGCCTGGCTAAAGTTTGGAGTCCCAAAATACAACAAAGTACAAGTACTGTTTCTAACAACCACCCACATGGCAAGAAGAATTATTTCAGAGGGAAATCCCTATAGATTTTAATATCTACTAATATGTGAGGGGCATAAACCACTTTTATGATGAGAGGGATAGCAATTTCTTCTCACACTCCCCCACCAACAGGTAAGCTGCTGGACATGCACAAGAAGTTAGGAGGGGACACAGACGGGACAACTGACCCCGGTTGACCAAAGGCATGTCCTATTTCATAAAACATCATGCTCGACAACAAAAGCTGAGGGGCAGGCATTTTGCCAGGGCTGCCATTGCTTAGGGACTACCTGGGCATCGGTTGACTGGCGGAGCGCAATTGCAGGCATTTTTGCACCACCTTTTTTTTTTTTTTTTTTTAACCTATTAAACAGTCTTTATCTCAACCCATGAGATTTCTTAGTTTTGTCCTTCCAATTCTTTCCCCCATCCCACTGGAGAGGGGTGAGAGAGCGGCTGTGTGGGGATGAGCTGTCCTCTGAGGTTGTCCCACAACACACAGGTACGATACATTCCACTGGGCTGACCTTGTGGCAGAGAACACCCCACTCACATTAGCAGGCACAGTACAATATTGTCGCCAGTATTCAAACTAGGATATTCTTCTAGAAGCCCATGACCTTTGCTTCAGTTTCCACTCTGAATTTATTTCCATTCTTTTTCATTTGTTTGCACACTGACATCATCCTTCAAGAGATTTTCTCCCACGCTGGTGCTTCTCCTCCCTCACACAGGAGATAATTTCATCTCTTGATCTCTATGTGAAGGGCAAGCAAGCCAAGATCTTCTACCTTTCTCTCATTTCATGTGCTCTGCATGTTCCTGATCATCCTAGTAGTCACGCCCTGAACTTCATATTTACCTTTCTTAAACACAGGAGACCACAACTGCATGCAAGACTCTGGATGAAGTTATCTGCCTACATACTCCTATGAAGGCTAACAGAATTATGAATGCAGGAATTTTTACCACAATAAAATAAAATGTAAAATATAAAAAATAAAAAGCAGTTCTTCCACAGGTCTTTTTCCTCTTAGTATAGCTGATTTTTCTATGTGAATGATGTATATGAAAAAAAGTAGGGGACTGAAACCTGGAACTACAAGTAAGGTTTCTAATAAGTATTTTGCTTGGTATAATTGCAGTGGATATTAATTAACAGTTATATTTCCTCACAGAAAAAATATGTTTTGAATAAGCTTAAAATAGAACTTTCCACTGAGAATGTGTTAGTCACAGAACAGAGCAGGATTCTTGGGAATTTTGTAAGTCACCAGGGAAGAGACTCCCAGAAAAGCTATGAGATAAATGGCTTGTGGAGAGCAGGAACTTCATGCCAGTTTTATGCAACTGAAGCCTAATAAAGCCCTTCTGAGGGACCTGTGTGAATGCACCTAAAGGTAAATCCCATTTTCAGAGAAAAATGCTCTTAGATGTATGGACACTTTGTTCAGCTCCTTAACATATCATATTACCGCTTACTAGTTTGTAACCATAAGAACGGAAAAGGAAAATTTTCTCCTTTCTTACAAAAACTCAGATGTGCAAAATGTCTCAGCCTTAATTTAAGAACTAAAGAAAGAACATTTGAAGTCCTGGATTAACAGCAACCACAATGAAACCAACAGAACACCCCCCTCCAAAAAAAAAAAAAAAATCACAACAAAACAATAGAAATTCTCTCACACTATCCATCTGCTCCCAGAGCTGGAGCATTCATCCAAGAGGTGGTTGAGATGGTTCTAACCTATATTCTCATATTCTCTCTTACCATACTGCAGGAGCAAGGAACTGCTGCCCACTTTCTCCAGGGAGACCTCACAGCACCTTCTTAGCAACCACATCGCTCCAGAACTGAGGACCATGGCCTGAGGCTGTCCTCTGAGTCACAGAAGGTGATTAAATCCTAATTTCATTCAGCCAGAGCAGTAGCTTAATTCAGGTCTCTCGCTTCACGGGTGTAGCCTATGACCACCAAGCCATGGGGCTCTTGGGTTCATTACTCACTCTAAACTGAAGTTCTGAAGCCAGGAAACTTATTCTAACACCACCTTAATAAAGTGGCTATACTTTCTGCCTCCAGACTGTGTTTTCAGTGAAACGGCGTTTTTCAATGGAAGTATCTTTATCAAAAGAGTTCCTGGTTAGCTTTCATGAGCTTGTTGTACCATGAAGGGTGTCTGGTGTGTAGAAGAAACTAAAGGACCAACACATTTTGTGCCTACAGACTGAAAGGAAGTTTTCAGCTGCATTTTACTCTGCTCTTGGGAGCTCTTTCATCCCTTGCTGGCCTTCTCCAGCAGATCCATAAAAATCATTGCCTTTAGCAGAAATCAGGGAAAATCACAGTTCTCTGCACTAGATTTCACTACCTTAACTCAAGCTGAGAGACCGTTGCCCTAGACAAAGTCTTGTTCGTTTTAAAGGCTGGGCTTCCTCTGCTACCCCTCTTCATGTGGGACAGCCCTGGATCTCCTCCAGCTGGCCAATTTTCCTGTCTGGTTTATGCAAGAGGAGAGACCATGAACCTGCCTGCTCCTTTCCCCATTTAAGGTTCCTTTCTTCCCAAGAACAATTATATCTGGCTCTTGCATGAGCTATGTAAGGTTGCAATTGCCCTGAGAAGCCTTGGCCACCACAACAGTCTTTATTTTTTGTTCATGGTACTTATTGCAAATATTATTCCTAAATCCTCATTTATTTCTGCAGCCCACAAACTTGATGATAGCACTAACACTGCCAGTCTCTTCAGTTTAATAAATTTTCAGCCTGAACAGTTTCTCTGCAGAAAAAGAGCGTCTCACAACCCTTCAAGGATATGCTTGATGTCTACTACTAATGCTTAAGGGTTAAGACTTTGTGGCAAACACCTGACAAGTCAGCTCCCAGTGCTACTTACATAAATATGCTTTTGTTCTTAGAATATGTTACACCAGGTTTCATAAAAGCACCCGTGTGCAGCTATAAAAGATTTAAAAGATATAAATAATAACCTAGAAGTCATTTAAAGTTAGGATCAGCAAATTTCAAGGAAAGGATCAACCAACTTTGGTAATTTAACAACTGTTTAAAATACATTAGCAATATCTGGTTTAATCTTATTGTAATTTATAAGCTATGAGGTTTTGTAAGAAGAAAGTCACAGTAATACAGGAACATGAGAAATTAAGTAAAAGCTTACAAGTGAGTTTTTTAAAGAAAAAGTCAATCATTTTACATATTTGCTAAAGACACAGGAGCATACACATAAACAAATGAATGAGCATGCAAAAATACGTATGAATGCTCTTCTAGTAAATGCAGAGGGGTGGTTTGAAAAGGAGCAGATGTATTTAAGTTTTTCTTTTCTGTTCTGGGCAGCAATATCAACAAAGAGCAGGTAGTCAGAATTAACACATAGACATTTTTCATGCTTGAAAAAGAACCAAGTAAGTCTATAGTGCTCTCAGTCAAAGAAGACATGTAAGGAAGTGATTCATTGTATGAATATCTAATGTCTATTTGCATATATACCTCATTATGTTGTGTCTGGGGGTTCAGCACTTTTTCCAGCCTTTCTCACAGGCTTTATTGCCACAAAGAGGTTGGTACATGCAATACTGTGTCTCTGCAATAAGCCAAAGTGAGAGCTGTTCACCATCTGAACTTGAGCAGAACCAGTTGTTTAGCGCTGCCAGAACTCCTCAACAGAGAAACTACAGAGTAAGGAAGCTTCTGAAAACAAAGCAAGGTGGCCATTCACCAGGTGCTCCCCACTAAAGTGAATTTCCAGTTGGGTCACTTAGAAGCCAAAACCCTCATCAGAAAAGTGATTCAGCATGCGTCTGTCTGCACAATGGAGAACAGAGCTGGCCTTTTGCTATAGGAAAGACTCACTTGAATCAGCAGCTGGGAGTGGAAAAGCCACATGTGACTGAGTTGTATTTGAGAGAGCTTGGGCAGCTCTGACAGGCACTGTGGTTTCATGTGCTGCCAGATGCATGGGGACAGGTATTCCCAACAGGACCTGGGCAGGACCCTGTGCCCTGGGCCTGCTGCACAGCAAAGACTTCTCTTGGCACCCTGTTGCCAGTGGCAGCTGAGGTGACACGGGCCTGTCAGCATGACTTCTGCTTTGAAAAGTGGTTTCACAGATAGGCATACATTTTCACTGTTGTTCTTCAAAAGTTTTCAGTTTAAAACAAAAAATGACCTCTTTGCACTGGAACCAAAACAAGGATGAACTATTTTAAGGAGGATTGTCATGCATTGCAGGGATTTAGTTAGTGTCTCTCTTGCTTCATCCCCTCTCTCATTACAATAGCAGTCACTGAAATCTCAAATATGTAAGACATTAATGGCAGAAATCATGCTCCTCAGTTTCAAGTTCTGTTTTAAAAGCACTTTCCATCCTTGCAGGGTTTTATTTTACAAATAATGCTGAAGCTAAATTTATTCTTTCAATATGGTGTTTATGACTTAGGTAATCAAACAGAATCTTCAGCATTGGGAACCATGAAATCCAGACCTGCTTCTGCTGTGTGACTTTGAATAAATATTTGTTTTACTCTCTGAGCTCCTTCACTATTTTATCTTTCATCTGTTTAGACAAAGTTCTTCAAGGTAGGGAGACTTTCTGCACCATGTTGTCCCAGTCTTGGCAATGGTTCTCAAGTCTCACCACAACACAAGAGGTTAATTTGTATTCTGTGGAAAATAAAAACAGCAAGTAAGTTAACATAAAACTGCCATGTTACAAATGGGCTTGGAGTTGCACAAGAGGAATATCACTATTAAAGGAAAGACTTGCCTTCTACTATATGTTTCCTATTAAAAAGATTCCTTCATAGAATTCTGCTGAGCTCTAGTGCTGCAGCAATATAAAATAACTTTCCTCACTTAAAAATAAATAAATAAATAAATAAATAGAGGCAGCAGTGAAACTATGTTATGAATAAAGTCATCCAATGTCAATAGGAACAGAAGATAGCAAAGAAAGTAACATAGGGTGCAAAACTAGCAGTGTACACTTCATATTTTTTAAATGTACAGATTTGCAAGGGGATATAATAGTCATGAAAGGAGGCTACTAACAGTTTTGATTTTTGTGGGACTTGGGCTGCTGAGAACATCTCAGGATTGGCCCCTGGAGTTCAGGAAGACACAGAAACAGTTGCCTAACAAAGCTCTGCAAGCATGTTTCAAACCTGACACGGAAAAAGCCTTGCAGTTTTTGTCCTGAACCTCTCTGGAGCAAAGTCTGCCAATTGTACCAGACTGCAAGGTAGTTTAATGATGTGGACAAATGGGCATTTTATTTCTCCTGTGCTCATCTGAGGAAATTTGGAAACCATACATTGTAGTATCTTTCAGTGTTCTGTGAACTGAATAGGGAGCTTTCCAAGGTGTACAATAACTTGCCAGAGGTTCAGCAGCAAGACAAAACCTTGCAGCCTGTTATTGATAGTTCCCACACACATATAATGGAAAAGATCCTTTATAAATACATTTGAAAATTCAGGAAAATTGCTTTTCTGGCCAATATTTAGAATGCCATTATAGAAATAAAATCTTCACCAGATGTATTCATAGCCTGAAAAGTCTACAATATAAAAAAGGACCCAGTTCAGGTCATAGATATTGAAGTCTCTCTATTAGAATATAGACGAGAAGTTTCAAAAAGAAACTGAGCTCCATCCGTCCCCTCCCACATCCACTGTTTTCTACATTTGTCTATATATCACTCGATTACCTTCATCCTTCCCAGACACTATAAAGTATCCTTCCCAAAACTTAGTAGTTTGTAAGTTAGATAAGAAACAGAGAAAGGCAGAATCTAAAGGGATTCCTATAGCTTTTATAAATAGTCTTTTACAAAAGATAAGATCTCATGAACTGAAAAGAAGTTACTCTCTATTCCTGAGCAGTTTTCTGGTCAATACCATTTTTATATACTGCCTCTCATAATGGATAGTCCTCTCACCAAAGAATCATTCCAAATATTGCTTGTTTTTACAGTATGCAAATTATTTTGGGAAACTTTCTCTCTGTTGTAAGGGGAGCTGTTCCTAATCCTCTTTGTACTTGATAGTCACATTTCCCATTAAAATTAATCTTTTGTAAAGAACATACTCATAGGACAAATATGCAGCAGGTGGTTCAGATCTATCCTCACAACCTGAAAGATCCCTGCTGTTTGTAACAGTGAGAATTTTCTCATTGGAAGTCTTCTAAAGTCCAAATACACCCTTGCCATTCAACAGCCACGTGAGCAGGTCACAAGAAACGGAACTCAGCTCATTCAGACTTTAAGTACTCTATTCCCTTAAGTCGTATTTCTTTAATTTTAATGCTAAGTTAGTGTTATTTTATGGATGATAAGTAGAAATGACATAGTTGATCTCGTTCTTCTATTCTCTGTTCTGGCTCTCCCACTGCACAGAATTATCTTAGGGAGTATACTGTCCTGGCAGGAATATGGATTCAGAGATTCAGCAAACTTTTCCAATTCATATCTTATTTGAGTTCATACATCTAAAATTTACTCTTAATGTACATATATTTCTTCTACCTTGATATTTTTAAGATCCCCAGATATTGCCACCGTAGCCATCCTTCTTTATTTAGCTAGTTGACTTACATTGATAGCTGTGATTTAAATGCCTTGTTGGTGCTACTATGACCTTAGCCACACCACTGATGTGTTGCATTGCTCCAGGAAGCAGAAAGACTGAGGTAAGACCAGCTCTGAACACAACTGTAACACACATGTCCTGAGTGCATGTTATTGGAGCACCTGTGGAATATACAGCACTGTTCCTACGCCAAAGCTCATAAAGACAACTGTGATGCTGCTGCTGTGGCTCTGGCCATCAAGGAGAGCAGAGGGAGTCAGACAGCAGCTGCTGGTGGGGCCGGGAGTGCTCCCCTTTTAGGTGCATATGCCACCTCTGTTGCACACCTCCTGCCACCAGTGAGGGAACAGAGTCCCCAGGACCTCCCCCACATGCATGCACACATGTAAACACATGCACTTCTTGAGTCTCCATCTTTGCTCCATTTCTCTTCCTCTCTAGTCCATAACCCCTCATCACTGGAGCAGGAAAATCTTTGCTTCACTGAGAAGCTTTGACTGGCATCTGCATGAAACCCCCTGTTTTGCCAATCAAAGTTACAAAACTCATTTTGCCCTTAGTTCTGTTGCTTTCCTTGAGACCATCACTACACAGGTCTGAGAAATACGTGGGGGGATTCATGTATGATAATGCTGACATTCAACTCTTCGGCTGAACTGTCTAAAGAAAATCTCCAAACACTACTCCAATGATTAATCAGCTGTACATTCACAGAGAAATATTTGATGTACTGATCTACTCACCAAAGTCTTTTATTGTGTAGTCAAAGGTTATTTGGAATTTTTCCATCCTCTCCAAGCAGGAGCTCACTATTATTAAGCAAAATTCAACCTGGAGGGCAGTGAGTCTATGCAAAGAATATGGAGCATATTGATTCAAAAAAATACTGAAAAGTAGCTTTGGGACATAGATTTAGGAAAGATTGCATCAGTCTTTTAAATTAGTCCCCCACAGTCAGAAGCATCCAGTATGTGTGTAGTCCAGAAGGGTCACAAGAACATCTATTCCTCCTGTCTCTATATACCACGTATCTTAATGTGTCAGAAAACATCTGAAAAAGGCCAGAAATCACAGCTAAAGACTGCCATGGGAATGTTGCCATTATGATGGATCCCTATGATAGCACAAAATTTTCTCTCTACTCTTCTTTCTTCAAATAGACAGTTGCTTTAAAACTTAAGCATACATCTTCAGCTCATGGAAAGGAAAGAAATGGAATTCAGACAAATACTAGGATTACACTGCAAAGGTAGGCTCAAACAAAGCCCTCCTCTACTAAAATTCAGAATCTCAGGTCCCTGTTTTGTTGTGGAAGAACTGTCAAAATGTCTCATCGTATTTGTTAAAATATGTCTCACACTCTTAATGAAAAATGCGTCTTTTCAAAATACAATAATTAATGCCTGTTATTGATCTCTGAAAGGAAGTTATAAGTACATCTGGACTTATGATTATACACTGCTTATCTCAAAAGATTTCTGAATTTTCATAAAGCACAAGGACTGTAGACTCGCTGAAGGGCAGAAGAATTTCACAGTCCAAGCCCCCTTGGTACCCAAAGATTACACCACACTCCAGCTCTTACCATGCTCATGAACCTGTGTTTCTTTCCCAAAGTAGCTAGACCACCAGTCTTCCTCAGCTTCCACAGCCTTGATATTGAAATCCACACCAAGGCAGATCATTTGGGAATCCAACAAAAATAATCTTCGAGCCACAAACCATGCCAACAATGACAAGCTGAAAAACACTGTATGAAATAAGACACTGGTCTTACTAGTTTTCTTATTTGTGAAGTATTTTCTGTAATAAAACCATTAAGAAAATCCAAGTTAACACACTAATGATACTCTCTGAATAAACGAAGAAGACTTAGGGATTCTCTAGCCACCTGGAAAGTGCCTCTGGAAAAGGAGTGAGACAGTGTCAAAAATATTTCTGTACTGAGAGTACTTCAAGCTCAAGAACTAGAAAGAGTCAGTAGTTGGACACACTATGCCCACCTGTCCATCTTTCTACAAAATATTTTTTTTCTTTTTATTGTAAAATGAAAGTTTTGGCTTTCTGGTGTTTGCATTCATGTGATCTAGTGGTTTACCATCAGGAAATATTTACTTTAACCCTAATACTTAATGTGTTAAATCTAAGACTCATAGACTATTATAGCAATCACAATTTTGTAGCATTTCTCTTTAGCTAAAAAAAATTTCACTGTTCTCAGTTTGGAAATGCCAGACTTCTTTGTATGTCTTGCCCTAAGTTTTTCACTCTGTCTTCTGTATGTGTTGCAGTTGCTCTTCCAAACATTCTCAAGCCTTAAAAATACTTCAGAAAATATATATAGTGTTGTAGAACCAAGACAGTGCAAGTCTGTTTAGTTAGCAACAATTTTACCTTCACCACAGGGAGAACTATGGTACTAAAAGCTAATAACACAGAGGTTATTTACATGGACAGCTTGCATTGTGCAGGAAAATTGCACTTACATGAAAAGTTTGTTGTTCTTAAGGTCTAACATTAAAACGCAGTTCTTTTTTAATTTTTTTTTTTTCTTTTTTCTCCTTAAAGCCTAGTGGAAAACAGGCTCTTACTGTGAAACTAGTACAACCAGATATCTTCAAAATCTTAATAGGCAAAGTGGATTGACCTCAGTTCATCTTCATGGAGCTTAGGACAAATTGATCAATTTACTTCCTAAATAATTACCATCTGAATGTTGACTTTGCCTTCCTAAGATTAGCACATTAAAAAGCCCGTATTCAGGAATGTTAATGCAGTGCAATTCTGTGCACACATACACACAGACTCACAAGAAATCCAATATATTCTTTATATAGACAAGCTTCAAATGATTCTGGGTAATAAGGATTTACTTATTCTTTTGTTGAAGAATGAAAAAAATCCCAGAAATAAAACAGAGAAATGGATATGGTTAGAGCTCTGGAGGGAAAGACTTTATTTAGCATTCAGATTTTTGAGGTTAGGCATTAAGATTCTATGGATGCAACAACTGTAATCCAAACTCTAGCTGTCTAAAACAAGCCCATGAAAGAAAGCAGGCAAGAAATGATTCATGTGTCAGAGGAGGCATTTAAAATAAGAAAATTAGAACACTATCTAGTTATTGTATAAAGGTTGTAAGTTGCCCAAAAAGACTCCAAAGGACTCGATTGAGCAGTGACTTTGGAAGTTTGCTTTTTCAGAAGTTTGCACTTTTTGGTTGTTTCGTGGTTTGTTTGTTTGTTTGTTTGTTTGTTTGTTTCAAATGACCCAAGCATTTAGGCAGGTATTTGTTCATTTCAGGGAATGTTTGACTACTTGATTGATATGGTTGGAGTTGTCCAGCTAGATGAAGACTCGGCAGTACAGATGCTTAGCCGCACCTAGGTAGGCTCCATTCCCATAATGACCCTCCCTAACAGTCATTTTCTTCATTGGGAAATCTTTCTCTGCTGCAGTGGATGCTGGCAGATCTCCCTCAGCATCTTAAAGGAAGACAAGCAGAAGAATTTGCTCTGGTTTAGCATCAGGTAGAACATCTGCCCCTCTGAATGTGCAGTAGATGAGGAAAGTAAAAATTATGTACCTCAGTTTAACAGAGAATTTTTTTTTATCTTCTGCATTGCTGTCTCAGTTTCTCCCATTTCTTTTGGTATCAAAAGTTTTGCATTTCTCTTTGCAACATTTTTATTCTGTTTCCTCTCCGTGTATGTTACCAACATGAATGTCTCCCACAGCATTCTTGCTGCTAAACTGATGAAGTGTGGACTGGACGATGGGGTAGTGAGGTGGACTGGGAACTGGCTGAAGAAAAGAAGCTAGAGAGTTGTGGTCAATGGAGCAGAGTCTAGCTGGAGGCCTGTATCTAGTGGAGTGCCTCAAGGATCAGTACTGGGACCAGTGCTATTCAATATATTCATCAACGACTTGGATGAGGGAATAGAGTGCATTCTGGCTGACATGCCAGAAGGCTGTGCTGCCATCCAGCAAGACCTGAACAGTCTGGAGAGTTGGGCAGCGAAGAATTCAATTAAATATAACAAGGGAAAGTGTAGAGTCTGACATCTGGGCAGGAACAACCTCAGGTTCCAGTGTAAGTTGGGGAATGACCTGTTAGAGAACAGTGTAGGGGAAAGGGACCTGGGGGTCCTGGTGGACAGCAGGATGACCATGAGCCAGCACTGTGCCCTTGTGGCCAGGAAGGCCAATGGCATCCTGAGGTGTATTAGAAGGGGGGTGGTTAGGAGGTCGAGTGAAGTTCTCCCCCTCTACTCTGCCCTGGTGAGACCACATCTGGAATATTGTGTCCAGTTCTGGGCCCCCCAGAACAAGAAGGACAGGGAACTGCTAGAGAGAGTCCAGCGCAGGGCAACAAAGATGATTAAGGGAGTGGAGCATCTCCCTTATGAGGAAGGGCTGAGGGAGCTGGGTCTCTTTAGCTGGGAGAAGAGGAGACTGAGGGGTGACCTCATTAATGCTTATAAATATATAAAGGGTGAGTGTCGTGAGAATAGAGCCAGGCTCTTCTCGGTGATAGCCAGTGATAGGACAAGGGACAATGGGTTCAAACTCAAACACAGGAGGTTCCATTTCAATATGAGAAGAAACTTCTTCACAGTGAGGTTGCCAGAGCATTCAAACAGGCTGCCCAGGGAGGTTGTGGAGTCTCTGGAGACATTCAAAGCCCGCCTGGACACCCTCCTGTGTAACCTCATCTAGGTGTTCCTGCTCCAGTGAGGGCACTGGACTAGATGATCTTTTGAGGTCCCTTCCAATCCCTAACATTCTGTGATTCTGTGATATCTCCCCATTCATCATCTTTTGGCATTTTTCTCTCCTGAAAATTCTCTATGACAACTTTAATATCGGTCACTTTTTCTGCACTGTTTCTCATAATAAAGCTTAAGTCTTTCTGTGTTTCTTTTTAAAAGTTTGTGAGTTCTGATTCCAATATATCACCCCAAAGCCAGATTTTCCCTTGTCTGGAACAAATATAGACTCTGAGGGGACCCTCAAAATCAGTACAATCTGATGAATTCTGTTTGGAGCCAGTGTACTGCAAGATGGGTTTTTAACTATATACTAATTGTTTTAGAATTTCCACAGACAGATCACAGAGATTATGGCTGGAGTTGTCATAAAACTCGTGAATGAGTTCTAACCAATCTATGATCACTTGCCTTGCCTGGTTTATAAAAAAAAAAAAAAAAAAAAAGCTTAAGAAATATGGTGAGTTGTTTAAAAAGATTTTTTTTAATGGGGAATGGAACTGTCTACCCTCACTCTCTGGATCATTTCTAGCTCATAGCATTAGTGTTCAAAAGTTGCCAGTAGTTTGATGGCATGAGTTAAGTCAGTTTGTGGTTTCAGTCTAGGCTTTGGGAGACAAATGCCCATGTTACAAAAAGCCACTAAATATAACACTAATGGATGTTTAATCAGATTAAAGTTTGAAAAGACATAGAGATTGAACTAGCCTGTAAAGTTATCCTTCCAGGTTAGAAAAATAAGGCCATGGTAAAGCTGAGAGGGTAACTAGCCTTGCTAAAGCTATTGGTTCCATTAGAAGACTTCAGATGTCTTCAGTCTTTGGTGCTTTTGGCCTAACTCCCTTTCACAATTCATTTTACTATGAAAAATTTACTGGAGAAAAATACACTAAGCACTTACAGGTTGATGATTTGCTGCAAGCACTGTTGCATTCTCTGCATATGTACATGCATACTATGTAAGTGGTCTTGTTCTTTTGTTTTCAATTGTCAAGGGCATTTTCTTTGTTCGTATTGCTTTCCCTCTTTTACATTTCCAGTACTGCTAGCATTTTATATAATGCAATAAACTTTTTATTGTTTGAAAATACCTATCATATATTTAAAATAAAGAAATCTAAACCAGTTAGAATTAAAGAAGTGCACATACTCTAAACCTTTCTGTTAAACAAAATGCCTTTCACCTGGAAGAATTCATGGAAAACTATAGAGAAAAGTGATTACAATTGAGGCAGAGTTTTAATTTTAGTATTAATATGCTTAACTCAAGCCTGGAAAATCATATTTGTATAAAAGCTGTGTTAGCTTAATGTATGTATTGCAACTCCAATGGCTTAAAAAGTATCTGCTTATTGCCCAACTTGAAATTTCAAAGTTCATGTCCAAAGTGTCCAAAATAGCTAAGTTTGACATAGGATTCAGTGTGATCAGCACACGTCAGTCCAACACCCCAAGGACTGTGAGCCAGGGCTGTTAATGCTCCATCACAGACTTGCTTTCATCACCAGGTGAACAATCTATGAAGTGAGCCCAAACTTCATCATTTTTCAGACCAGGTTTCGCTGAAGATGCTAAGGGAATCCAAAAACTAAAAATTCCAGTTAGACACATATTACCACCAGCCGGTGTTTGGTAGAGGTGCTGGGGACATCTATTTTTTTCTGCATATTTCCTCAGCCACTGGCAGAGAGTTCACTCATTTTTATATTTACAAGCACAACGTTACCATTGTATAGCAAGGATACCGCCAGACATAAACTGGTGCAACAAGCAGCTGAACAGATCATATGAAGTTAGTTAATTTTAATCTTGCTTCCTTTCTACTATCCCAGCATCTTATCAGATCTGGTTTTATATAGCCAAGTGTGCTATGTGTGTAGAAAATGTGTGAAATTTGGAGCAGATAGGTTGGTCTTAGTCCTAAGAAGTAATATACAGAATGAAAAATGTTGAGAATCATTGATTTAGACAAATAGACTCCAAAGTGACATTTGTATTTTGCTATCATTGCTATAAATACTTTGTCTTTTTTAGGCAAAGCTTTTCCTGGATGTTATTGTGAGAGGATCATTCACAGTGCTTTTGACCTTTTACTGTACACTACTCCATTAACATCCTGTGGAGAAATTCTCTTTATATATGTAATTGATGCATTTTATGAGACACAAATCAAAATAGATAGTCAAAAAATAGATAGTATGAAACTCAGGAAGAGCTGCCTGCTTGAGTACTTTGTTGGCATATTGCCTATGGTTGATAGTGTCAACTCAACATATGGCCCTTCAAATGCACTGATGAATCCTCTTATGGGAATAAAGTAAGACTTGTCTGTGACGTGTTTAAAGTTCTAAAGCAGTCCAACAAATAAAGCAAGTTGTAGCTCTAGTGAGGAGGAGAACTTACAGGCTTGTGTGCAACCAGTACAGCTTCCCACCACAATTATTTTCTAATAATTTCCACAGGCCAGTGTGAACACTCTTGCACAATATCAGAGTCATTATTGAAATAGTTACTACTTGAGCACAACCAAATTATGTTACAAGCTGATTTGGCTGGATGAGTACTAAACTTGAAAAAAACACAGTTGTTAATCTTGTTCTGAAGCCATAGATGTATCCTCAAATTAGAGAAAACTTGAAACAGTGCAGAAAAGAAAGGATGGCAAAATTATGCAATTAAAATTCTCATCTAACCTCCTGAGCAAGATCCAACAACCACAGAGTGTCTGAAATTATATGTTCAGTGTTCATATGTGGCAGTGATAGAGTAAAAGAATTTGTACTAGTTTGGCTTTTCACACACACATGCAAAACAAACAGTCTCCATGCCAAGAAGTGAAAGGCTATGTGGCAGAGGAATAGAAAGACAAAGGCAGCCCTAGTGCCTGCTCATCTGAATGAAGTAAAAGGATTGACACCTGACCCAAAGGGTATAGCAATGTCTGAAATAATGACCCAGTCTCCCTTTTTAATGTTACTGTTGTTAAATGAAGCAAACACTGCTGTAAAAGGCTGTTCTCTCTGTTATTTTTGCCACTGATTCTAGTGGTCCTCTCAGGCTATGAATAAAACTTGAAGAAGGGCAGTCTGGTGCACAAATGTTCTTGTTATCTTAAAGGGGTCAATGGTCAAAGGTGAAAAAAATTCATAGAGTAGTTATGATTAAAGGTAGGTTTTTAAATGCTTTTGATAAAGGCTTGTAAAACAGCCAAAAGAGATCCTGCAATTTTAATGTTAAGTGGCTTTTGTATTGGAAAAATGCCCAAGGGCCATGTCTAGCACGGTCACTTACAAATGACTGATGGGAGATCAATACAGACAGAGTGGGGATGCAGCTTTGTCACTGGGATATGTAGTTAGTATGTGATTAGCCTTAAGTAGAATTGACTTGGATGTAGATGGGCAGTAAAGTGCTTAATACCCAGTCAGCATGATAGCTGCTTGTATACAAAAGTTAATGAAATAGGAAAACCACATTATCATTAGACACCCAAAGGGGCTTCCCACACCCATTCGGGGATTTTAGGAGAAGATCAGTTTGACAATGAGCTGTGTAGAGCTGCCAGTCCCAACCACATTAACTATGAATTTGGTTTTCCTCTATGACAAGCAATCCCCTAGGACTTGGTAAACCACCTAGTTAAGTTGTGTGTGCAGCCTTATTATAGGGTAACAAGGAAGCCACTTTGCCCTTCTCAGAGGCAGAAAATCCTGTAAAATAAGTAAAAAATAGAAGCAAAGAGCAGAGAAAGGAATTTAGGAGGTACTTTGAGGCAGGTAAGGTCCTCTGACACTGATAACATGTTGCACTAAATCTCTCTTCCTTAGTGTGAGGAAGGTCCAGATTATCTCACCAGACATTTCACTTTTTCCCCCCTTTGTTCAGATGCATTATTGGTAAAACAGGATTTTAAAATGCATTTGACTGCATTCTTGATAAAGCATTTTTACCCAAGGATGTCATAGAGTTCCTATGACTGAAGGTTTTCAAGATGCAATTGCACAGGGTGCTAGATGATGTCTAGGCTCCCTTTCACATGAAAGGTTGGACCAGATGATCTTTCAGGGTCCCTTCTAACCTGGGATGTTCTACGATTGTAGCACCTTCTTATTTCACAAATACACACACGTACGTGCTCTCTCTATTTTCAAAACAGAGACTTAGTGGAGGACACATATTTTTATCTTACGCATCTAAGATGAACCTTGATTTGTCTTTTGGGGGGGGTTATGTCTCCTTTTCTTCTATAGGGAGCTCTGTATTATACGCCTGTTAAAAAGCAAAATAGCCTAAATTAGACATAATGAATTAAGATATCATGAATCCCCCTTGATATAAAATTCTGGACTCCCGTTTATTGCTCAGAAGACGAGAGCATACCTATGAAATGGAGAACAAGAAGTTAGTAATTTCAAGTGTTATGAATAATATTTACTCCTTTTTTGCTACATGAAAAAGAATAAATCACTCTCTGAAAAAACATCACTTATATTATCTTCTGTGACCTCCTACCCCACTACTTGTAGTATTAAAATGTTTGCCTCAATTTTAGTCACACAGTGTAAATTGAAATGACTTCATGGCTAACCTAATATTTCCAGGGCCATGGTGAAGCCAGAAATCTGTGGCCTAGAGCCATCACATGCCTTTCTAATGGACCCTCAGTACACAGTTAATTACAGAGAGAATTTGAGTATCCAGCTGTCAAAAGCCACTGTCACGCAGCACCAGTCAGAAAGGCTCCTCACTCAGTATCTCTGCTGCATTCAAACCTGGACACCCTTGCAAGATTCCCACTTGAAGCGGAGATGACCCAGAATAAACCCTGAAGGCTTAATGTTGGACAGTGCATGTGTAAAATTTGGGGGATTTATAACAACATGCATCTAAAATCATTACACCCCTTATTAGGAAACGATAGTGCACACATCATCAGCTAATTAGATGTGGGCCAAACTACTAA
The DNA here is from genome assembly GCF_964273445.1 of Streptopelia decaocto. NCBI lineage: Eukaryota > Metazoa > Chordata > Aves > Columbiformes > Columbidae > Streptopelia > Streptopelia decaocto. The sequence goes on from NC_138655.1 coordinate 62,111,099, forward strand.
TGGAGCCATAACCTGGGTCATTGATTCCCAAAGCATTTGTTCTTTTACTAAGCTAAAGGAGAAGCTCTGTAGTTCAAACAAGGCAAAATCTCTGCTATACTTAGTCCATTTTTTTGACTGCCTGAACTCACTGATGACTGAAGCGCTTCTGAGGGCATTGAACTGAGCTAGTAGCTCAGCTTTTACAGCTGTGGTTATTTCATGTATGTTTGATTATTCGTAATGAAATGTAAAAAAATAAAATAAAATAATTAATATTTACAAGAAGGTGACACAGTTTCTTCTCCAAAGACTCTATATAAGCATACTCGAAAGACAAAATAATCTATTCTTCAAATTACGTTGTACAATTTATCAAAACTGAATAACTTGCCTAGACAAGATCTGGCTACTTATCAAAAGAAACATGGTTGTCCAGTCACTTTCCAATAAGAAAGGTAACATATTGGTGTCTTTTGCAGTGTTTTGTAAAATGTGCAGTCAGCTAACACTCAAGAGTAAATATACAGCCACAGCTGAGGCCTTCAACTCGAAATTTCCAGGTTCACAAGTCCCAGACCTGTCACATGTTCCCTTTGTGACCCTGGACAAGATATTTAAGCTCCCAGTCCTCCCTCTATATAACAACTAATATATTGGTTGCCTTTATTGCTATAGACTGCAGAACAAAAACAGTGTCCAATTACAAATATGTTCAGTGCTGCATATAATGGAGATGTGTTGATAGTTGAGGCCTCAGAAAGCTGCTCTAAGAAAAAGCAGCCAGCAATTACAAATGGTGGTTTTGGCATGCAGCTTTCTGACTGTGTTTCTGTAGTCTTCTCACCCCGATCCTCCTTACATGTGAAATCTGCTAGACCCCACAAGGATATGAGGGCAGGTGAGGCTTGACCAAATGCCTGTTTCTGTCTCCAAAGGTCTCTGGATGTATTTGAGAATCATGCTGATATGACCTTCTAGAAATTCATAGCTTTTGAAATAGTCCTGAAACTTTATACCTTTGACACAGTGAGGGAGAATTATTGATTTGGCCCTCAACTTCCATGGAAAGTATTCAATTTGTTTGCATGGTCATATATTTACCACACCAAGACTTTGTCTCCTAGAAATACAATGCTTGCCAATGAGTTGTTTCTCATGACCTGAGAAGCTAAGCGATGTCTAATATTGATCAGTGGTTCATACATTAATGGAAATAGCTAAATTGAAAAAGATCCTCTTTATACATACTGTGGCAAATTGTATCTGTTTGACTGGAAAGGGCAACCTTTTATTGAACAGCATAGTGGTTTGCTTTTAGTTGAGTTTATTCCTTTCTACAAAGGTTTTTCCCCTTTCTGAATTGTTCCGCAAAAGAATTGGCTTTTTCTCTCTCTGCTGACCACATTTAGTACATGCCTATCTTAATAATGACTCTCAATTTACCTTCAATCATCCCCATGATGTAGGAAAAGCCGATTTGGGTTTCCTATGTCAATGAAGTACAGTGCAATAGGGGACTAATTTATTCCTGTGACCAACAGGCATCTTTTATTACATCTTTTCTTAGACCTTTTGCCAGGGCTGAGGCTGCAACAGGTTTGTCTCTACCTCTTTTCATCAAGTGATTTCCACTTCTGAAGTAGTGTTGTCTTCCTCAGGTCCAGGAAATGTTGCCTCATGCTGTACCATAACCATCCTTCCTCTGAAAGAATCGTACCAATCAGATAATGTTGCACCAGAGTCTCAGCTGGTCTCTTCCCAAGTCCAGATCTATTACTTGTATCTGACTATTTTAAATCAACATGCCTCCACCACCTATGTCCTTGGTCCACTTACTTCCACTATACCAACCAGCATCAGTAAGATGGTTGACAGGAAGACAAAAAGCAAACCTTATGGCACAGGGCTAAGGATTGCCCTTTATTTAGGCTGGGTGAGAAGGAGCCAGGTGAGTCTGATGTTAGACAATAGTCACAGGAGATTTTTTGGTTTAACGGCTTTGCTTGTGAAAGGACACAACAAATGGAGTTTGTGCAAATTAAGCTTAAGGTCAGCTGATAGAGCAGTTTTATTGCTCAGGAAATGACTGCACTTTGCTTGGCATCAGTCATTGCCTCCTGATCCCATCTTTGAAAGATCCCAGCATTTTATATTTATTTACCAACACAAATTACATTGGCAGCCAGTCACTTCAAACAATCTGCCTGGTCTGGTACAGCCAAGCATACAAGGTTTCAACAAAGAAAAATAAAAGATCAGTTCTTCCTGTTCAGAGGGTGACAGATATAGCCTAGCCCAGGCTCTTGGTCAGCCAGCTGGCACTGCATTATATCATGCTTTAAAATAAAAAACCTCCTTATTTCACTAATACTTTCAGTGGGACTAACTATTACAGAAAACAATTATTGGAAGTGTTGTATCTTCACTTCAGCTAGACTGAATCTCTTTCTGTCTCTAACACATTTTTTGACAAAGCAATGAAATGTGATGAACTGAAGACCTACCTCTGTTGTGGACAAGTTGTGTTCTTATTTTGTTTTGATTCTAAATAAAAGAAACAGCAGAGAAAAGGTCCTGTTGTGGATTCAACCAAGAATAAAGCAGCACAAGCAAGTAGAAAGATGTTCTTTGGTCTATAGGGCCTCTCATTTCCATAAACTCTTCATTTGGCAGTTTTGGTAAACTCCCATTAACACTCATTTTCTCTGTCCTGTGCAGAATTGCTGCATAGTCATCCCACAGAATAAATAAATAAGAAAGAATTATCATGGTTCATAATGGAGGGTTATTTAAGAAAAGAGGTAATTGTTGATTTTCCAGGACATCTTCTTTGTGCAAAAGGAAAAGTATCTAGGGACAGCATGGTGCAAGGGAGTCAGCTTAGGGCAAGGACACCTTGGGTTGTTTAAGATGTTAGCTTTAAATTTTCCTATCTGTAAAATGTGTTGATAGTATGTACCAAACAAATGTTGTGAGGATTAGTCAAGGAGCCAGTTTCTTGCCTTTGCACTTGCTGAGTGACCCTGTGGACATCAGCAGAACTTTTTCCCTTTAAAAGAAAGATTTGGCTCAACACGCACACACTGGCTCAAATCCACGAAGCACTGAACTTCATGCAGATCAAAATGACAGCCACTTCTTAACATGAGATGTGAGGTTTGTTGTACGTTGTCAAGCAAGGCTCATCTCCCAGTCACATCTCATTACTCCCGTAGCCTCTTTCTCAAAGCACTTCATCCTCTCCAGCTAGTAGGTAGTGGCTCAGTTCAAAAGGTTAAACTGTTGTTTCCAAAGGATCTAGAAGAACAAGTCTTGACAAGGAAGAGAGCTGCAACTCCCTAATAAATCATGCACACTACTCAGTTGTGGACTTGCAAAGTACAAAATTAAATTGTGTTCACAGTGCTTGTACCTACTCACAGAAATGCAATATGGCAATGATTCTTTTAATCAAGTCACACATGTTAGGACTTTTTGTAAAATAAAAACTAGGGTGGGTTGTACAGACTAGGAATAAATACTAAAGAAAAGAGAGAGGTCTGTGGAAATCAATCTCTTCTTTATATACTCCCAAATTATACTCATAAAGAAGGGCCTCCAGCGGCTCTGTCAGTCATGATAAAGCTATCACTCTGAGATTTATTACAGGTTCTCTCCTTGTGTTTTCAATGGAAAACATCCTACAGGTGTGCTTGCATTACTACCAGAGATATATGAAGATTAATTACATGTCCGAGTGCTGCAATTCGTTGACATTTTTTCAAATATTTAACTTGCATTCAAAGTCATGCCCTAAAAAAAAAGGACGAGCTGGAAAAGTCAGAGTGGGAATAAAAAAATTTCAAGGATCAAAGAGTAATCACCATTTAAGTCTTAGATGCAGGAATTTAGCCCAAGCTTTCTTCCTGATGCACTAAGAAATCTCTGTGCTTTGCATTTGATCTCTTTTAGCAAAATCCAACTTCTATTATTTTCACTTTAGCTTCCCCCCAGAAAGATTTGTGTGTACCAATAGCTTCATTTCCTAAACTCTTAGGCATCCTTACCTGGGACAGCAGCAGCCCCATGCTATTCAGTCTGTGTAGAGAGCCAGAATCAGGCTTTTAGGCAAGGTAACTCAATTACAGCTATTGGTCCACAGTGCTGATTAGTTTCTTTTCTTCTGCAGGGAAAAAGTGTGTGAAGCTTCATTTCCTAGGATGGGAAATACCATTCTTTACTGTGCCCTGATCCCTATCCTTCACTGACCCCTCAAGAGCAGGTAGAAACTGAACTTCACTGTGTTGGAGAAATCCTGGCAGGGACAAGATCTCACTTCTTCTAGAGGGCAAAAAAAGCAAGCACACCCAAGCTGTTCCCAGAGACTGTTCCTGTCATGAGCTGCAGAGTAAACTTGCTTGGAAAGGGGAAATGTTTAAGGTCCACTTTGCCATGGTGCAAGACACATAAAATAGTAATCAGCTTTGCTGTAAAAAAAAAAACTGCTATGTGTTTTAAATCCACCATCTTGACAAACATCATCTAAATAAGGTGCAGCAGTCCAAATGTATTGGTACTGTCATGAGAACTGAAGGCAGACCAAGAAAGGGTTTTGATTTACTGTTTTTCAAGGTCTAAGATGAACAAATACAGAGTGGTTCTTTTTATTTATATTCTTGCAATTGATGCTAAAGTAGCATTTAGGCAATGAAGTATATAGGTTGCAATTGAAAAAGGAAAAACGTAATCCCTAAACATTGTATATCTTTGTCCAAGTAAAGAAATGAAAAATCTAAACAATACAGTCCAAAGTGTCTGGATATTATTCAGCAGAAAATCAAACTTTCTGAGAGCTGAATCAGTGGTATGGTGGGGGTGGCATTTCCCCAGTGAGAGAAACAAAATGGGGTCCACTGCAAAAGCAAATGTGTGTTCTTGTCTCACCAACTCCCTTCTCCTGCCTCCTTACTCTTCCTACCAGGGTCTGAGTCTTCTTACCCACCAAGTCCTCTCAAAATTACACAATTAAACACTCTCCCCTCCGTCCAGTTCAAATAATCAGTAAATTTGTTTCAGTGGGGAAAGATACTCACAAAATCAGAGACAAGAAGGAAGGTCTGTGAGACAACCAGTTCATTATGAAGGATATTTTAACACTGGTCAAAACAGATAAAATATAAGAGAAACAAGAATTACTAACAAAATAGTTCTAGCCAAGCTGAGAGCTAGCAACTTTTCAGTTCAAATATTAATCTTTCTTTCTTTTGTTATGTTCAAAATGGCAAGATCTGTTTAAAAAAAAAAAAAAAAAAAAAAAAAAAAGATTGACCCTTACATGAGATGCCAGAACAGTTTTTTTCCAAGACAAACAGCAGAAGACATTTTAAAATAGGACTAAGCAAGAGAGAAAATTTATGAGTGAGCTTAAGGAATTTTCTGGATCATACTACATCCAGGGCCTTTATCTGTCTAAAAGTCTTTTCTGCCTATGCAGCTTCAGCTTGCTGCACTTTCAGTCTTCTTGCTCCTGCTGCCACATGGAACTGGTTGTTATTACCCCTTATTAATCTTGTGCCCAGGGAAACACAGAAAAGTAACATTCTCTAAAACACAAAGTCAAGTTTTCAACTCAGCCTTTACTAATTTGGGAAATCTAGGAGTTATCTAGAGGCAACTGTAGTAGCAAAGTTTTCATATGGCAGGTTGATGATGTGGGATGGAATAGAAGAATTTGATCCATAAATGATTTGCTACAAGACTGGTGCTACAGGCAGGGCTTTGCTTTCTTTGATAATGGCTGGTTTTATAAGACACCAGTCCAGACAGTGATATGTGGGAAAGGTTTATCTTACAAGGGTGAAAGGATGCTGGGACAGGAATTAGCAGGGCTCATTTGGAGAGCTTTAAACTAGATTCAAAGGGGGATGGAGTTGTAGCTGGGCTTGCAACAGTCAAGCAGCAGTCTAGAACTGATGAAGAGCAAGAGGCCTCCCATACCCCTAGGGTGAAATCAGTGTGCTCAGCTCGCTCCCTGAAATGCCTGTACACCAATGCATGCAGCATGGGAAATAAGCAGGAGGAGTTAGAAACCTGTTTTGGGGCAGGAGATTATGATCTGGTGGCAGTTACAGAGACATGGTGGGACAGCTCACATGGCTGGAATGCGGTCATGGATGGCTATGTCCTTCTCTGGAAAGACAGGCCAGCCAGGCGAGGTGGTGGAGTTGCTCTTTACGTGAGAGAGCAACTACAGTGTATTGAGTATTGTCCAGGCATGGATGAGGAGAGAGTTGAGAGTATGTGGGTGAGAATGAAGGGGCAGGTTGGCAGGAGTGATACTGTTGTGGGTGTCTATTACAGGCCACTGGATCAGGATGAGGACGTTGATGAGGCCTTCTACAGGGGGCGGATTTTAACTACCTTGATGTTTGCTGAAAGGACTACTCAGCCAGCCATCCACAGTCCAGGAGGTTCCTCCAGTGCATTTATGATAACTTTCTGATGCAAATGGTGGAAGACTCAACTAGAAGAGGGGCACTGTTGGATCTTATCCTCACTAATACGGAGGGTCTGGTTGAGGCGGTAAAAGTTGAGGGCTGCCTTGGCTGCAACGAACATGAGATGATGGAGCTCAGGATCTCATGTGGCAGAAAAAGAATACCAAGCAGAATTGCCATCCTGGACTTCAGTATGGCCAATTTTGCCTTTTCAAACAATTGCTAGGGGAAATCCCATGGGAAAGGGTACTTGAAGATAAAGGGGCCCAAGATAGTTGATTAGCGTTCGAGGACTGCTTCTTCCAAGCTCAAAATCAGAGCATCTCAACAGGTAGGAAGTCAAGGAAGGGAGCCAGGAGACCTGCTTGGTTAAACAGGGAACTGCTGGGTAAGCTCAAGTGGAAGAGGAGAGTTTACAGATCATGGCAGGAGGGGCTGGCCACTTGGGAAGAATATAAGGCTGTTGTCAGAGTGTGTAGGGAGGCAACTAGGAAAGCTAAGGCATCCTTCAAATTAAACCTTGTAAGAGAGGTCAAGGACAACAGAAAGAGCTTCTTCAAATATGTGGCAGATAAAACTAACAGCAGGGGCAATGTAGGCCCACTGATAAGTGAGGTGGGTGCCCTGGTGACAGAAGATACAGAGAAGGCAGAGTTACTGAATGCCTTCTTTGTCTCTGTCTACTCTGCCGGAGGCTGTCCTGAAGAGCCCTGTACTCCTAAGGCCCCAGAGAAAGCCAAGACAATAGAGGAGTTTGTCTTGGTTGATGAGGACTGGATTAGGGACCAATTAAGCAATCTGGACATCTATAAAGACATGGGTACAGATGGGATGCACCCGTGGGTGCTGAGGGAGCTGGCTGAAATCATTGCTAGGCCATTCTCCATCATCTTTACTAAGTCCTGGGAAATGGGAGAGGTGCCTGAGGACTGAAGGAAAGAAAATGTCACTCCGGTCTTCAAAATGGGCAAGAAGGAGGACCCAGGTAACTATAGACTGGTCAGCCTCACCTCCATCCCTGGAAAGGTGATGGAACAACTTATCCTAGGTGCCATCTCAAGGCATATCAAGGATAAGAGGGTCATTAGGGGCAGTCAGCATGGCTTCACGAAGGGTAAGTCATGCTTGACCAACCTCATACCCTTTTCTGAGGACATAACGAGGTGGAGAGATGATGGCAAAACAGTGGATGTGGTCTACCTTGATTTCAGTAAAGCATTTGACACAGTCTCCCACAGCATCCTCACAGCTAAACTATGGAAGTGTGGACTGGATGATCGAGTAGTGAGGTGGACTGTGAACTGGCTGAAGGAAAGAAGCCAGAACGTTGTGGTTAATGGGGCAGAGTCTCATTGGAGTCTTGTATCTAGTGGAGTCCCTCAAGGATCAGTACTAGAACCAGTGCTATTCAATATATTCATCAACGACTTGGATGAGGGAATAGAGTGCACTGTCAGCAAGTTTGCTGATGATACGAAACTGGGAGGAGTGGCTGACACGCCAGAAGGCTGTGCTGCCATCCAGCGAGACCTGAACAGGCTGGAGAGTTGGCCAGGGAAAAATTCAATGAAATATAACAAGAGAATGTGTAGAGTCTGACATCTGGGCAGGAACAACCGCAGGTTCCAGTATAAGTTGTGGAATGACCTGTTAGAGAGCAGTGTTGGGGAAAGGGACCCAGGACTGTGCCCTTGTGGCCAGGAAAGCCAATGGCATCCTGGGGTGTATTAGAAGGAGGGTGGTTAGGAGGTCGTGAGAGGTTCTCTACTCTGCCCTGGTGGGACAACATCTGGAATATTGTGTCCAGTTCTGGGCCCCTCAGTTCAAGAAGGACAGGGAACTGCTGGAGAGAGTCCAGCGCAGAGCCATGAAGATGATTAAGGGAGTGGAGCATCTCCCTTATGAGGAAGGGCTGAGGGAGCTGGGTCTCTTTAGCTTGGAGAAGAGGAGACTGAGGGGTGACCTTATTAATGTTTATAAATATATAAAGGGTGAGTGTCATGAGGATGGAGCCAGGGTCTTCTCGGTGACAACCAACAGTAGGACAAGGGGTAATAGGTTCAAATTGGAACGCAAGAGGTTCCACTTAAATTTGAGAAGAAACTTCTTCTCAGTGAGGGTGCCAGAGCACTGGAACAGGCTGCCCAGGGGGGTTGTGGAGTCTCCTGCTCTGGAGACATTCAAAACCCGCCTGGACACATTCCTGTGTAGCCTCATCTAAGTGTTCCTGCTCCGGCAGGGGGGTTGGACTAGATGATCTCTTGACGTCCCTTCCAATCCCTATCATTCTGTGATTCTGTGATGGTTTCCCTTTAATGATAAAGTTTAAGGTCTTTATAAAAATTTATTAAATCTACCAGGTAAGCAGAAAGGCATTTTTTGGTGGCAGCCAGCTGATCAGATTTCAAATAATGACTCCAAAGACACATCTGTTAGGACACAAATTGAACATGAAAATTGCTGATCAAGGCTTATTGTCATGGAACTACTGTCAGTATTGACAAAACCCCAAACCAAAACAGACACACAACAGCTTTGCAAGACAAGATGACAGTCATCTGGCAGGTAATCCATTAAGTCAGCAGGTAAATCCAGCAGGCTAAATCTCATCATCCATTTGTGGGTTAAAATGACACAAGAAAAGAATGTGAACTCTTACTGAATACAATGGATAGGTTTTGATCCTTCAAAACGGATTATGCAAAATTTCAGATTTTCTTCAACAAATCAGCCTTCTGTGCCATTAGATTACAAGTGAACATTTAATTGTCAAAAACGAAGTTCTTGGAAGTGTTCATAGAGTTTCTCAACTCTAGTGCAAGCTTTCCCTGTAATGCTCCCTGCAATATACTCTGAAAACAATATTCCCTGCAGTACTCCCTGCTACCAAAGGACTAGGCTGGCCCTAGAGGACAGAATGAGTTCTTCTAGAATGTGTCTAGAGTTGCTTCCCTGTCACCTACATAAAATTTGCTATGTTTATGTACAGATCTTTGGCAGGCACAGCCATCTTAAAGAGAATGATATATCCATGTTCAGCTTGTTTACCTGTCATCATTAAAAACAAACAAACAAACAAACAAACAAACAAACCACATGTTTGCATATGCTATAACTAAAAAATTAAAGAAAAGAATTTTTATATGATGTGTTACACAGTTTTTGACAGTATTGCATTCAACTTCACTGTTTTGCCCATGTAGTGGAATTCTTTTGTTAGTGCTGGTCTATCACATAGCAGAAGGGAAGCAAAATGTTAGTCAAATTGGAAAATTTGATTTTAAAAATTAAACATTAGCAGAGCTTCTCCAAAACAGCTTGATGATCTAGTATTGATTAATGTCTAGTATTATAAATCAGGACACTTACTTAAAATCAGAAGATTTTAAAAGCAATATATATTGTGTTACTTTTCGTGTTGTGTGGGATTGAAATTTGACATTTCATGTCACCAAGCTTTTTCACCATCATGGGGTTTAGAATCATCACATTTTTTACTGAAAACCAAGATTTTCATGTAATATGGTTAAAATAATCAGGATTTAATAAAAACATAAGACAAAATGAGTGATAATGTCACAAGCATGGAAAAATGTGAAACGATATTAAAATAATGTTTAGAAATTTGTATCTCAAGCTAAAATTTGATGGTACATTAACATGGTAAAGAGTGCCTGGGCTAATAGCAATTTAGAAGTTTCTGTAACGACAATATAAGACTATACTATGTTCCTATACTTTTAAAATCTCTTTGGTTAGGCCAATAAAGAATCATCCAAAAATATATTATCTTTTTTTTTACTGTCTAAAGCAGATTGTGACTCACAAAAGTATGTGTCTTTTTCTATTTTTTTTAAGGGAAAAAAATACTCTGTAGAGAGAGAATCTGGGCATGAGGAGTGAATTTTGAATTCTGTTTAAGATCACAGAAGTTCTACCACAGAGAGTTAGAAGTATCAAGAATTCACTGCAAACACAGTACAACCTCCTTGTACACAAAATGAAATTATATTAACCAAAGAGATAAGAATCACTAAATTGTGAAAACATTTCAAATTTTATAAGAGAATTGGGTTAACTGCAGCATGGAATATACCAGTGGCTTTGTTTACAGGTAATCTAAATGGTACCTTCCTCTAAAAATCTAAAAATATGTGATCAAAAATTCACCTTTGGAGAGCATGGAAGGAAAAATCGCATGCTTCATTAATTATAAAGGAAATGATATCCCAAACATGTTTACATGATAAACTGATTAAGTAAATATTTAAGGTGTTCTTTGTTTGTTTGTTTTTCTGGAAGAAGAGCAGTGACAGTAATTGGAAAAGCCCAAATTCTTTGGAGATTAAACAAGAATTCCAGATACTCTTAACATATCAAAACACATCATGGTCAAGAGTCTAAACTAGACATTTTCTGATAACAGAATCTTACTTCCGAGAAAGATAAAGCCAGTTGCCTTTTCCTCCTAGTGATATTCAAATAAAAAGTCACCTGATCTCACACACCTTCATCAGGTTCTTCCTCTGAATTTTTAATTTCAGTGCAAGTTTTCCTGAATAAGAATGGCAATAACAGACCAATAGACATGAAACACTTGCCCTGGCTGTTTCTTATAGCAAACAGTTGCATCATGTCTAATTCTTAGATTGTAATCCCTAAGGACAAAGGCTGTCACTCTGTTACATGTTTATAAACTGCCTCCCTTAAAATAATGCAGGCGTTAAGATGCTGCAGCAATACTTATACCATTTTTTATATATGCATTTTTTCTCCTCCAATCTTGGGAAATGCAGAAAATAAATAAAAATGTTTACAGATTTCATATTCATTGGAATTCAAAGTGTATTTTACATTCCATATAGCCCACCAATAATCAATTTTATATGGTGCATAAAGGAAACACACAAATAAAAAAGATAAGGGATAATGTAAAAATGTATCTGAGATTTTTTTCCCTAAAATTCTACTTCTTTACTTGATATTGTTAGAAAGAAAACAAATGCAAATAACTGATCATTTTAGTATTTGAATTGCTATCTAGAGGTCAGGAAAATACTTTGAGATATGCTGTGGACAAGCACAGTCTCTGCTGAATCTCAGTTATTTGTTGACTGTATAAATCAAACATATACATATAAATCAATCAAGTATAAAAGGCCTTGTGATATATACATTCTAGAATTATTTTGTGTGCACAGGGGTCTGCCTTCCTGGCCAAGCCAAGACTGTGTCATGCTGTTTTAAAGGAACTAAGCCCAATCACAAACTCTACTATTTGTGTTTCCATTGTATTGTGTGACCATCTTTCACTTTCTTTAGCATAAGTGTACAGCACCATTTATAAAAATAAACATCTTTCAAAAGTCCTTTCAAAAATAGCATCCATCTCATAATATTTCTTCCCCTCACAAGTCCAAGAGAGTAGAAAGAACCTACAGTGTCCATGATGTCATGTAATGAAACTATTATAACAGTGATAGAAACTACTTGCAAGTAGGCCATATGAAAACCTATACACAGCAGGAAGGACATGGAGTATCATCATGGTTTAACACTGGCTGGCAACTAGGCACCACACAGCCACTCACTCACTCTCTCCCCGCAGCGGGATGGGGGAGAGAATCAAAAGAGTAAAAGTGAGAAAAGTCCTGGGTTGAGATAAAGACAATTTAGTAGGTAAAAGCAAAACAAGGGATTCATTCACTACTTCCCATGGGCAGGCAGGTGTTTAGCCATCTCCAGGAATGCCGGGCTCCATCACTTGCAAGGGTTACTTGGGAAGACAAACACCACCAGTCCAAACATCCTCCCTCTTCCTCCTTCTTCTTCAGCTTTATACGCTGAGCATGATGTCATATGGTATGGAATAGACCTTCGGTCAGTTGGAGTCAGCTGTCCCAGGTGTTCCAGCCTTTTGTGCACTTCCCACCTTCTCATTGGAAGGCCAGCATGTAAAGCCCTTGACTGCTTAGCAACAACTAAAACATCAGTGTGTTATCAACATTATTGTCCTACTAAATCCAAAACACAGCACCATACCAGCTACTAGGAAGAAAACTAATTCTATCTCAGCTAAAACCAGAACAAGTAGCCAGGCAATATTACAGAGTCATCTGGAAATGTCTGTTTCAGGCACTTGGAAACTGTCATTGCAGATAACAGCATCTCTGGTTTTAAAGTCACAGACAGATGCAATATCAAAATAATTTTAAAATGTCCGTCCCCTGAAGGAACCTTGTCATTAAGGCTGGGGCCGTAGCTACTGATTCAAGCAATGTGATATTCTCATTCACCAAAGTGTTCATATGTCTACAGTGATTAACTATTAGAACATTTCTTGATATCAGTGTGACCTCTCCCAAGTAGCCAGAATCTCTCTTAGCCTTTTCCAGGCATGGTTTGCCCTCCAAGGACCTTGTGCCATAGTTCGCATACAGGAAACCAGTTTTGGAGGCTCACTAGTAGGCAGCTCTCCAGCATTCATTGAGGCCATGGCAGCTGGCCCCCATGACTAAGAATATTCCTAAATTTGTCCAGTTTACCAGATTAGGCATAATTTGTTCACTCTAGATCAGAAAGCAATTTTGGTTTTGTAATATTTCTAGTGTTGTTCTGAACCATAGCAGTTTTGCCTGTTCAGGACACAAGCCCAACTCCTCACAACTTGTGCACACAGCCATGAGCAAATCATGCCCATGTGGAAAGGCACGGTAGTGGCATGCAGCCCATACATACTGCTTTGCAGAGAGCTGAAAGAAACAAGTGTCGTGACATTTCATTTGTCCCTCTTTCATACTTTCTTGCTCCAGTTATTTCTGGCCTTTACAAGCATTCAGAACAGTCCAAAGTTTCACTGACACAGCAGGATCAAGGTAGCTCAGAGACTGGAAGAGTTCACAGCATTTACAATGTTTTGTACCTGCTTGCAGACTTGCTCCAGTTCCTGTGGATCCATTTCAACCCCACAGAATCTTGCAGTTTCAAGGCCATGGATTCTGCATCAAGAAAATCTATCAAAATATTAAAAAAAAAAAAAGTAATAACAATAATTTTAAAATTGATTGACGTGAAAATTGTAGTACTCTTTATATATATATATATATATATCTTCACACATAGGGCTGGCACTAGTGCAGTGTGACTAAAACCTTGACACATATAGCAACACTTTTCAAATGAGAGATGCAGGACAAACATTATCTGAGGAGTTCAATGTTTGTATTGTAATCTTATACATTTTCATGTTAAGCACTGACAACTATTTTAGCCACAAATCTAGACTTCGTCATGGAGAACTGGAGGAGGAAGTTTTCTGAATCTGGTGAGGGTATTGACTAACAGTTTAAAAGGGTGATACAAAATAAGAAAGAGAAGAAAGCAAATGATAGTCAAGGTTACATGAACTCTTGCTACTATTCTTCTGTTAAGGAATAGCAGAGAATGCTTTTCTTAATGATGAGGTAACTGATGAGGTAACATCTGAATTTTGCAGATAAAATCAGTATTATCTCTGGTATGCAATAAAGAAACGTACTGATAGTAAGAGAGGAGAAGCAGTGGGAAAGGAAAGAAATTACATAATTTGTAGGGATTCAAAATGTACATCAGGATTTAATATCTGAAACTACAGTACAGATGCAGCATCAAAAATTTAAACAAATACTTCAGAGGTTTCTAGATATGTTATGGTCTGTATTTATTTTGCACACATTTCGATGTGCTCTCAAACAGTAAAAAAATTATTAAAAGTTATTAAAAAAATCAAAACTTCGTGTAAACAGAAAACAACTGCTTCACCACTCACCTCTGCAGCAGTGGCCTATTTCCCTTGAGTGTTTTAAAGCTGTAGGACCAAGGGAGTATCTCGTGGAAAGTCCATGAGGCAATGTGTTTTACTGGTCAGCAATGAAGTATGTATATCTAAACAGACACAGAGTTGCTGACAGTGACCAGCATCTAGCTCTATCACAAGGAGAAGGATTCTCATTTTCTGCCCTCTTCTGATGTGAAATACAAACTGTCCACGTTGTTCAAGATGATAATCACAATTTTTTTTTTTTTTTTTTTTTTTTAAATTGTTGAAGCTGAGCATATGTGTATCTACACCTATCCGTATCAGTCAGGGAATTTGAAATTGCTGTGCTGGGAGTGTTTGGAAGACTGACAAACCAACTTTAAAATAAAACTTTAGTAGACTGACATTCATGAAAGACAGTTTGTGCCAACAGCTAGTTCTTACACGTTATCACTACATACCTTTACATACACAAAACTATTAGTTCACTATGTCCTGAATTGCCTGTGCGTATTCAATACCCTGGAGCTGATGCACCAGTGGCTGCAGTCCTCAGTGGTTGATAGTTGAGGTAGTCAAGGTCATGAGTCTTGAGAGTTCTTTTGTGGGCAAAGTTTCTCTGGATGTCTGATGTTTTTTGCAGCTTGCTGCTCTACCAAAAAGGAATCCCATCCCATCTGCTCCCAATACTGCTTATCTTGTTTCTTGCTTGTGTATTCAGTAGGATATCCTGCCTATTTGCTGCCCCTTGTGCTTATCTTGTTCTTTATTCTTTATCCTGTGCATTCTGATGTGTTTCGCCATGCTTCCTACTTATAACTGTGCAAGTTTTTGTTTACTCTTTGGTGGACACATTGTTCACATAATTAAGTGAAATACTTACACATTGTGTTTGGCTATGCCATAACCATGTCAAATATATATATATAGTTGGCTATGCTATTTCAGTATGCTTCTCGTTAGGTTCAAGGCAAGCAAATATTAATTCAATCCTAACAATGACTATACTCTAATGTGTATCCTAACCCTGACTATCACAATGATTTATAGGTGTCACGGCCTCTGTTTTGGCTATGGTGGTGACCTCTGGCAAAACCAGGCTCTGTGGCAGAAATAAGCAACCAAAGAGCTGTTCATTAGACAGCTAGAAGAACAGAATAATTAATCCACCTCAGTGGCATGCTTTAAAACAAAATGATCACACTTGCAACACCATTTTCTTTAGTCAGTACAATGTTGCTGCAGTGGTGCTCTGCACATTTACTGAAATAAAATCTATTTCAGAGTAGCAAAATAGAGATTATGTGAAGATGACACCATACAGAGATTCACTATTCATAAACTGAAGTTATTCTCCCTTGTGCTGCAGAAGCTGCTAAATTAAAGAACACAGTAGTTAGTATCTTTGATGTAGAAAAAAAGGCAAGAGAGAAGAAGGATAAGTGTTATCATCAGCCTGTCTAAGGGAGAAGCAGAAATAACAGATGCAGGAATAGACTGATTTTGACTTAACTAAAACACTTTTTTCAGCCTTAATGAAATGGTTTTCTAGCCCTGATGTGCAATGGAGCCAGCAGCAGAGGCTCTCTGCTTTGATACAGACCAACAAGTGAGAAATGACATGCAACTATGCTTAGGAAACCTGACATGACAGCTGCTTACCTAGTCTCTCTACTCCACAGATGTACTACTGCACCAGGGAAGAGAAGGCATCCATCAGACTCTTCAGCCAGCAGGCAGAGGAGGATCATTTAAGGAAAAGTTTTCACAATTTGTGTGAAAACAAAAATGGAAGCCATGCTAAGAAAAACTGGATGCTGAGAAAACCCAAGAAGAGCCTCTGTGTGAGGAAAGTTCTCCTCTGGGGTTACCGATGGCAAGTGCTGAGGAGAACCTTGGCAGGAGCTGTGCTGGGGAGCTGGGGCCACTCCAACCCAGGGACTGAACAGGCCAGGTCATCCACTGTGCCCTTCAGCTAGGGTAAGTAATCAACGGTGCTCAGTAATCTCATTATCATTTCTCTCTTCCCCGGTTAAAAAAACTCTCTGCAATCAACAACACAGACAGAAGATGTGTATCAGTAGCAGGAAGCCAGATAGGGTGAGGGGCACGTTGTCTCTGAATGTGTTAAAGACATGTTCGGAAGCACGGGGGGCAGCTGTAGTGCTTCCATCTGTCTCATGTACAGCAGTGAGCCTCTGAGACCTCCATTCCCCAAAAACCTGCTGCTGTAGGGACTTGCTGTGCAGCTACCTCATGAAGGTCCAAGATTCCTATTACTCACAAGTAGCAAAATGACAGAAGGCAAATTTGTTCCAGGTACTGACACCTGCCAGTGGATGAATGAATACTGCATGTGTCCATGGGCCACCTTAAAAGGCTGCCATTGACAGTGGCAGGAATTACTGACCCACCTCCTATATAAACTTGGCCTTCATGGAAGGAGGGATGTGTAATGCGCACTTTCTGACTGCTTTGTCAGTGATCTCAGTCCTGACCCAATGGGTCTAGTCTGAAATTAGTGGGCTTCTAATTGCTTTTTAATTTAAAGCAATTACAAAAGGGGGCACTACCAAACATCATTTGTACTTCTGGGATCACACATGGCATTTAACTGGGAAGAGCACTTCGGACAATTTTTTTTTTGTTAGAAATCTCATTCTACCCATATGCCAGAATATGTGAAATTCAGAATTCATATGGCAAGATAAATGAGTATTTTTATCAACAGATGGTTATTTTGTTTAGAATATTGAAGTGAAAAACAGACTCAACTGTTTTGACTTGCCTGAAACTCATGAATCACGCTCTTAGCTTTGTGGCATTGCTCTTTATTGTTTTAGCCACTTAGGAAGAGACCATTGTTAAAGGTTAACAGAGCCAAAGAGGCATCTAGAAAGAAAATAAATTCCTGATGCCCTTTAATCTTCCTTCAAAATTTACAGCAGTGTGGAACATGACCTTGAGAAGTCATGTTAATTGACACAATGATGATCATGGGCTTGCGGTCATTGTAGACAGAGATAAGTTGTGTCCAGCAACAACTTTGCAGATTGTGAGTCAGTTCTCACTAGACTAAGGTTTTTCCATGATTGAAAAAACACTTTATCTCTGCCTAGACACACTGTGTAGTCACGGTCATCATTGCATTAGTTAACGTGACTTCTCAAGGACATGTTTTAACTTGTCATGCTGTTCTAGTGAAGTCTAGCCCACTGAGAGGGATATCAAGAGGGTATTAGAAAAGTATGGGGCCAGCTCTATCAAAAAGGACAGATTCTTCTGCAGCAGTTCATAATAGAGAAGTGACATCTCTGCCTTGCCATGCTATCTGAAGTGACATCTTCATGTTACAGCGTGAAGCCTGTAGCATTATGTGGAGTGACGTCTCCACAGAACTGACTGAAGTTCATGCTAATTGCAGCTTGGTCTTGGGAAAAGAGTTTTGCAAAAACATTACTGAAAACCCTCTGAGGAGGGCAGGCACCAGCCAGCAATGTTGAGCCCCAAGTACCAGAAAGTGGTTAGTCCTGTTAACAAAAAAAAACAACATGGCATCTTTCCCCTGAGTTATAAGAACAGGTCACCTTTGATAACAAGAATTCATTGCTCTGTTTCTCTGCAAAGACAAAAGGTGCTTCATTTTTCTTCTTGCAAATATGTTGGTGAGAAAATAAACATCTTTCCTGCACTTGCAACTGCTCCGCTTTGCTTAAGCAAAGGAAACACATGGCCTGTCTTCCTGAAGGAAAACTTGAGTCTTACTTGATTTCTACCAGTTCAAGGCTGTGTCTGTATGTCTGTGTATTTAAGAAAGTCATCTTAAGCCCTGTCTGGTCCTCAGATCAATGCTCACAGATTCACAGCTATACTACAGCTGGGTAGTCTTCTTTCTTTGAAGATGTCAGCAGGGCCAGCTCTCTGATTCTGGCTTTGATGTCGATTATCCCAGCATCTCTACTTCGTCCCCAGTAAAAGAGCCCAGCAGACTGAGAGTGACCAGAAGAAGTCCAAAAAAGTGCTGGGACAGAGGCTAAGACTTGGGGGTCATTAAAAGATACACAACAGTCTGGAGGGAGGGTGTGGAGATGATAATGCAATAGCATGTTTCCATCGGCTTGGCTTCCAGCCTTCAGAGGAGAAAGGGCAAAGAGGAGATACTCCTCTGTGCTTGAGTGCTGTGATTTTATATATTTGTAGATCATTACCAGAAGGGCCAGGAATCTGGTTTTGAGTACTAGCCAGTATTCTCTGATGCCCCAATTTCAAGTGCTTGACTCAAGTTTTACCTTAGTTAATGGCCTGTTTACTGAAGTTGCCATTTTTTTTTCTGGTTTTAAGGCACTTGAGAAGAATGTCACCTATGAAGACCTTGGCCAAGTCAGATCTCAGCTATTTATAATTTGTTTTCAGACTTACATTTTCAACACTGAAGTGACTTGATTTTTAGCTTACTAGGTTCAGCTAGCACCTTTATTCTCAAATCGTGTTTCTGGGGCATGTACTTTTCATAATTCTAGGCACAGATAAAGGAAATGCTTTCCCCTTTCAGATATTTTCTTTCTGAGGCTGTTTTACAAACTCATACATACTTCCCTCTGCTATACTAGTGTAAACTTTCTCTCCAGATGGGTTTATTAAAAATTATTGTATTTACCAGGAGCTCAAGTTTTGTTTTTCATATATGGGTCTGATTCAAACTGGCAGTGACAAAAAAGTTACCTATTACATAGTACAGTGGAATGCAAACTTGCTGCACTTGTTACTCTCAGCCCTGACCTGATGCAATTTAAGGGACAAGGTGAATACCCATCAGTAGGAAAATGTCATTATTCACCACAAATAAACAGAATTACCTGTTCTTAAGCAGTAAGGTCATCTGTTTCACATTCTATCCACCTTGGGCTGATTAGAGCAAATTAGATTCTGTGCTAATCAGCTCAAGACATGTGCTGAAAATGTGGAAATCCATTATTTGATTTTCTTGCAGTAATTCTCAGACAATGTGTATGCCCAATGAAGAATGCAAAAGTATTTAACCTTGGTAGGGCCCAATCCTGCAACTCTTTGGGACTTATGTTAAGTGGTCTCATCAGGTTAAACAGGACCCCTCACATAAATGAAGACTGCGTAATGGGCATAGTGAGAAGGTGGTTTTACATTCTGTCAACAGCATCTTTTTAGCTACTTACTACCAGTCAAGACTGTATCTTATCTACCCTAATTTTGCAGAATTCAGAAATTAGTAGGTTTAGTTGCATCTTTTTAATCCTATCAGGAATGAAATGGCAAGACCAACACTGGACAATTATCACTTTATATTAGAATGAGACTCCATTTAGGCATGAAAGGTCAGGGGACAGTTAAGTCAGTCCTTTTTTAATTTAAATTTCATTAGTTTTGCACATTACATTTGTCATGGCTGTACTAAAATAAGTTCCAAATCAGGTCATCTATGAAGGATGTGGGAATGAGAGTCGAAGTAGATGGTTTCTATTCTTTTCTTTGCTGTTCCTTCCCACATGAGCTTGAACAAATCATATAAACGTCTTTTTCAGCTGCTAAATGACAAAAGTAAGTGTAATGTCCTCTGTGAGTTTCACTTTACTCAAAGAAAATAAATGCATTCAGATTCCTATCTATACTCAATAGACACCTATATATACCCCAAATAAATGTACTTATTAGCAGTATTTTGTCACTTGTTCCTTTTCATTTCAATATATCTCTGTGTCCTACTACCTCAGAACTGTATCCACTGGCTTCCAAGAGACTCATATCTCTGCTTTGTAATTGACTGCCTTAAAATCAATACATATTTAAAAAAATCATGTTCCTACTATAGTTTGTTTTTTTTTTTTTTTTTGAAAGGTTTGGGGGGGTTTTGTTAATTTTGTGAACTTTTCTACCCATATGAGAATATTCACTCTTACTATCGATAAAAAGAGACAGGAAAAAAATTATCGTGGTCCTTTTCCCTTTCCCTCTCATGTTTAAGAGCAAGACATAAGCAAAGAAGTCTTTATCAAAACGCTGGAATTTGAATAGGAAAAATAATTTCATGCTTACAAAGGCCTATGATCTTGTTTATGGGAGAGCAGACATTTTTTGTGCACATGATCTGTAAAATATGGGGAAAATCCATTTATTTCTCTCTCAATGTTTGGATAACTGTGGTCAATCCTTGTAGGATTTGCAATCTTCCAAACAGAGGTTAAATGAGGGAAGGAAGAAATTAATATTGCTTAGCTTTCCACATACCTTGAATAGGCTCAGAAATGCTGCCATAAACGTGTTTTCAAAGTCTAAATGGGTTGAAAACAAATCAGTACAACTTTAATCCAGTACCAGTTACTTAATTTTTAGGAAAAGCACAGTCCCACCTTACCTTTCCATGCTTTCTTCCTAAACCAGGCCTATAAAGGAGAGGCTTCCCGTGACTTAGGCACCCAACATGTCACAGTGGGATTGCAAGGATTTCCCACAGTCACCTAAATGTGTAAGAGTACAGTAACTTGGAATCTGTGCTTCTTGCTTCTGGTCATATCAAACCATAAAACTGTCTTATTAATTGCAATTAGATACGTTCAGTTTAGGCCTTAAGGGCAAACTGACAAAGCAGAAATTGAACAAGTTTACAGTCAGAATTAAAAATGCTGCATGGATACTCAATAGACCTTTTAGTTTGTGTCTAACACCATACTAGTGTAATTATCCTACTTTAAAATTTCAAATTAGTAGTTATTCTATAACCTTTGCTGCTTCAGATTTGTGAGAAGATCTCTCCGTTGCATTTAATTGCACAATGTATTAATGCAACATCTGTAAGCTGATGTGGGCAATAATATCCCATCAACAATCTGGAAATAGTAAGAATCTTTTTAGTTCAAGGTAAAGACACACTAGGTTTGTGCATCAGGAGATTTCCTTCATTACAGGTGAATTCAGGGCCACTCTGAGGGTCAGCACCAGGAGACCAGACACTACGTAAATTCCCAAAATGAGGATGAAAAAAGAATTAGTGGCACAATGACTTGTTACTGGATGAATTTCCCTCTAAACGGGAACTGCTTCATTAGCACATACCCTCTCCTTATCGCAAGACTAAAACCAAATAAATCAAACCCTGGCTAGACTTAACCAATATTTTTTGTCATCATAATGTCTCTTTTTCAAAAGAGTTACATGATTCAAGTTCATTTTAATAGCGAGCAATGAAGAAATTACAGTTGTTTCCATTCACACATAGCTCTAATGGGAAAAGCTTGACAGTAACTGCTGCTACAAGAAATTCTTAACTTTTTCAGGAAAAACACTAGTGTTCCTACATGGGTAATTACATCCTGACTCTGAGATTTTCCAGAAAAAAAATGAGACAATAGCTTTTTCCCTTAGATTGGAGAGGACTAACTGGAAAAAAAAATCTCTTCAGGTTAAAAAGATTTTTTCAAAAGTAAGTGATTTTGATGGAAAAAGTAGATTACATCATTCATTTCCATAGCAACAAAACTTGTAAAATAACAAAATGACTAAACTTGTAAAATCACAATAATGTTAGCAGAAGTTATTTGAAGTACCTTCCTTGATAGTTGATATAAAACCCCAGTGAAAAGGCAAGAGAAATAAATAGAAAGATTTGCTGCTTCTATTGAGGGCTGATCCACTATTTGTATTTCCTTTTGATTTTTCCCCCTAATATTTTGAACTTTTTTTGGAACAAAGAAATACCCCTTTGTCTCTTTGATAGCATAAAAGCAATTCTCTCTTCCTCAGCCTCTCACTCTACTTCCCCCATCCTCTTCTTCTGCTTTCCTCCTTCATCTGTTTTCAGCTACCTTCATCATTTTCTCTATCCAAATAATTTTTTTAATATAGCAAACAAAAGGACATATGTAACACTGGAATTAAAAACAAGGAGGTAAATCCCAGAACGGGAAGCACAAAATACCAAAATGCTGATTGGTGACCAAATCTCACTCACAAGCTGTATCAACAAGGACTCTTTCAGTTTCAGTTTTCCTCTTAAATGTTACCATATTCTTCTTTAATCACAACTGTATTTAAATGTTGAGGCAGTCTAAGAAGAAAATGCTTATCTATTGAAATCAGAGTCTTCTTGAATCTTCTGCTGTGTAAAAGCCTCTGTTTACTCACAATAAATAGAAATACGTTCTGTAAGTAAATCCAGTAGATTTCAGCATGAATACTCTCAAAGTAAGTTGCTATTCTGTAGGAAAAAAAGATAGTAGATTCAAACTTGTTGGGAAGTGCTGCATTGAAATAACTGCCAGAAATGTTATGAACTTTGCTTTACAACCAACGACTTTTTTTACAAGAAATGTGGAAAACATTAGCTAAAATTGTGTTGGTCTGTACAATTTTATTCTGTTAAAGACAGGTTTTATGATACATTTAGCCTTTTAAATGACACTAATAGTCCCTGGAGACACATGGTCTTTCCTGTAGTTCAACAATTAAGTCTATTTCAATGTTATTTGGATAAGTTGAAACAATTCAGTTACTGTATGTCTGCTCAGTGGTGTGTACTGTAAGGCTAATGGAAACCACCTAGAGTTAACAAAATAATAAGGCTTTTTCCAGCTTTAGACATCTACCTAACTTTTGTAGAGAAGGCTGAAAACAGAGTGGTAGAAGGGGTCATTTTATTGGCAGAGAAAGGAGTGTATTTTTCATCTCTCATTCCACACATACGCGCCCCTCCTCCCATCCACCACCACACACATACTTCAAAAAAAATGACCTAAAGTTTACACAGGTCGTAAGTCTGAGTTGATAATGAGCATGATTAATCACAATTGTGTTTCTGTTTTTCTTTTCTCTTTCTGCTTTTGAAATGTATTACTTGCTAAATTGTACTAGTAAGGTTTTCAGATTTGTGTGCATAAATACACATATCATTTAGTCCTTACATATACATATGCACACATATATACAGCATGTTCTGAATTGCCCACACTTTTGTGTAGTAAATGCATGCTTATATAAACTATCTTATGTTACTCTGGCTAGACTGCTTCTACTACCAAACTAGCTCTTTTAGACCTAGTTTAAATATCTCTACAGAGAGCTACTGTGTAGACATATCTATAACTAGATTTTTACCACATGATAAAAAGAAAGTAAGAGGAAATAATTAAGAGGGCTCCAGATTCAAAATTGTGGTTTTATTTCAAATCCCAAGCCTTGGAGTAATCAGAAATAAGGACAAAAGGTACACAGGGAGATAAGTTAATCACCGGCTAAACTGGCTAATAGTTCTTCATCAACCTGTACTGGCAGTGGGAAGAAGAATTAGAAGGCTGCCAGTATTAATCTGCTTCCTATAAACCTTGAGTTTCCCAAGATTTTTGCATCTTGAGAATCAAACTGAACTTCTTCTGTTAGGGCTGATTCAAAGCATGTCAGTTATTTCTTCGGAGTCAGTTAAATCTGTGAGGCTGCTGAAGCACATTCTGAATATTGGCTAACATGGGACAGGCCATGGCCTGGCCTGTATGTGAACTATGTGAGGAGAGACTTCTGTTCATGGCATACCATTGGAGATACAGATGAGAGAATAATAGCAATCCCAGCTATGAGAACTATACACACCCTGTGACATTTCAGGTCTAGAGAACCTGAGAAAGTTAAAAAAAATCATAGAAAACAGATGTGTTTTTCAAAATTATTTGTGCTGCCAAAAGCTTGACTTTATATACACACACATACTAAAACAAGAATTTGGTGAAGATTGTTTCAATACTGCTGAAATTATTAATACTTGGTCAAAATATTCAACAGCTGTAGATGCAAGGTGAGGCAATCTACCCTCTGAAAGTGAATTTTGCAGAGGAAACCCTTTCATCCGTCAGGACCAAAGGTGGAGACCTTTTGGGGTAGAAAATTTGTCAAAGGACAGCTCCAGAGGATTCTTCAATATTCATTTGTCAAGAATGGACTTAAAACTCATTTTCTGTCAAGAAAACCTCCACCCACGTAGTTGAGTGGCTCTACTCACACTGGTGCCCTCACATTAATGCCAGGTCCAGGGCAAAAGTCCACGTCCAACAACACAAACAATTGCAAATGCACCAGGCTCCAGATGAGGTGGATTGCATACATCCAGAAAGCCAGTAGCAGTAGAACCTGGTCAAAGCAGCCAAGTATTAACATGAAGTGTATTAATTAAGTATTAGCTAAAAGTGATGATCTAACACCGAATTCAGTAGGACTGGAAAGTCTACAATGCCTTCTCAAGGGCTTTGCTTTTTTGAAGAGGTTTGTTGTAGTGATGACCCTCCTGTGGACAGCTAGAGTAAGAAGGTTTCCTTAGAAGACTCCTGACATATATCCAGGCATATATCCAGACAAAGCCATTAACTAAACTGAACATTTAACTTTGGGGTAGTCAACACTGGATTTGACCTAGAAATTATTAGAATATACGATTACAAACAATTAGCTCCTTTGACCAGAAGGTGTCTTTTGTTAGTGTTAAAGGGTATCAGGTTATGAAGACTGGACTCATCCTTCTGCATTTATTTAAGAATTTTCAAGGGACAACAGGAATACAAAATAAGGTCTGTGGAAGAGCTTTTCTTTGATCTAACGCACACAGACTACTATTCTGCAAGCTGCAAAGGTACATTTTAATTACCACAGTGAAAGCAGATGTAAAATCAATAAGGTGTTTTATTTCTCTCATTGATATGTATAAATACTTACTTTACAGCAAGGTTAAGCTGAGTTTTCTGTCATTAAATGTAGGGATTGATGCAGGCCATTCAAACCAGGTTAGAGCAGCAGAGAACAGAGTAGCCCTCCATGTCACACCATCACCTGAAAACATTCACTCAATGTTTCAGAAACTATTTTCTGGGCTATTCAGAAATTTCTGTCATCATCCAGTTGGAATCGAAGACTATAATGGGCAAAACTTTATTACAAATAACTGGGTCAGCCATTCCAGTATTTATACAACTGTGCTTGCTTGTCTTAGTTTATGAAGTAGTTCAATTACTATAGAATTT
This sequence comes from Streptopelia decaocto, assembly GCF_964273445.1. Lineage (NCBI taxonomy): Eukaryota > Metazoa > Chordata > Aves > Columbiformes > Columbidae > Streptopelia > Streptopelia decaocto. Next base: position 62,136,385 of record NC_138655.1, read on the forward strand.
CTTGGGGATGGCTCATTTTAATAGAAGCACTAATTCTATGCTCAGAGAACGTATAGAAATTGATGGTCAATTCCTATTCTTCATTTTCAGCAGAGATGGATCCAATTCAGAGCCTGCCACTGAAACTGTCTCAAACTTTGAGGAAAATTCAAGCTGCGTTTTCAAGTTATCAGTGCCCTAGTTTTTTACATTTATTTGTTTATGTCTTTAGTTATTTATTTACTTATTTGTTTTATTGAGAGCAAGAATCACAGCCTCCTATTGCCCTTGACTGACTTCAAGCAGGTTATCTCTCGTTTCATAATGGTTCTCATTTATCTAAGAGAAATCAGGCAAGCTCTTCATCACCTAAAGTCCCTCCATCAAAAACACTGATGATCATTCCTACATGTCACTTTTTACTTCACTCTGAATGAAAATAAACTTTGAAAATCTCCACAGGAAGAAAGGCTGGCCCAGCCACTTCATTGTCTAACTTGAGACATCACTGGACTCTGCCTCTACTACAAATGCATCTGAGACACTAGACAGAACAAACCTACAGCTTCAGAAGACTGTAAACATTTAATCATGGCTTACCTAAGCACTGAAATAAAATGCAAAGTTTTGTATTTTAAATTTTTATAGATTTTATACCCCAGTATTCCATGTTAGAAAGAATTTCCCTCCCTGACAGTGGTGCTGGGTATATGCCTTCAATGCTGAGAGGCACACAAGTGTCTTAGCAATAGGCGCCATACAAGTGCTACTGACTCAAAAGCCAGTTCCACATTATTCCCACAATTTTATATCTTCATTAAGAAGTTGGTTTCAATTTTACAACGCTTTGCTACTGCACCATTATGCACATAGTGCCCAGGTGACAGTCCTGTCTGCTCTACAAAAATCTGTATGATATTTCTTCTACTTTTTAAGAAGTACTTTCTGTATTTTAGAATTTCATTTGAGCTTGGTTTTCACACATTCCTCGTGTATTCCATTGTGAGGGCTCTTGGAGAAATTTGCAGGAAAGAGGTACTTGCAGTGTCTGTACAATGATGTGCAGAGGGACCCAAACTAGAAAACATCTGGTTATACTGTACAGACAGGGGAGCCGTGGAGGCAAGTTTGCCAGTAGCAGAATGTTAGTCTTGAATAAATTAGAAGGAAGAGATCATTCACAGGCTCTTTTCTAGCAAAATTATGTGAATATCAGATTAACATGGGACAACAGCCCAGTGAGAATAGAGCCCTTATGATTCAAAATGCAGAAATATCAGAGGCAACATGTCACAAAAATAAGGAACAGCAAGGATGAGGATGTTATGATTCTTTTTTTTTCTTTTTTCTTTTTTCTTTTTTTTCTTTTTTTTTTTTTTTTTTTTACTGCAGTCACATAAGATGAAGTGCCTTATCAAGGCATATGCTTTAAGGGGCCAATTTTGCATCTAATGAAGTCAATGGAAAAAAACATTGAGTTCAATGATGCAACATAATGTCCTTAATGAAAAAAGTAATCTCATGTTAGGACCCACTTTTGAACCCATTTAAGTTGATGGAAATCTTTCTTTTGATTTAAAAAGCACCAGATTAAAATACCAAGTATTCAAAACGAAAGACATCTACAAAGTCTCTTTATGACTGCATCCCATCTATACAAAGTTTCAATTAAGCCATGGAGACACTAGTTCATGATTCTACAGATATGGTCAGAATGCCTATGTGTCTAAAATAATCATAAGCTCAGACACTGGCAGGACAATTTTATCTGAATATCTTTACGTTTAACTCTTTGTGCCAATAAAATTAAGTGTGACATTTATGGACCCTGCCATTTTGACTTACTGTATGCTTATGCTAAAATTCCAAGGAAGAGGCATAATTTTTTCTCTCCCTGTATACTCTACCTCAATAAGGAACAATTCATTTTACTCAGACTTTTCTTTTTTTAATATCACTGTAGCCCTGAGACCAGGCAGAGAAAATATCAACCCAAATGCTTAAGGCAGGAGAGGTTGGCAGCAGGGGGAGAATAATGGAGGGAAGAAGGTTACGAATGGAAACCATTGTGGTTGGCCTTTTTTTTTTAAGCAAGAGTGACTGCGGAGAACGTGGCTGTCCTCAATCCGAATTCAGAAAACACAATTTGAGAAATAAAGGGATCAATAGTTCTGTTGTCACGGTAAAGTTTACCTCAGGAAATTTAAAAAAAAAAAAAGTGGTGGTGGATTCGAGAGCTAGGTGAAACTTGTTTGCTTCCTGAACTAGACAAACCTTTAAATCAAAAAAGCTAAATTCATGTTGACAGGTATGAATTTTCTGAAAAGCAAGAGGAATAACACAGCACATGAGACAAAGCCAATAAACTCCAGTAATTTTTGGCTACCGATGAGAGGATACCCTCTCCCCAATACGTGATGGGAAGGTCAACAATGCAGGCCCACCAAGGCTGTGCTTCCACACCTATCTGCTAGTGGTACACATTAACCACAACAAGTATTCAACACCAACAGGGAAAGTGATGGCATAGATATAAGAGTAAATGTGTAAGTTAAGAGAAGTGTTTCAGTACTTCCCCCTCCCTGTTACTAACCATAATCTAATCCTTTTATAATCATCTAACTACTCAGATTTTTTAATGATGCATCTGGAACTCTGAGTGCTGGAGATCAGGAAATGAATGTAGGTTCTTCGATCACTAGAAAGTGGGAGAGCAATATCTTTTCTGTTACAGAAGACAGCAAAAGGAGGAACAGGAGCACACTTTCCATATAACCCTCCAAGCAGCTGAAACTGAAATCGGTATGGAGAATCTTAATTTTAATTGTGAGGCTGTTTCCTGGATTAATAAGGAGCAGAGGCATACTACCAGCACTTAGGTCCTACAGCAGGATGAGCAGAGCACCCATGAGTATGACATAAACTGGCCTACCCCATTTACGACCTTGAGCTACCCTAAGCACAGTTAAGTTTTCTATGCTTTCATTTTTAGATGGGAAATTTGGGGGCAGGGACTACCTTCTTCCATATATTTGTACAACTACATAGCACTAAAGAGACCCCTTAACACTAGGGCAGACTATTCATCTTTTGATGCATATTTGATGCATCAGTTATATGTCAATGTTAGATCGGTATATAAACACACACATATGCTCTTGGACAAAAGCATCCATGCATCAAAACTGCATCCATACTTTAATGTATTTAATTAAGAGAGTAACCCATTATAACTAATTATGGTTTATATTTTCATAATATTGGTTTATGGTTATTACCTATTCCCTTCAGTTCTATCTATCTATAAGCCTTATGTGATGTGACAATATCTAAAGAGCTCTTTGTTTCACACAAAACTAGAAAAACCTAGGATGATCTCAAAGGTCTGACACTGGCCGTTCTGCAGTATCTGGGTGGCAAACTGACTTAATCTTCTTGCTATTCTCTGTGCAGATAATCCGATCAGGAACATCATATACAATTTACACTTTGTGAGACATTCACATGCATGTGTGCCCACTCCACAGGAGGCTATCCCAGGACTTTCATGGTGCCAACCATGACAGCAAATACTAATGAAGAGGAAAAGTGGTACAAAGATATAACCAACATTTCAAGCATTGTAATAATTTATGCTAAGAACACTAAAACTATACATCAATACAGGAAAAATAGCTCAAAAGAGAGATATAATACAACAGTTACATTGTACAGTTACGGACAAAAATATCAGCAAAGTGAAGTTTTGAAATGGAAGCTAAATGTTGAAAAACATTGATTTGATATATTTCTGGATCCTCTGAAAACCTTTTATTCAAAGAAGAGGTATCACTCTGGGCCATGTTAGCCCAGAATTTATGAATTCACTTTAAAGCATATTTTTCTTTATTTTATTTAATTGCAAATATTTTCATTGATTAGAAATACAGAGGCTGATAATAGGTTTTCTTTTAGTTTATAATAGCATCTCCAATAAGAAGGGATATTCACTTAATAACTATGATATTTTTTATAAAAAGGATAGAGATTTAAGGCTAACACCTTATTAAATTACATATAACAGTGCTTTTCAGAAAGATTTTTCGCTCTCTCCTTTTCTAATTCTTTCTCCTGACAGTGTTCAAGAAGAGCCTGGACAACACCCTGAGACACACGGTGTGGACTCTGGGGTTGTCACATGCAGGGACAGGAACTGGACTTGATGGTCCTTGTGGGTCCCTTCCAACTCAGGACATTCTATGATTCTTTGATCTCTCTCAGTATCCACTAACTGAGGAAAGCAGCATGCCTTCATAGGGAAAGGGGAAAAAAAAAGAAAAAAAAGTAGGAGAGAAGCTAGTTTTGACCTTGTTTTTCATGGGCTCATGTGTTTTAAAGCCATCACATTTTGTGGAGACACTTTGAATTTGCAGTGGTTTGCTCAACACCTGCCTCACCTCCTTCTGGTTGTCCACCTTGGGAAGCCAGTGCAGGGTGTGCAGGGAAAATGGCCTTCTTAAGGCACAGATGTTTGCACGCAGCATGGTGGGGCAGTCACCGTGCAGCCCAAACACAAAATAAGGTCCTTAGCTGATTTTCCAGAGCATTGCTGGTAGTGCAGCACCAGCCAGGGAGGCTACAAGCGTGGCTTGGTGTTGGAGCAGCAAGGCACAGGTTTCTTGGGCATGCACAAGAAGCAAAGCTGCCTCCATGGAGATCGGACGGGTCTTGCAGATTTTTGATGTATGATACATGGCTTTAGTTGGGGCGGTTACTCTGCAAAATATATAATTTTCCCAGTCCATACCGCTCCCTTTGCCCTTTCACTGGCTGCATCTGACATCAGGCACAGAGGAAACAGGGTACGATCTCAGCTATCAGTTCATCAGTGCAGAAACACCACAGCAAAAAAAAATCATAGGACTATAAACTTTTTTAGTTCAGTAGGTTTTGAAGGCCTCATGTCCTGATGAAAAATTGTCGTCAGGAACCACTGGAAGGTTTTTTTAAAGACTCCAACCAAGCCATGCAGACTTGAACAACAATGGCAAAAATAATTTTGAACTATTATAACAGAATAAATATACCTCAGTATTCAGAAATAATAATGGCAATTTTTGAGCCACAAATAAAGCAATGCATGTTAGCATATGTATGAAAGAAGGCAGGAAAAATTCCACATGCAATTCAAGTCATTCTGCTCCATGGCTGTAATGAGCACAGAGGTAAAGATGACTCGTTCCACTGCAGCTCAGTCTAACATATGTTCAGCCTCAGCCTGACCTTTTAATCTTCTCATTGGTAAAATAAATATTATAGGGAAAAAAATCAAGGCAAAAGAAAGAAAGAAAAAAAAAAAAAAAAGGAAAACAGAAAAAAAAAGAAAATAAAAAGACAAAGACACTAAGAACTGTTGAAAGCCCGTACAGACAAGTATGAATCAATTATTATAAAAAGCAGATGTAAAATGAAGCTGCTTAAACATATAAGGCACTTCTACATTGTATTCAAATAATACTGAAATTATAGAGCTGTCATTCGCAGACCTGTCGAGGGTGCCTTTCTTACCACGTTATGATTTAGCATTTCTCATGGAAGGTTGTAGCAATTTTAATATTAGAGTCATTGGACAGAAAAACCATAAAATGTACACAAAGCACCACCTCTCTTTTTTTTGTGGTCTTAAAAAGATCTCTGAGAACTGATTTTGCCATTAACTAATTAACTAAATAAATAGATAAGAATGACATGAAAGTATTCATAAAAGTGCAGAAATGCTAGTCTCAAGAGAGAGAGCATGCACTTCTGTAGAACAAATGTAACTGTGAAGATTTAAATAATTTGATGGCACATAACCTAATCTGACATGGCAGCAGGTTATTTTACAAATTGCGAAGGGCTCTGCCCACCGGTGTCATAATAAGAGCCTCTTTGAGAAGCAACTCAAAGATGCGGATTTTTCTGAAGGCAAAGACCCAGGTGATAGAAATGGAGATGGAGGGAGTGAAGTAACTTCTAACAATTCTGAGCAACCTGATCTAGTTGAAGATGTCCCTGCGCATTGAAGGAGGGCTGGACTAGATGACCTTTGAAGGTCCCTTCCAACCCAAACTGTTCTATGATTCCTTGATTCTATGAACTTGTTTTCTAGGCTGCCCAGCTCTGGGTGAGGCAGCATGTCCAGCATCTATACCCGGGATCCCTGTGCAACCAATGGGCAGATCAAACCTAACACTAGCAGTAGAGAGGTACATATGGCATTGTTTCATAATTATTTAACAGATGGCACTGGGCGTCATTCGGCAGGGTCATGTCTCACATGGAGGGGGATAGGGAAGGGCTACAGATGTCCTCAGGGAGCTCACACAATCACTCACAACCTCTGCTCATAGGGTTGCTGCTAGGCTACAGTGTGCAGCTTATGGATACAGGTGGTTCTGTCAGGGGGGCTGATGTTCTCAAAGGTAATTGCTGATCCTCACAAGTCCAGTTAGCAGTTAGACATTCCCTGAGACAGCTCACGGGATCAATCCCATGTTGCACACACATATATAGAAACACTCTTTGCACTAAGTGTCATGTCTACAAGCTTTGCTGATGCTTTTAACAGATCAATTGTATATTGGGAAGAATGAACACTGAACCAGCTCTGGACACGAATAGATATATGTACACATGTATGTCACTGAAAGACACAAACTGCAAAATGCTGATGAACTAGAACCGCATGCAATATATTTAAGGGGATATTTTCAATCACCTTCTCTTATTGTTATAATTTGATGAGATAATCCTAATCATTTAGCCCTAATAAACTCACAGATCATGAACAATGGCTGAATTAAATCTATTGTCACTAGTGGTAACACGAGGAGCAGAGGCTCACCAGCTATTCTCACAGCATCTGATTTTATTCACTCAGTCTCTCATTCCACATCAGCTGCCATCTGGACAAAATTCAGCAACCATGACACCTGCTTGAAGAACAAGATTCTGATCAGATGGAATGGGCTGGGACTTTATCTCGAGAGCAGAAATGTGAATTGTTGGTTACACAATCGCTTAAAAGGCTTGTAAATTATGTGCCTTCCAGCTCAGCATATGGCTCATGTGAAATATGGATTTGTGAACTTTTCATAGAACTTGAGCTTGGATGATATAGTGGTGTCTGTTTTATAAGCATGTGTGATAAATAAGTACAACTTCACATGTATACACACAAGAGAGGGTGTCAATGGCTTTCGACACCCTTTTAAATGATACTATTTTACGTTTGTTTTACAGTATAAAAAAATATTAATTTATCCAAAAACTCTACATAGACCTGACACTACTGCTGGAAATTCCAGTCAAGAAAACCTGAGGCTTTCTGGCTATAAAGCCCTGGTGAAGAGAACAGCCCCTGTTGCCATTCTGCCAAGGCAAGGAGTACCAACTCAGGTCCTCCTTTGGCTGGGTGTACCACAGACTCTCAGCCCTTTTTCCCTTAGCAGAGTTGTAAGGATGGGTACGGTCAGCACAAAAACTATTCTCTCCTGCCAGAGGTGACTCCGCCTCTGATGACTCAGGAGTCAGCAGTGAAACCCACCTGAGCAACACTGTCCTTTGCAGAGCAGGGACCGGAGAAACTCCCAACATCCATTCAGTAATGAATTTGTAGAATAGGAAATGCCAGTTTGCATGCACAAATACGGACACTGCAAGTGTTTAAAGACTGCTTTTGTTGACCTTCTGTGATATATGCCTCTGTAGGTTTCTCCCACTTCATTAGGGGATATCTGGGGACCCAAAGAAAAACCGAATCTGAAGAAGCATGGATTCTTATTGCCTTCACTGACTCCAGCTAGTGCTGCTAAGATATTAATGCATTTCTTTTCTTTCCCTATTTTGGAAAAAAAAAAAAAAAAAAAAAAAAAATCACCACAACCAACCAACCCAAACTGTTCAGGACTTTTCAGGGGGGATGATACAGATTTTAAAAAATCAGTCCCTCACTCTACTGCCAAGTTATGGTGCTTTATAACAGCCAGCTTTGCAGTCCTAAATGGTCTTCTCTAGCCTCATCCTTCTGCCTGCCTACAAGAAATAGTGACAAATTACAGAGAGGGGGGAGAGACTGAAGAAAGAAATATTCCATTTTTAATTGCCTTTTCATTTTCTTTTTATAGCCATGCTTAAACTGTGAGTTATCAGAAGCTGTTCAAAGTCTTTTCTTTTTACCATTTTAAAATATATTCCTCCTAAAGCCAGATGAAAAATATGGTTAATGGGGTTTTGTGACTCCCACAAAGTCCCCTACAAATTAAGGGACTTTGAAAAAATGTCAGCTGCCCAGTTCCCAAGAAAGAAAAATTAAACAATAAAGGCTTATCGACTTGTTCCTGAGAAGATAAAGCACTTATGAATGAGACCCTCTCATACTCTCTGGTTTGTGATCAAAGTCTGCAGTCTCCAAGATTCACAGAAAATATTCTGATTAGTAAAAAAAAAATGCTCTGATTAAATGAGTTTTAAGATTTTATAACTGAATCCCATCCTCCCTTCAACCTGTTTTCATACGATGTGCTGTCTCATTCAGCAGTGCTGCTATCACTACCAATTATAACCAGTGCCATAAAAACATCACATTCATGCAGATCAGCTGATTGTGCCAAGTTCAAGAAAGGACAGCAGGATAGAGATGACAGCAGCTTCTGCTGGCTCTGCTCCAAAGTCCCTTCAGGCTTGTTGTTGTTTTTCTCTTCTGCAGACCCCCAGGATTTCATTTTCTCAGAAATATTAACGCCATCCCTCTCTCTAAGAGGGCCTGACTCCTAGTCCACTGACACCATTGAGGGTATTTCTCTTGACTTCAACAGGTCATCGACATAGCTCTTTGTCTTTTATGTCTTCCTCCTTTACACTATTTCTGATCACTCTGCTATGTGTTAGCCTCAGTGGAAGCCTTAAACAGCAAATGCCAGTCCCCCATCACATATTCAATACATATACATCACATACAGATACACTGTAGGATTACGGCCGTCTTCTTTGTTGTGCATATGGCTTCTACGTGGTCTAAAAGACCACAGAGCAAAAGGGGAAAAAAACCACCAGTGGAAGACTTCCAATTTTAAATTTTCTGACTTGTGGAGTCTTGTTTTATGCCACTTAGAGAAAGGGCCACAAAAGAAAAAGGAGGACTCATACTACCTCTTTCTTGTCCAAGCACAGTAAACAAGGCATCTTTCTAGAATCTTGTTAGATTACTATTGAAAGCACAGGAGGATTTCCTGACTTCATTTATTTGGAAATTGAAAACTGTTTCATCTGGAAAATAATTATAACCATGGCTGGCTAGCTAGCTGTATTAATCAGAACTGAAAATTGGTTTAAAATGTTTTACGTTAACTAATGCCATGAGCAAGAGTAAGCTGAAGAAACCAACTCTTCTTACACTGCATAAGGGAAAATGAGATTTAAAAAACATCTTTCTTATTCTCTTTCCCTCTGTCACTCCATTTTCCTGACATTAGAAATGTGAGGGCAATTTCATCAACAACAAGACAGTGGTCAGCTGCAGAAAGGAGGATCATTCACTTCTCTGTATGAGAAACAGCAAAACCTGGCCTAAAATATCCTCTGCAGAGTTTTTAAAAAACTCTACATCATAACAGAAGACAAATATATCATTTTTATTTTACTTATTTTAATCTTTTAAAAAAAATACAAATCTTTCTAATATCAAGACAGTTGAACACAGTATTCAAACATCCTTCAGGCTCCTAACCTGCCCAGTGGTGCATATTTTTAGCATTCAGCTGATCTGGCTAACGAAGCAGGGACAGCACTAATTGCTGCAGGAGGCTGATGTGGAAGAAAATAGTCACATTCTTCCTTTAACATGGTGCAGTCTGCCATGACGCTGCAGAGTGACACAGCAAACTCAGAATAACAACTGAACCAAGTGAGTCTTCTTAATGCCAGACAGGGATCATAGAAAATGATGTGTCTCTGAATTTAAGACAAGAAGTAAAAATTATGCAAAGTCTGGAGGGCCGGCTCATGCCAAAGGAATATTTGCTTTGATTTAATTGATGATAAAAGAAAATCCAGGAGAAGGGTGAGTTTGGATGACATTCAAGTGTGTGTCCTGTGTTAGGAGGAGGGTAGAGATACCATCTGCTTCCATTACCCTTCATCACTAGAACCACAATGGATAAGCACAACTATGAAAACAGCCTTTGCTATACAAGAAGAGGCCATGGCCAACAAAGACTTGCTGTTTCATCAACTGCTGGCCTCTCCGCTAAGGCATGTCCTCTGGAGTGGCTGGTGGAAGGCAGAACCAACAGCAGTGGGGAGCAGCAGGAGGAAACTACCTGCTCCCTTAGGAGTGAATTTTCCCCATAATCACTTCCTTCCACAGCAGTGTATGTTTCCCGTGCTCCAGCGAAAGTAACTCTCAACCCTTTGGTCTGTTATTTACATGTTGAAAGTGAAGCATAGAAATAATGCCAAATGAAGGTGTGTTTCTGTCAGAGGTGGTATAAACAAACAAGCAAGCATAGAAGGCATTTTCTAGCTCCAGGAAGAGAAAATCCTTTGTCTCCTTAAACAAAACTGGATTTGAAAAACAGTCAGGCTTTCCTCATCTCATAAACCACCTGATCACCACATCCCTCTCTCTCCAGTGTGAGATGCAGGAGGCATACAATCACTTTCCTGGTAAAACGCACAGACAAGCAGAATAGGTTTACATAATGTTAATATAGACAAATGACATGTACAACATATCTCGCTGCAATTTAATTAGATTAATTAGATCAATATAATTAGCAGTGCTATATTACACTATCAAGACTTAGCCTTGCAAAGAACACTGCTAAAAATGGTTTACAGTCTTAGAGCATTGTAACAGCGCATGCAGTATCCATGCTATCACGCATCAATATCACCACTAACACGCTATTAATACTGGGAGTTTATAGGACACTCAGGAGAAACATAAAACACTACCCGTGCAGAAGAAAATTTTGATAATGGAGCCTGTGAAATTATTTCAACTGTTGAAAAGATCTCACTCGAACTTAATTCCAAAGTACAGCATGGTCATGATTATATAGCAAGCTAGTTTAACCCATCAAGGCAGGAGCAGAAATAATGAGCAAAACAGACTGAGGTAGCATGACTTACCAATGAGCATTTTGCTGAGATTTCTCCAGAAGTTTTGTACACATAATAAATCACAAGTGGCTGTTTAACTATTGCATCATCTACTTGGACATAGACTAGATGTCACACTTGTTGAAATCTGATTCAGTTGTTACTGTTTTTAATAGTGATTTTGTATTAAACAGGGCTGTGGGATTGTGGTAAAAAATGTTGACTTAAGCTGCTAGTGTGCTCAATATACTTGGACTCATAACTTACCAAACAAAGTACGTATGTGTAACACCTTGAAACAAGTACCATGACTTTCTGTACCCAGAAATCATAGTCTTTGCAAGGAGAAAAGAAGAAAACCAGCAATTCCAGCTTGTTCAAAATAACAGTCTTTAAAATTTTGCAATACAAATTGATAAATTAGCCAGAATTCATGCTAATGGTTTTCTCTCACTAAGCAGAGAAGCTGATCATAACTATTCCATCTGTACTTTTAATTTAATTTTTGCACCAAATTCTAAGAAAAAAACTGGTACTTTAACCTGTTAGGCTAGGAAAAGGTTTTTTCTCTTCCAATTAGAGACACATAAGAATAAATTTGTTCCTGGAAGGAATGTAATAACAGCCCTAGAATCTGCTATTTATGCACAAGATACACAGACAAGGCAAAAATGCCAGAGTACATCTTTTCATTCTGTAGCCTTTACTGGTGAGAGATGGCTCCAACTATATGTCCATTTGACTGTGGAGTACTGAGGAAATAAAATCAAGCCATTTCATAAAAAAACCCCAGACATTTCAGTTGCTGCCACTCTTGTCTCCCTAGAAGACTGAAGAATCTTAATCATACTTTTTATTTAAAGAAGAAGATAAATATGAAGCCCCCCTCTTCTTGCCTGTTGCGAATATTCATTAATGCTTAACAGATAAAACCAGCATAATTCTGTCTTTATCAGTCTTCAGTATCATATTTGAGATGCTATACCTGATTTTGACTTTGGTTAATTTTACATCCTTATTACCTACAGTCTAGTCTTCACTAGATTTACACTACCAGGTAAATAGAATAAAGCACAGAGGACTGAAATAAAGTGTCTTGAGTCTGGAAATAGTCACCTGTGTTATGGAAATTGTGAAAGCTGAAAACAAATGTTATAGCTTTCCAGCTTTTTTAATGTGATACTGATTTTAGCTTTTCTGATAGAAAACTTTGCTTGCTTACTTTCTGTGTGATACATTCAGAGGAAAGTAGTACTATTTTCATGTGTGAGCCCAATTAGTAAAAAGCTGATAGGTTGTTCAGCTGATATGAAATTAAAAACTTAGGAGTAGAAGCCATTTGTGTCAATTTTCCATTTTGTCACTCTTTTTTTCAAATAGCTAATTTAGGATACTCTGTCACACACTATTCGTTTACGGTATGTATATTTTATGACAGCTAAATGACAAATTTGTCTGAAATGAAGCTATTCTTTGAAGAGTTAATTATAACCTGTGTAACATATTAAATCAAATCAATATATATTTGGAATGAGTCACTGTTGAATCTTATTCCAAACAGAGCAAGCCTCTTCTAAAAAGTAAAGCTCCATTTTTAACTCAGTTTTTGCTAAAATAATCTAACTTGAGAGTTAATTAGTAGAAAAGGAATGCTTTGACGATATATCTGTGCAACAATCCTTTTCTAATGCAACATTATGTAACATGCTTGTATGATGTTCAGCTGAAAATTTCACATCTAATGTTGTTTGACAGCAAAACAATGGGCCAGACTGGTCTAATTGGTGAACACCTTGGAATATGTGATATTTGGACTTTGAAAAGCATCACAAAATTTGGGCTATCTGCTCCAGTCTTTCGAGCTCTTTCAAATAATTAGACAGAGATCTAAGAATTTACTCTGAGAATTGCTCAAGGGCTAAAGAAAGAAAAATGCATTATATTTTTCCAGTCATCTCCAGAACTAGGATTTTTGTCCCAGGTGGCTACCAGTAATTTTAGGGTATGGGTTTTGTCACTATAATTTCATACAATGTATAATGTGTACTACAGCAATAGCATCTCAGTTCTGCAGCTACAGCCATCCAAAGTATAATGAACACAAATTTTAATATGAAATAACTCTAAGTGTTTCAAAGTTGACCCACCTTTTTCTAATAGTGATTACAAAGCTTAAGTAGCAGACCTCAAATACTTCATTTTTACAAAATGAAGGAAAATATTAAAATAATAAAGAAAAAAAGACAGCGCTAACACACGAAGATCCTGAAACAGAGAAACAAAAAAGACAAGGTTTATCATATCCATTGATTTTATAGTTTCAGAAAAAGTCTGAAGAAAAATAAGGACATGTATAAAACAATTCACGCTCTACTCAGTGAAGTGAGATTTTTAGTTATATGTGGAGGCTAGTTTCACATATGGTTATCTTTAGGTATCTAGCAGAATGCTGTCTCATCTGATCATACCTTGATCAGATAGGGTCTGCAACCGTGTGTTCATTTTAAGAAAATGGGTTTTATTGCTGTAGCTGCAAAGAAGACAGAGGTAATATAAAACCAATCCATTGTTTGTAGGATTATAGGCAGATTATGACCAGGATTGCAGGAGCAAATCAGTATGTCATCTGCATACGATGAACCCAAATTCATGGGGTTTCAAATTTTCATTCCTTGAAGCAATTCTTGATATGGGGGGGGGGGGGGGAAACTAAAGGTTCAATTACAATTGCAAAAAGAAAAGAGGATAATGGACAGCCTTGTCTGGCTCCCTTGTGTCATTTTAAAAAGGGCGAGTTTAAATTGCTAGTGTGTACAGACTTGGTCAGGATATTACACAATAGTTTTAATCCAATTTTTATGAAGGTCTTTCTAAAGTGAAGAGTGTGAGGGTTTGGAGGTTTTGTTGTTGTTGTGGGTGTTCATTTTTTTTTTTCTTTATTTTGTTGTTGTTGTTTTTTTCTTTTAGTTTTGTTTGGTTTGATGTTTTGTTTTGTTTTTTTGGTTTGTTGGGGTTGTTTTGAGAACAGTCAACAAGTATTTCTATTTTACTGAATCTGAAGAGTTTCCCAGTCAGTTGAATGGACAAGCCTGTGTTATCAAACTCTCATGGTGAATAAATGCAAATCTCTGAATAATCCCGAGTGAAGCACAGCAGAAAGAGTGCAGACTGATCTGTGTCGAAACCATCTGTGATGAGCTGAAGTGTCTCAGTAAGCCTCTGCTCCCCTTGAAAGCTTCACTTAAGACTTACTAGAGATCTGAGTGCCTGGATGTGGGCTTTGCACACAGGAGTGTATTTCAGTACTGGTAAATAAATGCAATCTGCTGTTTAAGACCAATATCCAATGCTGCAGGTAGACAGGAAAACGAGTTCGTTGGGGTTGCTGAGTTGTGTAATAACAGACTTTTTGGTTCAAATGTTTGGTTAAACACTTCCAATAACAGTTCGGTTGTGTATGTATGAATTTCCACTGAATGTTTACTGGCAGCTCATCTAAGCACGTTTCTTTCCCCACTGTTATTCAGCAGCATTTATTATTTCTTATTAAGTCTAAGGTTACACTTTGATCTGGTGAAAGTTTCAATAAAGTGCTTTTGTTTACAAACTTTATCTCCTGTTTAAAGTGACTTGGAAGATTAGAGTGTCTGACACTGCTCTTTGAAAGTGTTATTTATGATTTCTAGATCATATGTCAAAGTTTGAGGCTTTAGTTTTAATAATTGACGCAGTTTGGGATACTTCATCTTATTCTTTACACAGAGCATGTGCCAGCAGTTTCTCATTTGTATTCTTACTGGTTTACTTTATATGAAAGCTTTTCTGCAGTCATGGCATGTTGCCGTTTGTTCACTTTTTGTCAGCTAATTCAGTTGAGGTTTTTTTACTACACATATTAGTATTCATTGATTTTTGTCATTTTAAAACTATTATTCAAAATTACCATTGTTGTATCTCTCCTTTTTTGAGGTCTGCACCATTGTTAATTGTGGTTTTTAATGATTCCCATCTTGGATTTTATAGCATATTATTACCATCACAGAATCAAGTTTCAAATTAATATTTTGGTCTGAAGAAAAGCACTCCTTTTTTCAAGAAGCGTTTGACTTGTTCATGCAGTTTCTTGCTTGTTACAACTGTAAAATGAAATTTTTCTGCTACTCCAACAGTGGGAAAACTACCCCAAATATCTTACTTTAGGTTTACAGTTTGTGAGACTGGGATGAGACAGAAGATTTGCTTGACCCTTAGTGGTGAAGATTTTCTATGAAGGAGAACCTATGTCCATCTCTAAGATACATGCCCTTCAGGTCTATCATCTGCAGCATCTGCCCCCACAGAGGGCACAGGACCATCTTTCAGGTACTGCAAATGCCAGGCTGGTTTGGCTGAATGAAGTATCAAAAGAGAAGTCAAATATGTGTGTTTAACACTAGTGTGACATTTTCACTTTCGCCTCCTTTTTCTAAAAGATAGATCACAGCATAAGTGCTGTAAGCTGGAGACAGCTAAAAGGCAGACCACTGTCACTCCAGTCCATCACTTGAGGCAAATGAGCATATGCTTTTTGATAGCCCAAAAGGAGGAAGGAGGACCTTTCTCAATATTGTCACATGTGTACCTATGACCGATGACACTCCCAGCTGAAGCTTAGGTCTGTGCATCATATTGACAGTCAACGGGCAGCCCTCAACAAAAGGTGAGTTCTTTGAAGTATTGCCTTTCCCTGCCAACCTCACCTTGTCTCATCTGCAAAAAGCTGAATCCCGCTTCTTTTCAACCATGTATTTACGACACAGAAGTACTGGGATAGCTGGGCAATGATACCAACTGCATCTGCAAAAGCAGATAGGCAGCTGTGTATGCTTGCTCTTGATATATCCCACATGATCACAGAATTACAGAATAGTTTGGGTTGGAAGGGACCTCCAAAGGTCATCTAATCCAGCCCCCCTGCAATGAACAGAGACATCTTCAACTACATCAGATTGCTCAGAGCCCTATCCAGCCTGGCCTTGAATGTCTCCAGGGATGGGGCATCTACCACCTCTCTGGGCAACCTGGGCCAGTATTTTGCCACCCTCGTTGTAAAAAATGTCTTCCTCGTAGAAGACTGAAAACTACATATCCCACAAGGGAGGGTCTTCCAAGAGTAACACACAGAGCCACCTCAGAGGTGCACATCTGGTCCTGACAGGTCCTGTAAGAGAATCAGTTGCACCCGAGAGACTGGTGGAGTCGAAGGCTGTTGACAGATCAAGCAACAGCAACATACATGTCTTCCCTTGCTCAGTAGCCATAAGAAGCTCACCCACCAGGATCACTAGAGCTGTCTTCACACTGTACTCAAGACTGATACCTGATTATGAAGAGTGCTGGATTTTGGCAGCTGGAGTCCTAAACGCTTCTTTTCCAGTATTTTTGTTTATACATAAGAGTTTATATATCTTAAGTATTCATGTTTCACGAACTTCTTGAGGTGAAGATAGATGGCAGACAGAGGTCTAAGAAGCTTTAAGAAACCTAGCTTTAAATCATTTATCAGCTTAGCTTTAATATAGAAATCTATTATTTCAAACTTTAAATCTTATGTTAGAATTTGTTTAAAATTGAAAGCTTCTTTCTCCTGAGAGGTTTAGTTTTTTTATAGATTGTTGGATTAAAATACAGTCTTCCTGTTGGACTTCTCCCTGTTTTAATGATCCTTTCGTAAGCACAAGGTTCTTTGTCCTGCAGGAGAAACAGAGAGAGGAAAAAAAAAAAAAAAAGAAAAAAACTGAACTTGTCTGGTGGTCTCACATAGAGAATATTTTCCAGGAGTGTATAAAGAAAGGAAAGTAGGACAGCAGCTTTATTGTGCATAATAGTTCTTGCAAATAGAGAGAAATGGTGATGTATTGTTTGCCACATCAGTGACACATACAGTAGTAATTGCACAGTATCATGGGAGTTATCCAAAGCTCTTGTGCTAAATTTCAACATATCTCATGTATTAACTCTCCACACAACTGATATTACAACAGCGTACTGAAAATAGTCAAGTAAATCTATGAATTTGAGATAAGCCATCCCGCCCATAAAGTATGAGAGAAACTGGTAAGATCATGAACATCCTTAAGTTGGTTATCAGATTTTGATGTCCTAAATTCAAATTTTAAATCAACAGAAGTTCCCACAAAAAACTCTAATTAAATGCAAATAAATGCTCAAGGACTATAATTTCTTTCTGTCATGCCAAGATGATACATATAGCTAATATAGCTACAGATGCGCTGGTAACCAAGGTACTGATATGTGTTTAAAACTATTAACTGACAACCACAAAAGCACTAGGACTACAGTAGATGTTCAATTACCATAGAACAGGGTCTATACCCTACTTTTATTAACATTAATATCATTGATTAAAACAGAGAAATGTTACTGATAAATAGCTGTTGTTGGGGTAGAATATTAACTTAAGAAAAATTGTATGAAGGCTTAAGGTTAGGATTTGATTGAAGATTTTAGACTACTGAATCTATTTAGTGATTAGATGGGGACTAAAGGGAACATGTTACCTCAGAATGAATATGAGTTATTTGTTGGGACAAAGAGCCAAAGTCCTGGGTGTCATGCTTTCATCTACTTACAGCAAATGGAGGAAACTTGGCTTCTCAGCAGTGGTCAGTAATCAAATGTGAAAATTCAGTCAAGTTATTATTTTCTCAATTACAAAGCTTTTAATTTATTGTTCTAAAACAATTGAATATAAGCATCAGTGGGAATAAGATTTTCATTTTAAAATATTTCTGCA
Organism: Streptopelia decaocto; assembly: GCF_964273445.1. Lineage (NCBI taxonomy): Eukaryota > Metazoa > Chordata > Aves > Columbiformes > Columbidae > Streptopelia > Streptopelia decaocto. The sequence goes on from NC_138655.1 coordinate 62,154,284, forward strand.
TCAGGAATGTCAAAACAAAATATACCAAATAGCTCCATTGTTAACGGTCTCACTCTATCGTAAGTGCTGATGTAAATTACACCAGGGTTCAGAGCTACATAATTTTCCCCTACTGTATTTTTCTGTTTCCATTCCAAGTGCAATTTCACATAGGAAACGTGAAAAGAACCACCAGGAGGGGCCAAGTTTGCACAGGATGAGGTTTTCTTCACACTGACTTTTCACTCAGAGTAAATATCTATAGAAAGGTTTTTAGAATTTCCTATATAAAGAAAGGATTTCTTAATTCAAGGTGTAATTCTGCTCAGTCATTTGCAGATGTATACTTATAAACATTTACACATGGAAACTTTGTAGTGGCTTTTCAGTCAAGTGTTGTTCTGTCCGCTGTTGTAATGCAACCAAAAAAAGAGACACAAAGTGATACCACAAGCTGTATCTAAAAATGGTACAAAAGCAAAAGACATCCCAGCTTTACATCTCTAGAATGTGTGCATGATGGCACCATCTACAGAAAAGGGAGACATTCTCTTCAGTTGAATACTATTAACATTTTCCTAAATGACCATATTTCTCCATTTTCCAGGGTTCATGAGATTTGATACTTGCCTCTTCCTTTCAATAACACTTTAAAATAACACAGAATCCATGCAAAATCTAATTCTGAATTTGTATCTAGAATTCAAAATGCATGAATCTGTATATGTCTTAGAGCACAATTCTGAAGGATCAAAAGCACTTGGATTTTGTGGGTATTTGTAAACAAAAAAAAATGAAATGAACTTGTCTTCCAGCCCAAGTTTCTTGAGATTAGTCTTTCCAGTGAAATCTGATCCTTCAGACTGATCCCTTTACAGCCTGTTGATAAAAGAGGAGATATAATGTGGCATTTTTGCTACTAAAAGCAACCATCCTACTGTTAAGCTATGCAAACACCAGTGCCATGGTAAACCATCAGACACAGCTTTTCTTTGAACAACTTTTGGACAAGGAAGGCATCCAAGATCTTCATGAACAATCCTTGTGAAGAATAGATTAAGGATAGTAAGAAAAGGTTGTTTGTAATATTTCCACCTGAAATCTGTGAAGCATCAGATGGTGCTGTGCAAACCAAGCCAAAATTCCAGACACAATCATGGAAGCAGGTTGAGATCTGCCATCTGATTTTTTTCTCAAGGACCCAAAATTTGAACTGGAAGTTTCCAGAGCTTAGCTGTGCTGAAGAAACAGTCACAGGCTGACTGCACTTGAGCATTGGAACTGGATGCACCCAAGAAGAGGATGCATTTTGTAAATTCAGCTACTTCAGCTACCATGATACTTGTGTATGAAGACAATCTTAGGCCAAAAAGAGAAATAAGACAATCAAGCACAGCATGAATTCTGTTTGCATAGAAAAGAACTCTCCAGAAAGATAAGCAGAGGTTTTAGAATTCTTTTTAATTATTTAAAAAATATATTTATTAAGAAAGTAAGAAATTTCTCCATGATCCGAACACACACACACACACACACACACACACACACACACACACACACACACACCAAAATGGAAGTTTGAAATTATTTTTTAAACTTCCGTCTTTTGGATATGGGGGTATGTGACTATTACAAATCTTCAACAAACATACAGCTAAATCATTCAGTTAAACGCGATTAAAGAAAAACAAGCTGTAAGTGAAGTAGACAGAACTGCTAATACCAGGCAGCTGGGACAGAAAGTAGCATAATAGATTGATCAATGTAATGACTGACTAAAACTCAGTTCTAAAATAAGCTGCAGGACAAATAGGGGTAAAAATCTTTCCTGACTACACAGTCATTTCTTTATGATCAATTCCTACATCTACATTGCATAGTGTTACACACACTGGTTGAGATTAAAATCTTGAAGCTCTGGTTTTTGGATCTGTCTCAACTGGCAGCTTATTCAAGGATATTAATCAGATCTGATTCATAATTCTCAAAATGTCGTAAAGAGGGCTCACATTAAAAAAAAAAAAAAAAGAAAAAAATCATATATATCACGCAAACATCTTTCTGGGGATGACTCAGTCAGCTGTAGGTTGTGCCACAGCTCTGTTGCAGTGTGTACTGCTGTTTGAGTCACTGATTGTAACCAGACTTCTTTGAATCTGATTTTTCCTGGAAATCCTACAGGGTTTTTTTTTCCTTTCTTTCCCTCCCCAGAAGACCAAAAAGACACAAATGAACAGAAATTACTGTCACCCTAGCTGTACCCTCAACACACCACAGTAATGATAAACATTAATTATATCTGGATACAGTTGTTTTAAAATTAGACATTGGTTATAAGCAGCAACAACAAAAACATAGAATCATGAATCTGGGACAGATCATTTTTGTTTTCATCAAGCATGAATCAGTCACCAAAGGACTGCAGTGTTCTTCAGGACAAAAAGACTTTTTCTCATGGTATTTCATCTTCTGGACAAGATACTCTCTGAAGGCGATGCAACAAACGTGGGGGAAAAGGTCAGTGTGGAAAAGCCATCCATGCTGAAGGTTTTCTAGAATACTGTGGGTTTGGTTACATACATAAACCCAGTTGTCAGACTGAATAGGGAAGGTAGGCAAGTTACGTTGAGTCAGTTCAGTTGGAACCTCAGAACATTAAGAAATAGAATTGTAAATTGTAGAGCCTGACCTGGACAGCTGGAATATTTTACAAAGTAGAACATTATTTAAAGACCTTTTCTGAAGGTTACAAAAAACCCTCTGGCTTAAGTCCTGAACAGAGCTCATTAAAAAGTGCTTCTCCAATCAGAATTTATTTGCCCTTTAGTGGCAATTCAAATAGTAAAAATTTTCTTCCAAAATTCAAAACATGCTGATATGGAAATACTCCTATGTTGCCTATATATATATCTATATGTATATATATATGTGTGTAATTCAGACATTGTCTGCTTTCATTCTCTTCTGTTGGTCCACTTTGCCAAGAGCTTTCATTTGCAGAAAGTCATTATGACCTTTCCTCTGGGACAATGCAAAGGCAACATGCTGGAAAGCGTCACGCAGTGAATGTCTTTGGCTTCAGCGTATCAATGAGAAATACTGAGCATTTAGGAAGCCAGTCCCAGAAAGAGGATGGAGACAAGAAACAATAGCCCCACAACTCTCACAAAGTCTTATTTCCAAATCAAAATACTTTGCTCTTCAGATAAAACTGTATATAAATTCTGTCAAGCCTTTAAAGCCTATAAATTTTTTAAAATCTCCCTTAAATGAATCTGAAAGGGAAAAAAAATCTTTAGCAAAACTAACCATATCTGATGAAAATAACTATGCAATTATCAACAAGTCTTTTCAGCTTTAAATAGTCACAATTTAGGCTACAGTAAACATGGTTAATGCAAGTACATATTTGTAGCAAAAGTAATAGGTGTTGAACTAAGACTCAGAGAAAGCTTCATGTACTTAAGAAAAAATCTAGAAATCATAAAGGATATTTCAGCGTTGTCTTATATGAAAAAGTCACAGACATCATTTTATATTGTTTCATTTTTTCAGAACAAATCAAATTACTTCATAAAACATAAAATCCACCTTTTACCTACCTATTATTTAGTGTCATGAAAGGTAAGAAATAAATGTTTTATCACTGTCGACTTGAATATGCAGCTCATGCCTTTCTTGCTCCATTTTAAGAATAGTCAATAGGTAAAAAAAAAAAAAAAAAAAAATGTGAAAAGTTAACTAACATGCTCTATACTAAAAAGGTTAAAAGACACATTTTGGGATCTTCTGGGTACATGTACTCTAAAGTTTTATTATATAATTCTAAAGAATATTTTAAATTTTGTTTCATGTGCTACAGGTTATAAGTCATTCAAGTCCTATTTATTTAAAAATGCTAAGACAATCTTCTTTTAAATATTTCCTAAATGGATGCAAAATCTGTGGGATTTTTTAGTTCTAATTACAAGTATTTGGCAATCTATTTCAATTTCACAATTCTACTTAGGTTGCTTAAAAAATAACCTTGTGTTCCTCCAATGTGGGTAAGTCAAACGTAGTCCACAAATTATTTTAATTTTTATTTTTTTAACTACCACATTAAATCACCTTAATGAGGTATGTTGTGTCTACCCAGGGTCTTACATCTACCCAGTATCAACAGACTCAAGACTATTTTTTCTCCATTTTCTCCATTACTTCATACTGTTGTTGTCAAAGACTAGGATGGTTTTCCATCATGAAAATACAGAAACAGTAGAGACCAGAAAACAAGTCCCTATGAACTTGGAACAGGACTGTGATGCTCTGACTTGGATTGTATTGCTCTTAGGAGAGTCATCTGAAACTTTAATTCTGCTTTTTCCAGTTGAACAATGGAAAGAAAATACATAGATTGCTGCGTCATTGCAACAGCAAATTCCATAGATCCTTCTTAATATATTACATTACTCTATGTTATTATTGTAGTCAATATTGTTATTACTTGCACTAAAAATTATTTTTAAAAAGTGTACCTATTTTCCTGAAGATGAGTGTAGTGACCAAGCAGTCAAAAACATTGAGAGTATTGCCATTACTACTGGTGGGAAATACTTCTGATGAAATCATTTTCAAAGGACAGTTCAAAAGTGTCTGAAATAAGATGCTTTGGAAACTTATATGGGGTTTTGCCAAATTTAGTTTCAGAGAAAAACGAAGACAAAAGTTCCAGTGATGAAGAAAAATGTACTGCTTGGATATCTTCCAAATGAACCATTTGGGATTTTTTTGCATGTTGCAAACTTGTGTTTTTCAATATAAAAGTATCAAAAGGAAAAATTGAATAAAAGGATGTGATTTTGCCAAAGTGACTTGCTTTGTTTGATCAGCAATATTTTAATGTGAATGGAAAATGGGATCTGTTTTCACTGCAGAGAAATTTAAAGTTTGCATCTTTTACATATTCTTTCCTTCAGATAGGCAGCAGAATGGCAAAATTCAAGTTAAATTTGTGCTACTGAAAGTCTTCCTGCACTAGGTGATCTTCCTTTGTCTGCAAGCTTCACCACCAAAATCTTCTGTAAAACAACCTGAAGTGGCCCTTATGATCTTCAATAAATGGCCAAACAGGCACATGTGTAGTCTACAAAAACCTCAGGAGATGCTATTTCCCAGGGATCCAATTGCAGACCATAACACATTCTGGGAAAGGTCCTGCACAGGTAAAACACCTCAACAAGGTACATGAAGTATTTCATCCAGTAGCATTGCTAGTGGCACAGAGACTTTCTCAAATAATTTTGGTATACATGTAAATTAGAAGAACATTTATATACTTCAGTGAAGGAGCATTCTGGGTACAAATTCAAAAGCTGCTTTTCCTCCACTGCATAAAAATAAACTTGCAAGTCTAGATCCAAATCACTAGATTAAAAAAAAAAAAAATAGGAATAACTCTTGCACAGATTTTTTGCTAGCATCAGTACTTTAGTCTAAGGACATTTTCTGTCTCATGCTGGCTGCTTGCTGCTTCATAATATTTGACAAATTCTTGGTTCCTAAAAGCAACTATAAATACTTTGTGGATTTCTTCATTTAGCAGAGAGTTTTCAGGACCCGACCCTGATATTTGATGTGGTTCTGTCTTACCTTTGTAACTTATCTTTATTTTTATTCATTTCCAGTTCTGATAACTTTTTTTGCCTCCCTTCTCCCCTCAACCACAGGAGAGCATTACCATCTGTAAAATGGAATTTCCCTAGGCATGCGAATTTCTTTTGGAGGGGGTTCTGTTTTGGGAGTGCTAAGGCATACAGGAGCAGCACTTATAAATCCAGTGTTTAGGAAAACAAAAAAACAACAACTAAGACAGTAGAGAAACTAGGGATTTTGTGCAAGTGAACAACTGTTGTGAATTGCTATCAAAGCAGTAAAAGGGGATTACCAAAGCAACTATTATATAATTTCTCTCCAGAACTACAATGTTTTTAATAATAGCCATTCAAGAGACCAGAAATTACATGCATTTTAAAAACAGAGAACAGGCAAAAAAAGGGAATTTAGCTAGGTAACCTAGTAAAAATCACATACTGAGAATACAGTCAAAGCAGAAAGCTCCAAACACCAGCCTTCAGAAAGGCAAAATATCAGAACCTCGTTTGGAATATTTTGCTGGATAAATTGTATTAAAAATGAGATACTATACTGTAAATATAAGATCATGTGTTCAGTCGTTGTGCCGGTGCTCAGGGCTTCTGGTTCATTCCCCAAAGTACAATATCCCAGATATTATACCAAGGCTATACAGTACATGTTTCCATCACTCAACAACCTTTAAACTGGAGCATGTAAATGAAATATTTTCCACTGCAAAACTAACCTTAGGACTAGTGTAACATAACCCTGATTCACTGCTGTCTGCAGTACTATTAAATGTAGAAATCTTAACCTGCACTAATGAAAAATATCATGCCTGATTTTACTAAGCACCTAGACAGGCACTTATATAATGCCATGCTTCTAGCACGATTAGCAAACCAACACCCAAGTCAAAATGAAAACAATCAGAAAGCTCAAGTTGCATTAAAGATTTGCTTATGAGTATCTCTGATTCTGTTTTGATTGTACACTTGAAGTTCACTTTCCAAGAATTCTATAATAATTGCCTCTATAATATTTGTTCTGCATGCAACTAGGGAAATTAAGGTAAACAATCTATTTTCTCTATTATCTTTTAGCTGGCAGTCATGGTAATACCTAAGCATATATTATTTTTGTAGGCTTCCTGACTTTTTGAGTTTGGCAATAGCAAAATAACAGAAACTATATCAGAGGACATTAATTCCTAAGCAGTGCAAGCAGATTTAATTCAGCTACACAGGCAATATATTTGCCAGGAAGTACCATGGGAATCCTTGAAAATGCTCCTAGGATCTCTTACTCATTCCTGGGACAGCCCTGGTTAATGTTTCCTTCCTGTGAAATCAAAAACAGTTCAAGGGGAAAGTAAAACCTCTTGGAGTTCTCCTTTTAATATGATATAGTCTATCCTCTCACACACACACACACACACAAAAAAAAAAAAAAAAAAAAAAATTAGCCCTGAAAAATGATTGCTTTATTTACATCAGGTGCACAAGCAGGTACCTGAAATTTGGCATTGGGTGGGCATTGAAAGACAAAAAGGCTGGTGAGAAAAAGGAGTTGTATGACTTGCATCCGCATGCAATTCATGCTACTTTAAAGTAGCAGGCAGGAGGGTGTTTGGATGTGATTTCTGTTTTTTTCTTTTACTGCACATAACCTATCAACTGTGCAAGTCAATATATGGTTACCTGCACCCTATCCATGATTCTTTATGAAAATCCACTTTGGACTAGCTAATATACAAACAGAAGGAAAAGAAAACCTTTTCTAGTCAAAACCGTGTCTACTGTTTCACCTTTTTTCCCACGAGATATTTGTGAAAACCTATTCCTTCATTTCCTACTTTTTCAGTGTAGTAGCTTGGCTGTGTGTGCCCAGCAGTCTACTTCTGCACCTCAGTTGTGTTTCTAACCCTGTATGCAAGGCATATAAACTTTATAAACACATGTAGACAATGTGAAATCAGTTTCAAAAAGCTATGTGGTACTAGAGAAGTTGTGCCCAAAAACTCACTAAGGGTCATTCCAGTGTAATCAGCACTATACACTACTTACATCCTCGATGTATATCTCGAGATATTTGTGAGCAACAGGGTCATTCATATTTTTCAACTCTGTTGCAAGTCTTATCAAGAAAATTTCAGTGTTTCAGTTATAAACATGATTAAACAACTACACATTATACAACTAACACATAGTAGATGTATGCCAACATATTTTCATGTAAACTTGTTATTCTTCTGTTCTGCATTTAGAACAATGGCAAGTACAAACAAGTTCTATGTTTCAAGCCGCTCAGAGTAGTTGTGTTCCCACATAGCTTGAGCAGACAGATCATGGCAAGGGCGTAATGCAGGTGAAAGCCCTCTGATTCTGCAGCTCTTGGCCTCCATAAGGGCAAAATCAGGCTTGTCAAAATCCTTTATTCCTCTTGAGTATACATCCATCCCCTTGCTGCTTTTCCAGCAGGCTGCAACCTAACCCTGGCTAGCCATGTCCTTCCTTTCTCTCCAATTTCCTGAGGTCTCCACTTCTTACCATTAGGTAAGCTGAAAATGGTCACAGGAGGCCTAGGTAAGATCTATATGCCCCATCTCCTTGTATCTAGATTGTGTCACCTGGTGTGAAGAATGTCTCTGGTGTCTTGTCATGGTGCAGGATTACCAGGTACTCATCCCTGTATGCCCCCAGCCATCTTGATGTAATGAGACACATCCCCCAGAGTCAGCAGAGTGATCTGGGAAGCACTTCAGTTTGTTCTCTGTCAGCTGATCAAGTACATTGTCTTTCCAGCCCGTCTTGACAGGGTTTCTGCTAGAAGCCTCTATCTAGGTCCTTAAATCTCCTGCTAACCAGAAAACAAGCCCATACAGAAAATTCACACCTTTATTTTACCCATCTGATTCCTCTTTCTTCCTCCTTCCATGCAAGCCAAGCCTATGAAGCCTTGCACTAAGAGCAAAGAACAAACTAAGTCCATTTAGAAACTGTATAGTTCAAGTGTATTAAATAAATGACCAGCCCCCACCTTAGTTCTGAAGGAAATCAATACAGCAATAGAAACACTGACTTCAGGAGGAGAAAAGGAAAAACAAACAAAAAAAACACACACACAAAATAAAATAAAAAACTGACATCCACATTTTGTAGTAATTTTGAAGAAGTCAACAGTTCACACTAACAAATGCAACATGCAGATTTTATTAATAGCTTAGATAGAGACAAGCCTGCCGTTTTGGCAAATAAAATAAAATCTCTCCAAATCTTATTTCCTTCCAATCATAAGAAAACTGTGCCAGTACTGAACAACCTCTGAAAGCTCTCTGAGTTAGAGTGCAGTGCTTACAGAGAAAGAAAAGCACCCTGATAGCTGTCATTTTCACCGTGCATGGTAAAAAAGTTAACTCCATTTGAACTCTGATCACCAGCAGACCTGCATCATTTTGCCCCATATATTTTATTGAAATAAGCTAAAATGTGCTCTAACTTGTAGATAGCTATCTCAAAAAGAAGTAAATATCTTGTATATCCCTCTGTTGAGTTATTTTCTTCATTCATTTGCAGAATTCTGGAAAGCTGTTGCTTTGCGGTTTATTTTTTATTGATTCCACTAGTTATTGGGAGTCTGGACAGGAAAGGAAATAAATCAGTGGAAAAAAGCTGCAAGCATCCCTGCAGCTGAGGTCCCCTGTAGTCTGCTCAAGACAAGGCATCTGCTTTTAGAGTCAGTGAAAACTCCCTGTTACCTACAAGGAAGTTAAAATGGCAAAGGAGACTTGAGAATCAAAAACGCAGCACCAAACAAGCATTGGATAGTGCTGGAATGTGAAGCACAGATGGTTTAATATATCACAATAAATCTCTTACCAGCCTTTGCGACATAGTACTTCAGATAAAAATAAGTTTAAGTTACAATCTGTGAACAAAATGCTGTCCTCAGAGGCAGAGAGGGACCACTTTTGACGTTACTGAAAGTTGCAGCTCCATTTTAGGAAACATTTAATTAATATTTATTTTAAAGGAGCTGATCAAAAGTTACCCTAATTCATAATTATGAAATTCCACCCAAAAGACTACATAATGACTCAACACTAACATCCCCAACCCAGCTAAAAAAATGCCATTCAGCATTTATCCTCCTCACTCAGGACACCTGGAACAGTGGCTCATGATCCACCTGCTTCACAGACATCAGAGAGTGCAGGACAATTATCAGAGCAAAGTAGGAATGTCATTTGAGCTACAAAGTGCTCACGTTACATAAAGCTGACACATCAGAATAACTGCTTTGAGCAACTGGATTTGCATAAATGAAAGAGCTACAGACCATGACTGTCACAAAGATGTCACATCAATTGGACTGCGCTTCCTTCTTCATTAGGTTTGTGTGGGGGCAGTCCAGGGAAGAGGGAAAAATGAGGGGAAGAAAGAAGGGTTAGATATTTTGGATGATATAGTACAGCTGCAGTTTCCATTTTCGACAAGTCAAGGACTGTATTTTTAGAATTAAGAACTCAAAGGGCATTGGGTACAAGCCGGTAGTTTTTTGATCTAAGGAACATTAACATTCATTTCTAATTCATATAAGTTGGTATGCATCTTCAGTTGCATCTGCAATGTTTATTCCATCATTTGCTTCGTTTCACATGAGTTCTTTCATTTAAACAATATTCCTGTATAGTAGGGGTGATGGCTCCTGAGCTCTCTCCAGTGGCATCAGCACCATCCTATGTCTCCCTTGGAGAAGTTAACAGCAGGCAAAGAGTTTGTGCCGCGTAATTTATCATACTCATGAATGCAGTTCATGAACACACAGCAGTTTTTACAAGTTTGTTTTCTATATGAAGTTGTCCAATAAATGTTTTGTGCAAACCAATTTCAGCCTACAAATTGCTCATAAACTGCTCACTGTGAGTAGTACTCACAGTATATGCTACTTGTAATTCAGTAATCAGCATTCGGGATGGGTCAGGGTGATCACATGGCTTGGTGGTCTTCCCTGAGCACCAATCTAGTCCAACCAAACCCCAAACAGAGGAGAAAATGGAAGGTTGACCAGGTGATAAACCAGGACACAGTAGGTGTAACACCCAAAGGGATCAGTGAAGATATGAAGGATCAGTAAAGGTAGACTAGTAAATGTTAAAAACAAGTGTCAGTTTGCATGTTAGCAGTAAAAGAAAATAACAGTTCCCAGTGAGGACCTGTAATCAAGTTTAGTCTCTCTATTTGTTATTTAGGAGGATGGCCCAGGCCAAGAGGAATTTCAGGCTTGATCTGGCCAAAATGGTTTCCCATTATAAATAAAGCCATTGCATTTCATCGACTTTTTAAAAGTTGCATTTTTCACTATTAGACACATAACAAGACTTTGCCCTTCCCAGATTATTTATTTCAACCAACAGTTCACAACAACCACATACAAAAGTAGAAAGCTTTGTGGAAGAATATGAACACTGATTTTTTTAACACTTCTTAACAAAAAAAAGAAAAGAAATCTAAAAATATTCTTTGAGCTGTGAGATGTGTTGATAGTGTCCCTTACTTCAGATTCCATGTTCTAGAAAATTTAGAAACACCAAGCATGGAATATTGTCTCCCACTCCCCGAATAGTTGCCTTAGAATTGAGTGAGAAAATAAAAATGTTATTTCTCCATACTACATGTAAGTTTAATCACAGTGCATTTTTCTATTTGCCTCAAGGCAAAACAGAAATTTTAGAGAGGGCTGAACAGTTGCCGATAGATCATAGAGGTAGGCAGAGAGGCACGAAAAGTGCATAAACATATTATTGGCAAAGCAGAAAAAGCAAAGGGGGAGTCAGTAGGAGAATTAGCAGAAATGTAGGTCAGAGATAAGACCTTTGTGTCCTGGAGGCTAGAAGAGAAAGTCTGAAACTACAGCAAAGTCACACAGAGGAAGTGTTTTTCAAGGCATGATTGTGCACATCACCATTGGTGCTGAAGAAATTTCAGAGAATTTATTGTGCAATAATAACTGTAATTTCTGTAGTGGGTATCGCATGAGTTAAATTCTAAAACACTCCAGCACTTTCAGTTCCACACAGAAAATTGTATTAAACAAGGTCCAGAGGTTTTTTCCTTCCAGTCCTGCAACCACTAACGGAAGAAAAGAGAAACTCAAGGCAAGGGAAAGGAACTCCAAAAGCTCTGGGCATCTGATTCTTTTCAGATGGGTGGGGGGCTTTTTGAGATCAGATGTGCTTACATTTTGCCAAGACTTCAACAGCTGGCCACGTTGTCTGCTCCTTCAAACACAGTGGTGGCCCAGACCTTCCCAGGGTAGGAGGTGCCTCCATTTGCAAGACAAAGCTCTAACCCAGAATCTGCCTGGACTTGGATCTTTTGAACATGTGATATCCTGCCAATCATGGACAGTTAGTTATCTGCAAACATTAGGGAGAGGAACTATGTGTAGAAGAATAAAAATAAACCATAGAAATATTTTTATCTGATGGGGTGAGGTTTGGAGGTATTCGTAACAGTTTTCCAGTCATCAGTGATGATGAGAAAAAATCAGCTCCAGAAGAAAATGATGATGAAAAAGCTTGATGGTCTGAAAAGCCAAAGTTGAGTACTGAAGGAAGTGTGAAGTAGAGGTAATACCAATCATTGATCCTCCATCAGTTAGTAGTAATAGCATTGAGAAGCCAAATATTCATCACCTCCCACCATACAAGTGAACTGTAATTTTGCAGCTTGGAAAAATGTCATCTTTCAATTGTATCTTGCCTTTCAGTAGGTAGTAAAATATTGCCATCATGTGTGGGCACATACCATAAGGCTTTTGGAGCATATCTTTGCACAGATAATTTCAGTCTCTAGCATCTAGAGAAATTAAATGAGGTCACATGTAAAATACAAGTGTTATGTGAAAACCAGCAACGCATTACATCAACGGCAGGAAAGCATCATGCTAACAGCAGTAATAAAACTGTTTGTCCAATATTGTTGGTTACATACATTTTCAACTCCTGCAGATGGTAGTTATTGTTCAGAGACTTCTGGAATAATAATGCATTGTGCATGTAACTGTTAGGAGGCATAAAATAGGGATGAGACAAATGATCTTTCCAACTCTCACTCACTGGATTCTTCTCAGCACTTGGTTTCCATAGTCTATCCATTTCATCTGGTCACTTGGGATGTCAGCAAGCAGTGATGATACAAGTATACAGTCAGGTGCTGCTATTTACCAAGCACCATGCTACACCTATTGCTTGAATAAATCTGAACAGCATCTTAAAGCAAAGAAGACACTGCTGCAGTAACATTGACAGAAGACCTAGCTATTAAGCTGTCTACAGAGTCTAGTATCAGTGAAATGTTTGACAGCCGCAGGGACAAATATGTATTAGCAACATTGCTTAATCCATGTTTCAAGGGCAGAATTGAAACCATGCCTTCACCCTATGCAGGCACAGATTGCTGGAAGGATACTGTCATAAATAACAGTGCTGGAGGCCATACCATTATGTACCTCCTCTTCTCCCTCATCCCTCCACTTAGCTCCCCTAGGCCAAGTATATCTCATAAAGCAGAAGATGCACAAGCTCCTGGAACATCACAGAGTGCAAAAGAAGTAATCACAGCATACCTATAGTTCCTGGGTCTCCCTTTATCAGCTCAGAGTGGGGCAGTACCTCCCAGGAAAAACTCAATTTGTCCGTATCATGGGAAGAATATGTCCATTATGAAAGGTCTATAGGTGTCATGGGAGACCTTTTCATATGCTGGGAAGTGAGAAGTTGACTTTCGAAAAGATATGCTCTAGTTCAGACAGGAATTAATTCAGTGGAGCCTATGGCCTGTGTTAAGCAGGAGGTCAGATTTGATGATTGCAATGGTCCCTTCTGGCTTTATAATCTATAAAGACTAACTACTTTAAGGGGAAAGGGAAAAAAAAAGACTAAGAAAGAAACTAGTACTGGAATTTTTAAACCTCAAAATTCCCCACCATCCAATATGTGCTTAGATTTCTTTTTCAGGTATGTTTCTGGCGCTGAGACATATGGAAGAAGTGGGCTTAATAAACCGCAATATAGAGCACCTCTTTCTTAAGGGAGTAATTTGAAAATCTTAGCAAATTATACACGCAACATGCAGGTGACCCTCTAAATTAGCCTAATGGAGGAGACTGCAGGAGAATCTATCCATCAAAATTCTTAAAGGAAGGCTGTTGTGCTTATATTCCTATTCCCTTTTTCCTCACTTCCCAAATACTATATAAAAGATTTTCTCTGCTCTCCACTTGAATAAATTGGCAAAAGATAAGAATTGTGCAAATCTCTATTCTGTGAGAGCTTTTCCTGGAGCTTTGATTCACCTGGGTTCATAAATCTCTGGGTTTTGCTTTGAGGTTTAAGGACATGTGAGGTGCAAAACTGCAAACTGATCTCATGTTAATAGTGTGCAAAAATGCAAAATTACAAGCCATAAAAGGTTTTACATTTGCAATTTAGGAACAATGGACTGATTTTCCTGTTAGTGACAAAAATCTACAGCCAGGCACATTTTACTGTACATCTGTAGCACATGGGCACACATATGCAGCTGATTTACTTGCTGGAAATTTGTGAGTGAATCCAAAAAGTGAAAGCTCATAGAAAGTAAACAATTTGGAGAGTATTCTTTCCCAAAGCATCGTTCATCTTGGGCTTCTGGATTATTTCACTTCTATTTTCTCTCATAGTACTGAATGTTAAATCAAATAAAACCCACACCATGTAAAACAAGAAATCAGTCAAACTATTGAGATTGTAAAGTTTGTGTTTATACCAGAACATTTAAACAGAAAATACAAATCCCAGATTTGAATGTACACATTCAGGTAAATTCAGCAGATATGGTAAAATTGGATAACCTCTTTTTTCTCTGCACTGATTTCATAACACAGGAAACTCTTTTCAAGAATAAGTCAGAAAAGAACAGTTGTACCGATATCAAACTAAGTATTATGTTTACATATTTTCACTAAAAGCAAACTAAACAAACTGTAATACAAAAATGGTAAATTTATCTTCATTTGAAAGGGAATATTTTTGTAAGGAAAATTATGGTGGCCAAAAGGGAGTATTTTGCTTTGATAAAAACAACTTGGTAGGGGGTGGAGAGGATAAGATGTTTAATTCACATTTTCCATTCCAATTTCACCCATGGAAAATAAATAAATAAAAAAATAAAAAGGAGGGGTCTATCTCACTTTTAATAAATATTTGGCTTGTGATAAGTCACCCATACAAACTTCCATCAGAATTCCTATCCAGGCACACATTGCAGAGACAAGTACGTGTCTCTTCTCTCATTATGTTACCGTTTATTCTGGGTGACAAAGAGGGAAGCCAGGTTTAAGCTTCACTGTCTTAAGTGTTAATCTTCCTCGTGATGTTGGGGCCCAACAAGTCTTATTAATATGCCTCAAATGGGCAACCTTCAAGTTACCTGCAGCTCCAAGGAACTACAAAACAGTAACAGTTATAGACACAAAGTTGAGGAAACTTCCACATCCAGAAAAGAAACTATTTTGAAATAGACTTGGGAGTAGAAGGATGCAGACAATTTTGAAAATCCTGCTCTTAAAGACTTCTCTCTCCACAAGGTACGTGTAGGTTAGGCACGTACAGCAAGATCCACAGTAAGGCTATGCATTTTTCAGGTTCCTGAGCCAGGCAAAAGGTTCCGCTGAACTGCGCAGAGGCTCCTTCACCTCCTACCATCCTTAAAAGACATCCCATAAAGAAGTTCCACTTTTTCTGACTGTTCAGATAGGTAGCTCCTCCTCTCCTGGGCAGAAGTGCCATAAAACAGCTAAACCTTCCCTTAGACTTTGCAGCTTAGAGGTGTGCAGCCTGTTACCAAAATTCAATACCCCTGTGGCTCCCTGTACCACATGCTTTGCAAGGATCACATTACATCTGTCACTTCAAGGTACAAGGACTCATGCTACCTGGTGCTAAGTGCACGGGGAAAAGGCACTTTGTAAGTAGAGATGGGACTGACCAACCAGAAAGCAGCAAATCCCCTTGACCCAAATCTCTGCAGAAGGGAAGAGGAAGAGTAAACACTTTTGCCTGCAAATACAGCCCCATTTCCCACCTCCCAGCCACACATACACTCTCAGCACTCTAATCTCAAGGGTACATGCACACAAACTCACAAATACACTTTTAAGTCTCCTCTAAACAGGTCTGGGGTACATCTTCTCTGTCACACTCAAGGCAAGTTAGTCAAAAACAAACTACTTTGAGACTCCTGTTGCAGCTAGATAGTTTATGTACAGATACTAGATAGCTTTAAGAATGCCCGTCTGCAGAAACTTTGCCCTTCAGGGCAGGGAGTATGTGTGTCAGAAACATATATGCCTGGGAAACTTCAATGCTTCTGGGATTTGGCAAGAAAGCTGCCACAATTCTGGGGCCTAAGTCTAGAGCCTTGCCTTCACTGGCAACACTGAGACTCCTAATGCAAAGGCAATGATCTTTCCTGTTGTCATTTTAAAGACTGCATTATTTATTCCCACTTGGAACAGACCTAGTAAACACAGCATTTAAAAATTACTTTGTCTTCCTATAGGGGAGCTCCCAATGGTTTTGGACTTGTGAAGCAACAGAGAAATATCTGCCAAAAAACCTCCCTCAAACCAGGAAGCATTAGGAAAATGTCTCAGGAAAGCCTAATCCCTCAATATTTGTGTTAGTTTGGCTGAGTCTCCAAGCCCCTGGATGCTTATGTGCATCGGAATCACTGATCTTTTCAAAACTGCGGTCCTTCCTCAGAAGCATTTGAAATACTCTTGTCTTACTGCTCATTTGAGCTCAGGTAAAATCAAATAAGCTTGATGTCCCCACTGCCACTGGAGGTACGCCTTCAGCACAGATAGGCTGGCATGGGTGAGGGCAGATCTCTTGGCATGGACTTCAGATCAGGCTGTGGGATCCCACCAGGGATCTCAGGTATATGCTCAGATCACTGGTCCCTACCGAAGCCTGCACCAGTGTGCATTCATGCCTGTTGCTAAAACCCAGTTAATTCCATAGTTTCCTGTCCAAGTAACTCAATAAATGTAGATCACTAACAGAAAACCAGATTTATTTTTTTTAATTAAAAGCAAGGAGAACTGGGTCTTGGCAAACCGTGCTCTACTACTCACCAGCCAGCTTTGTTTTCCAAGTGTGGCAAAGTTCTGGCAAAAATAAATATATATATAAATAACTGCAACAATCAGCAAGAGGGAAGCAAGCAGAGGAGAAGGCTTTGCCCAGTAGCAGGCTGAGAGGGGCTGATAATGAATGACTGATGATGATTACATGCAATTTTTTTCTTTCCTGCAAAATAATAGATACTGGCCAAGTCAGACCCACAGTGCCAGAGCACCACAGAGCCAGGCTGGAGTGTTGGCTTGACAGCTGCCCTCTGCTTCCTTGGCAGGTGAAGCACCCAGCTTCAGGTGGTGGTGAGCTGCCCCAGGCATCCAACAGGGCTCTTTGCATGCAGCAGCTCCTGGACCACCTCCACAGGCAGCATGGCCCCTAGGCAGGAGCCGTCAAGGGAAAGGAATGGCCAGGGCAACTAATTCAGGAGGGTAAGGGGAGGAGGAGAAACCCACTTAACAAAAGTGTTTATGATTAATGGATCAGAGATGAGAGGAAAGTTTACATATGCACTTGGAGAGGAGGAAAAGATGTTCACAAGCTTCCTCCATGACAAATGCAGGCAAGAAACAGGGAGGAAAGAACTATTAATCAGTGGTACAAACAGGTTTTTTTTTTCCATGCAGGAAAAGCTGGTCCAGGTAAACGGCTCGGAGTGGCTGTTTCCAGCTTGCCCCTTACCGAGGACTGCTCAGCAGGCCCCACTGCTTTCTGCCATGAGCAAGCACCCTTTGAGCCCAGCTCCTTCATCTCCTCACACAAAGTGGAAAAGAATCCTAAAGACAGCATATGAGTAAAATCCTTCATCTTTGTGTTTCAGGCACTGTTATTATTCACAGAGCACCTTACAAGCATGGCTACCTGCCAGTCAAACAAATACCACTCTACTGAGTCCCCTGAACAGCCATCTGATCCTTTTCTAACTGTTGTTTAGAGTTGTTTAGGGGTGCCCATGGAGTGATGATTAACAGCCCCAGGTGCTGTGCAAGCACTTGGAATATGCATTTCTTACTAGTAGGGACATTTTTTCCTTCATATTTTTATTGGTTGTGTTTTATTAGTCACATTGCTCTTCAGCCTCCCTGCAGCATTGGCAGCAATGCCATTAGCCAGAGATGAAGGTGCATGTCCTCCCTTCATGGCTGAGGTGAGGTACCACAATAAAAGCAATATCAATAAACAGTACATTGCAGAAAATTAATAAGCAATGTACTGATGAATTGTTGGCAGCCAGTAGTGACTACAGAATAGGTAACACACTTAATATCAAGTCATTTCTTGTTTTGGTTGCTAAGAAAGTATTTAGGAGTCTTGATAGCATGTAGTAAAACAGACTGGAGAAGGTATACAAATACTAAGTGAAGTCCGAGCACATTAATTACTTAGTAAGTGCTTGTAATTATCTGACAACTGGAGCACCTTGCTTGATCTAACATATGTAGTGTTACTCCCTTGCACCAGCCACAAGAAACATTATAGAAACATTAGCGCTGTGTGATAAAATATCCCACTCTCTTGCCCCAGTCTCTCAGAGATCTGCACATCAGGGCAAAGCCTCACAGCATCACACCAGTTAGATAAGGCTTTCCATACCCATTTTACAAGCAGGCAAGGAGAAGCAGGGATCCCTGGAAGGTCTTAAACTGTACAGTGAGGTGAAAAAGAAAAGCATCATCATGCACCAAAGCTCTCATAGAGGAACAAGAACATCTGGTTTTCAATTCTTGGCTTTGTCTGGAGCATCACTTTTCCATATGTAAAATAAGGATGATAGTACATTTCATCATATGCACATAGGTCCCACATGACAACAATTAACATGTCATCCACCTAAAAGGCACTTCCATGTCACTGTTATCAGTTTAACAGTAAGTCATGAACAGAAGTGAAGTCTCAGGTGATGAATTCTTCAGGGTGGGGACACCCCTTCCTTACAGGCAGGTGCAGAACAGAGCACAGAGGGGGGCTGATTTAGCCTCCTATTTCTAGTTGCGACTACAATTCAGACAACAGAGACCAAGAATGTGCACACAGTATTCTCTGCATACTGAGGTACAAGAATGGAGAAGATGTTACACACCACCAGCAGCTTTGCAAGGAGAAATAACAGACACTACTATAGCTAACTACTTTTTTTTTTTTTTCTTTCCAGAACTTTCTGGAATGCTTTATGGCTTGCTCCTTTTATTAAGTTGTTTAAAGGCATGAAGGAAGAAATTATGTGAAGGAAAGAAAAGATTAACATGTTTCCAAACACACTATTAAAAAAAAAAAATCACCTGGTTCCTACCAGAACATCGTTGACTAAATCGCAAAAAAGGAGGAGAAAAATCCCATACAACATCCCACCCACATGGTAGTTCCAGTGCTCCATGGTCAGCGTGTTTATTAATGAACATCTGTTTTCCTTACAAAACAGGGTGGACTTTCTACTATAAATTCTCCTTTCACATATTTCTTGGAAAATGACATTAGGAGTTATTCACTGTCACATAGATAAGCCAAATTTATTTTTAATTTTAGAAATTGCGTATTAATTATAACATTTCTGTCACTCACTAGATTATTGATGAATGTATTGCTAAGCCATACAGCTAGTTGAATATTGAAAAAATACCCCCAAATATGACTTTATCTTTGAAGATATTTGGCTACAGTCCCTTGAGTTGTCTTTTCCTTTTAGCTTTCTGCACAACTGGATGAATGCTGCTGGTAAAGATGATAGTGGACATCAGACTTCAAAGCACTCTATATGTAGTGCTGGAGTCCCCTAAAATAATCACTGAATTTGAGCATATCACTGTCTGGTTATGGATACTTTCTGAATAGAAAAATGACTTTATTGTAATTCAAGATAAGTTTCTTCTTAGTTCTAACCATATCTCATCATTTACTGAATGTTATACATTGAATTACGTAGAGAGACTGAGATTGGGTAACCTAAGAGGCAATTAAAATTTGGAGACAGACCAGAGTTATAAGTACAGCACCATATGTAGGGCAACATTTTAATTACAAATGAGAACGTGCTGGAAGATTTTAGTCCAGTCTCAGGATTTTGAAGCACCACAATCAAAAGATATTGAAAGGGAATGTTTGGATGCAACCCTTCCACAAGTAAGGTTTAGATTTATATTCCAAAAGATTGAATTGTCTATTAATGATATGCACCTTCTGAAAGCATAAGGATCTGGTAACTTTTCTAGAATAGGTATTTTCTCAATACAATGCTTCTTTTAAAACTCTGGTGCAGAACAATAGTACTCTTACAATATCTTTCCTTTTGTGCTCTCACATTAATTTATGAAAGAAACAAGCTTGGAGCTGGTATACCTGCTTATGCAGAAGTTTCACAGCCGTAGACAAGTGATTGTTGTTCAATTTTTTTTTAACAGGAAGACTTCAAGGCTTTGAAGTTGTAAAGAATACATGTGTGCATGTGTGTGTGCTTACAAGCATGTCTTTGTTTCTGTGTTCACTCTGATACCCAAGGTACATGATACCTAAGGTTCAATGGCTGTGATATCATTATGACACCCAACAGGTGAAAAAACATGAAAAAAATAGCATATTTCTTGTTTACCGGAAGCCACAATACTGAGGCAGTGAAACTGTGCTACTTAGAAAACGTGGCTCCTTGCTAATTTCAAACTGTGCAGCATAGCTACCATCAAACTCAGCTTTTCACCTCCATCAGAGTGGTAAGCATTTCAGTTAAAACAAACAAACAAACAAACAAAATGCAAGCAACCAAATGCATGAGACAAAAGCCAGACAAAACCTCATGGTTAAAGCATCACATTGCTTGTGTTGTCCATCATGCAGTTTGGTCTTTCAGAGAAAACGTGGACCATCCCGTAAGAAACAGAGCAAAGCAGAACTGCACTGAATTCAGGAGAGGGGACCTTGGGAAGGGAGATTGGCTTTTATCAACTGAGGAGGTGGCTCCCTTTTTCTGATTGCTTTCTGTCATGGGTAATTAGGATTGCCACAGCAGGAGGTACCTCATACAAGCAGAGAGGAACTGGCTCAGCTGTGGCTGTAGCTGGAAGATCCAGTGGGTTCAGAGGCTGAGCCAGCCCTGGGCACCCCACAGTGGTACTTGGGCTGCTCCCACATTCTCCTTGTGGCTGCCATCCCCTCCT
The DNA here is from genome assembly GCF_964273445.1 of Streptopelia decaocto. Lineage (NCBI taxonomy): Eukaryota > Metazoa > Chordata > Aves > Columbiformes > Columbidae > Streptopelia > Streptopelia decaocto. The sequence goes on from NC_138655.1 coordinate 62,175,206, forward strand.
CTCACCTGGAAGGATCTCACCATCCAGCAATGAGAAGCTCAGCAGTGGACAAGAGCTCTGCCTCTGGTGCGAAGTTGGTGGCAGAACAGTTTTGGCACCTCATCTGAGGTTCTAAATAAGCACTTAGAGATCCAAATGCCCCACCCTGTACCCATGGAGACTTCAGGAAGCAAAATTAAGTCTAGGTTTGCTTTAATCTGCAAACTGTGAGTACAAAAAGGGATTTAAATACCTGGTCTTGTGCTTCTAAAAGGCCAAGTGTAAAACCTCATAGAAACATCCTCATTGAGGAAGGTTTGTAGCCAAGTCATGGAGATGAAACTGCTTTCAGCTCAGTTCCATGTCCATTATAGCTGATGCAAGTCATATCATTTTTCTGTGCCTCACTACCACACTTGGACTCTTCTGTTCAGGCAGTAAAGTTTCCAGAAAGAATCATCTCTGGTTGTGTCTGTCTTGCTCTTAGTTCAGTGCCATTCAGCTGAGGCAGTTTCATAACTGTTTCTCTGCCACAACAACAAATCAAATGGCCTCGAAAAGTGGGCAGAGCATCATCTCCTATGCACATACATTTAATAAAAATGCAACTGGGAGACAAAGCTGTTACAGCTTGCATATTTCAGAAGAAAAATCAAATACAGTAGGATGTTTCAGGATTTTCAAGATTGGCTCATGACACCCTTGCACTGCTGTGTATGGGAGAGGTTCTTTCAAAAATCCTGACCTTAGTAGTTAACAGTGTTTTATCACCAGTTGAGGGATGTCTTTCCAACCTTAGGGTAGTCACTGTGATCTATTGGATAACACAGTGGCCCGGAACTGCACAGGTTTGCCTCTAATCCCAGCTCTGTTAGTTCACAAAGATGACCTTGAGTAGATCACCACACTCTGCAAAGATTTTATTCCCCTTATGCACGATTCAGACCCTGACAGTCACTTCATTTTTAAAGAACTTGAAGATCTACTGGTGGAGATGTTTTAGGTAATAGACGCATATTATCGTTCGTAACTCACGCTCCTTATGCAATATTCTCTGTGCCAAGGATGGAAGTCATTCAATTTGCAGAACTGCCATTAATTGCTCTATTGCTGTTAAAAAGGAAGAATAAGAGCTTGAGAAACGCTTGTAATTGGAGTAGTGGGGGCAAAATCAAGACCAATTTTCCCGTGAGACTGTTTGAATTTGTTATTGATGCAATTGCCTACAACAGAAAGCAGGTAGGCTCACTGACTCTAGGAACAGCCTTCCCATGCTCTTTCAGGAGTGTCCTAAATGCTCTTAAGCTGAAAAATATTTTGACCCTTTGCTCAATTTCAGTATCCTTAGCATAATGCATTATAATTAAAAGTGGACTTTAAGTGGACTTTAAGATGTTGAGTTTTTTCCTTTTTCACTGGCATCTTGAAATTACGAGGTACTAGGAAGATGCAAAAGAAAGCTGCTGTTTGCAGGTTTGGGCTGTTGTGTTTTGTTTTGTTTTGTTTTTTTAATGAAGAAGGTTAAAAACCACAAACAAACCAAAAAAAACAAACCAAACAAAAAAACACCCTCTTGTGTGTTCAAAGCAAAGTTTGGTAGTTAAGTTGTAAGCACTTCTCTTTATTCCATAATTATAAGCTAAATTTTCTTTAATGTGTAGTAATAATGTTCAAGCTATTCTATTTTGCAACTAATAAGAGTATACAACACCATGGGGCATGATAGCTAACAAAGTTTTTCTAGTTTAATATGTTGCCCACATCTGTCTGCCTTATTTCCCAGTGCATTGGCTTTTCAATCCAGCCTTTATGCTGGAAATCTGAGACTGCATGGAGCAGTAGTTACTTACCTTTTTAAGGAAAGAGTTTGAAGCAAGACTGCTGAGTAGCTCAAATCATTCCCATACAGAGCAGTGTATAATAGATTTCTTTTTCTTGTTTGTTTGTGTCAAATAGAAAAGCTGGAGATGTGACTGCTTGAATCCTTAGTCCTGAAAAGCCCTAAGTTCTTTCCAAACTTGCACAATGCTATGCAAACCAGGCAAAAAACTGACAGGAGAAAAAAAAAAAGCAGCAGAGGTCATCAAGACCCAGCAATGTGCATCAATTCTCGCAAATGAAGGAATAAATTTATCATTGCAGAGGGTGCATTAGTTACTGTAGACATGCACCATTTCCAAGATTTCTCGGGGGGGTGAGAATACTGCGTACCAGAGCCAGCTTCTCCATTAGGCTTTTAACCACAATGCTTCCTTGTTTTCCCGATGAGGAGCTAGATTTAGAAGCACAGGGAGGGAAAGTGAGCACATACACGAAAACACCAACCCTCTGGCTAAATTAAAATAAAACCTAGGTGAAGCCTCAGTGGGAAGCTTGCTGCACAAATTGGACCTCCAAATGCAGAAAAAATTAATTATGTGATGCACAGTAATGAAGTAAGCAACACCTTGAAGTTAACCTGGACAGAGCTATTGATTCAGCAAAAAAAAAAAATAAGCACTTTGCTTCACCCTCTCAGTTGTTCTAATGTTAGTTTGGACTGTTGCCTGACCATTTCCAGCTAGCGTTTAGTTCATTTGCAGCTGTTCTAAATGCACATTCTTCCCCAACAGTTCAGGCACAAACTGATCCCATCTGAGTTAATACGTTGGTTTTGGGGAAAATACTGTGTGTGCAAAAAAAAATAACTTGTTGTAAACACAGCAGAACAGAACTTGCCACCAGCCTGGAGCTCTGAAGTGGACATCTCTCAGGGCCTCTAGGGAAGCAGATAGAATTGCTCAAGCAGTTTTGCCTACCTCTTCTCCAACACTGACAGTAAATCACTAGCAACTGATGAGCTACCTTCCACCCAGAAAAATCCCATTTTGCCCCATCCTACAAAGCTTTCTGCCTTCTCCACTTTCACATGCTGCGTAAATGGGAATCCTATCTAAGAAAGATGACTTGGGCTGTGCACGTGAGTGATGCAGGGAGCACACAGCCTGCCCAACTGCAGCAGCATGTTTTGATTCTATACAGCTATTCTTAGTCTGTTCTGCAGCCTGAGGAGCCTTCTGAACAGCAGTGGCCACGTCACTGCTCAGAAACGCTTTGAAAGCCACAGCTTCACTGACCTGACCAAAAGCTTTCTGTTTCAAATCACAACCAGCACCTAACTCTCTCTGCAGCTCTGCACAGAGAACCAGTGCTGCTGGCGCATGAGACTACATGTTTCTGCAGTCCTTCTGACTCTTCCGTCAGCCACAGTCATGCGTCCTGCTTGTCTTTCGGTGTCACTTTCCAGTTAGTAGCACTGTTTAAAGTATTGACTTTGACCTTCAAATTGCTAAATAATTTGGATCTGCACATCTTTAGCAACCACCTCTTCCTAGGAATCTGTTCAGTGGAATAGTCTTGACTGACAGACACCTGAATTACCTGGGAGCAAGCTCAGCTGCAGGATACTTCACACAAGGGGCTCTTCATTCCAGATTTTTTTACTTCCCTCCTTGGTTCAGCAGAACCAAGATTTATTGACCTTCAGGCCATGCCACAAAACCTTTCTGTTGTTCTTGGCTTTTTCCAAGGAGGTTACAAGGTAGACAGAGGCATTACAGAACTTTCTGCTGGAGTACTTTTTCAGACGCTGAGCTATTAAAGTCTCTATACTTTATAATGATTGCTATTGTGCCTGAAGTTTCAGTTGACGGCCTTTATTCAAACCGAAAATAATCAATATATTGTTCTTTATGGACAATGATAAAAACCTGTTATTTGTTAGTAGCTCATTGTTTTACTTCAGCCTCCACTGTTTTACAGGAACATGAAGGAAATTAAGACATATTTAAAAGAAAATATTTTACCTTTTGCTTCTTATTTGGCAGACTAGTCAGGGCCAAAATGTTGCATGTAGGACGTTCTAATCCACTTTCTCTTTTCCTGTCCTCTACTTTGCAACAATGAAGACAAAGTAAAATTTTCCACTGTCTCAATCAGGAAGAAAGCATCTTTGTTGCAAACTGAAAATAAGGTCCTCCCCCCCCCCACCAGCACTGTGCAGTCCTTTCAGCTGACTCACACAACAGGCCTGGAAGAGCGTGATCTCACTTCGCAGAAGGTCTGAGCAGCTGACATCCAGTGGATTGACATGTGTCAACAATACATTATTTTTCAGGGTAGGAAAAAAGCTACAGTCGTGAGATTGGGATGAGGATACAGAACTCTAGATATGATGATGTATTATTTCACTCTAAGAAGGAAAAAAAAAATGTAGGCTAATTCCCTGAAAGGTTTTCCTAGGAGTAAAGTCTGCTGGACTGTGAAATAGCTTTAGAACAGAGAGAGTCTGTAGTAGAGAGGGGAAAAAAAAATAGTCCAAAAGCTCATGAAGCTCATTGAAGACTTCTGTTGCACTTATTAATTCTAGACAAAAAGCAAACTGGACTGGATTCACAAAAGGGGTTAGACTCAGCACTGTAAACTTCAGCTTTGTCATTGTTGCCCTTAGCCTCAGCGCTTAATGGAAAGGCTGGCTATGGGTCAGGTGCCAGCAGTCAGCTACAGATGGAGTTCAAAGAAGATGGCACGGTCTGCAAAGAAAGCCTAAGGCAGCTCAGATGAGTTTTGCTCATAGGCAAAAGAAGTGGCTTAAGACCTGTTCTTCAAAACAATTCAAGGGCTTGACTATAGGCTGAAGCTGAACGTTTCTCCCTCCTTGGGATCTGGAGACATGTAGCATTCCTCGGATGTCCAGGAAGGGAGTGAAAAATCAAGTCTGAAATCCTTCCTTCATGAGAGTGGAGTTTGACTCTCCCACATTCTAATTGGCTGCTTTCAACAGCCTGTATCAATTAAGGTATAAGAAGAATAATTACCTGCCTATTATATTTTCTGAGCAGTATAATGTATTCAAAGCATGCCTACCATATTAAAAACTATCTGAAGATACAGCATGTAAGTCCTAGTATGGCTTAAGCACAGGATAAGATCAAAGTGCCTTCTCATTATCAAAACAGATGATTTTGCATACAGTACAGAAACAATAGCCAGGAATCTACATAAAGAATCTGTGGGTGTCTCTAGCATAAAAAAAAAAAAATAATAATCATAATAATAATAAAAAAAAAAGAAAATAAAAGAAAAAGAAAAAAATTTAAAAAAAGAAGAAAAGAAAAGAAAAAGAAAAAATAAAAAAAAAAAAAGAAAAAGAAAAAAAGAGCTCTGAGGTTTAACATGTCAAACATGAGTATCTAAAGAGACATTTAGTCACACAGCTTGTCCCTCTCCCGAGGTTATGATGGTAGCAAACGAAAGTGTAAATCCCTGAAACAGAATTGCTTTCCTGGTTTTTACTTTCAACTTCAACGTTTGACCTTGAATTATCTGTACTAGGAAATTTTCCTTTGCTAAAAAGCCCATGAGTCCCTGCCTTGCCCCTCTGAACACAAAACTGTCAGACCATGCCAAACATTATGACCTTGAGCATGGTTTGAACTTCAGTTTCTTCAACTCAGTTCTTTCCACTCCAAAGGGGAAGCAAACCACCAGGAGCAGAGAAAATGGTTTTCCCATCCCTGATTCACTGATCAACACAGGACTTCTTAAATTTGGTTTGAGACCTAGAGCAGAAGTACATTACTGGGCATTAAATATGAAGTGGACTAAGAGAACAACAAGCATACAACCAATGAAAGCCTTGACTGTCTTAATATATGGTACTCTATAACTATGATTTCAGGTAGTCAGTCCAATTAAATACAGTTAAATGCTTTAATGACAAAAAAAGAGGAAAAAAAATAGCTAAAGTTGTCATTGACTTCGATGTCTATTTTTAACACACTCAGTCCCTTGGTGCCACTAAGTTGTTGCAGGTTAATTAATGACTGCATAAATGTAAAGAGCTTTACATTTCCTTTCATTTAGGGAACACAGACTATGTTTCAAGGAAAAACAGAAAGCTCATCAACCTGAGTTATCCAAAATTATTCAGAGCAAAATATAGACACCAACACAAAGCCCATCATTAATACAGCAGGGCAAGGACACTGAGTGTGACTTTGTTCAGAAAGGGAAGCATACCATTCCTAGTGAATAAAGTTAATCATTTCTCTAGGCCTTTTTTTACCCTCCATGAGTTACCTGTTAAGTCCCAGTTCCTTCAAGTTTGCTTAATGTAGCCCTTGGATTCTTCATAAACATATGGCACAAATATTAATGAGTCACTGTTGCCCCAGTGTAATTGGTCATCTAACCAAATGGCTCTCTTTACATTTCTTGATTGGATTACCTCATTTTCTTTACAGAAGTGTCTAAAAATTGATTGTAGCTTAGTTTCTTTCAGGAGGTTTTTTCATTAACAACCCCACCTTCGCCCAAACTACCTACCCCAACTTAAATCCTTAAAATCCTTAAAATTATTTCTTAACCCTTAGGTTCCTGTGCAACAAGCTCATTCTCTGTCTCCAGTTTTAATTATCAACCTATGATAATGAGTATGGCTATGGTGGCTTTAGCCTAAATGGCTCTTGTGAATGTTATTTGCACACTTATGAACAACAATTTTTCCTTCCATAACTTCAGTTGCCAGGCTAAATATTCACAAATAAGAGACTAGAAGAGAATGCAAATTCCAGTAAAACAAGTGTGTGTATATATATATATATATATTTATATTTATTTTATTTTTTGTGTGTGTGTGTGTGTCTATTCATCCTGCTGGAGGCAAAAGAAACCCCTAACATCTATAAAGATCTGAACCACACATGACAACAACCATTCCTCCAGAGTGTTAAATGTTAATACTTTTAGATAAACAGAACTTATTTATAATAACACTGTCTGTGGAATTCAGATAATGTTGGGGGAGGAGATTAATTTATCTTGCATTTTAAATAGAGATGGCCGCTGGCATCAAAATCCAGATCTAGCTTTTAGCTACCCAGTTATTGGTGAATTTGACATTCCGGGTACTGCATCTCTCACCAGAAAGTCTCCATAATACCAATGGACAAGCCCTATGTGGTGACATAGTGGCAGCAGACATTGGTTTCTCCTTCTCCCCAAAGCAGGCAGCATGCCTAGCTGGACCACAACACAGAATCTCCCTGGTAATTAAAAGATCTAAGAATTAGGAATGGATTTGATTTCTAGGGTTTTAATAAGCACATCATATGGCATAAGGGCCTTACCATTTTTTGTGATCAATTTGGATTATGATGGTACTTTTGGTGGCCCAGGAATACAGTATGCAGCTCCACTTCTGGACAGAGGTTTGCAGACCCTGTAAATCTCCAGTATAAGGACTACATAATACACAGATCACATATCCCACTCCAAACCTGTTGTCATGCCCCTTCTTTTTCCTCAGTCTCTTAGGGCTACTTGGACAGCACTAGCAAAGCAGATGTGCCTAGGACAGGAGCCCACATGAGTCACTGTACTGCATTATCCCTTGCTCAGTATTATGCTTCATAAGTTGTAAACTTTTATTATCCAAAGTGCTGGCTCTTGTACACTTGATAGCTACCACAACCGTAGCTGAAGAAATAAAAACACATTGGTGTGGATGAGTACTGAAGGAAGTCCTTGATCTTCAAACAAGGCAAGGTGACCTGGGAATTAAGTGTCCCCACATAACACTCTGGAGACACTAGTTCTGTGACACCCTACAGGCTTCACAGCAGCACCCTATGAGGAAATTAAAGGAACCCTGAGACTTCAGAGCCACCTGAATAGTGACAGTAGATGGTATATCTGGTTAAAGAAATCTGAAATGCCACAAAAAATACAGGAAGCAGATAAAATCAACATTAGAGCCCATCTACATCGTTATTGGATCATTTCCTAATAGACATCAAGAAAATGAAACAAATAAGACACAGGATGATCCCCCTATGAAAACCAAAATCAGTTTTGCTAAGATAAGTCTAAAAAGAAGTCAGTTATCATATACTGGCATTTAATTCCTGTGACTTTTCCTTTTAACTCATTCACTACATCCCTATCACAACCCATCTGATTAGAGAACTCATATCCAACCTGTAAGGCAGGGAAAACATGAAATTCTTCAGTACTGAATGACTGCATATGCACAAAACCATCAAATTAACAAAGAGGCATCCACAACCCAAATTCTGGTATTTGCTAACTTTAGAGTATTTAAGTAAAGTTGTAAACCAATACCCTTTTAATGTTTGTTGTGGAGTTTTTTTAGTTTGGTTTGGTTTGGTTTTTTTACACTTAGTGCCTAGGGTTTGCAGGTGTGAAACAATGGACCTATAAATAAGTTGCATACAATTCTTTACATTCATTTCTTAGCTGGACAAGAGGGTTGCAGAGGAAAAATGTCTGCCATACTTGCCACACAGGACACTATACACTTGTGTATAAAATGTATGCTTTGAAAACATAGCCAAGCTAATTTATGTGCTGGAAACAACATAACAGTGTTAGTGCTGCCAGCAACATCAAGGTCAACTTTCTCCCAGGTGTCTGAAACTTGCTCAGGTATCTCCCCATAGCATTCCACGTAGACAGACTGCACAGACACACACCCTGCCTTCTGCAGCATGCTGCAAGGTGTCTGAGGAACAAAGCTGATAAATAGATGCAACACTTCAAGAGGAGAGATTGAAAGACGTGAGAAAGGCTCTGATACATGTGAGGCAATATCATGTATGTGTGAGCACTATGTGTCAACCTGATACATGTCAGGCAGCGTCAAGTAAGAAGCAGAGGGTGTGTGTGCCTAATGAATTTTATCCAAATAAACAAATATATCCACATCTTCTGGCCACCCTACACCAGGCTGCCACTCCAGGCCTCGGAAACAGCAGCAGCTCGGGAGGGCAGGGACCAGCTCTGCCAAGGCTGCTGCTGAGTAAAGCAAAAGGATCTGATAGAGCCGCAGCACTCGTGAGGGTGACAAGGACAGGTGGCAAAGGAAAACGCTTGTATTTGTGCTTGGGCTTCCAAGAGCTACACATTGTTGTGGCTCTGCCTCCCTTGAAAGCATGGATTGGGAAGGGCTGACCTGCCTCCGTGGGTCCCTGCAGGAGAGGGGAGCAGGGCACTGCGGACGGCGGCTCCGTCAGCCAGGCAGAAATCCATGGGAGGCTGCAGGGAGGTGAGAAATCACCCCGACAACACATTTCACCTGGCAGTCCGACATTGTTTATCAGCATAATAAAAAGTGCCAATACTTACCACCTGTCTAAAATATGCAGTAGTAATAAACACAGTTACAGGGCATATTATGGTCAATGATGAGATATTAATTTATACCCCTGGAAGAAGGGAAGGAAGGCAGAGTCTGTGGTGCTTTGCAGGGGGCAAAGCTTGCTGTGGATGAGGCCGAGGTCTTTTCCTCTCTGATGAGAACAAATAGAAAATTGCACTGATTTTGTGCGTGTTGTGAGGTTTTTTTTAGTTTTAAAATAATATCCTTGTTTATATTATCAAGTTACAGAAACAAACATGTAGGATATTACCTTTCCATTCTTATGTCAGCTGGTAACATCTGCATGAGTGCACGTGTTGATTTGGTATACAATTACAGATAAATTAATTCAGATGTGTGGGTTCACTAATGTCAGGGCTCCCTGGGGTGCCAGGAGCAGTGGGGGATCCCTGTGGGGGTCCATCAGGGCATGACCTGGCAGCCAGGGCCTGTCCCATCCCCCAGCTAGGAGCCATGCAGCCAGGGGAACTGGGGCAGCCCCAGCCCTGGGCACCAGGCACCTCAGTGGGGACTGCGACAAGGCTTGGATCAGGACAGTACATGGGCTTCTGGGTGAGAAGCCCATGGCCAGGCAGAGCAGGAGTGTAAGCAGCTGGTGGCCGGCCCTGTTGAAGCATCACTGAGGCAGGGGCCAATGGCCTCATGAGGCTGAGATGGGGTCCCAACCCTGGGGGGTGTGGGGAAGCCCAAGTGGTGAGCAGGGACAGGCAGGGCCACCAAATGCCAACATACAGTGCTCTCTCACCAGCCCCTGCATCATTGACTGAGTTTTTCCCTCCTCCCCCCACCTCCTTGACTCCAGTTCTGAACTAAAGCTTTTATAGGCTGTTTTTTTCCTTCTGGCTTTGGGCTGTTTCCTTCATGGAGAGTGAGAACCCATCCACGAGGTGTCTTTGCCAGCAGCACCATCCTCTGAGCAAATGCAGGGAGGTTGCAGGATGCACAGGGCTCTCTCAGTGCCACTGAAAACCCAAGTAAAACTTGGTTACTTCTAGTGTAACTTTGGATAAAAGGGCTTGCTGCCAAGTAAAAATAAACAAATTCTCTGTGCACAGGAGCATTTTTACCAACAAAAGCCAAAGAGTCACTTCCCACCCTTGAATAAGAGCTTTGTGAGTACATCTGCATGGTGGAAACTGCAGGTGGTTGTTTTAAGTGGTATATTTTAATAGATTTATCGTCTTTTTTAATTTGGAAAGACAACAACTATCTTTCAAGGCAGGATTTTTTTTTTTTCCTGCAGTTTATATGGAAAGTTGCAGTGGTCAATCAGGCCACCCATGTTGAACACAACCTCGCAAACATCACTGATAATCTTCATAATTCAGAGAACTTATGCTGCATTTTGCTTTTAGGTGAACTTCAGCTGTAAAAACACTGTCATTTGAAAAGGCCAGACTATGCATAGAGTGGTAAGGGCTGGCACCAAGTCACTCAACAACTGCATGTTTTTCTACATTATGGTACTCGTTGAGACCATGGTTAGCTGGGATTAAAAACAAAACAAAACAAAAACAAAAACAAAACAAAACAAAACACACTTATTTTTGGCCATGAAATTTCAATTAGCTTGAATGTAATTTAATGTCATGGCCATCAATATGGGTTACTGTTTTCCAGAAAATTATATGACACAAGGCACAGTATAGGAAATAATTGTAAGCCTAACTGCAGTGAGAAAGGTGGGTGTCCATAGCTTCTTAGATATCTCTTTGCTATAACTTTAGAACTACAATGAAAGGGAGAGGTAGTCCTATGCTTAAAATCATATTTACGTACAGAAGCAAGGGTGCGCTTTCATGCTTATGTGTAGGGTCATCCAGGATAAGACTGGGGTTTTCACTTGCCTCGTCTTGCAGCACAACCGAGAGGGGAAGGCAGATGGAGGAGCACACCTACCCCTGACTTGCTGCCCTCCTACTGGCAGGGCAAAGATGGAGTCCAGGCGCTCAAGCACAGGAAGGACAAAGAAAACCAGCAAAAGGAAAAGGTCCTGCTGAGTGAGAAGCAGACCTCCTTGGGCCACCTGCAGGGTGAGCAGAGGGGGCAGCTACAACGTCTAAAGAAGTGGGGATGCACTAAGGGCTGGCTCAAGCTCTTTGCCATGTGCTCTCAGACTAATAGTTGGGTTTCTAGCCATGTTTTGGCTAACTCTAACTCAGTCATGTGTAGATTTTAGCAGAACAAACAACTCTTAGTGATCACGTTAAATACAATGTATATTCAAATATCTGTGCCCAGATAAAAATCTTCCTGCAGTGTCTGATTCAAGAATGTTAATTAGCACATTAAACACAACTGAAAGTCCCAGGAGAGAAAAACCCTGGGATGTCAGTATTTAAATGTAAACCCAACTTTTACTGATGGCCTTGCAGAAAGATCGGGAGCTTTCTGTTTGCCTTCAGCTTTTAGGTCAGAAGTACTTTTGCTACAAGGAACACTAGAGAACATAGATGAAGGAATATAATTGTTTCCCTGTCTGATTATTTGGGGCAGGGATTAGATCCATTCACCACTTGCCTGTACATTTGTACCATCTTTCCATGGCACGATGTGTGGAGTCACCTCTACAAACGAAATAAAAAAAATAAGATAGTCCCACATGTTGGTGAATTTAAGGGCAAATGAGTTCTGGAAATCCCACTCAGAAATTTTCTTGGCATGCGATGTCAAGTTAAATGCCAGATTTCCCCCCACCCCCTACCTTTAGTTGTCTCAAGAATTATTTAGAACCGGCCTCACTGCCTACCAAACATCTATGCTCTTTCTCTCTCACACAGATACACACAGGCACCCCCACGCTGCCGCACTGGTGTGTGCATACATCTCTCCAGCTGTGTCCTGGAGGTTCCCGGGAGCCTGAAGGGAATGCTCATGAAACATGACTTTCACAGATTCTCGGTCCATCTGGAAGGCTAGGGTAGCATATGGCAGGGCAGCACAGTAACTGTTTGCGGACATGTCAGACTATTTTTGCCTTGTGTATTACCTGATTAAGGTAAGAGAAGACGTGCTGATATAAGCCTCTTTCTCCCACATTAACCCTCTCCAATTTTATTTTCAATTTAAAAAGAAAGGATGTTTTGGCCAGCCCTGCAGGGGTAGTTTTCCCCAAAAGGTACAAGAATGCTCGCATAAACATGCCGTTGCTGATACAATTATACCAGATAAGCATAGAAAAAGATAAAAAAAGAAAGGTGTGTAAGGGAAGAATGTTTTTTAATATAAATTGTTGGGTTATCCCTGGGGCTGAAGGAAAAGGTACAGTTCTAGAAAAAAAAAAAAAAAAAGATTAGGAAATAATAACTAAAGCTGCATGCTTTATTACTTCAGGTAAAAATATCTTATGAATAATATAATCATTGTCTCTGGTTATTGGGTATGAAAAAGATAAGTGTAATCAGTGTACTGTGATACAGGAACATTAACACTTTCACATTGACTGGATACAGACTTAGAAATGAGTTAAGAATCACTGGGTCATCTAAGTGGAGGATTATTCCACACACAGGCCCCTAGGTCAATTTAAATTATTTAATTTATCTCAGTGACCGCAGGGGCCTAACCATCCCTATGCCTTCATTTTTATCTTACAGTCCTGTTAGCATAGGTTTAATTCTGGGGGATCAGAAAGGCTAGGCTAACAAGGCAGTGTATCAAAGTGCAGGCACTGGCTCTTGTAGGGTTAATAATAGAACCACAAAGAGAAATGACTCAAATTATACCAAGGACATTTTATTACCCAGCAGCTTTAATCAGTTGGTTTTTTTTTTTTTTTTTACACATTATTATACCAAGGGTCCTTTCAGTGCTCATTGGCTTGTTACAAGCATTAGAAGAGGGGACAATGCATTGCAATTAATTCTGTGTCTTACCCTGAGTCTCACTATTTCCTTTGAGCAGAGTTGGGAGGAAGCAGACAGATGCAGCCTACCCTGCTGCTGAATGCTGTCCAAAAATTACCAGGAAAGAAGGTGAAATAAGTTTACTGGTGTGATATGTTTTCACTCATTTCTTGTACAGACAGTTGGGATCACTGTAGTCATTTACTTGCAGATGATATTCAGCACCAAGGCACGCAGGGGTCTTTTGTGACCCACCATCCAGCCTCACTACCTGTGATCACCAGGCTGGCTTCACTAAGGGGTCAGTATGTGTAATATTCCCACTAGTGTGTTTTGGAGCTGTGAAAAATTATCACTTTGGCTCTTCCTCCTCAAGTGAAAGGTTTTAAGGTAACTGCTAGTTATTAGCATTTTTCTAGAAGTTGCAGTTCTGGTGGCGCTCTAGCAAAGAGAAAGAAAGAAGCAAAGAGTACAGTAGGGCCAAAAAAAAGATCCCAAAGCACTGATGAGACAAATCAGGGAGTTAGTGGCTAGAGTCTGTACTGAATTATTGAAAAATGTAGTCATGTTTCAATGCAAATTTAAATTAAGTCAGCTACAAAACCAACTGTAAGATCATCTTGATCCCACAGAAAAGGTGAAAAACCTGACCTCAGATAAGATACAACCTCATTGAAGAAAGCAAATCAATGTCATTGGTGGGCTAATACAGTATGGTGCTAGGCTTTGAAATTCCCAAAGGCCTTGTGCTCTTGTTTTCTAGGAAGTCAGGACATTCATGTTATCCATTTAGTCATACTCTACAATGGATCAATAGGTTTAAGCTTCTTATTGGTTTCATTTTCGATGTGAAGCTGATATTCTCATAGATATTAAGGTATTTCCCCTTGTGTGGTGCTCTTTGAGCAAGCAGATGGTGGGATGTTATCATGTCTCTGCTGTCCTTTCACCTGTGAAAGCTTCAGCTGAAGTAATCACAGTTTAGCGACCAAAAGTAAATTTCTAAAAAAGGAGAAATTACCTGCATTGAACATCTTCCTAGGATGGTATTTAAGGATGAAATGAGTAATGGAGACCCGACAGCTACCAGATCTCCTTATGTGAAGCATTATACACCTGGTCTGGACTTCAGCAACAGCTAACCAAGCACCCTTCAGGGCAGTGTTAAACACGGTGCAGAAGTTTGCCTACCAGGCAGGATTCAAAACACAGTACACATTGTTTTGCAGCTCCAAAAGGGAAACCATGCCCAGCAAGGCAAGTTGGTTCTCTAACATTTTGTTTTTCCTCTATCCAACCTTTATTACTTCAGTTCACTTTTAATTCTAAGCATAATAATATCCCAAACCTGAAAAAGAATTTACCTGAAGCAATTGACTTTTGCCTGTTTACTGTCTGCAAATCTGTACTAACTCAAGGTTGTGTGTTGAATGAAACTCAACCTTGGCTTGCTCAAAGCAAATTCACAGGAGGTTTCCTCTTGGGAAGTTTGTTTCAAATTTAAGCCAAAACCTGATTCAAAGAAAGAGTTAAATTTGGAAATTTTTTTCCCCAAAAGTAGAACAGAAATCTCTGACAACTCTGCGGCACTGAAGAAAGTCAGATCTGGATAAAGATTCTCCAACTTTAAGTCATGGCAAGGTTTCAGAATTGACTACAAATATCTCATTAAAAAAAAAGCACAACAAAATTACTGACTTAGTTCTGCTTAGAAAGTGAAGAAATGTTGTTGGTTGGTTTGTGTTGGTTTTTTTTTTTTTTTTGGTTTGGTTTGGTTTTAATTAACTGCTGAGAAATCAGTCTTGACAGTATTCCCAAAGCTAGCACTTCCCTTTCTTGTAGATTAGCTTAGGCTACTCAGTGGTTTCATACAGTGTGTTCTTTTTAGCAAGCCAACATTTTCCACCATTGTCAGAAGAAAGATCATTCTAGTCTCCCTGTAAAAAACTGTTTACATGCAGATTTATGCAGTCTATAGGTAATGTTTCAGGGGAAACTCAAGGTGGAAATTGTTGACTCTGTATATACTGTCAAATGTGAACATGAAATAATGGTTGTTCAATGCTGTTCAATGCACTTTAATAAGAGCTATTCATTTAGTGCTTGTTTTTGCCTTTTAATTGGAGATTTGCAACAGCAATGATATTTTAAAATAAAAACACACTCTCATTTTAAAATATTACTTTTTCAGAATGTATTTAAATTTAGATGCTCTGAGAAGCGTCCTACGAGATACTATACTTCTGTCAATCAGGTAGAAGAAAACAGATATTCCCAAAATGAAATCAGAGTTTCTAGACACCAGAAAAAAAATCAGAGGAATCTGGAGGAAGCTGTAGTTTAAGTAGAGAGTTTTGAAAGTCTTGAAACAAAATGCCATAGGCCAGCTGCAAAGCATATTACCTGAAAAACTTTAGGACACCTATTTAAAATTATTTTGAAAGCATTGGCAGGTCAAATATTCTACTATTGATTCTCCAAGATGCTCAAGAGAAGAACTCATTTTATTTGCTGTCGTTTTTGAATTGGCCAAGAGGCCTAGATATCTGTCCTGGTTTCAGCTGGGATAGAGTTAATTTTCTTCCTAGTGGCTGGTATATTGCTGTGTTTTGGATTTAGAATGAGAATAATGTTGACAACACAGAGATTCACAGAATGGTGGGGGTTGGAAGGGAACCTCTGGAAATCATCTAGTCCAACCCACCTGCTAAAGCAGATTCACCTAGAGTAGATCACACAGGAATGCATCCAGGCAGGTTTTGAATGTTTGCAGAGAAGGAGACTCCACAACCTAAACACTGATGTTTTAGTTGTTGCTAAGCAGTTCAAGGACATTTTAGCTTCTCACACCATGCCGGGGCACAAGAAGCTGAGAAGGGGCACAGCCAGGACAACTGGCCCAAACTAGCCAAAGAGATATTTCATGCCATATGATGCCATGTTCAGCATATATTTTGGGGGAAGAAGAAGAGAGGGGGAGATGTTCAGAGTGATGGTGTTTGTCTTCCCAAGTAGCCATTACATGTGATGGAGCCCGGCTGTCCTGGAGATGGCTGAATGCCTGCCGATGAGAAGCAGTGAATTAATCCCTTGTTTTGCTTTGCCAGCATGTGCAGCTTTTGCTTTACCTATTAAACTGTCTTTATCTCAAGCCATGTGTTTTAGCACTTTCACCTTTCTGATTCTCCCCCTCATCCCACCAGGGTAGGGAATGAGCTGCATGGTGCTCAGTTGCCAGCTGGAGTTAAACCACAACAATGTCCATAAAGAGCTCCCTCTCCCAAAACATTACAGAAGCAGCTTTGGTTGTTACTCCAGTGCAGCAATGCTCCTTGCCTCAATCAGTATTGCCTTTTTATTGAGGAAATACTTTGTTTTCCTTCACTGAATAAGTAGCATACAACCAACCTCTCCAGTGAAGCTTCATCTTTACTCCTCTTATCCCTTGAATTAATGGAGGAAAGTGAAGTTTATAAACACACTGGAGCTTGTAACATTAGAAACACTTGCCTGTGTTTACAGGTCCCCAAATGCACAGCCTCATTTGCTGCCCAATCAAACTCAGTAGTTGTAACAGTTACCTATGCAGGTCTTACTCTAGAGTTTAAAATTCCCCACCTACAATATATATAGTTAGTCTTAATAAATAAATGACTTGGACCATGCATTATATATCATTCAAATCCATGAGGACACAAATTATGTATAATACATTGGCTGTGTAATTTATTTATTAAGCAAAACGTGAATTTTCCATGGTTGTGTTTTGAGGCACAGTTTGTCACACACAGCTAAATGATGTATTCTTATTAGTCCCACTCAATTACCAAGTCATCCCTCTGTGCACTGTATATTTGTTAATGATAGTGCCACAACGCTGCATCTACAATACCTGTGATTTTAGTGATTCATAACCACTCACTAAAACTGTGAAAATGATAAATTGACTGCTGTTGATTAAATGCCGCCAACAGCATGTTTCATATGTGTTTGTCGCAGTTAGGAGTTAAAGAAACGGCATTGCTCCAATCATTTAAATATCTAATTAAGCAGAACCCTGGCTAGATAGAAAGAGCTTGTTGGAATGAAATATCATTAAAAGAAAAAAAAATATATATATAGTACTGATTTTTGCATGTGTGTACATAAAGCCTTTTCATCTCAACCCCACTGATCATAAATATGTCATGAACAAAACAAGACCAAAAGATAAAAATTAAAAAGGCTGAGGAACTTGGAGTGGAGTCCTCCCAGGTTCACTGCACAGCTGCACATGGTTGATTTGATGGCTTTAGCTGATATCTGAGATTAGCTTGAAACAACAGTGAACTCCAGTAACATATAAGGCAGTCCTTGATGACAGCCCTTTAGACTGGGGCAAATAGAATAGAGAGGAGATGATGGGGTGAAGCTACATTATAGTAAAGAAAATAGCACCTCTCAGCCTCCCACCATAGGGAGAAATGTTTGCACATTTGTAGCAAAGGAATGGTAGAAGAAGGAAAAAATATCTCTTTCAAACTTAGATTAATTATCTTTATTGCTTTGCCTAATGCTTTTTTTCTCCCTTTAGATTAATCCTGTATATAGTCCTCAAGCTAATACTGGAAGCGGAGTGGAACAAGACCAAGAAAAGTGGATGTTTCTGTGCCAACAATTTGACTCCTTTTCTGAGGATACTGGAGTAGACTGAGTAATAAAAATAAAGACTTGCCAATTTATGGTCATCTTATTAAGATGAATTGGAAGAGATATCTTCCCCTCCCTCATTTTGAATTTGGAGCTAAGCAGATAGACACCAGAGTACATTAGGGGTTTCTGCATTATTTTTTTTCCTAACCATTCTTCACACAAGGAATGCTTCCATAATTCTGTACCTAAATAGTGACTTTCACTTCAAGTCACTTTGCACACTCTGTAGCCAGAACACTGCCTATTTAACAGGAGAAGCAGAGAGGTGAAAATATCTGGTGCAAAGTCTGTATCTTCTACATTCTATTGTAGGTTTTATCTTTTAAACACAAGAACTGTGCCATGTCCAAAAAAGCTTTACATTTTAAATCTGCTAAGAACACATATGTGCAGTTTATTGTGACTCAGGAGCAGAGGTCTAAGCCAATTCTGCCTAAATTTTAACTTGTGTCCACAAGGACAGTAAATATTTTAGACATGATGCTTACACCACAAAATCACATTCTGCAGCAGAGTCCTACTAATATGGCATGTATGGTCGTTTTCATTTTGTTTTCAAATATTCTTTCTCTACAGAAAATGTGTCCCCAGCATTGCACATGATTTTCTGCTCCTGTACCCCTGAACTCCCAGTCAGAATTTTGTAGAAGCCAGTAAATTCAGAGAAAAGGAAAGATATCTGTCTTTCTTATGAAATGCTTTCTGCAAGGTGAACAAATACTAATTGTGATAAAGAAAGCAGCACCTGGCTATGCAGTGCTGCTACAGAGGAAGTGGTGTTCAAGGTGGTTAATACCATGGTTAAAGAGACAAGTCTAAAATAACAAAGAAAATAAAGGGAAAAAATTGTAACTTGTACTAAGTACCTTTGAAATTTAGACTAGCACCTTATTTCCAGAGCAACAAACCATCCAATCCTCTTGTCACTTAATGGGTCTGTTAAAGATACATTGCCCTTAAAACATATTTTATCTGTAGAACTGAAAGAAAATATTCCTCTGTACCCTGTACACTTACATGCCACATTGTTAAGACTACAAAGACTAGAATATTAAATATTGTTATTACAGAAATCTTGAGCTTTCCCCTTCAGTCCACTAAGTAGTGGTATTGGATAAACCATTTACCTGAGCCACAGAAGTCAGAAATGAGATTTCTCTATGCCAGGTCCACCCTTGCATGTCCATCGGTAGAAGTGGCTTTACCCAGAGACAGCAGAGTGGCATTTGTTGCTCCATGCTAAACTTCAATCAGCAGCAGGGAAATTGCAACAGCATAAACTAGCTAAATAGTGCAGCAAAACAGCGAGGCCTTAATTCACTGTGATGCATGTAACTATACAGTCACACCTGCCTAAAACATATAGTCCTGCAGCTCACTGCAGGTTAGAAGGACCAAAGAACCAGTCTGGCCTTTAAGTTTAGCATTTGGCTACACGCAGTAATGCAGACAGAGCAGCACTGAGCTTGGCACTGCTTGATTCACCCTCTCAAGGAAAAGAAGCCTCTGACAGAAACCCTTGCCTTTTTTTCAGAAGGGTCCCTGTTGGTGAGTAAACGTTGTAAAGAAATAAAAACCTAGATTTAAAAAAGAGCTAAAGACTTGGAGGGGCTAGAAAGAAAGAAGGAAAACCCTCCTAGTCTATGTTAGAGTGGACAGAGGCTTTTCTCAGCACAGCATCTCCACAACCTCCACCTGAAGCTTTGAGCAGTTTGGAAAGTCTTCATGAATAATTTCTTAGGCAGAGCTCAATTCCTTCAGTACTCCAGAGGATAAGCCATCCCTGAGGACAGGTGTGGAAAATACCAGTAAGGAGCTGGTTACTCACTAGAGACCTTCAGAAGCCCTTGGAAAAAGCCATCTCTTGTTAAAAGAGCAAATAACAAAACCAAGTTCAGCAAAACAATTCAAAGACATCAGCTCATAACCATTAAAGAGCCCCGCTGTTAACTTACTCAGAAACATTAAGAGAAACTTGCTAGAAAGCACAGAGGTAGAAAGAAAAGGCAAATAAGTATCCAACAACAGCAACAACAACAACAACGAAGACGTTTCTGGGCTAGAACAAGCTGGGGAGAACAAGCCTGTTGGAGTGGGTGGGTTGTTCACATACATTTGTATGTACATACACATCAGCCAGTTGCCCGTGGAGAGGGCAGGGAGAAGAGAAAGGCCACGGGTGCTGGGAAAAGCTGTTGCTACGGTTAGCTTGTTCTTCCAAGTGAGGTTTGCACAAGAAAGTACCTGAAGCACATCCCCCAACTGTGCTATGTAACTATGGAGCACAGGTAGGAAGAGAAGACAAAGATTTTTTCCCTGGGCCAGAGACCAGACAGATCAGGAATTACTGTCTTTTCATTGTTTTTTAGATTTGTTTTGGTTCAGTTTTCATGTTTATCCCATCCAGACCCTAAACCTGAACCCTGCATCTTGCCACAATAAAAGTAATAAACCTATTATGCACCAATGGAGCGGAGATCTGGAGGCACTGTTGTATCTCTAAACTGGGAAGAAAACAGTGTCTGGAGCAAAAATAATAAAAGTATCCTGATTTTTCATGACAGATTCACCATCCCAGCAACTAAAAACTTTTCAAAGTCCAAATATCATGTTATTTTGCATCCAAAAGCCCGCAGGAAAAGAATAAATAAAAAGCATTGTGTACAAGTGCCATGCATTAATGCTCCCAACACAAAATTCTACACTCTAGCAGAGTCCTAGTGAAACTTACCTTTCAGACAAAATGCTTAACTAGATTTTAACTATAAATAATTGGGGGAGAAGGGAATAAAACAACAAATTTGTCAAATAAAGACTCAAAGTATTAGCTGTCATAGAAAATGCACATGTCATTCTTCCATAAATAAAGTTGCTAAGCAGATTTACTGTGAAACAATTTATGCTGTGTTATGCAAATGGCAAAATTCTTAAGCCTGCTAGGTTGCAAAGAGCAAACCTGTGAAAAGAATCTGTTTTTACCATCAGTCACACTATACATTTAGCAGGTATCTATTTTACCCACAAACCTTGCAGATATGCAAATACATACATAAATTGCCAAATGTATCAGCTATTTTAATAGCATTTTTTGCCTCATTTTTCTCTTAAAAGAAATGAACAATTGTTTTAGTAGACATGGATGGATGTTCCTTTCCAATTTCTTTATAATCAAACAGAAACTTGGCAGTGAACCAAAGTATTTACTCTTCAGACAACACAATGTTTTAGCTGCTACTTAGTTACTCCTACTGTAAAAGACTCTTTTCAAGGACTCTATCAAGTATACCATGAAGTATACTTGTTATAGAGAATTAACTTCTCAGCTGGCCTTTTGCACAAGCAACAGTGAAATGCAGGTTAGCGAACCACAAATATTGCTGGTTAGAATCAAGGAATCAAGATAAAATACCAAAAATTTAACAGAGGACAAAACTATGAGTGAACTAGAAGGTGTAGAACAAAAATCTAAACTGAGGAGGCTGGAAGGAACATGGAATATGAGAAGAGGTGACACGATGATGGGGAAGAGAATAGGATGTAAGCAACAGAAAAAGATTCAAAAAAGCATAAGCAATAGTAGTGAAACGTGATTTCATGGAGCTGAAAGCGTATCACTGAAGCATTAGAAACCAGAAGGTCCATTCTCTTTCCACCAAGCACTAGGGAATGAACTGGGGAATGGAAGTCAACAAACTGGGTGAACTGAATCCTGCTGTTGTTTACAGGTGTGAAAGTAGATAAGTGTTAAATGGGCAGGGTGACTACATGTTAACCCTTGCATGACATGTCTACAAGTCATTTTCTAGCTTTCAATATCTTTGATAAGCCATTACTGCTAAATGGATACTTTCCTACATTTTCTGATATAAGCTCTGCTCCCTCAACTGAAAGGGAAAATCTCAGTTAGAGCCTTCTGTACCCCCAGATTTCAAAGAGTTGTAACAGGAAAATCAATCCATCTTCCAGTTCATTCCTGCTGCAGGCCTGGTATTTATTTTCCATGCACATCCACGGAACAAAAATGTCAAGTGCTCAAATGCTTCTGAAAAGGGTGACTGCATTCATGACTGGACTATTTTGAAGCCAATGAAAGGATAGGAAATAATTCTTCCATACTTGCTTGGTCTATACAATGGTGTCACAAAAAAAAAAAAAAAGAATGTGTTGAAGGTAGGCAGAAGACGCATCACTGCCACAATGAGAAATAAAATGCCAATAGTTTAATTGGTCATGCTGTAATCACACATCTTTGATACTAATATAGGAATTTAGAACGAGCACGTTCTACCCACCCACACCATACAAATGAAGAAACCAGGCAGCACAGAGGCACAGGCACAAGGTGATCCTCTGAGTGCCAGCCAACATCTGACTGGGACACACCTACAGAGCCACACAGTTTGCAATGCATCTAGGAAATCAGTGCACCTACTAAGCACAGACAAACCCCATCCAAACAGTAAAAGCAATCTGCTGTGGTTTTACTTTGAACTTGCATGACTAAAACAAACAGAAAATATTACTTTTCACCAGGAGCATTTTCCTTCCATTCTCATGGCTGTCCTCTACTGTTGGCCACTGTTGCTCAGTCTCTGTGATATAATCTCTGAATGAAGTTTCCCCTTGCAAAACTGAGGCAAATGATAATGCAAGGTAGTGACATAAAATGCAGTCTTTCCATTAAGACATTGAAACATTATTTAATTAAGGCTGCTTTGTTTTGTTTTTTAAGTTAAGCAGTTCCTGAAACTGTTACAGATGTTGGTTTTCTAATCTTTAGCTATTTCCCACTGATCACTAAGGATGATTGGCTGGCAGACGGTATCAATCAGCCTGAGCACAAGAATTTGCACAGTACTGTATTTCCAAAAAATGTGCAGTGAATATTCAAGGCTCCTTCCTGACTCGGTACCATAATTACTCTGATTGGATCTTGTCTTCCATTTTCAAGCTGTTCACTAGCAGCAAAGGTGTCACTCAGTTCCAGACTCACTTCAAGTGAAAGAAAAACTTCAGTATGTATGAGAAACAACAGTAACAATAATAATAAGCTTCCTGATTTACGTCTATCTTACATTTGCCCCTATTTATTCTCTGTGTATAAGCAAAGTTATTCTCTCAATTTTTCCACCAATAATTCATTTAGGTTTGTGGAATCAAGAGGTTCCATTTCAAATTCTAAAACACAACAGAAGTTGAAACTTATTGTAATTATTGCAGAAGAGACATGAACAGATATTATAAAGGAAGAGGGCTGTGAAGTGGAAGCCATAAGAAAATAATCAGTACAAACTAGAAACTGATTTACCCTTTATATCATAGAATCATTTAGGTTGGAAAAGACCTTTAAGATCATCAAGTCCAACCATTAACCTGGCACTGTCAAGTCCACCATTAAACCATGTCCCTCAGCTCCACATCTACACATCTTTTAACTACCTTCAGAGGTGGAAACTCAACCACTCCCCTGGGCCGCCTGTTCCAGTGCTTCACAACCCTTTCCATGAAGAAGTCTGTTCTAATATCCAATCTAAACCTCCCCTGGTGCAACTTGAGGCCATTTCCTCTTGTCCTATCACTTGCTACTTGGGAAAAGAGACCAACACCCACCTTGCTACAACCTCCCTTCAGGTAGCTGTAGACAGCCATCAGGTCTCACCTCAGCCTCCTTTTTTCCAGGCTAAACAGGCCCAGTTCCCTCAGCTGCTCCTCATGAGATTTGTGCTCCAGACCCCTCACCAGCTTCGTTGCCCTTCTCTGCACTCCCTCCAGCACCTCAATGTCTTTCTTGTAGTGAGGGTCCCAAAAATGAACACAGGATTCAAGGTGGGGCTTCACCAGTGCTGAATACAGGTGGACAATCACTTCCCTAGTCTTGCTGGCCACACTATTCCTGATACAAGCCAGGATGCTGTTGGCCTTTTTGGCCACCTGGTCACACTCCTGGCTGTCAACCAACACTTCAAGATCTTTTTCTGCCAGGCAGCTTTCCAGCCACTCTTCCCCAGGCCCATATCATTACATAGGGTTGTTGTGACACAAGTGCAGGACCTGTCACTTGGCCTTGCTAAATTTCATACAATTGGCCTCAGCCCAATGATCCGGCTGGTCCAGATCTCTCTGCAGAGCCCTCCTACTTTCCAGTAGATCAACACTCCCACCTAACTTGTGTCGTCTGCACACTTACTGAGGGTGCACTCAATACCTTTGTCCAGATCATTGATAAAGAGATTAAACAGAACTGGCCTCAATACTGAATGCTGGGGAACACCACTTGTGACCAGCCACCAACTGGATTTAACTCCATTCACTGCAACTCTTTGGTCCTGGACATCCAGTCAGTTCTTTACCCAGCAAGAGTATAGCTGTTGAAGCTATAAGCAGCAAGTTTCTCCAGGAGAATGCTGTGGTAAATGGTGTCAGAGACTTTACCACATTTTAGGTAGATAACATCCTTTCCCTCATCCACTAAGTGGATTACCTTGTCATAGAAGGACATTAGGTTAGTCAAGCAGGACCTGCCTTTCATAAACCCATGCTGACTGGGCCCAGTCACCTGGTTGTCCTGTACATGCCAGGTGATGGCACTCAGCATGATCTGCCCCTAATCTTCCCTGGCACTGAGGTCAGATTGATAGGCCTGTAGTTCCCTGGATCCTCCTTCCAGCCCTTCTTGTAGATGGGCATCACATTTGCTGACCTCCAGTCAATTGGGACCTTTCCAGTTAGCCAGGACTGCTAATAAATGGTTGAAAGTGGCTTGGTGAGCACCTTTGCCAGCTCCCTCAGAACCCTTGGGTGGATCCCATCTGGCCCCATAGCCTTGTGTGTTTCTAACTGGTGTAACAGGTCATTAACCATTTCCCCTTGGATTCTGGGGGCTTTATTCTGCTCCCTGTCCCTGTCTTCCAGCTCAGGGGACTGGGTACCTGCAGCACAGCTGGTCTTACTGTTACAGACTGAGGCAAAGAAGGCATTTAGTACCTCAGCTGTTTCCTTGTCCTCTGTCATTAGGCTTCCTACCATATCCTCTAAAGGATGGAGATTCTCCTTAGCCATCCTTTTGTTGCTAATGTATGTATAGAAACATCTTTTATTGTCTTTTATGGCAGTAGCCAGATTAAGTTCTACTTGGGCTTTGTTACTTCTAGTATTCTCCCTTCATAACTTCAAGACATCCATGTAGTCCTTCTGAGTTTTCAGTCCCTTCTTCCAAAGGTCATAAACTCTCCTTTTTTACCAAATTCCAGATGAAGCTCTTTGTTCAGCCAGTCCGAAGTTTGTTTGACTGTTTGGAGAGGTGGATGGTGTGGTATTATTTATGCCTTTTCATTTAAAATTTACTTAAAGGTATTTGCAGTTAACATGACGTGCCTACTTAAACAACATATTCACTTCTTGTTTTGCAGAGTATTTGTTATAATTTCTCTAAATTTAAACAAAATGCTGTACTCATTCAGTGCTTGAGCCTACATAAAGTCTTAATGGAGACAAAGTAGAACCTTTTATTGGCATTAATGTCTTTAAAGCATTCCTAATAACAGAGACACTAAGGTGTCTAGCTGCTGATCCCTTCAGGTCTCACCAGACTTTTCTCTTCAGAAAAAAACTTGAAATCATGAAATAGGTATTTGGCCTTCCAAGTAGCTCAGTTTAAAGCACAGTTTATACCTCACTAAAAACAAAAACATAAAATTAAACAAACAAAACCCCCATACATATCTAGTTTGTCTGCTTCCAATACATGTCAAGTTATAAAAGGAGACTGTCAATTATAAAAGGGAGTAGACTTCACTTCTAATGCAAGAAGTAAACTTCGATTTCAGGGGAAATTTACCCTGAGACAACTGTATTAGTCAATACATAAAATAATGACAGTTCCTAGGGAGCAAGGGAATTAGAGATTAGTGATGTATCACAGGCTGCCAGAATTAGAAACACAGGGGCTAGAAGAAATTTTATTCTGAGCAAGAAGTTCAACTAACCTGCAAATTCTCCCCCCCCAAAAAAAAAAATTAAAAAGGCAGGATGAATGAGCAGGGTTAGCCAAGTGAGGACACGGAAGAACTTGAGAAACCTCAGGACTATTTATTCCAGGTCTCCACTAAATGAAAAAAAAAGAAAAAAAAAGAAAAAGAAAAACTGAAAGAGTAACTATGTTTTCTTTTCAAAGTCATTTGGGAGAGATAATGTTTTCTTCTTGGTTTCCAAGCCTTTGCAATGTACTTTTTGAACATTCTTTCCCAAGGCAAGAACTGAAAATTTTTTCTTCAAAAGCTAAAAGCTGAGAGGATCACCCATAACCTGATTTCAGAAGCTGTGGATTTAAGGGTCACAGAAAGACTCCTACTTTTCCCCCTAGAAGACTACAGGATGCACAAAGAACAAATAATGAGGGTTCCACAGGTCCCATGACATGGTCATTCCCAACTCAAACAGACACGGGTGCTAAAGAGTGCAGCAGCTGCTATGTATTTGAATAATTTTCTGGTATCATGAGTGAACAGAAGGTACCAGGACACAAAAATTCCAACCAGCATCCACTAATACGTGTTGAACATATGAGTAAAACAATGCTGTCTGAGAATCTCAAATCACCGTTAAATTTCAGTGCTTTTGTCCTTATTTTTCCACAGTATCTAAGTTCTTACCATGCTGTCAGAACAGACTTATGACATAATGCAGTATAAAGTTATGCTTTGAATCTATTTTTGGCATGGTTCCATGTAGCTCTTGCTATGTTTCCTTAAATAAGAAGCATGTTAATTACTGGGATGCATTTTGAGCAAACACAGTATTTTGAGTACTGCTGCCTCCTTGATATGAGATTTTGGTCTACATTTCACTTGCAATCTACAGAAACACACCACAAATCTGAAATTTCAGAAAATCTGGAGTAAGGTCTAACAAATCCAATTTCAGCTACATGGGATACGGAACCAAAGTATTTCCACTGTGCAAGCTATTATAAATTTCTGTCTTTTGTAGCTGAAATCAGGATCTGGACGACTGAATTTATTTTCCCCATTTGTCTCCTGTGAAAACCAGTTCTGTGTAGGTGTCCAGAGCACAGACTGATCTGTTCAGATTCAGTTGTTTGAGCTACTTTGCATCAATTTTAGTAAACAGCTACATGCCTTCCATTTTTTTCTTTCTTAGACATTTTCTTTCTTCTTAGAGAAGCTTTAAAGAAAAAAAAAAAAAAAAAAAGTAAGTGCTTTCTTCGTGAGTCTTCGGCCTTACGTAGTGGCCTGTCCTCCCGGTGTCCTTCCCCAGGCCCCGAGTCATGCATCACTCATCTTGTCACATTGAACTCCAGATGCTCCTACCCTAGAGAATGCTCTGACTCTGGCAATTTTTCTTCATTCTCACTAACAATTTGGTAATGAAATATTGATTTTTAGTTAGATTCATATTGATGCTATTAGGTTTGCATTGATAAATCATGCTGGCCTCCTGTCTGAGAGGCTAGAAAGTGCTACACTGAACCCTGGAGATTACAATCAACTCATTGATGTGTTAATTTGATGGATTTTTTCGTTCTCTTAGAAGGAGTAGGAGGGGTAGGGGAAGATTTTTCAGTACGGCTGTTGTAAAGTTTTCACAGTGAAATCAGGGACAGTAATTGTGGGGTTTTCTATGCACATTTGCTTTAAAAGTGTCTTTCTGCCTGTTTGTCCAGAACATAAAAAGAAAGGAGGGGGAGAAGGACTCTGGGGTTGAGAGGATATGACACACCTTGTAAACAGAGCTCCAGACTCCCACATGGAGTGGAAAAAATAGGAACAGTTAAATGCCAATTAAACCCTTCAGAGGTCACAGTCAAAAAGCATTTCCTTTTGCTAAACAGGTCTTCATGTAGAGCTAAATCCCAGGTGAAGTGAACATATTGTGGAAATGGGAACCCCCTCTGCTGGCCCTATTCTACCTGGAGTTCCATGGTGGGATACCTCCCCCCTCCTCTCTCCAGCAAAGTGCCACTTAGAGAGCCAACGTCCACATGCATCTGCAGCCTATTTAAAACAGCCTCTAGCTTTGATTTATGGTACTGTGCAAATGTAATACCTGTCATTAAGGGACAATACGTGCTGAACCAAAGGATTACATTGTGATTTCCTTCAAAGGCACAAGGTTTCAAGGGGGTACAGCAGCCACTACAGCTCAGGGGGAAAAGGCTTTTAGAGAACACTTAAGTCAAAATTTGTTGTATCATTATTTTCTGAAGCAAAACCATTTCACATTTAGGCATTGCTTTACTTATTTTCCCCAAAAGATTATCATCCTCCCCTTCACCTGCATCCCCCACCATGCCCCTCAGCACCAAGGGACAGTAGCAAACCCTGTTTGACAAGGAACCAATCCTGTAAGCTTTCACCTACAGGTATAATTTCTCAAGTCCTTAAGACAGATGCATTTTTCTTCCTTTTTTTTTTTTTATTTTTTCAGTATTCTCATCCTTTCTTTTCCTGCTCTTTTAAGAACACTGGTGATCAGCCTGCCAAGTCAATGACATCTTAACCAAGTCTGAACCTCACACAGCCTACATTTGTCCAAGGGAGTCACCAAAAGCCTCAGCAAAAGACAGTCCAGATACCTTTGATTAATAATTATTGTATGGAGCTAGGCGGGGCAGAGAGTATATGGAAGAAGCTCCATTATCAACTCTCCCTGCCCTTCCAAGAGGCTTTGCTACTCCATTCAAGGTTGAACCATTAAAAATAATCATGCCATTGCACATTGGACAGTTTATTATTACCTTAGCTGTTTTGTTTTGGTGCCAGGTGAAAGAAAGAAGAGGAACTTGGAGGTAAATTAAAAATAAGGGATTTTGTGCCATGTGGGAATGGACACCTTTTTGCTAGAACATGCTTAAATAAGCCACTTACATACTAGGACATTTTCTAATTAGCTTCACTTCAAGGCTCCCTCCTCACCTTCCTCTCCTTCTCCTTCCCACATGAAAGCATATAGAGTCTTGTCCTGAAGAAATATGTCCCAGTACATAAGGAGGCAATCATCTGTACCTTCAAAAGATGATGTCAATGATGAAACTGTTAGTTAAATTCTGTTGTACTATTGACATCTTAATGCCACAAGCCCAGCTGGTATGAGATCAGTAACATAAACAGCCGAGTTTAAATTAATCTCTTTGAACCTCACTGCTGAACTGAAACCTCTGTTTGACAGTCTAAACTGCCAACTCCATCTTCTTCTCCCAGTTATACAGTAGGTTAAACATAAGAAAAAAAAGCACTCTGCTAATGCGAAAAGGTTTCACATGTAGCAGGGAAATTTAGGCTCTGGCAACCATTTCGAGCACAGCTCTTCCTCCTTGCACACATGTAGTAGTTTGCATTACCACATATGCTGTTAACTAATTTACTCATTTATTTAGATTTTTGCAGTACTTATCCCATGCTCCAAGTGCTTTTAGAATTATTTAAACATTCAGTGCAACACTTAACATTTAAATTTACAATTCAGTTAAGAATACTTAGGTTATGGTAGAACAACTAAATTTAAAACTAATTTACTCTACCAAAGCACCCTCACAGGAAACCCACAGGGAGTTAAAGCTATCAGCCCAGCTCTATCCCAAATGTCTGCCTGAAAAAGCTGAGGAAAGAAGGAAAGGCAAACAAGCCTCTGTGCTGCTGGAGCTCAAACGAATGCAGACCAGGGAAGGGAACTATGTTCCAGGATCAGAAATCCATTAAGAAAGTGTCCTGCCAGCTACTCTATTCCTTTAAAAGCCAATTCCAGCCATTCCGTCAATGGCTTACCACATCCCGAACTACTTCATTGCGAGTTATAAATCTGTGTCCACTGAAGTTCACATCAGGTCTCTCCTATGAGCGCAAGGTGGCTCAGGGTTTTTACCTAGACTCAAGCCACCATGGCTAAGCAAGTTACCAGAGATCACTTGAACCGAGATAACTCTCTTTGAGTGCCCTTATAGCCCATCATAAATATGAGGTAATTCAATTTAGCTTGCAATGAAAATAGATTAAGCTAAGTCAAATCACCTTACATTTGTCAAAGGCGAGGAGGACATACACGGACTGTTTCTGCAGCTTAGCTGATACATGGTAACC
The DNA here is from genome assembly GCF_964273445.1 of Streptopelia decaocto. Classification (NCBI taxonomy): domain Eukaryota; kingdom Metazoa; phylum Chordata; class Aves; order Columbiformes; family Columbidae; genus Streptopelia; species Streptopelia decaocto. The sequence continues at coordinate 62,205,037 of NC_138655.1, forward strand.
CGCTAAACTGCAGTAACTCAATTGCAGGTCTGAGCCCTAAACTGCAGGCACTTCTTGTCATGAAGCATGTCACTTTTCAGTAGATTTTTTTCACTAACCTTAACACTTACAGGCGACCATAGTAAGAACAAAAAGTTATGCCCCATGGTTTACCTGAAGGTTGATTTAACCAGGCGTGTAAGTACATGCATGAGATTGCACATGTGAATTACACTTGAAGTTTTTAGATGTTCTTACTTTACTATTGAAATGCTCCAACTGCCAGTTTAGGAAACTTTTGTGGGCCACAGGGCACCAAGAGCTAAATGCAAAGCTCTTGAGAGAGCACAGAGTTTATTTAAAGCTGCATGACCACAGTATTACAAGGACAAGAACTACATGAACGGTGGGAAGAAAGAAAAGAAGGAAAGAGGAAAGGAAAGAAGAAAGGAAAGAGGAAAGAAAAGGGAAATTGCATCATTTCTGGCTGATTACATAGTATCTGTTGGTTTTTTTAGGGTCTGGATGACAAGGAATGACATGGTTACCCAGAGATCTGTATTTTCTGCATGACAAAGCATAGCAGGAAAGTATGTGCTGCACATAAACAGTAAATTATTTTCTAATTATTATCTATTTTCCTAATTATTTCTACATCAAATTTCCTCAAAATTTCTTAAATACTCTTGATCCAGTTGACACCCCTAGTGCTGTAGTATGAGATTCCTTCCATACCGTTCGGCAATAAAATCCGTCATAAAACAACCCCTATATATGTCAGGATATTTCACAACTGATCTTTGCAATTTTCACACTTTGGATCTTCTGCACACACACACAGCTCCTCTTCTTTGAGCCTCTTGTGTTTTCACCTTGCAAAGCTCCAGCTAACCTCACTTTCTGTTGCAATTTTAGGTTACGTCATGTTAGGTTATGTTATTATCCCCTGCAGAGACCCTGGCCACCAGGAGAAGTACTCCAGCCTTCTTGTTGTAGAGGTAGCAGCCATGTCTGTGGTGGCTTTCCAGTGGCATGCAGGTGTTCACTTTGCTCAGGAATGGAAATCTCACAAACTGTGGCAAATCATAGCAGCACTGTAAGGCATGTGTTTAATTAACAAAGCCTGAAGGGCCCAGCGGGGAGAGGAAGGAAACAAAACCATCTAAATCAGGAAGATTTTAGTGAGTTTAGCCTGGGTGGAGGGTGAGACCTGAAGCCTCTCTGCAGAAAGCGCAGCAGGGAGCAATGTTTTTCCACCACGTCAGCTCCTGCCCCCTTCCCTAAGGCCAGCTTGTCCCCGAGGTGAGACCTGAGGACCGAGGGTGCCAGCAGGGACAAGGGAGTCGGTTCTTTCCAGGAGATGTCTCACAGTTTGCCATGGAGACTCATACGGCTGGCCTTCCCCTGACCCTTCCCCTCCCCGACCGAGCGCCACAATTAGATTTCACTAAAAGACAAAACCTCTCTTCCTCCCTCTCACCGTAGGGGTCCTGAGGAGGGGGAAGGGAGACAAACATCATCAACATGGAAAATAATTTCCTGCTTGCCAGCGTATCTTAAATTGATGCAGGCAACAGCATTCCTTGCAAATGTTAAATTAATTTGGAAAGTCTTCATGTATTGTTCCTTACCATGAAGAGCACTCATCACTTCTCGCTGGCTATCTGCCCTGCCTAGGAACAGGGAGGGAAATTTAACAGGCCACAGCAAAAACGTTCATGAGGCTGCAGCCTGCGGCTTAGCGTGAGAGCTGAGAAATTCCTATCGCCCAAAATATTGGGCAGCAATGACAGCTTTGTCTTAAATGCAGAGAATTCTGAATTTATTAATGCTGCTGCAGCAACTGTGAAAGGAAGATTGAATTGTCCTTAAAGGAAAATAAACGTAAATAATGATATTCCTTTGGCTTCAGGCTTACTTAAAGCCTGATTAAAGGTTCGGTATCTAAAAGCTCTCTGGACTAACAATTATGTAGGTATGGAGAACAATATTATCAAAATGTCAAAAGAACCTAGAAATATTTAAAGACCTAACAAATCAGCTTCTGATTAGTTTGAACTGTGCATGCAAAATTGTACTGGGTTTGCTTAAATGGTATAAGGAAGCAAGAATGATTCAAATTAGATTCTGTAGAGCAGGTTTATTTCTTTGTTCTTTTAAAAAACACTATATTGTCAAAATTTGATTTTATATTATATTTAATTTTCCATTGCTGCTTTACCTCACTGTAGATGCCTCCAAGTGTAGCCACTCTCTATTCCAGTGCCTCTCAACTATTAACTCTATTTATCTATTTTAAGTTATTGAACTTGCTCACACTTTTCTCCCAGCCTTATATTTTAGAGGATGCTGTTACATATTAAGCCATTCTGTCTTTTACCTCTCTAGTAATTTTGATTTTTTTTCTTTCCTCCTCAGGATGGATTTTTTTGTTATTAAATCCACATTCTGCATCAGCCTGCTAAGTTCAAGATTGACCTTTAATTTCATTTTGCTTTTAGGTTTCCATTTCCTTCCCTAAAAAATACTTTTGGAATTTCATTTCTAGTTAGAAACGAGTCTGAGTTGCAAAAAATCTCTAACCCTTCTAATCTCATGAGCATTTGGATCCAGAGGTTTGGGCAGCTACAGCCAGGCTGGCCAGCTGTGGAGGCTGGATCTGGACCCAAGCTGTGATTCCAGTTGCCTGAAGGTCACAACTTCAGGAACCGCTATTTCCATGAAAGTCATTGTTTAGAGAGGGCCCAGCTACTTTATTTTTAAAAGTTTACAGTATGTTAGCAAGAGGAGCACAACTGTTTTTTTCCGAGCAAATACCCAATCCCCATATAAGAGAGAAAGGTCTTCTGGTTCACCCACTCAGGAACTAGAGTGTTGCTTCATAAAACAGACCAGAACTCCTCTGTTATTGCTCAGCTCATTCGCTGAAGTTTAATTATGAGATATCATGAAAATAAGCATTTTAAAAGTCCATTTTTGAAACTGACCTCAGTAACACCAGTAAGAGAATAGATTAGGAGACAAAACAAAATGGCTGAAACAGTGTCATCTCCTTTATTCTGCAGAATGGAGAAGTCTCCTCCCAGGTAAGGGGCCATGTTAGAAAGCCACAGCGTCAGCAATGCTGCATATTTTGTTCATCTCGTCACTCCAGACAAAGTATGCTGTCTAACCAATTCTAAAATACTAATTGGATTAGGAGGTGACTCCTTCCTGACCTGAAAATTTCCACCACATCTGCTGAAAAGGTACAGCACATATTAAGCATATGAGTTTAATATATTCAACATCCTAAAGAGTCTTTCCCACTCTTCCCTCCTCCACGTTGCATCACCACATGCAGACGTCTCCTCCAGAGGTATTAACGGGCATGCTGGCTTTTCTGACCTGTGTTTCAGGTCATAACGTGGGTTTTTCAAACAAGGGTTTTTCAATTCCCACCTTGCAAACAGAGCCTGTGCCCATCCCAGACCAAGGAACAAAGCTGGAAAGAATGCTGTCCAGTCTTTCCACTTAAGACTTTTAAAGACTAATGGTGCCTCACAGCTCTATCCAAAAATCAACTTTTGCTTTGCCAGAGACAGTGAAAAGCAACTCATAGCATGAATGACTTGCAGTTCCAGGCAGCCAGGTCAGACTAAAACTGGGGGTAAAGCAGCATCACTATTTGATAGAGAGAAGAGAGATGCAGAATGATAAAATGGCTCGCCTAGGCGAGGATCAAGAAATAAACCCACATCTTCAAAGGTACAACCTAATGCATTAAGATGAAGCTTTATTATCTGTCTTTGCCCACAAAATAGTGATGGAACTAATGTCGAAGGGTGGAGAAAGGTCTAATCTGAATAATCCAGTCCTAAAGACAAGTTAGTAAACATAGCCACAAAGGCTTTCTTTTTCTAGTTCCACAGTAAGGATTTCCAAATTGGACTTACCTCATTTGAGGTGACCAGGGAAGTCAGGAAAAATGGATTTTAATAGCAAGCACTCTCAGGTATATAGATCCATCACAGGGACAAAGAGAGACATACTCATGGCTTTGTAGATTAATTAACTGAAGGTTATTTGACATTAGTGGTGGGGGAAAGGCTACTCAAGCAGCCTGCTGAAGAAAAGACACTTTAGCAACCATATTGATTTCCCACGTACACCTAAGCGGCAGTAACAATTTTGCTTCACCAGCGAGGGCCTGACCTTCCACCTTAGGTTTGCTTTCCCAGAGCATCCTATATAACACCAAATGATGATACATGATAACAGAAAGAAACAAGAAAGATCTTAACAGGTCCCAAGTGCTTGATGGTTTTCAGGAAATGACTTCTCAAATGTGGGTTTACAGTCTCTGCTTAAAACCAACAACTTAGTACACTGGGTTGGCATCAGTATGCAAAGGCCTAGAGCTTATCTCAGAAATACTACTCCAGTCTCTGGAAAAATCAGTAGAGCAAGCAATGAACATCTCTGTCCTTTCTTTCACATTACATTGCAAGCAAAAGGTTTTCTTCTGCAAAATCATTAGTTAAAGGGCCAAACATTTGCAATTTTATCTGTGTCTCAAGATACTTATGTCACTAGACAATGAACCCTAACTTTTTTTTTTTTTTGTATACAACATCTATTTCCAGCTTTCCTTCTTCCCTTTTCTAGCCTGGCTATCCCAGTTCCTAACAAACTTCTGGCATACACTTAAGCTAATTAGTTTTGCTGGGTGTTATCACATGTAAGGTAAAAAAGACAGATGAGTATATTAGGCACATCTGATCAAGTTTGAAAGTACAGCTAGGTGGCAGTGGAAAAGACATGTACCTGTGATGATCACATGCAAAATCCATCACCAACCACTCCTTCCCACTGGTAGGTCATGGAGAAGACCACTCTCACAAATAATCAGAGAGGACATTTGCCATGATAGCTGATTGCTGAAGAAAAGGAAATGCAAACTAAACAGAAACCCTGAAAATTCTTTGTACCCATGTCACAGCCCTTTAAGCGAGATTCGAGCATGTCCTCCCAAACATGCAATGCCTGTGTGTTTCCTTTGTATGTGAATCAGGTAAAGGTTCACAAGCCACATTAACTGGATTGCAATCTTCTAGTAATTACCAATAGGCAGCCTGTCGCTTTGTCCGTACCTACAGGGAAAAATGGTATTTATCTGTGTAACCCCTATCCCACATTTTAAAATCTTGCTACTTATTCAGATTAAATCTTACTGTCATTGTTTCTAGAAGCTATTAAGCCCTGTTGAAAAAGTAGTTATCTTGCTTCTCCAGTCTATTCTCTGAACTAGAGATAGGGTTTTGTGGAGTTGTAAATCAGAATTTAAAAAATTAAAAAAAAAAAAATTCATCAATCCATCAGGATTTTACTAAACCAGCTAATAGGTGACAGAAGTAAGATGTGTTGCTTTAGTAAATTAATAGAAAACAAACAAAGGAAATGCTTATCTTCCTGTTTTAATATGTAACTTCGTTTTTTTTCTAATATTTAAAATCTGACCACCTGCAAAAGATTATCAAGAGCCTCTGTGGATTTGCAGGAATGCTTGCAGTACTTGGAGTAAATGAGATACTCTCGCTAGCACACACTGCTCCCTGTCATTCAGCGTGCTAACAGCAAGAGACAGGGCCATCAGCAATGCAATTGTTATTATTTGGTAAAGGCTGGTGGTGACTTATGAGTTTCAGAATGCAGCTTCCTCATTTGTTTAATGTCGAGAGATTACAGTTTCCATTTACTATGTTTTTATAACATGCAGGTGGGAAAAATTCCTTTTTTTTCTGAAAGCCTGTCAGTAACCAGTGCCAACGCTGAAATATTCCGGCTTGATTCTTGCAAATGAACCTACTCGTGTTCGGGCATGGCAGAAGGTCCAGATCCCACAACCGATCCTGCTCCTCAGCTGCTGCCATGGGCTGGGACGTGGTGCCCATGGACAGGCAGTGACAGCCACACACCACACAGCCCATCAGATGAGATCCAGGCTGAGCTCAGCCTGTGGTGAGCTGCTTTGGAGGAGGCAGCTGGGTAAGCGGTGGGGCTGCCACACTCTCGCAGACCTCCAGAAGGACTCATGACCCTGCGTTTCTTCCTGTCTTGGCTTACCCAGCACTGAGGGGGATAAAGAGAGTATTTCCTTCTATTGGAGAGGTCCTACACTGAGGAACTCTGATGTCCTGGAGAAGAGATCCATCTGTACGCTGATGTTTTAAAAAGCTGGGGAGGATTTTATGGACTGCAAAACAGTCGGTCTGAAATGCAAAATATTTGAGGCATGGGCCCTTCCAAGCCTCTTTTCCCTGGTCCCAGCCTCCTGGCTGCCAAAACCAAGGCTTCAGTTTGGGGGTTCAGGCTGAGCCGTGTCTTCAATGTCTCAGCTCTATATTGCTTCAGAAGAAAGCCAGTCTGTTAACCAGGCTGGCACTCCAGAATCAGTTTACTAAAGCGTAAAGGTGGGAAGGTGACTATGGGGCTCTGCTGGGGAGGATGTTACCCCACACTGCTTGAGTGCCTGCACTCCATTTGCTCTCTTAAGAAGGAGAGGTAGCACCATAGCAGCGTCTATGATGCAGCACAGAGGTGGGAAATAAGATGGGGCACTAACAGGGTTGCTGTTAGTGGAACCTAAATAGGGAAAGTTAGTAGGATAGGACACATTTTAGGCAGAAAAAATGCCCTCTGTTCTCCACCAAGGAAGGTTCATTCCTTCTTCACAGGACAAGAGAAATCAGACTCTTCCACTAGGATCAAGAGCTTCAGCACAGGTAGGTAAAGAAAATATCCATGTTGAATGGGTCCCCACAAACATTTGCAGAGCATGGACACACGAAGGTAAAAACTCATAATACATGTGCTGGCAAGTCACATGGCAAGGCTGACGAGGAGACTTATAGTCTGACGCTGCCCTGCAGACACTAATGATAAAATGGACTTTGTGCTAAATGGGCCCCAGCTAAGCAGTGTCTGATTGTGTTTGACTTGTTACTGTGAATCAACAATGTGATATTGCAAGAGTGAGTTTGGGGTTAAATTCAAAAGGTTTCAAAATGATGCTTCAAGTTCAATTCAGGTTCAAGGAAAAGAAAACCGAGGTGGGAGGGTAAGTAGCAGTGTTGTGCGCTTGGTGTCCCTCCCTTTTCCACACTCATATTTGCTGTTAATAATAATGGTACCTACATGAAATACATGTTCTTAGCACTGCTTTGAAAAATCTACTGCTGTGAGTTCTGGATATACCTTGAACATATGCAGGCATAAATATGACTAGGTGAAGTCTTTCTTTTGAGATCTGCTTATATTGCCCCACTTTGCATCATCACAACATCAGCCACAGCATGAAATCGGAGTGATGGAAGGGCCAGCCTGGAAGGCTCTGGGTCAGCTTAGTAGAAAATTCTCATACGCTAGGGAAGGAGGCTCAAGCCAAAGCAATCTGACTCCCCTAAGCCCTGAACTCCAGTGAAACTACGATCCAGGTGTTGCAGCTGTAGCTGAAGTCAACTAAAAACCTCAGATGAAATCTGAGGTTAATCTTACTCACATTAGCATTACAATTCTAAATATAGGCTTTTATTTATCCCTCCTCATCTGAGTCTAAAGGCGCAGTAAATTTACTGTGGTTTTCCCCACCTCTATGGACAAGGGAGATGCTATTCCATCAATTTCTTCCAAGCAGGGAGCTGGTGCGTATTTCCACCGGGAATTTACCCAGTGTAACACAGGTAGTTCATAAAAGGGCGAGGACCTCTCCTGAGCCCCATGCTTGCTCGGCAGACAATTTCTCCTCTGTAGTTATGAGAAGGGTCAAAAACCATATTCAGATTTCACAACCTTGGCTCAGTCCCAAACCAGCCTGCAGAAGACAGTAGTTTCACCCAATGAGAACTGGCATTTTTTCCTTTTCTTTTTGATACTAGATCTTCTTTCCTGTTGCTGTTTGCAAAGGCTGCGGGGGCGTGGACACACAGGCTGATCTAAGCTGCAGGTAAAAGATGAGAGCGAAGTTCAGAGGTCGGTGTGGGATTCAATACTCTACCTCACAGACCTTGTTAGCAGGTGTTAGTCTGGCCTTTTGGGCACAGGTGATGTCCTTCATTTAGTCACAAATCGCATGTTCGGGGAAATGGGAGCCCATCATAGTTAGCCCAGAGATAGGGAGGACAACAAAACAATTTTGTTTGCATGTCATGAGATGAAAAAAATCTTCCTACTAATCTTAAGATGTTTTGAGGGAATAGTTCATGTGTACCTTATAAAAATTATATTTTTTATTTGAAAAATAGTTACACATAAAGAGCAAGAAATGAAATATGGCTTAATATACCTTTTTTTCATTTAGGTTGAAACAGGCTGGTTGTCTATCCCTTCCCCTGTACACAAAATTCTTCACTGTGTGTTTAATTATATGTCACATTTATTTTAGGCTTTGTGTCCAAAAATATCCTAAGTCAAAGCAGAAAAATCACTTCACCCATCACTGAAATTCAGTCACTTCTGGGATGAAGAATGGCAGTCAAGGGGACAGCTAGTACACAGTAACCTTGGCCAAAAACCCAGGTGCAGAAATCTGCTACCACCAAAAGTGCCATGGGACCTAGCTTTTAAAGACTTTCCCACAGTAAATTAAATAAAAGTGTATTTATCTGCTTCAGCAAAATGAAATGTTGAGTTGACTCAGCCAAGCCTCAATCTCTCATTTTAGAGACTCTGGGCATTTTCAAGCATAATGCAGAAAACTCTGTGCCCTTGCACTTCCAGCTTATGGCAATGATAGAAAAAGGTTGTAACAAATCAGTGACCAAGTAAGACTTGGGCTCTCCAAAACCACAAGGTGATGGCAAATTCGGAATTTAGATTCCTCTTCTGACATTTGCTCATCTGTGCTCTATTATCAATTTAAAAAAAAAAAAAAAAAAAAAAAAAAAAAAAGGAAGATTACTTTTGTCAGCCTTGGGACTGAGCCTCACATTTATCTGGCACAAGAAGATACAAATACACATAACAAACATGCTAAGTCATTGCTAGTTCTTTGCAATATTATCCAGCACACCAAATGACCTATTTACAAAGTTACTTTGACACTTATGCATATAAGATTCTTCTGAACAAAAGGTTCTCTTGTTTCAACAAGTTTGTGATGGGGAAGAAATGTAATACTGGCCTTCTGAGCACACTTAGCAGAAGTACAGACAATGGGCACTGCGACATTACTGTTTTTTCTTACAAACACCAGATTTTTTTCCTTCCATTTTTTTAGGCTCTGGGAAGACAAAATTTCATTGGAGAAGCAGATTTAATAAGTGATTAGAGGATAATCACTATTCACTTGTAATATGCAAAGGGCAATTTTGGGTTGTGAGGTAGTCTGTGGGTCATGTGAATTTAATTGTCATATCCAGAGACTTATACCATATTAAGTGTATCCCTAGTGAAACAGCAGTGTTGTAAATCTGTGAGATAGATATATATATATGCACACTATTTTATAACAGAGCTATGGGAATAGTCCATTACCTATAAAATAAAGAAACAATGTTAAATATGCCAAATCAATTTCCTCATGAAACCAGCAACAAATACTTAGCTAGTTACTACAAGAGACTCCAACATTCAGCTCCGTTTCCACGCACTGTCCTCTTTCCACCATTTTAGCTAGTGCTTGCCATGTCTATGTAGAAAGTGTCAGGTTAAACAAACCATCTTGGAAGAAGTGAGGATAAAATCATCTGTTAAGTTCCTTTTTCATATTTCTTTGGGAAAAACAAAATAAAAATCTTTACAGTAAGGGGAGCTAAAATAAGCAGAGAGGGACTACAAGATTGCCTGTACACAAAAGCCGTGCTGACCATCTTCTTTGCGAACTTGGGGATCTGAAGCTGAACTCTTGACCCACTTGCAGTCATTGGGGATTCTGCCATTGGTCTAAAGGGGATCCAGGATTATTCCGAAACTTCTGCAGGCTACCCCTTGGGTCTTCTGCTGCTCACCCAGCAACTTTCCACTCCTTTACTCTATCCCCCTGCTGGAAACAGAAAAATCTCCGATTTCCACCACCTGCAACTCAGCTTTGTCCCTAAAAATTCCTTTTTCTCTGTTGTTTTCTGGAACTCTTAGAGGGTCTCGTCTTTTCTGAGTTATGGTTCAAGTAGAAGGAGCTTAGCTAGATAACATAAAAAAAGCAGTTTTCAGATAAGACGCCACACCAGTTTGTCAATATAAGTCCTGAGATCGGAATCTTAAGGGTTTTTTTTTTTTGTGGGGATTGCTGAAAAGACAACATTTGCCATTTCACAGTTATTACATTACTGTGATATCTCCACTGCTCCCTATGGAAAGGTATCAGTTATCTCAGGTATCTGAAGCAGAATGTTTGAGAAGTGTTTGCTGTAATGAAAGAGAGGGGGAAAAAAGTGACTGAAGAGAAGGGTGCTGCAAAGAAAAAAGACCATAGTGGAGTCTGAAATCTAGTATGCCACTTCACTCTTAATGCAATTTTTTTTTGCATTATTGTTATTATTTTGGCATGTCGCCTTGAACTGAGACCAGAAATGCAGCCAGGATTTTAACCCTGAATTTCCTGGCTTTTATGAGTTTAAAGGCAGCATTTAATGTTACTCAAACATAGTCCTATAGAGCTGAACTGATTTAACAGTGTGCTTTAGCTAAATGGAGAATCTCCATAGCAGTTACTTCAAGGGGCTCAGAAGCAGCTCACATTCACTCTCAGAACTCTGAGATGCCCTTTCAAATGTGCCTCCCAATAATGTGCTATTTCCTGGACTCCAGGGGCAGCCACTTGCACAGCAGGCCTATCCTAAATGTTATTTTTATAATAGCAGAAGAACCCTCTGGTTATCCTTATACACACCCAGAATAGATTTGGGACCCCTTGTTTTGCACAAGAGGACAGCAACACCTACCTCACATTTTGCATCCATTCAGTCTTTAATGAGCGCGTCTAATCTTTCCAAGCTGAAGCTACTTGTTTACCAAGGCTGCATGTGGGGGCATGGGGTGGTGTCACAGCACTGAAAAAAACACCAGGTTATATACATTGCACAGGACATGGTGAATACATTACAGACATGTAGCTTTAGGTAATGGGGGAGTGATTTAATATTTCTATTTGGAATATTCTATACTCAAAAAAACCTCAATTGTTAGAGGCTAACCTACATGAAAGTTTTCTTTCTTGTTTTAAATACATTTTGCAGACAGAGATAACTGTTCAAAAATTACTCCACAGTAAAGAAACGGCTTGAACTATGGTGCTACAGCTATTAAGTATTAAAAATTAGCAGATGGCTACATTTTTCTTTCGACAAACCTCCTATTTCTTTTTCTACTGAGTTTTGTTTTGTTCTAGCATCTAGTTATGTATTTTGTGAGCATAAAGCAATCTCACATGCTGTAAGGCCAAGTGTGTTTAAAACACAAATCATGATTCAGAACTGTAGCGCGGAGATTTGAAGCTTATCTTGAAGCTGATAGTTATTGGCTTCGGCTTCTCACCGCTTCTATCTGAAAACATAAGCCTCACTTAGAAAGGGAAGGTTGTCCTCTGTGGAAACAAAACAACTCATTCAGAAGCAGCCTAATGCTTTAACTCAGCTAAAGGCATGTACACATGAACAGAGTACACATGATCAAATGGGAGCACTTCTAGGTCTATACACCTGATTAGCTAAATCCCATAAGAGTGTTCTGCTCTGTTGTGGAGTCCCAAGATAGAAAGGCCTGGTTGCTTTTGTAAGTAATGAGAAAGAAAGAGGGAGGGGACCTCATCCTCCAGGAAGATGGAAGGAATAAAGGGTATTCTTGTAAAATGTTATAAAAGTTGCATTTAAACAGAAAAGTCTTAAATTGCGGAGCTGGTCCATGTAATAGAAGGATCAGTAATTTTAAAAGAGTGCCAGAAATGATCCAATTTCACAAGCTATTTGAAGGATATTTTCATGTAACTTTTGGCCAAATCAATGTTCCAAAAAGTCTGAAAATTGAATCCTAATTAGTTACAAGGATCCCTCTGGCTCAAGTTGACTATTATATTGTGCTCCATGCTCTGGAGGCAGACAAGAGCCATCACACCTTGCCAACAGATGACAAGGAGAAAGGTAAACTCACCATGCCATTGCTTTCAGAAGGGTTTAAATCAAGAAAAGAGAGAAAATTACACAAATCTTGAGGGAGAATTGCCATTCTTTCCACATAATAACAGTCATCTGGGATAATATGCCTGTATTTCACTTGTCAAAGCATGCTGTTTACTATTTGGTCTTTTAATAGTGACTTTAGTGAACATTAAGAGACATTAAGGAAAAGCAAGCATTTTTATGTTATATCAGCTCATTCCCCTGCCCCTCAATACAGAGGTCTTTACATTCTTTTGTGTGTTCTGAAGAGACCTTATACATCTTTCCATATAGGTTAAGCTGACACTGCAGAAATGAACATGAACGATTTAAATCTTTATTAAAAATATAAATGTCTCAAATACTCAAACTGCCTATTCGTAAAACAGGGACTTTTGCTCTTGCACATGCTGAATAGGTTTGGGGGTTGCTCTGGGGACAGTTTTTGGTTAGCGTTCCCCCACCCCACGAATTTTTTCTTGTTGTTCTACAAGAAAAGAAATGCTAATCTCAGCTCCACCTCTATTGGGTCATCTCCAGGTCAACAGATTAGAGAAATCAGCAGAAGAATGAAGACAGTCTACTCCAACTGCAGGGCAGGATGACCCAGTTATTAATCAATCTGATGGCAGCATTTGAACAATGACAGTCATCTGTCAGAAAGCAGGAGGTGGCTCCTCATTAACACACCACTCACCTGCCCTGAGCTACAACTCTTTTATAATAATATCTATCATTCACCTCCAAGGTGTTGCTTCTTTCTCTGGCTACATGAAATAACAGACACTATTTTATGCCCCCCTCTCTGCTGCTTCATTTTCTTGGAGCTGATTCAACCTGCATTGCCTTCCCCCCCAAAAAAAAATTAAACAAGCAAAAATACCCAAGCAAAACCAAACAGACCAAAATTACTTCATGACTTCTAATTAATTTTCTAAGACTTTAGGACTTTCAAGACTTCAGATTAAAAGAAGTAAACTGAGTTTAAAATACAATCTTTAACACTACTAACATACCACAATTATGAATTGGCCTCTTTCTTCCAACTAACAGGTCAGCTCTTATTTCTGCCAATCTGATTTCACCACGACTGTCCCAACAGTTTCCCTCACACAAGCTTTATACTATTATACAGATTTTAGAATTACTCCATTTTGCTCTGCCAGTTTTCAATCCACATGCAGATGTTAGGCCAAAATAATATTTAAAGCAAATAATTCTTTCATAAAATACTGCTTATCGACACGCATTTTTGTTATTAGATGCACACATGCGTGGAGGTCAGACACTTGGGCTGATGACTAGCCAAACTCAGCCCTGGTTCTACCATTAGCTATGCCTAGGAACAGGCTCACAGCAATTTCCATCTGCCTCCTCAAAAAGACAGACCATAAGAGATATCATTAAAGGGAAGGAAGTATACAGGTAATGTAAACTAAAACTCACCCCACCAGTTGTATTCAACATTATTAATATGCACTGGACCAACAAACTGCAAGCTACCTACAGATTTCTTGCTCCCCTGCCTTTGATTCTAGTGCTTCTGTTATTATCCAGTCTTTAAAATCTCCTCAAACAAAAAACAGGAAACCTATATAGCCTGAGGATTTTCATTAAAGCAAATCCCCATGATCTTGGTTCTCAGCACAGTGGGTACTATTATTTTAACCCAAAGGTCCTACCCACCCTGCAGCTCCACATAACCTGCTGCTGCTTCTCAGCAGCTAACCCTGACCCCCAGCCAATGATCTTCTCCTCCTTGTTCCCATAACACCCCTGCTTCTGATTTTGTGGAGGTTATTTGAGGATGAGAAATCTTAAAGGGCTGCAGATTATTAGCAGTGGAAATTGTAGCACCTCTCTCAAGTGTAGAACTAGTAGGAAGCAGTTCCTGAAGTGACACCAAACCCCACAGCGGTCAAGGGAGGATTCCACTTTCTCAGCAATATTAGAGTATTAATAATCATATAAAGTATGGTAATGCCTCAGCACCAACAAAGATCAGAAGCCTTGGTATTAAGAACAAGCTACCCAGAACTCACTATGCATCTTGAAAAGCCCACATTGAAAATGGACAAGAGAAACAAATGATGGAGCCAGCTTCCAAGCACAGCAAGAAACGTGTTTGCTGCCAGCATTACACAAGAGCTATCACATCCTTTCACTGGATGTGCTTGTAAAAAGGACACCTGTCCTCAGCTGTTACGGGTCTCCTATACCAAACCCACCTGTGGACGAACCACCTTCCTCACACAAGCCAGCCCCCAGAGGAAGGACTAAGAAATGAAAGGCAGCAGCTGCTTCGCGGTCATTACTAACAGGTAGCGTTGTGTCCTTGTGTTTCTGGAGGAGGATCACAGTACAGCAGTTGGAGAGGAGGGAGGAATCACTGACTCGGAATCAAACCCCATCCAAACGATGCCTGTCTGCTCACATGGGCTGGAACTGGAGCAGAGTTACAGAAGCGCTGGTATTTCTGGCCTTCACTCCTATGGCAAGGACAGCATCTCGCAGGCTGTCTAAGCCACTTCCAGTTCCAGTTGGACATTACTAGTGCACACTAAAATGGGGAAAAAGCCAGCTCCACAGATGTTTTAAATACTTAAGAAAAGAGATTAATTTCAAATTTGGGACTCCAGATCATTTTTTTCTTCTCACTTTCTTGTTAGCAGGCACTCATATTTTTACTAAAAGGTACAAATTTGTATTTTAATTTTGGCAACAAATCAAGACAGCATTCTCTGTATTATGCTGTTTCCTAGCATTAGACACCAGCAAAACATCAACAACAACAATTTAAAGAAAGAAAAAAAAAGTGTGACAAAACAAACAAACAAAAAAAACAAACAACTATATTTTAGAAACATTTGGATCACAGTCTTTCTCCCTAAAGTCTGTTTGTTACATTGCCTGTTACTTACCCATAATGTTCTCCTTTTAGTTAGAGTGCTCTGTGGATGATTTGATGCTGCTAATGTCTGGTTTTCTGGGAGGAGAGAGAAGAAAGGAAACGTTACTCCCGAACTCTGACCTCTGTGGATGGCTTTCTGAGGGATGTACTCCACTAATTGTCTTCTGTTTGAGCTGCAGTGACTGTAATTGCGTATATAAGGCCTGTGTTTTGCTTGAGTTACTTTTTTACAGTACAGAACAGTGTGTCCACAATGGTGCATTAAAGTAATAATAATGAAAATAGTGTCCATCAAGTAATTTCAGTGCTGTTACCACACTGGGATGTAACCACTCTGCAAGCCCTGTGTGGTTACACCTGGGCTTCATCCACCTCCGTGCCATTATCCCTCCGCTCTGGATAGAGGGGCAAGCAGCACCAACCTCACACTTCCCAAGTTTGCAGCTTTCTTTCCATCTAACACAATATTTGGCAGCACAGCTAGTGCCCCCTCCTCTGCTACAAGCACCTGTGCATTTTGGTGTGAGCGCATCTCCAATGCAGCTAGAACAGAAGCTTGGCAGGGAGATTGCACGGAAGCCCTCAGCTTCACTCTCCTACAAAGAAGGAAAATATTATCATCATGTTACAGGCGAACAATCTCATATATTTAAGTAATACACCAAGCAATAGCACGTGAATTAGTTCAGAACTAATGAAGGTGGCCACAATGGTACTGAATCTTCCCCTCACTCTGCAGATGTGCCTGCAAATCTTTCGTGGCTGGCTGTTTGTACAGAAGGGCCCCGAAGCACATACTGGGGCTGGTTTCTCCCCTCATGGATTTTCCTCCAAATAATGCCTTTTTTTCCCCACAGGAGAAAAAAAAAAAGCTTCATTTTATTCTTCCTCTTCTTCCTCTTCCTGTCATTTTCTCCTTTCTTGAACAGGGTTACTGTTAACTTTAGTTCGAGACTAAAATGATTTGTCTCTTTTTTTTTTTTTTTCTTTTTTTTTTCCCCAGTGGAAAATGCTATAAATAAAATATTCATAAGAGAATATCCACCTATCTTTTCCAGTATTATATTCCTGACCAAAGTTTTTTCTTTATTCGATCAGGAAATGCATGTTAAAATCCTAATTTCTCTTTTATTAACTTTGTACAACTGTATACGTTAATTTTTGTACAAGAATACATGTATTTTTGTAATGAGTATCCCTTTTATGGCGCATGTATACACATCTAGTCTCTTTCTACATATGAATAATATAATAGTACATCTCCCTCTCATGTCCTTTGTGTTCATGTACAGATATATATATGTCTCTGTGTGTATATTCCCTTGTATGTATATATATGTGTGTATATATGGATAATATATATATAATTGCCTGGGCTTTACAAATGGATGCCAGCAAGCAAATACCTGTCTATTGCTCTGTCAAATGTGACTCGCTGGGAAAGCTATTGGGTTTATAGAAGAGACAAACATTTCAGGCACGCCATTCTGGGGTAATGAAGCATGGCAACAAAATATACCTGTGCAACATTTGATAAAGATGAGCTGACACACCAGTCCAAATAGGTTCTTTTGTGTGTCTGCACGTGTCTACCATCATTGCTTTCATCTTAAAACAGGAAGGTAGCAATAGCAGCAGCAGCTGGCAGGAACCACGAGAGGAAGAGCAGCTCACACAATTAAACATCGTTTACCTCTGGCCTTTATTTCACTCCTTTCTCCCCCAAATTTATTATGTGTTTTCTTCATCTCTATGCAAAAAAAAAAAAAAAAAAAGGGCTCAATTTTTCTTTCTTTCTCATGCTATCTGGCTCTTTTTACAGGGGGACTAAACAAGACAATAGGCAAAATCCCACAGCGTTTAGCTTTGGATCTTAACTTGAAATGCGTCTTAGTGGGGTTTTTATGGCCTTTATTGTTCTTTGATTAATGTAAAGTAAAATTAAACCCTACATTTACACATTAGTACATCAACTGGAAAGAAGGCAAAACTGCGCTGCGTACCTCGCTTTACAAAAACCATATTTTGTTGTGTTTAGGCAAAAAGCCTCACCTGATGCAGGGACGGGAAGGGGAAGGGGAAGGGGAAAGGAAGGGAAGGGAAGGGAAGGGAAGGGAAGGGAAGGGAAGGGAAGGGAAGGGAAGGGAAGGGAAGGGAAGGGAAGGGAAGGGAAGGGAAGGGAAGGGAAGGGAAGGGAAGGGAAGGGAAGGGAAGGGAAGGGAAGGGAAGGGAAGGGAAGGGAAGGGAAGGGAAATGTTGACTTCAGCTGTGGTGCTGAGCACAGCAAGCAACCCGAGCTACACCGCTCTCCTCATGAGAGGCTGGGTAATAAACAGCCCTTCTTTAGGTACAGAAATTGTTCTGGTATGTGGAGCACAGCAGAGGTCTCACAGGCTCTGCCTGACCCCCAAAGATTTGGCTTTCAAGGGCTGTGGTAACTAGAGATAACCAAATTTTATGGTAGTTGTTGTCATGTGGATCTGCACCACTTTTTACCAAAGAGAGACAGCTGCAAAAATCTTTCTTCCAGGTTAAATTTCAGCCAACATTTTCATTGCATGGAGGTGCTATACCTGCGTGTATGTTTACAAATGTTTGCATTCAACTCAAATGAAAGCTTAATTATGTATGGTATTCTGGTTAACATCTATTGAACATGCTGAAGCCCTTTTTTTTATATACACTATATCTGGCACATATGCTGTGTTTCTTTTATTTTATTTATTAGATATCCTCTGCTCTCCTCTCTTCTCCTTGCACACAGTCTCCTTGGTATGTGTGATTTTTCACTCTGCCAGCTGCTAAATTCATTTTTACTCTGGGTTTCCAGTGGATCTTTCTTCTTTTTCCACAGACATTTATAGGCAGAATGCATAGCAGTTCAGCTGAAGTAAAACTTTCAGCATTATGGTTTTTGAGTGTGGTTTGAAATCAGACAGAATGAGCTTGGCCCTTCGTAATCTCTATACTGAAGCAACACGTAATTTAAATGGATCATTTCTTTTTCTCCCTACTAAAACACCTGCTAAATCTGAAAGATGGGTCATAGATTTGGCATTGTGCTTTCCTCAGAGCAGCAGTATTTTTATTCTTTACTAGTAGTCACTGTGACTGATAATAAATGCCTCTTAACATGCTTATTCTTTTCAATTTTCATCAGTAGTCAGAGCATGGGAACTTCAATTTCAACCTCTTGTTGTCCCCCACCGCGCACCCCTTTCATGAAATCTATTGTATCTTTAGCCAAGTTCACAAGTTAAATGACACGTATGTGGCCTTTCTGTTCATTTTATCTGACACTAAGACAATTCAATTGATACTCAGAAGAAAAAATCCCAAAATTACAGAGCATCTCTGCCAAGGGTAAGAATAGGTCAAGAGTCAAAGGAATTTAAGCAAACTGTCTTTTATACACAGGAAGCAGTTAACATATGGAATAAAAGAACAAGGATAGCAATTGATGAAACATTTGGGAGAAACTTAGATAAACAATCATAAAAAAGATTTAGACAAGTGCTTGGAGTAGCCAAAAAAATAAATAAAACTAATATAGAGTGTGCAAGTCACTTCATCATCGTTCCATTCTGGAATAGCTGAAATAAAATGGCAATGAGCAGATAAACTGCAAAATATCATTATGATTTAGTAGCCATTTCTTTCCATCAGAGCCACTGTTTTAATTGTCACTCTTTCAAATTACAAAGTAACAATAAAATACCCTTTTCGATTTACGGCAACGAGATCCTTTGAATTGAATTTCAGAAATTAGTTGATTTGACTGATGGGTGGGTAATGGGGATATACTATTTACAGGGGGAAATGCATTTCCAGAGGAAGGTTTTGAAAAATCACAGCAAAATAGATATTTAGAAGAAGGATTTTGGATGACTTACATACATAGACACACACACAAATATATATATTCACCCTGAGGTTCAACAAACAATATTTCTCTTTAATCCTAAAAGCTTCTACCAAAGAAAAAAGTTCATGGGCACTTGGACCATTTATTCCAGTAACAGCCAACTGTACAATCTCCATGACCTCATTATAACTCTTAGTTTTTCTCACTGTGTATAGAGACATGGATTTTTTTTCCTGAATGTTAAGCCAAATCTGGAAATATTGGTGACTTATAGGCCATCTCGCTCTGCCCAAGAGTTAATGTGGAGTAGCCTACATCAGCCATCACATTTTGCATTGCAATGGCAAAATTCCAGCTGACTTTAACGGAGCCAGAATTTCACCCCAGGTGCACTATTACAATTGACTAGGGCCTGATAGATTGATTCCTGAGATGCTCTGGATTCCAGATGTGGATCTCATAAAATTGTAGAGTGTGGTGTGTGCGAGGGTTTTTTGTTGTTGTTCCTTTTTTTTGTCCATTAAATAAAAAATAATAATAAAACACAGTCCTTATAAGTAGGGCAATGGAGAATATGTGCTGGTCTTTTTCTCTGTCTTCCAAGAAACAGTCCCTTCATCTTTCTCTGCTACTTATGATCTCACATTTATATAGCAAAAGGAGAAAAAAAAAAAAGAAAAAAAAAAAAACACCAACAGCACAGTCAGTGAGCTAGCTGCATCTGGTTTAAGATATAAGTAGAGCTGAGTCCATGTGTGCCTGTTGAAATTTTATCAGCAACACCTACAATAGAAAGTCTAATCAGAAACCAATTGTGTTAAGTAACAGAGACTGAAAAGTACCCTCAAAAGCCAAACAGTCCACAGGTCTGTAACAGAAATGGAGCAGAAGAAGCCTTCACCTGCAGAGGGACATGCAGTAATAAACAAAAGAAGAGGAAAGAAAGAGAGATGTCCCACTGTAAAATAAGCCCTGAGATAACTGGAAACCACATGGTGCCATCAGCAGAGAAGGTGTTTCCCATCCTGAGCCTGCCTTGGGGAAGGGTGGGCACCTACCCTCTTGTAACCAGGTACCTGTGATGCCTCTTCCAATTGCCCTTCCTCCTCTCTTCTGTCCTTATAAATATCTGAGATAAGTCCATCTACATCTATCTCTATGTCTTTCAAGAGTCTAGGCGGAGGGGAAAAAAAAATCTCTATTCCCAGAAGCCTACTGACAGTGGGATAGTTTTTCCTCAGTAAGGACACAAAGGCAAAATTTGAGCCTTTTTTCACTATTACACTCAGTAGTACTGCGTAGAAATATTCCTCACACTCCACAAGACGGAGATGGAGAGACAGGGACAACAGAAAAGCAGGGAGGAGGAAGACGTGCTGTCAGCAGAGTTACCCTGCTGCTGCCTTTGGCTTCCCAGGGGTTGGGAAACTGAGGCAGAGAAGAGAGGGAGCCCAAGTAGGGACATTATACTTGGTGCTGCGGCGAGGGCTGGTCTCATCATGCTTTCCCATGACTTGGTAGAGCACATCTGTGCTGCACATAAGTTAGAAACAGAGTCAGGAGGAAGGTGGTCCGCTTGTGTGAGCAACGGGAAAGATGCTGTGTAGGATAAGCTTTCGAATATTTCCTAGCAAGAATGAGGTGTCCAAAGCAGAGGGCTGCAAAGCAAAACAAGCAAGGCAACCAAAAAGAGGAAACAGTCAAAAAGGAGATGCCTGATTTTGGGGCAATGTTATCTGGGGCTGTAGAGTCTACTACCCCACTCAAGTCACTGAGTGCAATAGCAGGCTGCACATCATCAAATGAAATTGTTGCAGGTGTGTTAGATGTGGCTGAAAGACAGAATGACAAAGAGAGAAGAGTTTTCATGAAGTTACAGGGAGTGCAGACTAAAAACACCGTACTATATTAAAAAAAAAAAAACAAGATATCCACTACATGTACACTATAAAGGCATACCAAAAATAACTACAACTATCCCTCTGTTTGTGAGCAATATAGTGCTATTTTAAAAACCTCTGAAAAGCACGCTGTAGCCACTGTATTAAAAGACATGTCTGGTCTTGTACTTCTGAACAAATTTCCTTGCTTACAATTTCTGCTGTGGACAAAAAATATTTTGTGTGAATCTGTGTTTGTGTGGAATTATCAGATGCATCTGCCCATGGAAGGACAAACATAGACAAGGTCAAAGGAAAATATTCTTTAGAATAGCCCTTAAGCAGGCAGAGGAATTAGGCCTGATTTATGAATGTATTTTCACAATTCACTTGAAAATTTGTAATGTCTGTGCAGCCTGGCAAGAAAAAAAGGTGAGGGTAATGTGAAGGAATGCTTCTATTCCACTTTATTGTAAAATTATCCCATGTTACCTGCTCTAATCCCCTGAAAACAAATTAAATCCTCACTAAGCTGACTTTAAATCAATAGTTTCATTTAAGAATAGTGTGACTTAATAAAAATAAAAAACTAACTGGTCCAGCCAATTTAAGAGGGAAATAAATCATTGCCCAAGGAAAAAAGGAGATTTGACTTGTATATGGGCCACAGTTTTGTTGAGGGGCCTAACCTGCTGTCTAAATTAACTCAGGGCATATTACAAATCTCATCAGCCTCATTTAGAAATTTGCTTCACTGTACTAGGAGAGAAGATTGAAAAAAAAAAAAAAAAAGAAAAAAAGATGTTATGAAATGAACCAATATTTCTGAGAACACTTAGTAAATCATATAAGAAAACATGTCTTTGAATTGCCCTGAAAGATCACCTCACACTCCAGCATCTCCCTTGTCTAACTTGTTTGGAGAGGATGTTTGTGAAGCAAAAAGGATGCCATATTTGCAGCTAGGGCAAGAGCAAAAATAGTGACATTAGAAACAGGAGAGAAAGGAGCAGAGCGATGAACGGACAGGCAAGCTGCCAGCTGTTTAATTCATTCATACAGCAAAACTAGTTAAAATAATAACTGAATAAATTATTTGTAAATCTATAGATTGAATTATCCATGCAATCTTTGCAGCTTGGTGAAGATATTACTTCAATGTTATTGAGTGTGGATATATTTATCACTAATTTACTTTTTAAATGTTATGAAACTTGCATAATAAAATTCTTAAAGGTTGGGAAGACCAGAATATAAACAGAGGCCACAACAAAGTACCTTACTGAAATCAGGGCAAGTTATGCATTGCAAGTCACTGACAGCAGGAGAATTTAATAATCCTGACTCCAGTTGACTTATTCTAAGCGTTCCCGGATGAATACCTTTCTCTGTCACTTACCACATTTCCAGGCAAGCCCTTGAAAACTATCTTTTAAAAAACCTGTGTAAGGGCACCCCACAAGCTGGCAACAAACAACAGGACCGGCTTTTCCAGAAGCTCAGGAAATGCCTACGCACCCGGCTTGTAGCCCACTGTGATAATCTGTAGGAGCTGACAAGGTTTCTGGATTTGTTTCATACACCCTGGATTCAAGGAAGGGATTGTAGAGAATCTGTGAGCCTACAGACCTGGATTAGAAGGAAGGACTTCTCATGTGACATTTCTTCACATTTGTCTGCTTCCCCCAACACGATCCCAAAAGTTGCTAGTATCTTCAATTCATTTTCTTCCCTTACAACCTTCATGGACCTGTAGGAATAAACACTAAAGATTTTGGTGATTAAAAACCCTAAAAAAATCTTGTGATGACTGGGGAAGAAAAATTAGAGGCATGTAAAGGAACGATGACAGGGTATAGACTTTAACCTTGGCATTCTCCTTGCTGTATCATCAGCGCAGGCTTGCCAACATTGGCAGGTCGAACATAAAACTACCTCAGAGAAATGTTTCAGTGGAGAAGCAAAACGAACAGTAAAACGTCCAGTTTTACAAAATTGGTGATGTTCTTCTTCAGTTAGTTTTACCCTTAAGCACAGACATTACCATAAAAAGCGAGGACATTAAAAATAAAAATAAAAATTGCTCGAGACTGCCCAAGTTTGCAAGGAACCTGAAAGAGATTGACTTGGAGGGCTCCAGAGGAAATGGAGTATATTGCAGAGTGAAATGCTCCAAACTGCTCTGAACCTGCCTGACAGAATACTATATGACTGTGTGTTTAACAGGTAGTTTGAGTCGCAGTTATCCGTATTTGTATTCCCCAGTAAGTGCTCCTGGGCTCTGCTATCCCACTGTGATTTTGAGATATGAGGTCTGAAGGAGAGTTGGATCAAGTAGTGTCTCACAAGATCATCCGCACTGGGCCTTTTTTTCTTTTTTCTTTTGGTTATCATTTTTCTTATCCTTTCTTGATTCTGAGCCTGCCTATTTATTTGTTATAAGGATAACCATCTGTGTTAGAGCTAGAATGAAGGATCGTTGTACATGTTACATTTGTATTTGATGGACTCCTTCTTGCTAGATAAAAATATAGTACGCTGTTGTACACTGTATCAGACTGAAAATAAAGAAGTTAGTTTGCTTTCTGGCTCTGAATTATTTAATGATCTTTAAGGTGAGCTTCATATTCACAAAGAAGACTTATGGCTGCATTCTCCCAAGTGGGAAGGCCTTCGCTACGCTCTGAATTTTTCATTTATTTTTTTCCAAATTCCTTAGAAATGAGTGCTTTCCTTCATGTTAGCCAGAATTCCCCAAGAATCTGTCAACATCTCAAGTTACCAAAATCATCAGGCCACCCAGTGCCCACATAATAATATTTTCAAAGCACACTCTCTTTTTGGACTCCTTAACATCTTTTTTAAAATTCAGGAACTCCAAGCCACAATTAGGACACTTGCAAACCTACAATATTAGAAAGTAGTGGTGTTTTCTTGAAAACATTTCCCCAAGCCACGGGTCATGACATTTCTTTTTGCAAACCCTTTCTGTCTTATCTGTCTTCCTCTTGTTTTAAAGTTGAACATTCAGAAAAAGATGTCTATTTTGCATTTGCAAGGTACCTTCAAAGCAACTGTTGCTTGCAGTAACTTGTAACTTACATGTGCAACCTCAAACCTGTTAAAGAGAGAAATGTGAGGAACGTAAATCAGGTCAGAATCATACTGACAAAATGATAACACTCAGGAAGTGCTTGTAAGGTTGCATGAAAGGTCCAAACCTTGAAGCTGAATATTGAATACTTGCCCTTTATATTCTATTATAAGTTTAAGGCAAACCATAGGGCTTCTTAACATTCAGCTTTGACAAGTGAATAAATTACTATGAGAGTATAATTCATTGGTTTAACATAAAGGGAGAATAAGTTAGTATGTAAAGACAATAGTAAATGATACGTTACAGACATCATCATTGTGGTGTTATGGATCATATTGTCCTGGGGTGTAAGATTATTTATTTGTTTTTACCTAGTACAGAGCCAAGTATAGCTTTATTCATTAAAAAGAACTAAATAAGTAATGTTAATGAATTCATATAGTGAATATACCATATGCCCATATGGCATATGCATTGCATAAAGAAAAAAGAAAAAAAAAGGCAAATAATTGTTTTTTAAAACAAAACTGTTGCCAGAACCTCTGCCTTGTCTAAGGGTCTCCTTGTTACTCATACCTAAAGATTTTTCTGTTTCAAAATTCCAGAGTGCCATTGTTTGTAAAAAGCATTTGCAAACCTTTGTTATTTAACAAGGTTTATTTGTCCTAAAGACCCTGGGATCAACCCATTTCCCTGGATTTGCCATACTGGTCAGGTTTTCAGGACACACTTGGGTGTAACAATGAGTACACTGATGAACCAGTTGATGACATCAGTCATTAAGCCAGGACAGCTTCATAAATTAGATTTTGTAATCTATTTGCTTTTGTATTTTAATGTCCTTGGCATGTAATGTACCATAATATTAGTACTTAATCTGGATAACATAAACTACCAATGCTCAGATGTTCCTCATCACCTGGATGATGAGAAAATAGAAATACTCATTCAAAGTTTTGGAGATTAAACTGCAAGAGTCATAAAGTTCTGAAGAGCTCTGGTACAATCTATGGATGCATTTAGCTAGTGCACTCCATGGAGGGATGTTCTCTCTACAGGTGATCAGCTCACGGGAAGGTTGTAAAGTGATTACAGAACTCCGAACACCCATTCCCATAATAGAGAGTATCTTGTGCTACTTTCACATGCCTGATTTAGTTGGAGCTATATTTACAGCATGCAAATAGAGCTCCATTTTGGGGGCTATGCACAATTTATTCTTAGTAAGGGGTTTTATTGTTAAATTGAAATAACTAAATACTCCAAATCTTTAAATACCTCCTTCTTTCCATGTTTGCTATGGAGTCACAATAAATATTTGGTGTTCTGGACTTCTTTTGCCTACCAGTTTCCCTTGTCATTGCCCATCCTGTGACTGACTACATGCAGAAACTTACCAAGAGACCAAACAAAGAACTATAAATCTCTCTAATTCTTGATAATCTCACGCATTCCTGGCTCCCAGCTGATCTATCAAGAGGTCATTTGGTTGAAAGCCAACTTGCCAGACCTCCCTCCCTTGTCACTGTTTTAATACTGTTTTAATTTCCTCTTTTGCTTGCTTTATTCTCAGTACTGGTACATTTTAAAAGAAATAGCATTTGCATCTTTACAAGGAATACCATTTTAATTAAGACATTCTTGGACAACAACAAAAAAGACCCTCTGCCTCTGAGGGTATGTCTTGACAACTTGTTTTTAGTGTTTGGGAACACATACCACTTTGTTCAGTTCTGCACAAGCAGACAGTTTCAGACAACTGTTTAATAGTATCCCAAGGAAAGAAACAAAAAAGAGGGCTAAGGGAACACAAATCAGTGGCTACTTATCCCAAGCCTACTTATTATAGACAGCAGTCTTCTCTCTGGCTGATGGCAGAAGTATTTTAAACATACACTTACCATCTTGTCTTGCAGATTTGTATATAGTCTGACTCACAGGGAATCAGACAAATTATGGGGGGCAGCAGTCTTCCAGCATTGCAAAGGACAAACTTCTTGCCTGGCCTTCCTTTAGCTTTTTTAAGTGAGAAGCACATCTTGGCCTTGATTGATCTAGCAGTCTGGTTTTGGCTCTCTAGTTGTTGGTCTCTTTCCCAAGCTGGCTGTTGACAGGCTATGGAGTATTACACATGGTTTTTAATCTTCAGGAAACATGAAGCATACATAGCTGACTCCAAATCACCAGCCCTGCCATACCACAGAAGAGGAAAGATGGGGTTTAGGGGAAAGGCTGTAGTATAGAGGGATGGGAGCAGCAGGAGACTGTCGAGTATTCCGTATAACCCAGACACTGCTATGCTCCCACTGAGACTGAGACATCTGAAATTGCTTGACCCATGTCTCAGGTATTTGAAGCTAGGCCAGGAGCTGTTTGGTCTCTACAAATACCTGAAAAGATATCAAAAAGGCAGCACAGCATTGTCTCTTCCTCTGCTCAACTGCAAGTATTTCCATTTACAAGCAGTTGGCGCATTCAATCCAATATCGTGTTTCGTGCTTACCTGAGATGCAGCTGGAAATCAAAACAGTCCTTCAGGCAGAAAAAGGGAAAACATTTCTGCAGATGATGTCAATTCTCTCTCTTCTCCCAGCTTTTGTTGCTGTTGTCGTTCTTTGTAGTGAAGGAAAATGCCCAAAGAATCCATTTGATTTGCTGCCAGTCAGACGGTGGCAATGCTCTAATTTGTTCACTTTCAACCCCAAATTTGGGTGATGTGAGTTTAATCCTGCCCCAGATTCTACAGCTCAGGCCTGCTTCTAGAGTACATCTCTCTCCAGCCAACAGCACCAGAGCTCAGGGTCGGTAGCACCACCAACCCAGCAAAGACCACTGTCACCTCCTTCGACAAGTCCACAAAACAGGAGCTCTTTAGCAAGTTACTTAGGAAATTCCCTGTATCTAGGCCAGCCTTTGACAGAAGAAAAAAATCCAGCAACTGGCTCAGCCTTTCTGTAATTACACCAGAATAACCCCATCTCCCCCAGAACTTGTGCCTTTTCTCTTTCAGGGACTCAACAGTTGAGGAGCAACCTCACGGATCGAGTTATGTCTCTGTTCTACCGTTATCTGATAGCTTTGGAGAGCAGCGAGGGTGTGAAAGGCTTATAAGGGCAGTCCTGGAAGAAGGAGCTGAGAGAGATGAGGTTTGTGGGAGAGGCAGAGAGCTGTCAGATCAGCTACATGAAGGACAGGTTTTCCCAGCTCCAAACAGCAAACACATTTCCGGATTTTTTTACCCTCGCGCCTTTATATTATAGTATTATTACTCTTTATATTTTAATAAGTTTCCCCATTGTTGTGACATGTGACAGCAGCACCTGTGTTGGTGGATGAAGCAAAGTGGGAACAATGCCTTGTTGTCTGTAACAAATACCTGTCAATTCCAGATTGACAATTTCTACTTAAGGTAATTTACAAAAAGAAAGGTAAAACACCCTCTCCCAGGGTATTATGAAAAGAAATAACGAAACATTTGATATATGCTTTTACAATTAGAACAAAACCTAAGGCTTTAGCTTAACAGCATAAAAGAAAATAATAGAATGAAAAAAAAATTAACATGTGACCTGATTGACAGTTGCTACAAAAAAAAAAAAAAAAAAAAGAAGTTATATGTCTGTGTATATATTCTGATCTGTAAAACAAATGTATTCAGCTGGAAAGTGGGTGAAAATCTTCCTCCTTCTCTTCCAGGCTGACCTACATGTGCCACAAAGCACTCCAAAGGACAATATCTGCAAGTGATGAAAGTGGCTTTGGCCTCCAGGATCAAGCCATTACTGATTCGCTTGCTCGGTGAACACAAGGCCGTGTGGGTTTTATCAGTCCAGCTGGTGTGTTTATAGCATTTAATGGAGCAGAGCTCAATGTCTCCTAGGAAGGGCTAGGTGTGCTTCAGAAAGGAAGTTCTTTACCAGTTCCCTTCTTCTTTTCTCCTCTTTTAGGGATTTAATGATGGGGTTTGGCTTTCTCTTGATGCTGACCATCCTCGACTGAACCCAAACACGGTGGAAATGTAGTGGGAAAAAAAATATTACATATTCCTTCAAATTCTCTGTACCAGCATGGACAGTGGCATGCAGAAGGATGCCCTGATAGGGACAATGAGTCTCTTCCCCTGCTGCTACATCAGCTCCACCACCATGTGAACCATGGCAGCCCCAGACCCTACAGAAGTGACTGTGTCTCATGGACATGTTAGGGAGAGACCGTGTTTGCTGTGATACAGGCAGACAGACGGCACGTTTCAAGAACCCATTCTCTTAAACACATCACTTCCCTGTTTTCTACCTTCAGCAACTGAGAAAATGGGACTTCATTAATGTTATTCTAGACAAAGAGTGGCAGAGAAATGTAACTTTAAAAAAAAAAAAGCCTATATTTTTAAATTGAAAGAGACCAATTACAAAAGCTATAAACACTTTAATCATTTATCTGAACATGTGGAAATACATACATTGTGAACCTTTTTCATAGGAAATGCTGAAATCCTTTTCTTAATGGCACATTTTCTTAATGGCTTTACAGTTTCTCAGTTCATTTCAAAGGGCTGTTATTTGTTATGTGGACATAAGTTTAGATTATGGTTTGGAATGCTGAGAGATGTTTGAAAGAATTATCTGGTAGATGGTGGCAGCTACTTTTGCGTTGCCTTCTGTTCTTGCTTTGAAATACATGGGGGTAGGGACACATGGGGTTGGAATTCCTGTGTGCTAAATACTCCCCATAAAAATGTGGAGTTAAATCCTGTCCCTGGTCAAATCAAGAGCATATCTAGCATTTCTTCAACTGTGAGATTTTATCCAGGTATTTTACTTTATCAAGTCCTAAAGTAAAAATAAAGTTTATAAAAAAGATGTTGTTATTCTTTGCAATGAGATATTTACACCTTATGCTATGGTTCTTTGATCTTTGTGGGGCATAACGATAGTATGTGCAAGACTGAAAGAAAAAAAATGGAGCAAAAATGTGTTGTATAAAAAGGAGTCATGACAGGGGCATTGCAGATGATGAAGTCAGAAAACCAGAAAACATTGATAATTTCTGGAAACAGAACACTCTTTGTAAAGGATGGAATGTGGGCTACATGAGTGTCTTAGAATGATGTGGAGGTCTTGGATGAAATCCCAGTTCTGTTGAATGCAATGGGGAAATTTTCCTTTCACTGAAGCAAAATCAAGCTTTTGCTTGCCCCTTGCTTTAAAAACATGTTGAGGAGCAGTGGAATTTCTTCTTTAGAAACAAATCTTGTCTGGTTTAGCCATTTACACTCTCCTATCCTGCCCTGCACCCTTGTTCCTTGTATTCCAGACTCTTAAGCTTGAGATCCTTCAAGTATCTCACACAAGAGAATCGCCCCTAAGTCAGAGACTGCACTAATTCACCAAGAGCCTAGTTTAGACAATTTGCCTTGAACAACTATCAATGTCCCCATACCATTGGTAAAAAGCCTGTTCCAACGACTCTGAGAGCATTTCCACAGACTTGGGAAAGCCTGAATGAGATTTTTGGAGGTCCAGCAAGTCACTCCCCATTACAATCTTCTTCTCCAAACTCAAGTTTTGCTGGAAAACATAGAGACTTTAGAGGTCTGCAAGGAAAGATGAACCAAATAAAATAAAAATAGACAGTACACTTTATTGGAAGGCAGATGGGTAAGCCATCCCTAGCAGCTGAATTTGCCAGTACTTCAAAGCAAGGAGAGATAGCTAACATAATGCCACACAATGCTTATGTGAGGTGAGAGATGAAGCCAGCCCCTGATCTAAAGTGGGTGCCAGCTTGCCTCAGGCCCTTCCTTCCCCAGGGAGTACTTCACCATCCCCTGGTTTGGTTTCCTTTCCACTGTAAGGAGGAAGGATGCAATTACCAGTGAATCCCAAATGTTCGGAGTTCTCAGCACTTCAGACGTAACCTCTAAGAGGTTACTCCACATGCTCTGCTACAGATATTTTACTTGTGCTTGTTGATGGAAAGGCATACGTTAGGTCATTGCTCTTTTCTCTTCTATCACAAATCCAGATATTACACTAACATGTCTTCTGAAATGACAAGGCAAATTTGACATGACCTGTGGGACTCCTCCTGTGAGGAGTCATCACTCAGTACAAACCATGGAGAGTAGATTTCAGCTGATGTGGACACAAATCAGTTAAAAGCTTATTTTTTTTTTCCCCCTACTGTAGTTGATTTCACAAACAATGAAGATGTGGATTTTTTGCTGAAACAGTTAAGTCTGTAGCTTTCATTTTTTCCCCCACCAGCACACACACACTGGATATATTCACCTGGTATTCGGAGAGGGCTACACACCCCTCCATATGAGGTAGCAATGTGGGAGACACATTGCTTTTCTTATTTTGATTAAAATCTCACATTACCTATTCTGCTTGCAGACTGCAATCCTTGCAGTACTTTTTCTAAGTAGAGGTAGATGTAAACTGCCTCTCCATTGCATCATGGATTGTTGCTTGCTACATTCAGGCTTGTCGCATGCCCAGTCAGCTCAGTTACGGTGTTGACATGGCAAATATTACCCAAAAGTTTTAGGACAATGTATATAATTTGTGCAATTAATCTGCAGTTTACATGTTGCATGAAATTGTTGGAATGTTCTCACTTATTGGAGAAGAGCAGATAAATTCACCAAATGTCAACCTCTAAGGACCGTATTCAAATAATGGTGTTGTCTATGCCTGTGGGGGAGAAGACTGAGCCTGGCAGCCAGATGCCCACCATGCTTTCCTCACAGAGAAAGAAAAGACACATGCACGTATGCGTGTGCATGTGTGTGTGTGCACGTGTGTGTGTGTATGAGAGAGAGACACAATACTGGAAAGGAAGATTTCTTTCTGTCTTCTAACAATGAAATTTAATTTTGAGAATCTTACATTGAACAAAAAAAACACTTAGAACATGTTGAATTCACCTTCCTCGTCTAGCACAAATATTTTGATCTCTAGCCATATAGCAGGGTATTTCATTAAGATTTCAATCCAAAGACTTGTCTTAGATGTGTGCAACAAACTGGGGGGTCTGCAATATTTTACATTGTAGTTCTTCCCTGTAAATTTGAAGTTGGATTCCACATTTCAGCTATGAATTGCACACCTTTAGAACTATAACTACTGGAATCTCCGTGAAGAGCTATGGCTGGACCAGCAGGTATGTGGTTCATGGAAAAATTACAGAGAGCTCCAAATGGTGATTTGATGGATATCATTTGGTGAGAGGAGGGGGACCAATGGATGTGTGTGGAGGAAGATCCTTCTGCCTTCCACTCCCAGGGCAGCAACACCAGCCATGCTTTGGTGCATGAAGGTCTGTGCAAGGCAACTGTGGCTTAAACATCCATGTGAACACTAATGCCCACGCTCATTCTGCCTGTCAAAGCTGAGGAGAGCACTTAGCATCTTCCAGGAAATTACCAGCGTGACCACATCCAATAGAATCAAAAAATGCTACTACCTACCTGAGGAAGGACGAAAAGTGGAAGGAACTTTACACAGGAAAAGAAATGTGCACCACTCACAAAGTAAGAGAGAAGCAGTAATTGGACTCTCAGGACCTATAGCTCAGGGACTTCAGTGAATGTCTAGAAACACTGTGCACAGCCCAGAGACATCTCTATCAATATATGAGAGGAGAATACAGAGCTCCTCATGTCCAAGAAATCTACATAGCCATCAATAAGATTGGATAGTTTTATTGTTTTCATTAACAAGTGTCAGATTTTAATGGCAGCTGAGGCACATGTAAAGAATGGATTGGTTTGCTTAAGATATAGTGCTCATGTGATTAGCCTTTCCACCCATCCCAGCTCATGATGCCATATGTACTGACAGGAGCATCTTACAGTACTGCTCAGACACCACAAAACCTGTAATTTATTTCTTCCCCCTAATGTCTCTAAGAGGCAGGGTAGTTCCATTACAGCAATTTCACAAATAAGGAAAAAAAAATATCACAGAGAAATTCAGCAGACAGAATCACCCCGGAAATTCACCCAGGATGAAACAGGGTGCTAGAGTCCCTCCTAACAGATTGGCCAAGCCTTTTTCTTCTTGACATCTGTATGTGATTTGCTAATATTCCCAGAAGTGCAGATGTTACAACAGCCTGCCCTTCCACCAGTTTGCAAGCATGCTGGGAGGCCCTTCCACTTTGAAGGTTTCAGGTCACATTTAGCCTAAATCCATCTCTTTGCAATCAAACAGAGAAACACCTGTCAGTTTTGGGGAGCATACTTCAGCTTTAGGAGGTGAGGGACACTGAATATGGACAGAAGAACAAAAGAACATCTGCTGGTGCTTGCCCCAGGGCAGGAGATCAAAGATCACGCTTTTTCAAAGGTGGTCACACTGTCCAGGAACATAAAACAAAATAAAAGACAAACTGTGATTGATAAGTAGATTCTATCACTCCATAGACCCCTAACAACCGAGAAAATATTTATTTATATTTCTCTATATCCGTTTATATATTGCTCCTTCCCTCCCTCAGCGCTTGTCTTCTGATTTCAGCTTGCTTAGCATTCTTTTTCATTATTGTATTCTCTGCACTTTGGATTCTGGTTTATGTTCAAGTTCTTGTTTTACTAGAAATGCTACATCCTGGTGGAATTAAAATCCAAATTGGATTTAGAGCAGTGCTTAATTTGAGCTCCGGTGTCCCAGATGTTGGTTAGGTGCTGCGAACACTGCAAAATCTAATAACGTTTCTCACCTAAAAAAGATCCATTAATATAATGCTGGGAATGAGATGTGCTGAGAGCCAATGGAAGCCAAGAGAAATCTGAGTAAAGGTTGCCAAAGTGCTTTTTCTCCCCTCGATTCCCACCCTCTCCCTGGGCTTTAGGTATTGCAGCACATGTGGAAGGCCCCTACAACACTAGGAAATGCTATACAGTTGTGATTTCATAGAACAAAATAAATAGCCTCACCTCCTCTAATATTTAATCCAGATTTGCAGTTTCCCAGTGGGCGGCTGTAAAATCACCCCGTGTGGTGGGGTCCTTCAGTAGCGCGGCAGCGCCAAGTCTCGAGGTGGCTGAGCTGAGGGTTATGTTTCAATTTGGCAGTCTAACACCGTTTCCATAGACAAATTAACATTGTTTCATTTCATTTTGACACCATAATGTCTTTTCCATAGACCTGCACTGACATTGTCGTGAAATCATTGCATCCCAATCAAGTGAATGGGAAATTAGCACCGTGACACAAAACATACTGAGAAAGTAACCACAGCTTAGTTTATTTGTCAAACTGAAATACCTCACCAGCTCTTAAACGCATTTCCTGAAGCACCAGAAGAGCCGAGTGCAGTAATCAACAGTAACAAACATGCAGTGGAAAACATATTCCTTGCATTCAAGATTTAGGAAAGCTGCAAAAATGAATGGTCCTCACTGCAGGCTTTGCAGCTTGGGGCTCATGTCCTCCCTCCCTCTCAGCATTTCTTTATAGCACTTGCATCTCAGATGAGGGTTTGTAATTGTCTGGAATTGGTGCAACCCCTGCATCCCCTGGGCTGTTCAATACCCTCAGTGCAGCAGATGCTGGGAAATGTTGCTGTTAATATTTTGATCAGATCAAAGTGGAAAACACCTTGGAGTTTCCAGGTTTGAGTTTG
Source organism: Streptopelia decaocto (assembly GCF_964273445.1). NCBI lineage: Eukaryota > Metazoa > Chordata > Aves > Columbiformes > Columbidae > Streptopelia > Streptopelia decaocto. The sequence continues at coordinate 62,238,533 of NC_138655.1, forward strand.
AGACCCTTGCTAAGAGTGCTACCATGAGACCTAAATTTGAAACCACAAAAATCTCTGTTTACAGGAGAAATGTCCTGTTTAACACAGAGTACAAGCAGAAAAATTAATAAAAATAAAAATAATAATAAAAAAATAAAAATAGCTTAAAAAAAAAACCCCAGTAGCCCAAATCACTGACTCTTTAAAATTTTTGCTCTCAGAGCCCATCCTAGCAACAGAAAAAATGTTCATCTCCCAGCCTAAGCATATTAAAGGGTTCACATATACAACATTCCCTTATGCTAGCGATATGTGAAATGCTAGCATATCAACCTACACAACTACTTTCATTTCTTTTCATCCCATCCGTATGCGTACACAAATACTAAAAGAAGTCAAGGTTGCACAGCCAGCACACAAAAGTGTCCAAATTTCCCTCTCTCACATGCTGTTACTCCCTGGTACCTGTTACCTTTTTCTTTTGTGCCAGCCCACTAGTAGCCCTCTCCCCACTTCCAGAATCTGCTTTCTCCTCATTACACCTCCCAGCCCTCTCTGCCTTTCCCAATCCCTCAGTGCTTTCCCGGCCTGCCCCTGTAGCTTCTTCTGTACAATCTTGTTCCTGCATCCCATCGCCTCACTCCTCAGCTTTTCAGGCAGCTGCACTGAGGAAACAAGGGACAAATCTTCTCATTCTCTATCCTATTATTTGAGCTTACTTGTAGCAACCACAGGTTGTAGCCACAGGTATGTTACTATACCTATAGTAGCCATGAGCAACATAAGGCAAGTTTCAATAGCCTTCTACTAGGGCTGGGTCAGATTCTGATGCCAAACTTGAATGTACCTCAGCTAAATCTGTGTAAGAATAAGATTTTATGGAGGATTACAGCCTAAAGAAATACGGGCAGATTTTCACATGGTTTTAAAATCTAGGACTCCACTTCATCTGTATCTGAACTATTTTTTCATGTTTCTTTCATTAAAAAAGCAGTCTGAGACAAAGACCCACTTTAGATATGTTCAGTCCAGAATGTTAAGGCTTAGAAACTGAAAGCATGCTAATATAATGTGAACGTATTTAGCAGCCTTAATTGTAGCCTTATAAGAGACTCACAACTGTAAAAGCCTTACAAATCATGTTTCTACAAGATAATTGTACACAAGTCCATGGACATGCCTCACCTGGAAATCAGAAGATTACCCCAGTCAGTAATGGGACAGAAAGCTCTACAAGTCCCACTAGAGGAAGAGGGTTTTCAGGGGCATCACAAATAAATGGAATAAAACCAAAAAAAGCTGATGACAATATAAGTTTTAGAGCTGGGAGAGTGAAAACCGGTGTAAATTTAGAGATTAAAGTAGCTGGGCTTAAACACAGAGAATATGTTTCACAGATATGCATCACATATCTTAGACTAAACATTAAATGAAACTAAGCAGTTCAAGCCAGTGGAAGTACACCCAGATTCACCTTGCAGATCTGGACTCAACTCCTCAAGAAAGCCTTTCCCCAGTGTCCCTTAACCTACAGGTATTTTGAGGGAAAGTGACTTCAGAGTCTATGATTTGGACCTTGCTGATCTTCCACAGTGACATGTACAACTTGTCTATCCCACCTGAGAGAGGAGTCATCCCTGCTGTCCCTGGGCTCAAGGCACCTCTGTTTCTGTGACACTGCTAGGTGACAGCAAGAAGAAATAAAGACTGGGTTTTACTTTGCCACAATCACACATTCTGGTGGGTTTGAACGCAAAATATCTGCCTCACTTCCAAAACTTTAAATGGCTGCCTGCAGGACTTTTCAGTTCAGTACAGAGAAGCCTTCAGATAAGGAGAAGGTAGTACTTCTAAAAGTGATGGTAATTTACATCTTGTGCATCAGCTCACACCTTGCGCTCACTTTTGAGCTGAGGGGACCACAGGGATCAGTTGAGCTATCAGCTTATTTAACCCTCATTCCCCCAATTCATGGAACCCTGCCAACAAGATACTCCTCAACAGGGTTCAGCAAAGCTGATGCCCAAGTGGGATTGTGCCATAATCCTCTCCCTGCAGCCTGGTCCCAGGCACTTTTGCTTACTTGTATTTGTGGAAAGTGAAGGAAAAAGCATAAAGTGTGGGCAAAAGAGAAAAAATAAAGGAATAATTTCATCCCACATTCAACAACAAAGAAATTGTGTTTCACTCTTAGCACCTCAATCTACTCTCTGCTTTGTACATGTAGGAAATGAATTAGATTGAGCCAAATTCACTGTTTAAAAATCATCTAGGCACTGGCTTTCAATTTTCAGTGTCTTTTCCTCTTTGATGTGTTCATATACAATAATTTCCACTTATACTATCCAAGAATCTCAGATATTCATGAAGAAGCAGCTGGGCCAACTCGCCTGTCACTTCACTCTCTTTCACGCTGCCCTGACAGCATGAAGCAGATGAACTCGGGTGGGTATCAACCTCTGGAAGATTTCCCTTGCCTGATGGGAACCCTCTGTTGTCATCAGGCTGTAGGCCAAAGCACTGACTTGGGAGGTGTTTGCCTCTTCCCAGCTGGCATCAAATTACTGTAGCAGCCTCTCGACAATTCTAGAATAAGTAGGAGTTCAGGATTAAACTCCTGTCCTGTTCATAACACTAGTATCCAGAAGAACATTTCTCTTATCCATCCCACCCCTACAGTAGAGGTGGTTGAGTGGTCAGATGGAGCCAGGCCATGTCACACTGCAGAGATTCATCCATCCCAAACGCTGGCCCCAGGCTCATAGTGCTGCCTGGGGACATGGGACCACCTCGCTGAGCAGCCCCGTCCCAAAAAACGTGCACATGATCCCTCTCCCTCCAAGCAGGCAGTCCTCAAAAGGCAACCTCTGACCCTCTGGTACTATACCTGTACCATCAATTATCCTTTCAGCCAGAACCATGGCCTATAATGGTCTGTGGACAATTTTAACCCTCTACAGTATTTTCATACAGCTCTAAGTGGCCAGAATAGGGGCTCCCAGATCTTGCCCAGACTGCTGTATACCAGTTTGTTCAAAGTATTTGGTGGTGAAAGACTAATTAGGACTCTTAGCTATTCCTCCACTCATTTACTCAGCAGAATCACTTTTAGTTATATTATCATTTTCCTTAGCAGAATCACTCTGAGTTATATTCTAACTCTTTTGCATTGACAATGCACCACAAGAAGCCAATCTGGCTTTTGTGATCATTCTGAATTGCCTTTCCAGCCATTTTTAGTCTCAAGTTCATGCTTTTTCAAATTCTAGTTAGTCTGTTTATCAAAATCCTATGCGGAAAATATGTTGATTGTCAGAGAAGCCCTTTTTACAGTGTCAACTTGCTTGCGCTGGATTCCTTACAAATGGAGCTGTAGTTTATTTTACAGGATACCTCCCGGCCCACAACTTCCTCAGGTATTCGATGCAAACCAAGAAATGTGCCCAGCTGAGATCCTCCTGTGCTCGAGCCAATTCATGGGCTGAAACCACGACTGCGATAAGTACACTGAAAAGATTATTAATAGAGGAAGCTGCTTAGAATAAGGCTGTAAGTGGTCACACTGCTTTCATTTTAAAAAAGCTAACAATACAAGCCTGTCGTATCAATGCACCTCTTCTGAAAACTGGCACTTGTCTGTTATTCAGGACCCACACTGTTGTTGTTGTTGTTTGGCTGGTAACCTGGCTGGGAAGGGAAAGAAAAAAGGAGGGCAGAGAAAAGCAAAAAAAAAAAAAGAACCTGGGAATCATTTCAAGGCCTGAGATGCAGACAGGTTTGCTGAGAGATATCTTGGAACTGTACAAGGTAAACATGGTCTAAATCACCTGCTTTGGGAAGATAAGTACCATGAGTTCTCTAAGCTAAATGTACACCGCTGAAATTTGATTGAAAACTTTGCGATGTGAAGACTGAAAATCACAAGAAGGAAGCAGGCAGCGTTTAATCTCCTGTTGGATGACAATTCAAGATAGACTGATAGAGATACCTGCTGCCTGATAAACCAGTCAATATTGTAGATGGTAGATACTTGCAGGAAACAGACACTGCAAAGGGAGAAAAAATCCTAGGTAGTTTTATATTTTCATCCTGTTCTCAGCTCCCTGCTAAGCAGGACAGGACTTGTACTTTCCTCTATTAAGTTATCACACTTCAGATGCTGCAAGCACCCAAATTTCTTTTAAAAGGACATGTTGTTTAAAGTAGGAATAAAATATATACAAAATATATGCATGAAATCCAGGGAATTCCAAGTATCTGGAAACCACATCACGACAGAAGCCAAAGGTGACTGATCCTGCCAAGATTCCTTATTAATTTTTTTTCTTGTGTATTATGGATTAATTATTTGCCCACTAACCTATTGCAAACTGAATGGTGGTGGTTTTGTGCGAGCAGCAAGTCTTTTGAACAAGTGTACCTGGTTGTGAGACGAGAAAAAAAAGCATGGCGTTTGAGAAGGCATGAGGAAACCACAGACAGGCAGAAAGCACTATTTACACTACTCTTTGAAAGGACTTGGATAAGTCGATGTATACATATTTTCACCACAACACTTCAGTTTTTGTGTGCACCTATCCTTCGAGTTATGTTTATTACAAGAGCTAAGACAGCAGGTTTTCTAACAGCTCTCTGCTGCTGCTGTCTTACCATGATTTTCCTATCTTTTAATTAAAAGTATATTTCACAGCCAAGCCAAATGTTTTATAATAACAAGAAGGAAACACAGAGAAACAGCAAGGAAAACTTTTGACCTGCTGTGGACTGAACATAGTTCTTCTTGCCATGCAACAAGACTAAATCATGGCATGTGTTGCTGATGGACATTCATCAATATTTCTGCCCAAACTGAAGGCATATTTCATTTTCCTGAAGCCTGGTTTTTCTCCAAGTTATGCAGGAAAATGTTGCTGCCATTGGCGCTTGTTGCTGTATGTCACCACCTGCTGGCAAATATTAGTTGAGGGTTTTTGTCTTGATTGTGCGGATGAAACTGCATAGACAAGGACTTTTATCTTCCTTGATAGAGACAGATACATGACCACAAACACAACATATGTTATTTTAACAGATTTTTGGTCTTGAATGCATATATTCAGACCAAACCTGTTTCTATAACATGCAATCTGGATCCTGCAAACCATTACTCAGGCAGCTAGGCCTTAATAAAGGAGAAAAGATGCAATAGCATTGAAAAGGTTACCAAAGGGAAAATGTTCACAGACTCCCCTGGTTCACATACCGGAGTTTGCTAGAAAAATAAACCAAAGTTTAAAAATACATGGCATAGGCTGCTGCAATATTTGATTAAAGGTATCTTAGAGTGAAAACTCAAAATAAACTCCTAGAAACACTCTCAGATTTACATTCCCTGATATATGCTATTTATTTCACAGGTTTAACAATGATAGTTTGGGCTTTTCTATTTTTTTCTCCCCATATTTTTCTAAAATTCAGCCTTTTGAATGTGAAAGCATATTTTGGAGCACCTGATACTTATTCTAACCACTCTAATAGGTAAACGTGCATTGCAGTGTGGGCACTAATGCTGATAATTCATATCATTTATCTGATAGATCAGGAGCCATTACAGCCTGTTGTGTAAATTCATATTTTGGCACTCTTTAAAAAGTGGATTATTATTGACCCAATAGACCATAACAGCTCCAAAGAAGCCATTACTGTCTATTGTGTAAATCCTTCATGGTGCATGTTTTATTGACCCTTTGGAGCCATCATGGTCTGTCTTGTCAATCCGAATGCCATGCACGTGTATTAAGGCTGCCTGCGTAATATCCGTACAGAGCGGTAGTCGCATTATTGATGCGTGCCCCTATGAAATTACATTTTGAGCCACATCGGCCAGCTGGTTTATCCTCAGGTTCCAAAACACCCATTGTTCTGGTTTGCATCCTGAACTAGAGAAAAGAGCTACAAAAATAGTCTGAAGATAATGAAGTCGTTATTCTTTTTTTTTTTTTTTTTAAAAAAAAAAAAAAAAAGAAAAAGTGAAAATCAGGCTTCCTTTCACAAGGAAGACAAGAGAAATAGCTGTGGGTGGTCAGACTACCACAGCTCTTCTCTGTGACCCCCTCTCCTCTCCTAGCTGCACACGTATAACACAAATGTGTAAAGGAAATATCCTCTCCTCCCTTCATGGTCCACAAAAGCCACCTTGCCTGACAGCAGGGTAGCTGGTTTGCCTGCACGGGGCGGGAAGCTGAGTGGGATTTGACCTCTGCAATAGGGTGACCAACCTGCACAAGGTGTGGGTTGGCTTGCATATAACACTAGGCAAAAGGGCTCCTATGTGCCATGTGCATCAAGGTGCCTGGATTTGAGGGCTTTTATGAGAAACAGAAGGGGAAAAAACGAGGCCCCAGTGGAAAGCCGGTCCTGAGGGAGTGCTAACTGCTGCTTCCAGGTTGGAAATATTTGGCTGGCCAACCCTGCAAACCAAACTCCTGGAAATCCTTCCTGTCTGGCTGACCCCTCTGAAGGGGGGGCGGTGCAGCCCACCCTGAGCATCACTCTGCCCAGTGCACGTCCATCAAGGCAAACACAGCTCATTGTCAGGAGAGTGTCAACTGCAAATGGTCTCATTCCTTTTCTTCAATGAGTCACAAACAAAAAATACACAGAAGCCACACAACCTGAGCCACCTCCAAAGTAAAGTCTTCCTGAGGCCAAATCGAATTCAGCTGAACAGGCAGTGGGGTTGAGTTCAACCTGCAGCTGCCTAAATGCTTGAATTATTCCTATGCCTGGCATAATAAAGATCTAGTGTTGGCAGTGGTTGCTTGTCTTATACATTCATAAATATTTATCCAAATATTAATGAGCAGAAAAACAATTTATTTCTTTTTTTTCCTAATTGTAACATCAATTCTAATATGTTTTGTTACTTAGTCACCCCCCAAGTAAATTGATTTTCTTATCCACCAATAGGTATTTAAATGTTTTACAAGTTCATGCCGGGATCCTGAAATGAGAACTGTGTTTGGAACTCATAATAGGGCTGGTACTTTTAGTTTTTGGTTTTTTGTTGTTTTTTTTTGACTAACAGAGTAGGACGTATGTAATAAAAGTTCAGCACGAAGGGTGGGTAGTGGTTTCATGCAATGTATGTCTCTGAAGGGTTCTTCAGGCAGTACACAAATACAATGTATGTATGCAAAATGCACAGCGTGCTGCAGAAGAGCATTTGCTCCTACTGTTCCCCTCCACGCTTTTTTTTTCTTTTTCACACACACATCTCTTATGCATAATATTGGCATATTTGTCATTCCCGGTTGCAAGTGCGGGTATCTAACTTCCAACATGGCATCCGAGAACTCTTCTTGAGATTTAGTTTCCAATTCAGCAGCCTGCTAAAGCACACGGTTGCCTTGATGCACATGGAGAGTCCCAGCAAAGTCAGTACCTGCTTAGGCACCTTGCTAAACTGAGGCCTCGCTTCTGATAGATCTCAACAACTTTTCATCATCCACCTGGGTGAAAGATGCAGGTAATCTGACCTTGCACAGTAACTGAAAACTTTTTCAGTGATATTACTTGTGACAGCTGTTTATTTCCTCGAAGGGCAAGATAAAGCCTTTGGTCTATGCAATTCACTAAAAGAACACAAGTCCAGCATTTCCATTTTATTGGATGCTCACTGATACTCTGCTGTGCATTAGTACCAGGGGACACAGCAATTAACCTCTGGTGCTGGTAAGAATTAGGCATGAGACCCTCTTCTTCCTGCATAGGTACCCATAAGTTCACTAGGTGGTATATATGGGAGATGGAGCTTCTCTGACATTAGTGGAATTACATCAGTGATCCAGGAGGCTCATCTATTTCAGGCAGTCTAGAGATGCTTCTCAGTGCCCTTCCAAATGAGGAAAGTGGGATTTATTTTTTTTTGCCATTCTTCTGATGAAGAGAATAAAAAGTTCCCCCAATTTAGTAGAGGCATGCAAAATCCTTTGCCTTTTCCGTAATAAGATGAAGAAGAATTTATGTAGACTTGATATTGATGAAATTTGTACACAGGATACAATGTTTTCCAAATAAACACATTTATTTCATAAATGGTAGCTTTACCTCTTTTCTAATTCACTTATTTTTAGAGCTAGGAATTGATTTGTTCAAAGGTAAGAATAGCAGCTTTACCATCAGCTTCAGGGGAGCTATACCTGAAACACACTGGTGTAAGCATAGGCAAAATTTCAACCCAGTATCCTGGCCTAAAGGGCTGCTTTCTTCCAGGATTTCCAAGACAAGGGACAATTTGTAATATTACCAAATGAACCCCCTACAAGGAGAGGGCAAGGGGATCCAGCAGGGCTCACAGCCTGTGACAGCCAGTTTAAGTCAGGAATAAAGACTGCACCTTCTGGGAATATTATGTACACCTTACTGGTCCCCATTTCAGCTACAGGAAAGAGGGACTAGACCAGGCAGCTTCATCTCAATCCTGTAAAAAATTGCATTCATATATGTCCCCGCTGCTACAGTTCAGATCAGAAAATTCCCTGAAAAACCTGCACTAACCATTGTCACAGTTTTTCAGGGTTATTGTTGAAATTCCCAGGGTCTGATGCCCTTCTGGTTCAGAGCACAGACTTATGCTGGATTTTTTTAATGTGTTAACAATACACCCTTATGATCTGGATTTTTTTGTATTAATATCGTAGCATTCCACTTCTGTTCACAAAGCTATGGACAAGCAAGCCTTTGCTTGGCTCTCTCAGAACAGGACACACAGCTGATGGGCTGCCTGAAACAGCAGAGTGACTGAGAAAAAATACAACCAAAATTTTCAGCATCAGGAGCACCTCACTCAGAAACTCCTGACAGACCAAACACACCGGAGCTGGTATTACTGGAAAGATGATGATTTATCTTCAAGCTTCCCAACTGCAGCCGACTTTGAATCCTGCCACAAAAGGCAAACAAAAAACAAGAAAATATCTGATGACTTTGTGTTTTTCTATGACAACCAACATCATTTATGACCCATTATGTAATGACACGAGCATTATACATTGAAAAGCTGTCTTCAAAGACATTGTAAATAAACATTTCTGGTTTGCAAACAGGAAGCCAGAGATATTACTGTGGAAGCTGAGAGGATGGGGTTAGATTCTTGAAATGCAAGTGATTTGTTTTCTGCTTCCATCTCTCCCGAACTCGTGGTGCAGTCATATTGTTATTAGCTAATACATGTCATTTTTTCTCCACCCTTAGAGCTAAAATATAACTTAAAAAAAAAAAAAAAAGCATCAGTAGAAAGACAGACCAGATAGATACAAAATGAGAAGGAAAAGCATAAAAAAGATAAAATAGGAGTTATAAAGAAGTGTTTGAGGCTACAGAGATCCAGACCAAGAGCTGGAAGAGTCTAAACCCCAGCAGTGACCCACTACAGCAACTTCACAAAATCACTGAGAACAAATATTCCCGTGGGAGGCATCTTTAAATTCTATATATGGTATATGCAGGTATGTGCTGCACCATGTAGGAGGAGGTTTTTGAGATACATGTAGTCATCCTGGCAATCAGAAGTGCACAAAGAGAGGTTGTAGTTCATATTAGCTGAAGTATTTCTGTGGAAATAAAAAAGGGTTTGGAGCTCAATATTCTTCAGGACTGAGACGAGCAACAAACTTCAAGCTACTTTTTGCTGCTGCTTTTTCAGACCTGAAGAAGTGCCTGCATACTCAAAATCCTGTCTGTTTTTTGAGCTATGCTTCTCAGACCAGTAACTATGTCTCTACAAACCGTGCTCAGCTCCTACCCTTAAGCCATTACAACTACTACAGTGCTACTAACTAACCGCCCTTGGCCTGAGGGAAGCAAAATCCTGACAGCAATGGGTTTTAACCAGACAAGTTGCACCTTCCTCTCTCTGCAGCCCGTGCAGGGGTCACCCGGGGGGTCCAGCAAAGCACGGGCTGCCAGCCGACAGGGGGGTCGAAGCAGCGCTCCCCACAAGCTGCCACCAGAGCAGGATCAGGCCCTTTCTCCTTTTGACATATTTCAAAACAATCCCTTTTTTTCTACGCTAACTGCTCATAACAGTTGCCCGGTCCAGGCATCAAATAAACACTGGCTTTTATATGCCAGCACTAGTGTTATTGTGAAGGAAGTGTTCAGTCAAACAATACCGCTGAACAAAATCTTTTCTCCTACTGATGTCGTGTGACAATTTTTTTTTTACTTTAACCTGAATTTCTAACCCATTTTAAACCTGCCATTTTTTCACACATTAATGGGAAGATTTTTTTTTTCCTTTCACCGTCTTTTTCTCCCCCTTCAGTAGATGAACTTTAAATGCAATAGTGTGCTCATCCTGAGTGACCCTGCCTGCTGGGAGTAATTGTCTAGAGGAGAATAGAAGAATCTAAGAGCTTTTGTGCAAGGGAATAGAGAAGACAGACTTTATTATGATTCTGTATCGTCAGCCCGCTCTCTTTTTCTTTCTCTCTCTCTTTCTTTTTTTTTTTTTTTTTTTCAGGTTCTAACAGCTGTTTCCCATCACAACCAGTGTTTGAAAGACACAGCAAAATTGAGTGTATCAGTATCACAATTAGTTTCACAGGCGGCTAATAACTTACTTGCCAGCCATGCCTGATTTAATCAGGACAGTCCTGATTTATGGTTGTTTGTCCCAGTGTCCGATTTTCTCTGCCAGCTCCATCACAAGGAGATGCACGCAGCCTGCTTCTGTGCTCCGTCAGGGCCACCGGTTCACTATGGTGGGCTCACTGCACCGGAGGGAAAAAAGGAGGAGGCAGCTTAAATGAGAAGTCTGGAGTCCTCTAACACAACTCAGGAAACATATTCTTCTCACTATGATAAACAGAGCAGCTCACGCTAGTGCAGGCGTGCCAGGCTGACTTGTGGGGGCTTGTACATTTATCAAGGTATCTCACAGTGACCTGCTACCCCCCAGCTTCCCTTGTGACCTGGAGGAACCTCCTGGGTTAGGGTCAAGAGGTGATTTTAGCAGCACATTATCTCAAGCCTGCAAGGCCCCGAGCTGCTGTGAGTGAGTCTTCTGTCAATGGTGCCAAATTACGCGTGGCTCATTTTTGCAAAGTGATCTACTGCTGCTGCACATTGGGGACAGAGCTGAGACCATCCAATTCATTTTTCTTAGGACTGCAAGCTGGTCTGGAGGAAGTCCCAGCAGTGAGAGCCTGGCTCATGCCTTTCTCACTCAGCAACTCCACTCCTTGGAGTTGAAAAAAAATGTCCATGAGAAGCTATTTAACGGATCGGTTGTAGCACTTAAAAGATGAGTTCTGAGACAGCCTTGCCTGTGGATGGAAAAAGGCAGGAAAAAGAAAATGAGCAAACAGGTTTGTAGGAGGCTTTTGGCTAGGCTGGCTATACCATTCTTCCTCCCACTTAAAGGAAATAGGCAAAACTTTTACTTGAAGATCACAGAAAAGTAAGCAAAGCTGTGTCATAAACAGGCATCTTAATTAACAGCTGCACAGCCCTTCAGGGTGGATTTCCCTGCAGCCAGATTGCTCCAGCACTCTCCTTCACGTCTGTCTGCAAGGATTTCTTTGCTGGGATGGTTATGAGACCAGGGCAGTGACTAAGCCATCACTGAACCAAGCTCAATGCCCGTTGTTGCCTCACTTTTTTACCTTGGGCTCCCTGAGGTGAGGGAAAAGGTCTCCCTGTATTCATTGTTCCTCTCTCATCTTTCATTGTAGTTGGGTTTTGCCTGTATTTCTCAAGTGGAGAGGAGGTCAAGGTCCAAATCTGTGGCTGCAGTTTCTAGGTGCCATGACAGTAACAATAACCCTCAGGGATGTGTAATTAGTAGAGCTGCAGCACATTCATGTCAGAGAGAGCTTGATGATTAAGAGTGTTTTCACCCTAGGAACACAGGTTCTCTACTTTAGCTTGAAAGGCTGCCGTGGAAAATCCCTTGTACCCCCCATTTTTAAAGACGTGTGTTATACTCCTATGGTCAGGTCTGAAACATGAAAGACAAGATGGGCCTGGTCATCACCTTCTTAAGTCAGGGATCCAGAAATCTCAGGCCCATGGTTTGAAAAGGAAAATGCAAGAATACACTTTGCATCCTCCTTATATGCGCTGGGGGATCACACTACAAGGGGCTTTGCTTAGGGCTGCCACACAGTCGTGGCCCTTGTCCTGAGGAGCTTACAGTTTGGGTAGAAAGGCAACAGACTTACTGGGAGGCTTGAAAGGAGGAAGGGTGGGCTTTTTTTCTTATTTTCCTCTTTTCTTACCTTATATATAGTGTTTGGTAATGCATGACAGAGAACGCACAGTTATTCAAAGCATAACAACAAATCAAGCTACGGGAGAGGGTACTGACCAGCTCCATGGGTGACAAGACACAAGCAGAGGACACAGGCCATGTTTTTCTCTAGCTGCAAGAGTCAAATCTACATTTGCAAACCCCCATCTCCCTAAGGAGCAAGAATGAGAGCATCTCCATTGCTTATTTCACTTAAACAGATTCAAAACGCAAATCTGCATTCAGGTTTCCCAGCTTAATAAAAGACCTCTTGCACAATACCTTTTAGAGGAGGTATTCACAGTGCTTCATCTGGAGCATTTCCGTCCACCTCTCATGTTCCATATCAGCTGTTTACAGCTGTCTCTCCCTTCAGTACAGACACGCTGACTAGCCCTACAGCAGGGTCCAGTCTCTATATGGTTCTTAATGGAGGACTTAAGCTTTTCCCTGAGGCCTTTGGAAGGACCTCACACTCTTCTTTGTTTCAAACTAAAGTGGACTGAGGCAGTTTCTAAACCTTAACTGAGGCAGCAGTCTCATGTTTAGGACTTAAAGCAGAACCTGGGTCTAACATGTCCATTCAGGCAGGTATCCAAGCGCATGGATTTTGAGTGCTAACATCTCTATTTTCTTTCAGAAGGACACATCATCATTTTCTCATCAAAGGCAGCAGAAAGCGGAACTGGAGCTGCCAGTGACTCCAGTAAGAAATCTGCACTTGGGATTACTCCTTGCAGTTCTCTTTTCTTCCTCTGTTTACACAAAAGACAGACCACGTTCAATGGTATCAGCACAACCCAACCATGATACTCATTGAGCAGTTAACACACAGGCACATACAAAGAGAAAAAGAAAAAGTGACAGTCTATCCATCTCACTTGGCATGTTTATGTGTCCTTCTTAACCATAAAAAAGAAGCCTGTTTACAAAGCAGAGTGTCAGTAACATTGTGTAGAGGAACACTTATCTGAGAAACTTTGATCTCCTTCTGAAGCACCATTACTCTGAGACTGAAGGGCTAATGGCTCCTTGGGTGGGAGAGAAAGTTTTTCAACAGAAAAAGAAGGAAGTTTATTGTGCTATCTAGTGGACACATTTAGAAAATCCTGCTCCTCGGAAATAAGTCGTGGCTGTGTCACGGGCAGCCTTATCCCACATCACGCAGGCTGCCAAATCAGGGCAGGGGGGGAAATTGAGGAATTGAGACCTCCTGTAATAGGGCAGTGGGGAAGATGTTACTCTGGGGCAGGGCTGCAATCTCACTCATTTAGGTTACGGACATATTAATAGAGCTGAGAGCTAAACCAGACACATAGCCTGCCTGTTGGAGCTAACGTTTTCCATTTACAGACTTGAGGCCACATTTTACAATACTGATTCACTTATCTAGGTCCTACTTGAGTGAGTAATTTTATTGGCTCCAAGAGTACGAGCAGAACATTGGCCTCATCAACAGGAGTAAAAACTACTGCCAGGAGGGTGATGGGATCAGATCCTAAAACAACCAGTGATGAGTTATCACTAAAAATAAAAATACTAATGCTCTTTTTAAAAAGGATTGTGAATTTCTGGGATCCAAAAAGTGGGCTGAAAAACACACATAAGTCTCAGGTAGATCCAGTTTCAGATAGGTCAGAAATTCCACAAGAACAACATCACTCACTCCATCACCTTTGCAAAAACAGCACAAAATCTTGCCTAGTCCTTTTTTTCTTCCTAATTCTGATTTTGCCAGATCTCCCTAAGATGCTGAGGTTCACTTGGTGCTTCACTACAGTCAAAGATTTGAGTATCTCCAATCCTTCCTGCAAACATATTTCTCTAAAATGTTTGTTAAAACGGACTGTCAAGTTGAAACTTAATAGCACAGACCTTCATCACAAACATAAACAGCACCTCCGGAGGCTCACACATCAATGTTCTTTGCTTGCATCTGTCCTGCCGCTCTCCATTTTATTTCTCTGTGCTGCCGCTTGCACTTTTCAACTTCTCCTGTCTGTCGTCGAGTTCTTCATTCAAAGGCCACTGAAATCCTCGGGAGCCCATCCAATACCTGCCACTAGTTTCACGTCCCACCACAGCAATTCTGCCCTGCGAGCCCTGATCGCTTCCTTCCAGGTGCCAAACAACACGATTAACTAACCTCGTTAAAAATATTCTGGCCTTTGAACATCCGTGTCTATTGTATAAACATATATTTCTCTCGCAAACATTTCTGGGGAGACAGTCCAGAGATAGGCTGGAGCTGTCTTTTGCGAGTTGCTTGGCCTGTTGAAACAATTAGCTTGAAAGAGGGACTTTAAAAGATGAGGGGTTTGTGCCCATGAAAGAAAAGCAGCGGCTTCAAAAGAGTGTGATTTATATGAAAGGGAGAAAAAAATAAAAGGAAGCAGAATAGTTAGGCTCATTGAGTTTCCATCCTGTAGTTTCCTTATTTTGCTAGACTGTGAAAGACGGCGGCCAGGCTCTATAGAGAGTGCACATTTGAACCCAGATTTACTAATGACTGATACGGCAGTCACAAAAGTTCAATCTCTGCCTTTCTTCTTCCAAAAAAACAAGGCATTCGTACACCACTGTATTTTTTGGTGAGCGACAAATAAGGCAACTGTTAGTGCAGGGTGTTTAAAATAGATAATACCCCATTTGGAAACCAAGACGAAGTACCCTTCTATCTGGCATAGCCTTGAAACATTTACAGAAAGCCTTTTAATGGAGATTTAGTGCATGTATAATAATAACACAGAATTTGATACCCTCTAGGAAAAAACTGCCCGGTGCTCCCTTAACAACCACAATAACCGCACAACTTGTTATACCTAAACTTAATAAACTGGAATTAAGGTTATGAATAAACTTTATTAACAAGCAGGAGCCTGTGTCTTCTCCCCCTTGCAACTGTCCCATGAGCACCGAAGCCCCTACGTTTATCCCTTGGTTTATCTTTCCTGGGGCACGCAGCCATCCCCGAAAGCTCTGGCGGCGACTGAGATATACTGGGGCTGCACCAAAAAAAAAAATAGACTATTAAAATAGAATAAAATAAAGTAAAATTAAATTAAATTAAATTAAAAAATAAAATAAAATAAAATAAAATAAAATAAAATAAAATAAAATAAAATAAAATAAAATAAAATAAAATAAAATAAAATAAAATAAAATAAAATAAAATAAGTAAAATAAAGTAAAAATAAAACAAAATAAAATAAAATAAAATAAAATAAAATAAAATAAAATATAAAATAAAATAAAATAAATAAATATGAAATGAAATAAAATATGAAATAAAATAACATCGTAACATACCATAAAATAAGGGGATTTTTTTCTTGCCTTCCACGTTCCTCAGCACCATTTCGGGTCCCCCAGGACCCGCGGCCGGCGTGCCGGGGTTGGGGGCTGGGCGGGCTGACGGGGTTCAGGAGCCGCGCGCAGCCGAGCGGCGCGGGCGACACCGTGTGGCCGCAGACGGGAACGCCCCCGATCGTACCCGCGGGGATTTCGGAGGGGGCAGCCCCGGGGGGCCCCTCCTGCCCACCTCCCTGCCGCCCCCTTTTGGTGCAGCATTTCCAGGGCCCTTCAAATGTCCGGGGGCGGGAGGCCGCTGCTTTCCTTCGAGAGCCAGAGGTGCAGGTTACATGAGTGATGGAGGAAGAACATGCCCTAAAATAACTTTCAGTGCAGCCGAGGGAGACGTTTGCCTTGCCGCTCCGTTTTAGGCAGCTGCGGGCAGGGGATCCAGGAGGGGGATTTGCAGGGATGTGGCTCTTCCCTTTGTCAGCAGGGCCAGCGAGATGGGCAAGTCGGGAAGACAGAAGAAATTCACCTTCCTCACCCCAAGCTCCTCCTGTTTTTGAACCAAACTGCATAAGCCAGCGGGAGGAGAACGAGGCCGCACGCTCCAGCCCGTGCCTGTGCAGTTTCTGAGTCAGATGTCCTCGTGGGGAGATGGCTTTATTTAGACAGAGTAGGTGATGATGAGATATCATTTGTTGGGCCAACAGAATTACAATGCGTGCGGTTTGGGCCTCTACAAGTCTGTCCTCAATTATTTCTGTTTATTTTGGTTCTTCCCCAAGTCCCTTTCAGATAGAGTGTCTTCACTCATGTTTTTTTTGTTCTTTCAGGAACAGGCACGAGAATCCAAAATCCAGGCCTCGCCTGACAGCACTTCCCTGTGCCAAAAAGGACAAAGCAGTTGTAATTGCAGTCAGGAGTGAGCTTTCAACAGGCCCCTGCGAGCAGAGGCAGCGAATCACAACCAATTCTTCCCTTCCTTGCTCCCCAAAATGCCCGTAAACTTTGATCTGCCAACAGAGAAGGGCCAGTGATGGAAAGGGCATGCTGTGGAGTCACGACCTCCGCTCATGGACCTCCTGCTTTTGGAGCTGTTCAGTACTGCCACCTGCTCTCCCCAGAGATATTAAATGAACAACACTAAAAATATAAAAAAAGCTTTGTAATGTAGCTGCTCTCGCAGGCAGAAAAGGAGGCTAGATGCTTTGTGCTCCTCTGGATGTTATATTTGAAGTATATAAAACATTTTGTGCATAAAGGTGAGTCTCCTGTTAGCCTTTCACCATGCTAAACACCACAGGAACACTTCACGTTCCTGAACATAGATTTCTATAACTGTTTTGGATGCAGTGAGATTTCCAAAATATCTGCATGACCTGAAAGAGATGACATAGGAGCTGCAGAAGATCCACATATTTTCAGAGAATTGGTTGGTCACCGGTTAGGATGGTCAAGAACATCTAAAATGGCACTAGAAACAATTGTTTAGGCAACTTTATCCCACCCACATATCCAAGTTTTTTGTCTTGTACCTTTGTTAGGTACAGACACTCCAGAAGTCTGGGGCCTTTTAAACATCCTCAGTACACAGCTGAAAAGAATACAGGTGGAAGACCACCAAGAATCAGGTCGTATTTGAATTAAGACAAGTACAGGCTAGAAAGTCAGCAGAGTTGCAGTGGTGGTTGCTGCAGCTCTGTGTTCACGCTCAAAGACTTCAGCACAAACTTTTGTCTGCAATGGGAAAGTCTCCATCCCAGTTTCATGACCTCTTGCTGTTAATCCTGAACTGACTGTATTAGTTCGGTGGAAGGAGCATACTCAGTTCCTGGCCCTTCAAACCTCATCTAAAGTAATGGAGAGCAGAACATTGTCCACCTCTTTCTGTAACCATGTCAAAAAAAGCATCCAGTGTCCATCAAAACCCCCTATTATTACCCCACTGTTGTTCAACAAGTTTTAAGGAAAGGAAGTCACTTTCACTCCACCAAAATAAATGTTAAAATGACTGGTCACAAAATTGGAAACAAGGTCACAAAACAGAAAAAATAATGAAGAGTATTTATAGGTATGGCCTTTAAGAACAGAGCTCTTAAGATACAATGTCTAGGTGTATAATGGGAAAGCCATCTCCCTGTCGCTGTAGAGAAACTATTAAAGTATCGTCTTAAGAAACATGGCTTTCTTCCTGGCTCATACCTCAATCTAAGGAAATACCTTCAATGAGAACTTAAATCAGCAGATATCCAGAAAAGAGACCATTCTTAAACCTACTAGGAGCCAGTGCACCTTTCTTCTTCTCCTCCCTGTGGCTCTGTTCAAAGTGAGAAATGTCTGGTGCTGGGAATAATGCAACTACAGCTTTATTTCTGTCACCCAGAGGAAAGAGGCTTCTTTCTTACTGTGGCAGCTCAGCTTCACCTGAAATCTGGTTCACTCCTCCAGCAACCTAAATGGAGCAAGAAGATTCTCAAACCTCCCTCTACAAATTTGATTTAGGCAACACTTTTTCTGCCTGTTGCAATACTTAGTAATCATGTATCTTAAAAATTAATGATTATGTCAAACCTATATAGATATATATATATAATTTAACACAAAATGATAACACTGTAGTTAGCATGTTGCCTCCAGCATAACAAAGCAGCCAAGCATGACACAAAAATATTCTGAATGCCCAAGGTGGGAATAGATTCATTTGTGTTAAAAACAGCTTATTTTGGGGGACTCTTAAAGTACTCATGCTGTACGTTTGTTAAATACACATTTAATCTCTGAAAACTGATGCCCACTGTCCTGTGCTACAGGTCTAACTCTGCGTTCTGGAAGCAGCCACTGGAGATGTATGACAGGTTTTGGCTTAGGCTATGTATAGCACGGCATTGCATTGTGTCCCTTTGGACATAATATAATGCAATATAACACAATATTATAATAAGAAAGGTTAATATAACAACTTACATTATTATAGCTGAAGTTAAACTGCCTTCCCTGATTGGTGACCACTCCATTGACTGACACAAGAGCAAATTCCCCCAAATTATGCTCTGATATGAAAGAAGAAGCAAGTTTCAGCACCTAAAAAGCCCACAGAGCCACTGATTTTTAATCGAGGTGGTGTGGGATCCCTCAGAAGCATGGCAGCCTGTTCAGTGTGGTGTTTTGTGGCACGCTGGTAACTCAGGTATTGGGATTCTTGCAGGAGGACTTTGCTTCTACAGAACAAGCACCTGGAGGTGGTGCTGGTGGCCTGGGAAAGCACTGGTACCCCTACCATGGTACTCCTTCCCTCCCTTTCTTGAACCCGCTGAATCCATGCAAGGCTGGTCTACTTTGATGTATTCCTGGTTAGAGAGATGAGCTTTGCCAACTGGGAGAAGACAAGAACATTGTGCACTCCTTTTTCTTCTCTCTACCCAAGCAGAAAGGTCATAGATAGAGGATTGCCCCAGCTGGTGAAGGCCAGGGAAAAAGACTAATACTATGAGTGTAGTACCAGCACCCAATAGCTTTGATGTCACAGACAGAATAAAAACATTACTGTGCTATCTTACCTCATCCCCCTCATGTTATTCTCTGTTTCAATGGCTAATGTATGAAGAAGAGACACTGAATGCTCTCCTGTATCAGGGCTTGCAGAAGTGTTTTTTTCAGCTCACCTGGAAAGTCTCAGAGGAATCTGTTGAGGGCCTGGAAGTCAGTGTCTTCAGAGGACTGGAGCAACCCTTGCATTTCAGTAACTGGTGTTCTCACTCATAGTCTGCCTGAATTTCTGTTCAGAGCTTGACACAATCTCGTTGTTCATGGGAGTTTTCAGATAGTCTGAATGATGAAATCAGCTCCCTCTTGATAGATCTGTGGTGAAGGAACTCCTTGATGAGATATTTGCTCTTTACCTCTGTCCGTGTCTCAAACCAGACAGTTGACAGTATCCAAGGTTATCACAATGCAGCTACAACACTAAATGGCTTACACTGGTCTTTGACTCCCATTTCTAAGAAATGTCTCCAGATACCCATCAAAGTAGAGGCCTGCCTATCTAAGAGAGTTTTAGGTGGATAGTAAAGTCTGAGTTAGTAAACCAAAGTGAAGACAGTGTTAAAGAGCAAGGACCCTTCTAGGAGCCTGGCACATCTGGAGTTGTCTCCCATTCCTACAGAAGGAGACTCAGCTATGGCACATCCACTGTCAACCCTGAGTATACACCATGGACATCTTCACATAAGGAAGTCCTTCAGCTAAAGAAGTCCCCCAGCTACTGAGAAGTGCATCGGTGAACACCAACACACTGACTCGACTGAAGACTTACTGGATGCCAGTTCAGATCACAAGACTACCAATACACAGCTTAACACCCCTTGTACTCTGCACTGACCTGAGCTTCCTTTGTAAGTGCAAATACTGTGTATTCCACAAGTGTCAAAAACGTGAATGATCATACCATCTCAGGAAGGAAAAACTATACACCGTGTCTCATCAGGTACAAATGAAACCAGTATTCTTGATCACAGCCATTACGTTGTGAGCAAGTGCAGCCCAGAATTTAGCAGGATAAAAAGGCAGTTCTAGTTCTATGGTTGAGAAAAGTTTTACCAGTTCTTCTCACTTCACATTTGGTTTCATGTAATTAAACATGCCATGAGGAAAAACAAAACAAAACAAAACAAAAAACGACACCACAAAAAAACAAGAACAAACAAAAACCCACCAAAAAACAAACACCAAACAAACAAACAAAAAAATCCAGTCCTTTGTCAGACTGACAGTTAAACCCTAACGTAAAACCATAACCTCAAGTGTGTTCAAAGCTGAAAATCCAATCTGACTGACATTTTGTCTTTAACACATGCTGTGGTAAGCTCAAATTAAATGCACCAAGCTAAATCACACACACTTTGGAAATTCTGGCATGTAAAGGAAGCACGAGGCAACATAAAGATAGCATCAGACCAAATTTTTGGCCTCCTTTTCTTGGTGTTCCGAATTTTACTCAGACTTTCAAGGTTATATACATTTCATGGTTTAATTTCTGTTATTCCCTAAGGCATTGGTGCATATTTACCCACTAACTATAGTAAATCCTTTGAAATGAAGTAATTTATAATAGGCATATTACGATCCTTTTAGATTAGTTGTGATCTAATCTGTAGGTACATGCTCAGAAATTCTAAAATACATTCAAGACTTTTACCTTGAGATAGGCTAAGAACACACAATGCATAAACACATTCATAACAGTTCCCATTTTGGTAAGATGATCCATTTTCCAAAGCCAGCAAATATATATAATAAAGTTAATTGAACATTAGCCACCTTTCAAACTTTAATTGCATTGCTTTCGTAAAAAAAGAAGAGTTTGCAGAAACATTTTTGTAAATCAAAAAGACATGTTCAAACTGCAGATGCAGAGAGAAACAGGAAAAGTCAGGTTTGGTTAGACTGTCACTTAGGCATGACTTTGAGTTCACAGCTTAAGTCCAAATGTGGCTTAAATAAAGGGTATTTTCTCCCTGTTGATGCCCAAACTTCAGGAGTTTGTTGTTTCAAAAATCAGAAGTCTGCCTTATCACTGTCTCACATATCAAAAACACTTTTTGGTAGTTTCCTCAATTTTCTCCTGAGTCTGATGAACTCTCAAGCAGTTCCCACCCCTGTTCACTGGAGCTATATTAGTGCAACAAAGTCATGGCACAAGTCAGCACACTGCACCATTTCTGCTCAGTGGTGCTATAATAACCTGAATGTCTGCTGTTCTTGCTAAGGGATTAGTGATGATAAATAAGCAGGAGACAAGAGCGGGAAAATTTGGTAAAGTTATAATAATGGAGCTTGATATGATGAATGGCTATATTCACTTCTTTCATGTCACGGGATGCAGAACTCATACTTCAGTAGATGACCATATGCCATGACTAGTGTGAAGTGGAGAAACTTGGTGACCGCAGTGAGAATGCTTATTACTGCTTAGAAAAAAAAATTTGAAAAACACTAACCAAATATGTTCTCTCTACATTCCCTAGTGAAAGAAGGCTCTTCCACCAACATCATATAAGTAACAATGCTCATACTGTGTCACTACCTCTTCTTAAACCCCCACTTGCAAAGATCTGCTAGGATGTCTGGCACTCATGTTATTCTTTTTAACAGAAATTTCTAATTGTAATGACTTCAAGCTAAAGCTTGAAAGTGTGAACACTGAACAACACTGAAGATTATGATGCTAGTAGATAAGTAAAATAAATCCAAATCTTTGCAATTTTTAAACCATTTCTGTAATCTTTTGCATGTCTTCCTCCTTATCGGCTTAATTTAAAACATTATTTTGAAACAATTCTTCTCTAAATGCACACCTACACAGCACTTTTTTTGTTTCATTTTTTTTAGAAGGACAAGAGTTTGATACTCACCAGAAAAAAAAATAAGCAGGCTAGTAAGTAGGCACTTCTGATGAAACAATCCAAATTCTTTGTTGATATTCCCTTACATAGTGAAGATTAAACCTTAATTCTTTAAAATTAACTGAAAAACATAACCTATCCAGTGGTTTGATTTTCCATACATTTGTATATATTTTGCCTTTTTAATCCATACTCCATAGCACAGAAGTAAATCCTGAAGCAAAATTCCTTTTTGAAAGCATCCCACCAGTCTCACCATCCCATACTTCCTTACACACTGAGCTCTCCCTGGCTGGCTCATCCTTGATGTGCTGTGCTCAGCAAGGAGAAGAAAGCATCTTAGAGAGGGACTTGATAGGTTTTGGTGCTATGCAAAGCTCTATGTTACTCTTTGGGGCTATAATAACATAAGTGTTGGGGGGTAGGAGGGCTGTGAAGAAAATATAGGAAGAAGAGAAGGTGGAGGACTCCAAGTCACATGGCTCCACTCTGGTTACCTACATTTCAGATGTAGACATGGTTATGGGTACCTCAGCTTGTGGATGTCCATATTGAGGTATTTCCTTGTATCCATTGTGTGTCAGGTAAAGGTTCTTTCTATAGTGGTATCAGATTGTCAGCCTAAAGCAAAAGACTCTACTTTTCTTCACATCAGTGAGAGTTTTTCCCATGTTTTTTTCACTTGTTTTAGGGTAGAGAGTGATAGGGACCTCATTAAACTCTAATCAAAGCCCATTGAAACTTAGATGTACTTTGGGTAAACCCTTCAGAGACAAAATTACATTCAGATAGATAGACAGATGTAGACAGAACAGCAAGTTTTTGGCTGGGACTTCAGCTTTCATTATAGATAGGTACTTCCAGGTTAAACACATAAGCAAATGTCCTCCCGTCCTCCTTCTTCAGTGCAGCCCTGTGGGACAGGGCATAGCTGAACCTTACTCCAGTTTTCTCTGTTCTCAACTGCTGAAGGACAGTGAACAGACCAGGAAGCCTGTTATTCCAAATCTGAAATTCCAAGTGCATTACTTGTTCAAATTAAGCCATGTGATACTGTTTTAGTTCATTGATTTGACAACTGTGACATTTAAAACAATGTTTCTGATACAGAAACTGCTGGAAAAGCAAATGAAGAATGTCCCAAAAGCAAATCATTGTGGAAAGTAAGCACAGCTGGACCCTAATTCTTTAATAAATGGGAATGAATATTCCCAGAACAGATTTTCAGTATTTAGCTGTGTTTTTAAATTGCAAGACTTCTGAACTTGCATGACACCTGGAAAGCATACCATCCTCACTCTTTCCCCAAACTGAGTATTTCAAGAACTTTTCTTGTCTGTATGAAAAAAAAAAGCCCCTTAGTTCAAGTGTGATTATGCCTGGTTTTTAAACATAAAGTTTAAAGCTACAATACATAGAACTTCAGAATAATTTAGGCATCTAATGGTATAAATATTTGTCTACTGAGATGTTCAGAGTTACCGAAGCAGGTTGAAACACCCCAAAGGTGCCCTTTAAAGTGTTATTACCTGCTTGCATATCTACTTTCTGCCTTCCCATCTCCTGTATTCTCTTGTCCCATTGTCACCATTACCAGCCTTTCCTTCTTTACTTTCCTGCACATGTTCCAGACTAAAGAACACTTCACTTCTGCTTTCCCCACCTATGTCTCAGCGTGTTGACCATACTTTTGCCTGGATTTCAAAGACCATTAGAATACACACAAACAGGCACTGAGGGATATTGTTGTACAGCTTGATCACGTAAGCAAAAACAGTCTAGTGTACCTGTAAAATGCAAAAACGTCATAAAAATAGAGAAAAAAAAATAATAATTGTGGTGTTTTAATTCCTCCTAGGTGAATGAAGAGACTGGCATGGAAACTCAGTTTTCACACTCTGTTCCTGCCCAATTTGGTGGCCAGTCTGCTCTTCAATCCCCACTCACCTCTGAGGAGTTAAAAAGGGCAGAACCCAAGCAGCACGAAGTCGGAGTGAGACTTGTAAAGACAATGAAACAAAATGAATAGACATAAGTAAAATAATCCTAAAACAATGACAGCTCTCTTTATTGTAAAAACTGAGATGATAAAACGGATAGTAAAACTTTTAATCACCTCTTTACCACACTGTACAAGACCACTGCTATCAGGGTCCTGCAGTCAAGCCGTGGCCAGGCTGAGTAGGTTATTTTAGAGTTTCATTCTTCATCTGCAGATTTCAGGAATGAAAGGATTGTTCCTAGGAGAGGAAGTTAAAATTTAAATTGCTCAATTTCTTCCTTAGGCTGGCATAAATCAAAAGTATCAATTGAGTTAGGCTGGTTGGAAAGAGCTGAAAATTTTGTCTGTAATCTTTAAAAGAAAATGCATTTCTATTTTACATAGAAAATTATTTTTTCTTGGCTCCATAAAACATAGGAAATGAAGAGAAAATAAAAAGTTCAAAGTACTGTTCTAGGTCCCATAGTCTCCTTTTGGAGTGTCAGTCATCAGCCCTAAAATAAGGTCCTCCAAGGATACAAAGGACTCCAGATTTAAAGGAATCCCAAAACTGTGGCCAGAGGCCCAGGGTGCCGACAGCTGACCAGGACGAAAGGGCAAACCTCCACTACAAACCTGTCAAACTTGAAGCATTTCCATGAAGCATTTCAAGTTAAACTAATTGTCCCTTTTTGAGTTTCGTCCTGGTTCTACTCAGCTGCCAGAAGAGTAAGGAACAGGAAAGCCTGAATCAAAACCTTCCAATTTTAGATACAGATGATCCACGAAGCCCTGTCAGAGTCTGGCCTAAGGGGGGGTTCTAGCTCTTCATTTGCCATTTATATATTTTCCCCTACATTTATTTCAGAAACACAATCTTTTTCCTCTTTTAGTCTTGGATACATTTCATGAACTGAATGCTGGTTGCCACTCCTGCTGACTGACTGACTGATGAAGCCTGCACCTATTTCTAAATTAAAGCTGAGACTAGACTACAGCATGTGTGAGCCAGGCTGGGATGAGAGGGGTGCCTGAATAAAAGGAATGGTCATGGTAGAGAAGGTACAAGTCAGAGACTTGGGCTCTGTGCTTGTTCTCAGGCTGGTGATCTGGGACAGACCACTCTGCCCTTTACGAATAAAAGAGGAAGAAATTTACCCCTCTACTTGCTGCTCCATTGCTCCATGACACAGGAACAGAGGAAGGAGAAGAAGTTATTCGTTTGGAGCCTCCACCCCACCATTATGCCCAGGCCATGCTGTTAAATCCCAGTAGCAGCCCAGCCCTCCTGGGAGCACAGCGAGCTCCAGGCTGTTGCTGTATGTCTGACAGAGCTGGTAGGTAAACTAAGATGGATTTGAAACTTCTCCTCCTAACACAGGAGGAAAAAAGATTAAAACAAATGGGCAACAGGATGGCTAATAGCACTGGTGCAATCACTGGCAATAGCAGATGTAATAGAGTCAGCCTTGGAGCGAGCTGCGAAGTGGTGATGTTACTTTATTCTTAGTAATGATTGGTGTTAATGATTTGTCTGCTGAATGCCTACAGGTCCTTGTCAAGGATCAGGCCCCCACTACGGCTGGCCCTGAATACAACCTAATAAAAAGCCACCGTCCTCCAGAGCTTGAAATTGAAGCACAAGTCAAAAGACAATAAGTGAATTCTGCAAAGATGCAGGTGGACCCTGGGGTAAGAATGAGACAAATGTGTGATGACATGGCCTGAAAGTGGCCAAACAGTTACATGCAAGAGGATGAGAAATGCAGCTATTTCTGTTAATTTGAAGAGTCCCTCGGACAGTCTATCCAAGTTAAAATTGCCAGGTCTTTTGATGTTTTTTCGGAGTTGAAGTCCCCCTCCTGGTAAGCAGCTGTCAGGGAGGCAGGGAAGAGGTAGCCTCTCTCTCGAGGTGACGTGAAGTGAATGCGGGAGCAGCAATGTTGATACCCAAGGCTAACTCTCTGCACATAGTCCATTTGAACTGCATCTTCCAGAAGCCAAACCAGACTTCCCAGGCAGCTAATAAAAGGGATTTTTCTTCTGTACAAACCGGCTGCTGCCAAATGGCCACTGCAGACTGAGCAACCGGTCCTTCCGCAGGCTCGTCCTCTTCAGAAAATAATGATGGCTTTGCTGTCTCTGCTGACCAGCTCTGTACTGAAATGGGAAAGGCTCTATACATGTAATAGGAGCTCAGAGACCATGGTAATGAGTACGGTATAAAAAATGATAGATAGTTGGATGGATAGATATCTCTTTATCATTTCTCTGAGCCATCCAATTTCCCCAGGCACAGAGTACACCCTGGAGATTTGGGTTTAAGGCAGAGAAAGCTTTACACGATGGATTGAGTGTTGTGCAAATATGTAAATAAAAAATAGCTCTTTAATTTTTTATGAGGAGTGCATTTTAAAGCCCTGCTTTGGCCTCCTCACTCAGGCAAATTTGCCACCTAACAAAATGGCAGTCATACTTGAACAAACATAACTATGATCTGCACGTAAAACATCTGTATTAAAAATTAACTAATGAAAAAATATTTGGATAATATTAAGAAAAGTAAAAAACTTGTGCTGAATATCCAGCGAAAGATTCCCAGAGTGCAAATTGCATTAGGCTATGGAAGATTCTCTTCATAGGCCACATGCTGCATGCTCACATGCTCGAAACCCACAGAAACGGGCTTTGCACGGGGAAGCTAATGGGGTTTGGGGGCAAGCGGAGTGTCACAGCCACACCACTGCCACGTGTGACATGTCTCAAGGCAGTCTGTGCACAGCAGGGTGTAGTGGTAGCACTGCACAGGGCCAAGCCTTTCAGCAGCATGAAAGACATCCTGATATCAGGCCCTTGATGCCAGGCCCTTGATGCACCTACTGGGCAGGACTGTCAAGAAAAAGCCTGAGATGGGATTTAAGCATAAAACTCCCAAAGTGGGAGCTGTGTTGCCACCACACTGGCAGACGGAGAGGGCTAATGCCCCCCAAAAGGCAGGACCTGAACTGGCTGGATGGTGTTGGGTCCCAGGGGGGCACAGCCTCACCCTGCATCTCAAACACACAGACTGCACCTCACCACACTGCCACAAGGATCTTTGAGGTGACCCTAGTTTTTGTTGTGAACTATACTCCACACAACTGGTTTCCTCTGCCATGACAGCATCCCCGTACAGCCCTTCTGGGGACAGACATTTTAGCAGAGACTGTTAGGACAGGACAAGGGGTAAAGGTTATAAACTAAATGAGGGGACATTCAGGCTAGAGATGAGGAAGAAATTTTTTACAATGAGGGTGGAGAAACACCGGCACAGGTTGCCCAGAGAGGTGGTAGATGCCCCATCCCTGGAGACATTCCAGGCCAGGCTGGACGGCGCTCTGAGCAACCTGATCTAGTTGAAGATGTCCCTGCTCATTGCAGGGGGTTGGGCTAGATGACCTTTGAAGGTCCCTTCCCACCCAAACCAAGCTATGATTCCATGATTTTCTGCCAGGGACCTGCATGGCTCTGTTCCCAGCTGCATGGAAGGGACAGCATGCTCCTGCCTGCCTGTCTTCCCCCATCCTGGTTGCCCTTGCACACTGAAAACAAGGAGTCCCTAAAGCAACAGAAGACGCACTGCAAGTGATTTACACGGAGAGTGGCTAAGGCAAAGCAATGTACATGACTGGAAACAATCCTGAGCTGGCAGGAGCACAGAAAAGATGGTCCACTCCTAATCGCACTATTGCCTCTCCAGGATCTCTAGCAAGATGTGGGAAGTTTCACTGATAGATCACCATCATTCAAAGGAAACCTTTTTTTTTTTTTTTTTCCACAGCTCTGATTCTGCTTGAATTTAAGAAAAAAATCTGAGAACTGTTTTCCTGCAAGAAGTCCAAGTGTAAATATCATCCATGAAAAGAGACTCTCTGCCATCAAAAACATCCTTGTTTTGTTCATACCACCAAAGACACAGTGTTCTGCCTAACTAAAGGTCACAAAACAGCAGAAATTTGAATGCTTCTGTCAGCAATCCAAGAGATTTCACACAAAGCCTGTAACTCATCCAGTAAACATATATACATACATACATAGACACAGATATTTATATAGACACACACATATAATGAAGGAGGAAATGTTTCCTTTAATAACATGACCTTGTTGTGTGGTACCACTGTTTAAGAAAAGGTTTATTAACGAAGCCAGCAGAAGTGCAGCAGTGTATAAGGCAGTGAAAACACCCTTTCTCCTTTTCCAGTTGCACTGAAACCCTCACATACCATCCACACTCTTGCAGTGTTTAGGTGTAAATAACACTCAGTGTGTACAAAGCTCCCCCTTTCATATTCATTACTGTCATAGCTTTGAAAGGAAAAAAGCAGAGGTCATTTATTAGAGGTTACTTTTCATGCAAAACACCCTGTGGTTGCTGTCATTCAGAACTACTTAGTCTACGCCCTCAGTCATCTATTAGCAGGGCTTCAGGTCATAACCTTTAGTGGCATTTGGAATCCCAGAACCTCTGATTAGTACAGGATTTACATATCCTTCAGTAAAAAATGCTCAGCTATAGAAATGCATGAAGTGTTGTAAATTTGTTTGGCCTTTTGTCTGGAATACATATGAACTCTGCATTCAAAGTAGGGTGCATTAAACTATATTTGTCATGTTATAACTCCTCTATTAATGTGGCATCAGTTAACCCATTAAAGACAAACTGCCCTTTCAAAATGGACTCATAATTGAGCACAAAGAAGAGGTGGATGCTGGTGCAATTAGTAGGTTCAGATTACATGAGCCAACTACTAGTTCTTCTTTAGGCCTGTTATATTTTTCTCAGAGAAGTAGCCATGCCTGTACCAAGTTTGATTTAATGGTCTCTGCTGAGATCCATGTCATGAAATTTTACTGGAAGGTGCGAGAATACTATTGAGTCGCTGCCTCGGCAGATGGTAGCAAGTTGTTACCAATCATGCACTTTTTGAGCTTCAGTAGTGCAGAAACATCATTCATTTGCAATACAGGATCAATACATGTTATTTTTTTGTTGCTGAAATTTGGAAATAAAGCCAAATCACACTGTTCTTCTAACAGAAATGTCATTAACAAGCATTAGCATGACTAATTGGTTGATTTAGCTCGGAAGGGAGGATTTGTCAAACAATACTAAGCTGGTTTCCTAGATATCCAAGTACTTGGGGTGCTCTTCTACGTTCTCATGAATTTCAAGGAAAACATATTTAAAGGGTATGACATTCATGGTGCATGACTAGAATCAGTCATTTGCATGTTTGAAAGAACCTCAACTGAACTTTGTTTCTCTAAGTCATACACAGTAAAAGACCATCTATGTTTTATTCACGTTGGTTATGACTCTTCTACCTGAATGTGAATTCCAATAGTGAAAACAAAAGTGGTAGCCTGATGCAGTGAGGGGTCCCCTATACCACCACAGAGTTTCACCAGGATGTCCAGACCTTTGACTCAAAAGAAATTCCAGGCAGAAGACGATTTAGCCTGTGATCTTCCTGCTAAGGTAGTTAATTCAGACGTCAGTGAGTGCCAGTGAGTATACAGCAATCAGAACACTTGACAGAGGTATTTTCCACACACACATTTTGGCTTTGAATGGTTATATGTCCCCTCTAGCTAAAGCTTGAGACATTTTCACACTAAATTTTACAAAATATGTATTTAGGGTCTACCCCCTTACATTAAATGAATACCTGAGCACGGATATTGGCTGGTTGACATCTTTGGCCACCAGTTCCTTTCCAACTGAGAGGTGATGTGCTGGACTAATTCAAAACAGTGAAAGGAGATGAGAAGCCAAGAGACAGGCAAGCCAGATGCTTAGTGAACAGAGGTTAATAGTTCTCAGCATTTTTTTCTACTTAGAAGTCAGTCTCAAAATCTTTTGTTCAAAGAGCAACCTCAACCACCTCCCTGCCAAATCCAGTATTATTTCTGGTTGTCTCTGTTTCACAAACACAGATGCAAGAGGAACTCATTGGTGTCCTGCAAATGGCAGTGAGAGACACTGTCTGGAGGGATGCTCCCTGCATGGATGGAGTTTTGGTAGACTGATTTGTGGACAACAAAGAAGACAACACTTCTGCAAGTCTATGACGTGTCTTAACATCAAACGATTGTCCAGTTCTGTAGGTACTCTTTGACCTGCCTACAACAAGTTGAGCATGTCTAAATGGGCTGACCTTCTGAGTATGAAACCTGACTTTTGATGTCACAGCTGTGCATTGTTTCACCTGGGGGGCTGCAATTTTAGAGGGAAGAGGTCAAGTATTTAAAAGTATCTCCTGGTTTAAATTAAACTCAGTCATAAAGGGCAAAGAGACTCCACATTTGGGTGATTTGCTGCAGTGGCATGGAACCAACCCACCCTCCAGGGAAGCAGAAGGACACAATCTCACCTTTAAATTGGC
Organism: Streptopelia decaocto; assembly: GCF_964273445.1. Classification (NCBI taxonomy): domain Eukaryota; kingdom Metazoa; phylum Chordata; class Aves; order Columbiformes; family Columbidae; genus Streptopelia; species Streptopelia decaocto. The sequence goes on from NC_138655.1 coordinate 62,268,893, forward strand.
AATGATGGGGAAAGACTGCCAACACATGAACTCTATCTCACGTGATATTTAACTTGACTTTTTCAATTAAAGAAAGTATTTCAAGGCATTAGGGGCTGAAATTGAGAGCACAGATACACCCCAATAAGAAAACCTGACCCTTTGGCTCTATCTTTCTTACCACAGAGGAGCAATAGCTTTTCAATCATAAGACACATCAAAAAGCCTATCTGTGGCAGGCAGAAGGCTGAAATACCTACTTAGGAAATGTAATTTTCCTGCAGCATCAGGTCTGGCATGGGTACCTTCATTGATCAGGCTTCATAAGCCCCCAGGGTTACCAAACTCAGCTGGGTAGAATCACACGTGCTTCATCTTATTTTACCTTTCACATATCCAAGTGCACAGCAGAACCAGAGGAAAGACAGATGGCAGTTTTCCATTCTGCGGGATCAGAAAAGAGTGTGACACAGAGCCAACGATCACATGAGCTCAGGAGCAAAGCTTAGGACATTTCCTATGGGAAACTGACGTGGTGAATGATCAACCACAGGACACATCCTGACTGAAAATAGCATCAAGGGTCTAGCCACTATCTACCGTTCATGTTCCAAAAGCCTGAAATGCTACAGATTCTCCAATATTGTACTCAGAAGTTGTAGAAGGCAGGATGCTGCCGGGTGAACATGATTTCTAGTACACCTGACCCACACAGGGAGAGTCTCAGATGCACAAGGAAGGATCTCTGCTGCTCTCATCCAGATGTGGCACTGCTCCAGTGCACATTAATACCTAGAGTAAACAACACATAAAAAGTGCATCAGTAGGTGTTAAGGTTGCTCTACAGGGACACAGATGAGAGCTGGTTTTCTGAGCTTTCATGAGATTTCAGAAAAAGCCTCATCAGTCATGCCCTGATGACAAAAGAAGCTTCATGCACGGGACAGTGCTCACCACCCGCAGAATAAGAGCCCTGGGGGACATATCAAGGGTAAGGAAGGATTAATAATGGGAAACAATGAAAAGTAATAGAGAAGAGAAAGTAAGAAGCAGTAAAAGATATGGTGGAATGGGATCAAAGCAGTAAAACCACTTTGAAAGCAAACTCTCTCACGTGGTTGGTTGGAAAGAACAGATGGCATATGGACACCCCTTAACTTATAGAGCTGTTTGTCAGCACAAGTAAGAAGGGTAGTCTGCCAATACCTCTGAGCCTGATGACTTCTGGCTGCCTGTGGCACGCATATTTATTCAAAGTTCAAATGGAGAAAGGGAGCAGCAGCACTCCAAAACAGATATTTTTTTGGTAATATGAAGAAAGCAAACTGGACTGACACCACAGACTCTGCTCCACATGGGCCAGTGATGGAAAAGATGCCTAGCTCCAACAATTTGTAAGAAAATCTGCTTTTTTCTACTAGTTAAGCAGTAAATCCTAATTCCTCAAAGCATTTACACCAACTTTAGACTGTTGGACACCAACAGGTCTCTAGCCCACCTTTAGTTAAGCTGGAACACAAAGCTTTTCCTAATATGAGACCCAGGGAAACCATCTGTTTACACAGAGGTCAGGGAATGCTTTGTGACCAGCTTCAGCAAGGGAAGACTGAATCCCATGTTGCACGGTTAGAAATGGTATTTTAAAAGTGAATTGAATCTAGAAATCATTTTATTAACATAAGATATTTGTTATCTCATCTTTGAGTAAATCCTCTACCCTTTAACTATTCTCCTCAAAAATCTAGATATATAAAAGTCTAATATTCTGAAGAATATTTGATACGTTGTTCATGTTTAAACCGAAGAAGATAAATAACTTCAAGCACTAATCAGTCCCTGCTACTGAATGGGAGGAGCCACTGCTGAGGTCAGAACTGAGAAGAGTTACCACCAGATCCCCACCTTGTCCCATCAGTTACTCACCCAGGTTTGATGTACCAGACTCCCAGTGTGATTTAGCGAGATGAAAGGTTTTTAGCTTCTGTTGGAACTCAAATGTGAATCGCAAAATCTCCACTAAACAAGGAAATAAAATTAAATACAATTTTGTTCAACTTTCTACCATACGTGAAAGTTTTTTGTTTATCTATACAGGTACATGTATCTCTGTGTATGTGTATGGTTTTCAGCGGATTGTTCTGACTGTCTGCCTTACAGCTGCAGCACATTCACTGTGTTTAAGAACACTGCGCCCTTCCCCTGTATAGGAGACTGTGACTGCAAGAGTAGAAGACACATCCATATGTTCTCCCCTGTGCTTCTCCCTCCTCTGCTTCAGTACTCCCCCGCATCCTGACACTGCCTCGGACAAGAAGGTCTGACATTTTTCCCACTTCACAGGTTAACTCCATTTATTACACCACCATTCTTCAAAATTCGCCACCCCTGTCCATGTTTTCAGTGCCTGTGCACTGCGGCGCCTTCAAATATAACTCTCTGCTGTCTTAGGTGCTTGTGCATTGACCTTATCAGCTTCCCTTGGAATGATAATTATAAACAGCACTTTAAACACCAGATTTATTTAAAAATGAAGTGATCAAGTGTGCACAGCACGACCAGGGCTCGGGGAACATGATTTTTATCCCTGGCGCTCTCACTGACTGGCTATTAAGACTTCAGGCAAGTTACTGAGTTAATCTGTGCTTACTTTCAGCGCTCAGATTCGTCTCTCCTTAAACTTCACAGTCTCAGGGACAAGGACTGTCTTTTACTGCACATTTGTAGAATGGGAGACATAGTAAGACCTGGGCACTGTTGGCTACTGGGATCTGTAGCTATTATGACAATGTCGCAAATGCTGTTAACATTTTATAATTAAATACTGTACTGCAAATGTATTTAGTGCCCGACAGTCAAACAATCTAATAGGTCCCTGCCACATAATCAAGGGTAGATTTCACTTAAAACAAAAGTGCTAAAGAAGGTATTTGAGTGTAGAAACTAGAGCAGACTGGAAATAGAGGCTCTGTGATATTTTCCTGGCTTACACAAGAGTTTTCTGCCTTCCATCTGGGTTGCTGCAGTGTGACTTACTTGCCCCGACAGACCAGTGTGCGGGTGGGTATATCGGTGCCACACTGAGCAGGGGCTGCCCTGCCTGCCGGGGGGATGAGCTCAGGCTCATGGTCACGGGCCATTTGGCCAGCCCAGCACATGGGCAGCGTGGCTGCTTCTGCCTGAGAAAGGTGTTGTGTAGAAATATCCTTACTCAGCAGATGGCTGAAAGGGAAGCTGCTCAACAGAGCTGGCACTTGCACAGCTTGTACTCGGTGCTGGTGAGGTGGCACCTAAAATCCTGTGTTCAGTTTTGGGTCCCTCACTACAAGGAAGACATTGAAGTACTAGAGAGAGTGCAGAGAAGGGCAACGAAGCTGGTGAGGGGTCTGGAGCACAAGTGTGATGAGGAGGGGCTGAGGGAACTGGGGCTGTTTAGCCTGGAGAAAAGGAGGCTGAGGGGAGACCTTATCACTCTCCACAACTACCTGAAAGGAGGTTGTAGCATGGAGGGGGTTGGTCTCTTCTCCCAAGTAGCAAGTGAGAGGATGAGAGGAAATGGCCTCAGGTTGCACCAGGGGAGGTTTAGACTGGTTATTAGGAAAAACTTCTTCACTGAAAGGGTTGTCTAGCATTGGAACAAGCTGCCCAGAAAGTGGTGGAGTCACCATCCCTGGAGGTGTTTAAAAGATGTATAGATGTGGTTCCTAGGGACATAGTTTAGTGACAGTGTTAGGTTAACAGTTGGACTCGATGATCTTGATCTCTTTCACCCAAAATGATTCTGTGATTCTGTGACTGGTGAACAAATGGATACAGGGGAGAGGAAATCAACATCTAACTGCCTGCAGTACCGAGTCCATCGAGGACTCTGCTGTCCCCTCCTGCAAAGAGGAGGTGGCAGTAGTTATGCAAGCATCTACTGACCTCACTTCAAGACAAAAACCTGCAGCAGGGATGAAGTCAATGACAAACACCAAATGCACGGTTTATCAGACAGATCCATTTAATTTGGAGGCCTACACAGATATTGTAGACTAGAACTGAGACCCAAATAATTTGTGTGCACTGATTTTTGGACTGGATTCAAGCTGTTCAGTTCATCTCTGACGTCCCATACCAGAATTTTTTCTCAACTATCCTGTGACACAAAGTGAAAAATCCCTGTTTAGCTACCTTTATCGCAAGTGTCTCCACCTCTCTGAACTTGCCCAGCAAAGCATCCATGAGAAACACAACAATGCCAATTTAGTCATTGTCTCATCTTCCAGCTGTTGGTAATGGACATACTGTGCATTATCCTCTAATGATAAAACACTCTCTGTGTTTAGAGGCCTCTGCTCTTTCTAAGTGGTGACATCTATGTCAAAATAGGTCTTTTATTTTTTTTTTTTTTTTTTTTGCTATAGCTGGAAAAAATACACCAATAAGCCACTTAGCTGAAATGTGTTCTCAAAGAGGTGAGAAGGATTATTTTTTCAAATCACATAAACAGAATGTTGTCTTTTTATGATTTTTAAATACTAAAGATTTATAACAATTTAAAAAAAACCACAAATAAATAAAAAATAAACAAACACCACAGTTCTATATCATGTTTGATCTTTCTGAATTTCTGTATCATAGAATGAAAATCCCTTAAATAATTTCAGTTGTAGGTGCCGCTCAGTGAAATATTTTCTAAAGTGGTTGGGTTGAGGGGTTTTTTTTTGGAGGGAAGAGGTGTGAACCCATCAAATCCAGTCAGAACAATGTGCTGCCAGGACTGAGACTGCCAGGTGAAGGCTCAGGAAAAGGCTGTAGCCTGCAGCAGGGAGGAACTTTTGTTCCTGTGAGTCTCACACATTGCCATAAGTGACCATCTGAAGGCTTTTCCAGAAGGACAATCCTGGATTAACAGACAGATGAGATAGAGGAGTAGCAAAGAAAAACTTCCAGCTCCTATTCAAAACCAACAATGACAATACCCAGAAATTACTCCTTTTGTTTTCCCATTATTATACCCATCACAACCTGGATAACTGGGAGGTGGGGATGGGAGAAGAGAGAGCAGCAGATGTTTCCAAATCTCCCGGCCAAACTGTCTGCAAGATGGTTCACATCTGGGAGGGAAACCATTCATCTATGAACTGCAGTAGTTACTTAATCCCTATACCCACAGAAAACTGGAGAAGAGCATAAAGGCTGAGGCGGCTCTGTTTGTTCTAATTAAAAGCCCCTGTTTTGGCAACCCAACACTGAGCCTAGGCTGAGATGTATGGTTTCCTTCTTACTTTGCCCTCACCATGCCCTCCATGCCCTCACCCCCATTTTAAACTGGAAAACCAGTCAAATGTTTGTCTTAGGCCTGCAAGCCTAATTCTTTGTAGGTTTGGGTGTTGGGTTTTTTTTTGTTGTTGTTGTTTTGGTTTTGTTTTGTTTTCAAATGAAAATGCCTAGTTATGTGTAACATATGGATTTTATAAAGGTGGCTGTGTATTACAGGTAAAACAGAAAAAGAAAGAATGAAGTTTATTATTTTACACTGTGGAGTGGACACCCTACATGGCTAATTCTTGAGTTAAATGAGTTTTCCAATAAAATGTTTAGTCTTGCACTGAACAATTATTTTAAATACTTTGCCACCAAGAAAGTAATGTGGTGTGAGTTTTATGAACATATATTTTTTTCCTTTCACGGAAACATTTACTTGACTGATCCCTTATAGTTCCAGAAACAAATATGAGTGCATTTGCTTAAAATAACAAAGCCACACACAATACTTTACTCATTAGGATGATTTAGCAGTGGTTCAGTATTTCTTTTGGCTGAGTGCTCTGGATGAAATCCCATGTATACAGTCTTGTATTCTACACCAATACTTTTACTTCAGGTTATACAGTAATCCCTGTCAGACTCTGTGCCCCAAGTACAGTATAAAAAGCTATCTGCTTATGGAATATCTCTGTCAAAGGGGCATGTGCAGAAGACATTTTAAAAATTAAACTTACTCAATGCATTACACTTTATGGATGTCAGAGCAGAGAATTAACTGAGATAGTAAACCCATACTCCTCACCACTTAAAAGATAAACATAGTCACTGACCAAAGGATATATTTGCAACTATGAGGAAAAAATTACCCTCAGTTCTAGAAAAACTGTCTCAGCCTGTCCTCTTTCCTCTTCATGCCTAGCACATGTAGAAAAAAAATCTGTTAAACCGTAAATTTAATTAAAAGAAACCTCATAAAACCTATTAGTGCAATATCTACGAGTACTCCTTTGTACCCAACTTACATTGGGTTCCCTTTTTATGTGCCACAATAATCCTTCATGAAATTTCTCCTTAAGTGTCTTTAATTCATATCTCTCTGGCTGATGACACTTGCCACCCCTGCAGTCCTGAGCCAGGTGACTGTAGCCCAAGCGCTGTGTGTCCAGTGTTGCAACACAAGGTTTTCCAGCTCAAACTTGCCAAATGCCACCCCGTGACACCACACTCCGCTGCCTGCTGCTCCGCACCATTTGGGTACCAAAATGTTACTTTGCCTGAGGAAAGGTGACAGAATCCTGCCCTAAAGAGGAGCGTGTATTTGCAGGTCCCGCTTTTGCCATTCTTCTGCAGATTTGTTTCCTACTGGCTTAATTAGAGCTGCAGGGGAGCTTCTAATTTTTCTGGTCACACTTTATTATCCTCTGATTATTAGCCATTCGTCTTCATCTTTCTCGAGGTTCTTTTTTCTTTTTTTCTTTTTTTTTTTTTCAATTTTAAAAATAAAGTTTCAAAAATAGCCAGGAATGAGATATATGTTGAAAATCAATTTATCCTTTTGTTGAGGTAATTGCTAGCTGGGGATGATAATTTCTTTGTTCCGAGCAGATACGGAAGTATTGTCTTGGCCTTCTAAATTGGTACGCCATACCCCATGCTGTCTGCAAGTATCAGTATGGAGCCATGCACAGTATATGCTGAATATACTATATAACGGAGGTGTCCCTGTCTAACAAAAACTAACTCTTTTTTTTTCTTTTTCTTTTTTTTTAATGGAAGAGAAATAATGAGACAACTGCGCAGCATTTTAGTCCACATTTCTCTATTTCCTTCCCATAAAAGGTCTCAAAGAAATGCAAAGCACCATTGAAGAGTTCAAAGACATACCTCAGAACGTGACTGCACATTCAAGGCACACTGACATATTCAAGACTGGATAGCTCTATCGGGGGGGGCGGGGAAGAAGAAAGAAAGAGAGAGAAAAGAAAGAAAAATGCTCAGCATACAAAATACAATACACAATATCTACTTCTACTGTGTGAAACTCACTGCATTCATTTTGCACACTGAGCAAACTAGGTCCCAAAGTATAACACATACAATAAATCCAGCCATTTTTTTTCCATGGAGGTGATTTCTAGAGAAGCTAAAAATTACTTGGTGTAAATGATGCAGAGGCTGATGCAGCTGAATTTATAAATTAGGTTGAAAAGTTTGACATGCTGAATTAGATTATACCGTATAATGCATCACTAAGTAATTGATATGTACATTACATGCAAAGAAAGCCCTGCTAACTCAAGTGTAACTTTTTTTTTTGCATTATTGTGCAACTTGGCCACCAGCTCATTGTCAGTTAAACAAATTTTCAAAAGGAAGTTTAGTCCTTTATGAGCTGAATAAAAATACAATTTCTGTTACATTCTGGTATTCTGAAAATAAAATACGGGACAAGTATATTTTAAAAGTAGAGAAGAAGTAGAAATGCATCAGAGCATTTAAAGCTCTATTTGGGGAGGTTATCATTTTTAAGGAAGTTTTCTCTACATTTGTTCAAGAAATGTAAAAGTCCAGGTGAAAGATGCACAACACCAGCACCAGCTGGAGAGGTGATGAGGAATGGAAGAGAATGGGGAACATACAATTACCTCAGTTAAAAGCAAACGATGTAACACAGAGTTCACAGGAAGGTTCTAGGAGCACAATAGAAATTTTTTAAAATCCTACCAGAAAGAAATCTGTTCTACAGTAGCTGTTCAGTATATTTCCAGTCTTCCACTGATGAGCTGCATTTATTTCAAGGAGATGAGAGCATTTCCCTCTGCAATTACTAGAATATCTGCCCTGATCCAATGCTGATTACAGTACAGGGTCTTAAATCTCTGTAATCTGTCTGAAATGTTATTAAATATTAGATTTCAGTGTGATTTGTTTTCTTATCACTTTACTTGTAACTTTACTGCCATTCACCGCCAAGAGACCTTGAACTGAAGGCTGCTGCTTTAATCTCAATTTGTTATACTAAAATGCAAAATTAAAGAAAAATGAAGAAAGTTGTCTATTACCAAGGAATGTGATGGATAACATGGTGTCATTTTTGAGTTTTAATATTATAAACCAAATTTTATGATATTCTACCCTAATAGTGACATATTTAACATTTTAAGACTGAATATAATCATTTTATGGGACAAAATGGGTATTGTTAGAAAATTATACAGTAGTACTTTGTCAAATCCTTGTATATTAAATACCAAAACACTATGATAAAATAATGGTAAGAGTCTCACTTGTTCTTGGAGAAGAAAATCCGTCTTTACATCTCATCTTTGGTTCAAGACCTCCTGGAGGTCTCTGGTCAGTGAGAAGCGCAGTGTGTCACACATGTCACCGCACCTGGCTGCATGGGGATGATGAACAAGTAGCATTTCCAATGTACTGGCAGTTTTAATTTACAAATATGAAATAGGGGTGGTTTTATATCCCAACAACTCCTGTTTTGCTTCCAGGCAACTCCAGTTTGGTAGGTGCCCAAAGGATGTATACCAAAGGGAACAGGCATGGGTGTGCTTTCAAACAGCACAGGAGCAGCCAGAAATGGATGACTTTGCTTTTCCTCCTGTGTTTGACCACTTCCCAGAAAAGAGATCCTCTCTTCCAGATCACCAGCCAGGCTCAGACATCCTTACATCCAAGTCCCTCCAATGCGCTTCTGGCACGCTGTTGCTAATGATGCTTGTTGATTTGCATTGCATTTTCCTTCTAGCATTCTCTTTCCCTGACCTTCATCTACCTCCCTCTCAGCCCGTCCTTAAATAGTGGAGCACTTGGGATACAAAGGAATAAAAAACACATAGAAATCCGAATTCTTGTTGAGAACGAGCTACCTCGCTGGAGCATGGTAGGACATGACCAACGATTATAACACTGGTACATATCTGTTGTGGTAAAGGATGGTGGCCTTCTGGACTGAGAAAGAATCACTCCTGGATGTCAGGAATCTGAAACTCAGACAATGTCCAAACCCAAAATAAAGCCAAATAAAAATAATATCTTGATAGCAATATTAGACATTATGACTGCAGTATGCAATGTACAATTTGCAGTAACTCTGCAGATGAGATATAATCATATGTGCATGGTACAGTTGTACAAAGAGGGAGGACAGCACAGGACTTGCAGCCATGGAAATCTGCAGATTGGGATACGAACCGAGCAATTCTGTTGTGCTTTGTCTGCCTGAATCACTATCGCCATCATCCAACTGATGTCCCTCCTTAACAGTCTATCCTTAAAATGTATATCATAAAATGAGGCCACTGAGACTTGTACAGGGCTGGCTCTCTTCACTCATTTTAATTCACTAAGTAGAAATGCTGCACAAGTTCAGTTTATGTGGAAAAATCCATATCAGCAAAGGCACATGTTGGCCCTCCTTTTGGGAGGAAATGATAGGATTTCAAATTGGGTTTTCTGTACAGATGAGTAGGGTCCCACAGTGAGAAAGGTGTCTATAGAAAAGAATGGTGACTGAGATTTTTGTACATACATGTATGAAGGCTTTGAATAGCTATGTTGTGTTTTTGCTAGTTATGTAGGTCTCTTCAGGGATCTATAAAGATTGTGTATTCACAAAAGTTAAACATTTCAGAGCTGTCAAATGAAAAGTGTCAAATAAATGAGGTCTAGGGGAGTTTTCAAGTCCACTCTAACTGGTGGAAAAGGAAGGAAGAAGAAAAGAAGAAAAAAAAAAAAAAAGAGGAAGATAAACAGGCTTATACTTTGGATATCCCTAAACATGAAAAGACAATCTAGCTACATTTGATGTTCACGAAGGGGTTAATGTTAGCATTGTCTGCTCTAAAAAGTTCTGTCCAACAACCTCTGGTGCCCTCGATATAGAGCCCCAAGCATGATACTTTATTGCTTGAATTTGTCATCTCTTACTGGTGAGATTTAGGGACAGAGTTCTTTCCCTAAGTCCTCCTCACCAAATGCAGGTCAACAAAGGCCTTACTGGCTGGTGTATTTTCCCAGCTTGCTTTCAGATTCACACCCCAGATGAATGTCCCAACATCTCCACTCTCTTTGTCCCACTCCCTCCATGGTTTTTGTGCATTAACACACAACGTGAAATGCTCTTCATTTAAGTCTGACAGAGAAATGACTTTTTTTAAATGGTATTTTTTAATTCTAGAATATCCCAGGAGAGGAAAACTTCAGCGTAAAATGTAGGGAAACTCAGGGATGCCTATCTATAGCAAGAAAAATAAACTAGCGATTAGTTTCTCTATCTTATTCAGCTTAAACCTACTAGAAGCCTTCACAAATACTTAGGACAAACTTCACCCAAAGCAGAATCCAAATAGATTCTCCCTCCATCCATGGACAGTCCTGGATAGAAAGGTCACAATCATCTTTCATGGAGAAGATGACCACAAAATCATGTCTGTGATGTTAGTTTCAAATAAACATCAAATACCCTACCTGCAACATTATCCCAGGGCTCAGTACAGCAGAGGAACATTTATTTAAACATGCCAACTTCGTTCAAAGTGTAAGAGAATTCCCCTAAAAATACTTTCAAAACAGAAATTAACATCAATTAAAAATAAAAATCAGCCCATGTTTGTGGAACAAGAAGAGAAATCTGATCATCTGATCATGCTGAAAAAGTACATGCACATACATTTGTAGTACACAGCACAGAAGTGAAGCTGGCTAATTTTCTCTGAGTTTTGCTTTTTCTCTTCTCAGAAAACAAAGAAAAAAAGCCTAAATGAACAAACAAAACCCAACCCAAACCAAACAAATGGGGGTGGAAATACGAGGGGAAAAGGAAACACTCACTTGCAAGACTCTGTCTCGTGCCACCTTTGGAGATGTCAGCAAACATGAAGAGCCGCACCAGCAGCAGAACAAAACATTACAAATAGTAGGAGCCACATATTTTGCATCAGGCTGAAGTCCCTGGGGAGCTCTAATGCCTGAGCGGGAGCAGGCAGTGGAACGGCCCAGGTTTGGGGCCCCAGGAGCAGAAGGGCAGCAGGGACACGGGCCAGGGACAGAGCGGGCACCAAGAGGAAGAGGATGGCACGGTGCTGCAGCAAGAGGACTCGGACTTGGTGTTTTTGCGTGCTGTGGGGTGCTGTTCTAAAAGTGGCTCTTCCTCACATGATTGCCGTGACTTGGATCACTATTCTATCAATCTTTTTTTAAATCATGAAATTCCAAAACAAAACAAAAAACCCATAAACAAACAAAAAACCAAATAACAACAACAAAACCAAAAAAAAAAAAAACCACCAGCACCACCAAAAAAAAACAAACCCGCCCCAAACCAGTCTTCTAGAAAATTTCTGGGTACATTTCAATCCGGAGACATAAAAGCCCAGACACCTAAAATGTCCATCCCAGAGCCATAGCAACCCAGCAATAATTAAGGAGAACATTTTTATATTATGGCACAATACAGTCCTGATGTTTGGACTTGTCAAAACAAACAAACCATATTCAGTGAAATCTGTGGCACAAAAGAGCTAAACAAATTACGGGGTAGAGGCAAACGTGGCTGCACCATCAGCATTCAAGACCCGAAGAAAAGAGTGGAAACTTTCAGGGTCTGAATGCAGGAGTGGAAAAGCTAATTGAGCACAAATGAAAGGATCTATTACGGCTGAAAGAATAAGTGAGAGTACAGGCAGGACAATACTCTCATTTATGATTCGAATATCCATGGGTAGTGGAGTACAGCTTTAAATACAATTTACAGCCTTGATTACAAATGACTATGTGCATCAACTTGGAAGGAATGCAAAGACTGTGAGCAAGAGAAAGAGCCTGCCTTGTCAGAAAGGAAGGAGAAGGGGATAAGTGAAGGCAGAGCTGGGCTGGACACTTAGAAGCAATTGGAATGCGCAGAATTATGAAATAGCGCTTTTAAAAACCTGAAGATGAACTGATTAGTGGGCAAGAAGGCTCACATTTAAAATAACCGAATTGCCCAGTGATAGGATTATAAAGGGAGATTTATGCCAGATAATCACAGCGAGATCAAGGAAAGGGAGTATCATTCTGTCCCTGCGTCTTCCAAAAGCAAAATATAAAAATATGAATGTGGTAAAAATAACAAGTACTGGAAATGAAGAACAAGGACAGGCTCCTACTTTTATGGAAAGCATCAGCATGGTTTTTCCTCAGCCTACAGGACACTCAAAACTGGTCTGAAACCATCTAAGTTATGAACTACTTTCTACCCAGAAACTGCCTGTATCCACACTGTACCCTTTTTTAAAAGATGTTTTATGTTTTATGGACCAAATAATACTTCTGTTGAGGCTGAGAGAGTTGGGGTTGTTCAGCCTGGAGAAGAGAAGGCTCCAGGGAGATCTTATTGCAGCCTTTCAGTACTTAAAAGGAGCCTGTAAGAAAGGTGGGGACAGACTTCTTAGCAGGGCTTGTTGCGATAGGACAAGGGGTAATGGGTTTAAACTAAAGGAGGGGAGATTCAGGCTAGACAGGAGGAAGAAATTTTTTACACTGAGGGTGGTGAAACACTGGCCCAGGTTTCCCAGAGAGGTGGTAGATGCCCCATCCCTGGAGACATTCCAGGCCAGGCTGGACGGGGCTCTGAGCAACCTGATCTAGTTGAAGATGTCCCTGCTCATTGCAGGGGGTTGGACTAGATGAGCTTTGAAAGTCCCTTCCAACCCAAACTATTCTATGATTCTGTTAAATTGACAATTATATTTTCCAAGAGTTTGAATATTCTAAAAATGTTATGAAAATTCTGACAGGATTTGGGCTGCGTAGCAAGAAAACAAGTATCAGCCTCTCATGCATGAACACTGGTGCCCTTAGGTTGCACAGGCTTTATGTTCTCATGCTTTCTGTTCTGCATCCATCCAAACCTCCTAAGGATATTACGTACCACAGCAGGTAGGAATATTCAGGAAAAAGCCATCAGCCCTCCACAGGTCACAATTTCCCAATTCTCCCAGAGTCTGGCTGAAATCAGAAACTCACTATAAGGCAGATGGTGGGAGCTACAGCTCAGCAACAAGGAGATAGGCACAAGCAGAAGCAAACATCTGGATGAAATTGTGACCTTCACACCTGCAGGACATCAATACCTGAGCACTCAGCTCTTTACTGGTATTGGCTATAAAATAAGGGTAAGGATGCATTTACCTCTTCCCCTAGGTGGACCTGAGACATTGTTTCTTCCAAGTGGAAATAGATCTCTTATTCAAAATGATCTGTGCACCCATGACTGTCAGGCTTAACTAGTGGCAGTGCACCATAAGCTCAAGAATGAAACCTAATTTCAAAAGCCTCCATGCCTAGTACAATATGCAGCCGTCCATCAACTAAAGAAAATTAAGGAACTGTATGTATATCCCTGCAACATCCCAACCATCTCTCCCCAAACATTCTTCAGAATTGGTTTCCAAAATCTGCAGTTCGTGATAACAATCAAACATCAGGAATTACCTCTCCTCTCATAACCAAGAGCCAAAATCTTCATGATTATGTGGATGGAAGCCTGTAACTGTGTAATAAAGAGGAAGAAAAGAGAGGTTTCTCAATGGCTAATTCAAGAACCACAGAGCCCTCATCTATGAGCCTTAAAAGTAACCATACAAAGGACAAAATAGAAGTCTCCTCTGTTTTCCTCATCATAACCGTTCCTTGCAGAACACAATAATGCTGGGGCAAGTGTGTGTATTTTTACTTCTTTTGTAAGGTTTCAGCTGGCACATTTTTTAAGCAAGGCAGTTAGCATGAGTAGCCATACATAGTACCATTTCCCCACAATTATTCATTTTTTAAGGACATTGTTTTTGAAATGAAAAGGGAATGAAATTATATGGCATATGCTCCCAATCTCATATTGGGTGTAGAAGAAAATAATGGCCACACACTGCTATACAATTAGCTCTGTCTTGGAAAGGAACTATACTGATGTTTTTCTAAGCAATACCAGGTAGTTTATTCACCAAATATGAGACGCTAAATGGATCTAAAGATTCTTGGCAACTGGTAAATGCTTACCTTGGACTCCCTAGTCCTCTCTTCAATAAATAGTTTGCTTTTCTCAAGAGGTTTCTTAAGGAGCTCCTCAGCTGTGATTAAAAGCAAATAACAGTGGACTGAAGGTTAGTTAACTTCTATTTGTTTAAAGATACAGCTCAGGGAACTGTGAGTGCACATCAGATGTCTCTCACTGATTTAATAAACATAGGAAGCCATAGGAAGACCCTGTTTTCAAAGTCCATAATTATTTTTAAAAACAAACAAAAAAACAAACTGTTGTTAGCTTTTCTCTAACTGACCTCTGTGGAAAATCCTCTTAAAAATATAATTTTAGGTACATTATTATCAAGAGTAACAAAAACCTAACAATCTTATTTCCCTATGCTGCAGGAGGAGGGCAGCACAGGGAACCTCACCTCAGAGCAAAGCACTTCTAGAAGCAGGAGGTGGCTGTGCCTGTACATGCAAGCAGTGGACACAGTGACAACTGGAGATGGCTATAACCCAGCATGGAAGACCAAGGGAGCCAACCTCCTACCTGCCTCTGAAGCTGAGTGAGAAAGGGAAAAGCTGATATCTTGACAGGCTTACAGCAGCCTCCCTGCTCTGCATCAACTGCAAAGCAAACCTGCTCCATGTTGGAAAGAAGGACTTGAACAGATCCAGCCCAAACACCTGCCCAAACACCACTCATGGCAGGGCACCGAAGGCCTCAAAGCCAATGTCGCAGAAACTCTTGGGGCAACCCTGTGTTTGAGGGGCCAGAGAAGCACCAGCTGAATCATCTCATTGACCACTGGGAAACCCAATGTTTCAATGATGGCTTTCTGTCCACCTGTACATACCCACACCCTGTGCTGCTCCACCTTTGGGAACAGGAAAGAAAGTGCTCTAGTTCCAAACAAAACTGACCTAGGAACAGTGTGCCTTGTGTATATCACAGAATCAAAGAACAGTTAGGGTTGGAAGGGACCTCGGGAGATCATCTAGTCCAAGTCACCTGCTAGAGCAGGTTCACCCAGAGCAGATCGCACAGGAATGTGTCCAGGTGGGTCTTGAATGTCTCCAGAGAAGGAGACTCCACAACCTCTCTGGTCAGCCTGTTTCAGTGCTCTGGCACCCTCAAAGTAAAGAAGTTTTTCCTCATATTCAGATGGAACCTCTTGTGCTTCAGTCTCTGCCCATTGCCCCTCATCCTGTCATCAGGCACCACTGAAAAGAGTCTGGTCCCATCCTCTTGACACTCACCCTTGAGATATTTATAAACGTTGATGAGATCCCCTGTCAGCTTTCTCTTCTCTAGGCTGAACAGACCCAGATCTCTCAGTCTTTCCTCATGAGAAACATGCCCTAGGCCCTTAATCACCTTTGTAGGCCACTGCTGGACTTGCTGAATATGTACAAATGAATATAATTAATAACCCTGAAGTCAGGCTTAAGTGTTTCTGTTTCCTCCATTTCTGCAGATGAGTACCCTGCACAGACAGCGGTGGGAGAGGCCACATGGGCTGGGGTGGACACCAAGATCAGGGAAGCACCAGCACCCGGCAGGTAACGGTGGCTGGACATCACACAGGGGAAAGGCTTAGCAGAAATGTGCCATTTCATGAGTACCAGCAGATAGCAAATCCATTAGCCGATGAATTTTGCTCCCCTTTGTCAATTTAGGGAGCAAAACACATTATAAAAAAAATTAATGATGTAAAAAAATGCTGTGAATAATTCTTCACTTATGGTTTCTCCTCCAAATGTTTGGTGCTTAGAATTAGTATTGCTCTGGCCATCTCTGTCCAAAGATTGCTCCCATTGCAAGAGACGACTATTCACAGCCAGTGATTCGAAATTTCATTTACGTGAATACAAATTGATATCTATGTAAAATCCTACCTCTCCAGTACATCTACTTAAGCACAATTTTCTAGAAATTTCCACAAAACTCTAAACATACTGAACTCCGCAAGGCTTCCCAAGAAGACCTAATTACAATGCCCAGATTAATGTTTGAAGAAAATCTTGAAGCAACGGCTCTGTTCTCATTTAAATATGTGACTACTGCCTTTATAATGCGCAAAGCATTATAACCATTTATATACGTTCCAAGTGATATATTACCGAGTTGAACCTAGTTTCCCCTTCTTTTGTTCTGGGTTCATAACCTTGCTGTATTATCTTCCATAACTCTATAGCTTGCTAATGCATAATTCAAGCCTCTCTTATTGACAAAAGGCGGCAGAAAGAATATTTCAATGCCACTTTCCCACGTAGATAGTATTGCTTTCACTTCAACTGGTGTCATTTCCATACTAAAGCCAAATCTTTTAAAGTATATTAAGTATCATTTTCATTGCTTCTTCGCAGTTGCTTCACTGGGACAACCACACCTGTTTACCTCCATCTACTGAGACTACTTTAGTGCAAAATTTTAGTTGGATTTTTTTTTTTTTTTAAATGGGTTTCTTGCTAAAAGCAGAAACTTTAGTTAAGGCATTATGAGCTAATGTATGACATCAGCTTCACACTAATCTCGTGATTTAACTAGAGCTTGGCTTTAGGATTGGTGTCACAGTTTCCCCACATGTGTGTAGGGAGCAGGATCATTTTGCAGTCATCCTGCAATGCCTGTCCTAAACTCCTTTATATAACTAAAATAACTATGCACATAGGCAGATAATGAGTTTCACATAATCACAGAATGTTAGGAATTGGAAGGGACCTCGAAAGATCATCTAGTCCAATCCCCATGCCGGAGCAGGAACACCTAGATGAGGTTACACAGGAAGGTGTTCAGGTGGGTTTTGAACGTCTCCAGAGTAGGAGACTCCACAACCCCCCTGGGCAGCCTGTTCCAGTGCTCTGGCACCCTCACTGAGAAGAAGTTTCTTCTCAAATTTAAGTGGAACCTCTTGTGTTCCAGTTTCAACCCATTACCCCTTGTCCTACCGTTGGTTGTCACCGAGAAGAGCCTGGCTCCATCCTTATAACACTCACCCTTTATATATTTGTAAACATTAATTAGGTCACCCCTCAGTTTCCTCCAAGCTAAAGAGCCCCAGCTCCCTCAGCCTTTCCTCATAAGGGAGATGCTCCACTCCCTTGATCATCTTCATTACTCTGCACTGGACTCTCTCCAGCAGTTCCCTGTCCTTCTTGAACTGAGGGGTTTCTGTGCATCACTGACTGGAGGTCAAATTTGTCCACACATTCAGCCATGCAACTCTGCAAAAATCCCACTGATTTTAATGCAGTTTCTTCAAATAAATGCAGGTAAGAAGGAGAAGAGAGTTTTCCCTTTTTCCATGTTGGAGAAGGATGGAGAGGGCTCCAAGGTTTTTCAGTTCCTTCTCAGAAACAGCTTGCATCCTTCCAATGGTACAAAAGTGCTGTGGACCCATGGATAGACAGAATAATTAAAAACAGCAATTAGAGGCACTGTAGAAACAGTGAAGTATCAAACTTTCCACATCCTTACCCTGGCAGGTTAAGACTGGCGAGTTCTTGTGCCTCCACAGACCCTCAGCTCAATGTTGTCGCATTAGAGCATCTTTTGGAAGCATAAAATGGACACAACATCTTTCTTTACGGATTGCTGTCGTGTAGTGAGCAGCTATTTTTCCTTTGTACCAGACCCAAGGAGAGATGGTCACCATGACCCTCACGCAGTCCCTGCTCTCTGTGGCACAGCACGTTGGACTGTGCAAGGAGTGGGGTGAGGCTTCTCCGTAGGATTCCTACACACCTATGCATTTACCTGAGCTGTCAAATCCTGCTCTCTCACATCTCCCATGCCTTGGTAGGCAGTCTGGGCTCCATCTGAAGCCCAATTGCCTACATACGCCACCTGCCCTTGTGGCAAGCCATGTCCACCAGCCACCCAGCATTATTTGTTTCATATCTTGGTTGCAGTAAGAGCAGAAGTTCAGGGCAGACTGACTGAAACCAAGAGTACCAGGGCTCATCCCCATGGCGGGTTATGCCTACAGAGCACTGCATGTCCCCTGGGCATTGCACCTCATTTCTCAAAGCAGCATCTAGTTTTGCCTCACAGGCAGCTTAAAGGCGCTCGAACAGGTAAGCGAGGTGGGCAGAGGGTGAGTTTGCCTTCAGGCCCAGCCCAGAGTCACTTCTGCATGGCAACCCATGTGCAGCTTTCGCACCAGAAAAGGTCTCTTACTACACAGTGCCCGGCACAGACAGACACATACCTAAGAGGCCCTTTA
This sequence comes from Streptopelia decaocto, assembly GCF_964273445.1. Lineage (NCBI taxonomy): Eukaryota > Metazoa > Chordata > Aves > Columbiformes > Columbidae > Streptopelia > Streptopelia decaocto. The sequence continues at coordinate 62,287,372 of NC_138655.1, forward strand.
TATAAGAAAAGAAACTTTAATCTTACAAAGAAAATTATTTTGCTAGAAGTAGTATGAAAAATGACCAGAGGTCACTCTCTGAGGCACCTGTACTCCCTGGAGCCATATTTACCAAACCAGCCTCAGTAATAATGTGACCAACATGTAGCTAGGTTTACAGCCCTGGTGCTTCTACCCATGCCACCTCAGCGCTCAGGTTCAAATTCCTGAAGCACTGTAATGCTGGCTACAACCAAAATAATTCCTCTAAACTTAGGAGATTGTTTTCCTTTCTCTAAAAACTCTCAAAGTCTTTATAAAGACTCATTTTCTGTGAAATATTCAGAAAATACAACTCGAGGTTGTATTCTGGTGGGTTTAGTAGTGCCTCCAGCTGTGCCTCATTTTAATAAGTCACTGTTTATTTAACAGAACCAATGCAAAAGAGAACGAACTCAGTTATAAAACAATTTAATGTTTAGGACAGCAACACTGCTGTCACTTGGACTACTCCCCTTCCACTTGCTTTGCCTCAAAGTCCATGTAATTTCTCACATTGTGTGCTATTGGAGGAGACAAAATAAAAATAAGTAAAGTAACATGGAATCCCTTAGATGTTTCTAAACCTGAAAACACTAAAACTTCCAGGGGCAGTGTAGGAAATGGAGCAGCCCATAAACAACATGCTATGAAGTAAATTATCAGCCTCTCCAGCAGCAAGTGAAAAGCTGATGTAATTTTTGATACTTGCTCACTACTTCCCCCTACCCTCAACACTGTAGCTGGAAAATGGCTTTGTCAAACATCATGTACAACACTAAACAAAGAACCAGATCTATACAATCACCCATAAGATTATCTTCAGCAATTACAAATGGTGAATTTACCAGAATTTCCCTTGGATCTGCTTGGGTTTAACCCTAACACTGTGGTCAGCCTACATCATGAAGTTCCTACAGGCTTCTTGCAGGTCACTTCTGCCCATAAATGACCTCTGGCCAAATGCTAGGGAGCCCTTACTGGCAAAGGGTAACCATAGAGTGGCAATGAGCTTTTCCAGAAATCACTGCCCAAGAGTGTCAGGTCACTCATGCCGTGCAGGGAGGCCTGGTACACCTCCCCAGCTAAAGGAGCTGGGGGCTGCTGGCTGCTGGGCTGCTCCCATTGCACAGATGGTGCAAAACAAAATGAAATTTAAAAACAAGCAAACAAAGCAAAACAAAAACAAGCAAACAGTTTATGGTTGGACTCTATGATCTTAAGGGTCTCTTCCAACCAAAAACAGATGTGCCAAAGCAGAGATGGCCTCCTCAATGTCAGGGCTTTGACTAGTCTTGATTCTTTTCATGGCTCTGTCCTGATGGATGCATTGCTGAGACAAATTGCATGAGGTTCAACAAGGCCGGGTGCCGGGTCCTGCACTTGGGTCACAACAACCCCAGGCAGCGCTACAGGCTCAGGGAAGAGTGGCTGGAAAGCTGTCTGTGGAAAAGGACCAGGGGGTGTTGATTGACAGCCAGCTGAACATGAGCCAGCAGTGTGCCCAGGTGGCCAAGAAGGCCAACAGCATCCTGGCTTGTATCAGGAATAGTGTGGCCAGCAGGACTAGGGAAGTGATCGCTTTTCCTGTACTTGGCGCTGGTGAGGCTGCACCTCAAATCCTGTGTTCAGTTTTGTGCATCTCAATGACAAGAAAGACATTGAGCTGCTGGACAGAGTGCAGAGAAGGGCAACAAAGGTGGTGAGGGGTCTGGAGCACAAGTCTGATGAGGAGCAGCTGAGGGAACTGGGGCTGTTTAGCCTGGAGAAAAGGAGGCTGAGGGGAGACCCTTATCACTGTCTACAACTACGTGAAATTAGGTTGTAGCATGGAGGGGGATGGTCACTTCTCCCAAGTAACAAGTGACAGGACAAGAGGAAATGGCCTCAAGTTGCACCAAGGAAGCTTCAGATCAGATATTCAGAAAAATTTCTTCACAGAAGGGGTTGTCAGGCATTGGAACAGGCTGCCAGGGAAGTGGTGGAGTCACCATCCCTGGAGGTGTTTAAAAGACGTATAGAAGAGGTTCCTAGGAACAAGGTTTAATGCTATAGTTATTTTATGGTTGGACTTGATGATCTTAAGGGTCTCTTCCATCCAAAATGATTCTATGATCCTATGTGGCTCACAGGACGTGAGCAAGCAGTGGTTGCTGGCTGTGAGCTGGGGAAGCAAATGGGTCAGGGAAAGGAGCCCAAAAGCACATGTGTCACTGCTGGGGACACAGCAAGTGCGTGCCCCCCCTCACCACCCCAGGGCCAGTGGCAGCAGGCAGACTTGCCCTCTCAATGCAGGGATGAGGAGCAACCAGAGAGCGAGCACCTGAGCAAACTTCCACATAATTCCACCTTTTAGTTAGCAAATTTCCACAGGTCTGACACTGCAAAAGGCCTGTGAAGCCTGCCAGTACACGTACCATTCCTACAGATATCAAATGTGCTCAATACCACATCTGCACCAGACTTCCTCTAGACTGGCTCTCTAGCATTGCAGTCCAGGGTTGCTCTCTCCTCTGTCAATATTTGAAAATAAAAAAACTTTGGAAAAAACATTGTTCCCATATCCACAGCAGGCTTTTGCACGTTACTTGGAGCAAGGCCACACAACTGATTTGCCATCTAACAGGAGAGGTGGGGAGAAAACCCCGGTAGAAGGGACAGGACTCCTGGCACACCCCTGATGTGGACTTCTTGATGACAGAAACTTTTCCCAGCTGCTCGTTCCCAACACTGCTCTTACAATGTCACCTCCTCCATGGCACAAGCAACCACCTGCATCTGTGCCCCCTGATGGAGAGGGAGAGTAACACATGAATTAGAAAAGTTTGGGAAAGCAGTAGCCAGAAAACCAGTAATGACTTAAGTCTGTGGTCCTCTGTGGGTGAGCTGACCACAGTGACCTCCCACCGCTGGCTCCCATCTGGAAGAAATGACTCTGCATCCCTGCAGCATCAGCATAACTCTCACAAAAACTTGTGGGAAAATCAATAAATTGTTTAGTTTACAACTTACCTTTGCCAAGGGAGATCCCCAGCACTGCTCCACCGCTCTGTTCCAAGCCGTAGGTCTCAGAAACCACAAGTGGCTCATTAGTTGTCCCAGGCAAGGCACAACACTGTTCTGTGCCAGAAAAGTAAGTTGAATTCTGGGAGTAAGATGAACTGGAAGGCCAGTGTCCCTTGTATTTCATGTCTTGCCAGAACAAAGAATATTTAGAAGACAAATAAATCATTTTTCTCTGCTTAGAAAAATCTTCTAGGTTTCCTGTGGTACTTGGGTTGATGATGATGAAATATGACATGCAGAGATTTTCACTTAGAGAAATGGAACATGGGTGCCTCACATTTTCTATACTCTTGACAACTCACCTTTGCAGAGAACACTGATGACACAGGAACAAACAAATCAAGCCATCTGTACCCATCTTACATGAACCACAATTTAAATTTGAGATACAAAGCATCTCAGAAAGGAGACAGTCAAGTGTCTGAAGCCATTTCAATATTGGATGTTTTTTCTTAACAGCCTTGAGGATCCCAGCTCTTCTATCCAACATACTATGGGGCATCTTAAAATATTCTGTAGTAGAGAATACTATCTGAATGTACCCTCTAGCATCCTCAAAGGATTGCTCCATTTCAGCATCTCCTTACAACACTTTGCCTTCTTGCCTGCCCTGTTTTTCTTTCTCTTTTTTATTTTTTCCTTCCTGCTTGGGGCTAATCAGAATCTGCTTGTTTCTCAAAAAGAGCAATATGCTTTTCAAAACCCCTTGGGTATTAGAGAGACCCTTCAGTCCAGCCTCAACTACTCGTAATTATACTTCTAACTCTAGCTCACCCATCAGTCGAGGGAATAAAGATCCAAAGAGGCACGGCCTTATTTTCTGTCAGAACATCACTCAGGCTCATGCCAGAAAATAACATTTTTACACAATAGGATGATTCACCAAGTTTAAATTACGTGACTTTTCCGGATTTCCAATCCATCCCTCTAGAAGTTGCCTTCATTGTTGCTCCTCCCTTTCATACCAACAGAAGCCCTTTGCAGTGAGATGTTAGGTTTCAGAGCTTCTGCTCCATCTCCACAACCTTTTGATCTTTCTCGTTGTCGACTTCACCCGTTCTGGGAATTTTTCCACTCTTTGATGATTCTCCTACAAACCTCTCGCTCCACTCCTGGCTTCTCCTCAGTCCTGTCCTCAGCTTTAGCCTTTCTCATACATAGTCTTCCATATACTTCCTTGAATTCCAGAGGGTCAAAACTTAGTCCCTTACTGATCTTTCATGTTTTTTCCTTCTTTTTTTTTTTTTAATGGCCCTGTGGGGAACATCCACCCAAGGACTCAGACCCTCTGATCTGCATCACACTAATGCTCTTGATCCCTTTATTCAAAGCCACAACAAATGCATCCCCTGTTCTGTGCCTGCTTCCTACTCCCAACACAAGATCCTTTTCTCTCGCTGAATAGCAAGTGTCCCTCATTTCCAGTACTAAGAGTTGATCCATTTGGAAATAACACTTGTTTATATCCAGCACATCTGTGGCTTGTTATTTGCCCACCAGCTCTGAATGACAGGAAATTTGGGGGAGGGGAGGGATTAGGGTTGGGTTGTGTTAGTTGGTTTTCTCCCAAAAGCAGCACTAATGAACCTGAAGAAAAAAAATATAGGTGTTACTATAAATAAGTTTGTGACAGCTACTGTCTACCTTAAGACAACTAAGGATGTCACTGCACGGTTATAGTGCTTCTCAAGAATGTCGGCATAAGCACAGCCCCACAGAAATCAGTCAACAGGGGGGTACGTCTGTGCTCCCACTGATCTTCCACTGTTCTGCATCCCTAGCTACTCCAGAAATAGTTGTTTCATAATTTATAATTAATGAAAAGCTACAGTGGGAGGAATATTTATATATATTCATGGACTCGGTTTCATTTGAGTTCCTCTCTAAATACTGGAATCCACCAGACACTCCTTGCACTATAAACTCCCGGTGAATCCACACGAGCTTTGCCTCCAACCAGTGAACTGCCCTGAAGTGCAGGGCTGTCACACACAGCAAAAGAGAAGGGAGGGAGATGAGGGAAGAGGACTCTGAGCAATTCAGTCCTTGGCACATTACTGCTGGCTTAAAAAACACTGGCTTGCAGAGGGAGCAAGAAATGTGATTTGACACAAAACTCAACTTTTCCGATTTTTAACCCGACACATTTTATGCAGCAGGAACCTAATAAAGAAGTTACCTCTTGCTTCGTTCCAGGTCTGCTCGCCACGTATTGTTTTTTTCAAGGATAAATCCCTAAATGTGCCAATGAATCCCAGCAACCCTGCTGGAGCTGCTGACATCTGCTCTAACTGGCTCAGCCCAGGAATGCAGCAAGGAGGGAGAATAAAACCCAACGCAGGTCACGGACCCTTCAAACATGAACACGAGCAAATGGGAGGACGCACTCCCACTACAAGGATGTGATTTTGTAAAACGACTCAAGTATGACAAATGTACGTGCGTGCTCCACAATGCACGGCACCACACAGTACTGGGAGGTGGTGACACATTTACAGGGGTGAGCACAAAACACGATGTCAATGCCTGGAAATCCTTCCAGTGACAGATTTTTAACTGACAGTCAGCAGCAGAACACTTTTTTTGCATCAAAATAAGATGCTATTTTCTAAAGAATAATTTTCTTAACTAATTGTTTTCATGTAAGCAGGGTCTCCCATAGATGGGGGCAGCAATTCAGGTTTTTTACTAAGGACTTTAAGTGGTTTTGAAACACGAAACTAAAAGCTGTTTTGGCTTTCTAATTTGCTTTCCATTTTGCAGTATGTACCGATTTATTCATAGCATTTCTGACAGAAGGAATTTCAAGAATGCAAACAGCGTGATGGCAACGTAGTAGCTGATTAACTTTGTGGAAAAAGTGTCTCCAAGTTCGACTTTTTGGTCAGTGCACAACACTGAGGATACAAAAATACTCTGGCAAAGAAGGTCCTTCTTTCACTTCAGCTATAATAAATAGATCTTCTACACCTTAGCTATAACAAACCGCACCAAAACCAGAAAGAGGGAGAGAGAAAGCGAGAGATGGCAGATACACTGAGAATCTGCAGCATAGATAATCAAACCCTTTATTGTCTTAGTTACATTAGACTCGCAACACCATAAAAACCTGTTAAGAAGAAGAAACAGTAGATTGGTAGAGGTAGTAGAAAGTCCCTGTAACAGTCATAAAAGGGCTTCACAGGAAGCGTGTCATGCCAAAGAAAAGTTATCGCGTTGCTTAAAAGAGCTGGTCAAAGCCCGTTGACTAAATAAATAAGGAACACAACTAATTTTAAATACCGTGGCCTAACTAAAATAACAAATCAATACAATACAATAATAAAGAAGAAAATAGAAATTGTGGGATTTGCCCCTGAAAACAGATCATCTTTAGGGTTGGTTTTCCCCCACCCACTCTTATTTCTTGCTTAATTAAGTGAAAATCTCATTTCTGTCCTATACACGGCATATAATTATTTAAACTGATTTCCTCTACTGTTGTTTTTCATGGATCTAAATTATGATTGTAAATTTTGCTGATTAGTACCCTGGTAATGGCAGTGACAACACTGGCTTCTCTGTCAGAGATTCTCAAAGAAAAGCTCCAGAAAAGAAGCTTTTGGCTCTAAATATTAACTCAGATTTTCTAGATCAGCTTTCAAAAAAATATGGTTAAAAAAGAAAAGAAAAAATTACAAATGTACACTACACTTTCGTGCCATTTTGGGTACAGAAGAGTTTTTAATAACTAAAACACAAACAAATAGGCTAAGCAACTAGCTTTTGTGCATTCCTGAACTGACACCATTACTTTCACTCATGGAAAATATGACTCAGAAAAGCAACAAAACAAAAGTGAAAACAAAACAAAACAAATGGAGAAAGCTAGTGCAAACCCAAAATGATCATCATTAAGCAACACAGCAAAATATTACATTTTTTTCTTTTTTTCCTCCTTTTTTTTTGGTGTACAATGGAATGTGTCTATGCGACCTCCCTCAAAATAACTTCACAGAACAGTTAATTACAGTCACGTATAAGTATTTGCACAGACATTCCTAACTACACCGAGACTTACAGAGAATTCTGGTATACATCTGGTGTAATAGCATAGAGAAAAACTAGTTTAAAAAAAATACATAAGAAAGTTAATTTGCATTGTTGCAAGTGTTGCGAAGTAGACAAAAACTGTCAAGTAATTTAACACAAGTAACAAGTAGTATCCAGAACCAATTACTGACTAGATTGTTTTAAAAAAGCAACCCCCACCCACCAAAACTGTTAGAACAGAAAGATCACACTTTAAGGTTTTTTCTGTTTTTTTTTTTTAAACAAATCTTTGTGTCAGAAGCCCATTTCTACAAAAACAGCACTATTCCATTATTGTATTAAGTAAACTGTTGCTCTCACCTGTATTAAAGGTTAGCATCATTTCTGTACATGTAAAATTATTGCTTTTTTTGAAAAATATATTTAGCATGCTAGGTTTTTTTTTTAATCCATTTTCTGCCTTTACAAAATGTTACAATTTAAAAAAAAAAACTAGTAAAGCTTTTGCAAAAATTTTCACAGAACATTTTCTTTCAAGGCAGCAGTAACTTTTGATAATGCATAAAATTATATGTGCAAAATCTGAAACTCTCAGAAATATTACCATCACACATAGTGTCACAGCAATAAGAAAAGAACATATTTATATCTGTGGAATACATTTTTAATTGCTTACACTGCATGGTTTAACAACCTGTTATGTGCCACAACCCCACCTTGAAAACTTGCAGTTAAAGAGTTACTGTAGAAGAGGTATATAAAGCTTTTTTTTTCTTTTTTTCTTCTTTTTTTCCTAACACCACCAGTGATCACCAAGTACAAGACAGGACACATTTATATGAGCATTAACCTGCCACCACAAAAGAAGTTCCTCGTCTTTCCAAAACATCACCAGGCCCAGGGAGGAGCGGTAGCTGGTCTGCTGAACCCAGTGCCGGAGCAGAGCGGACCTTACGTACCCAGGGCTGTCTCAACTTGTTCACGGACACCTTTTCTCTTCCAAACATCGAGATCAGCGGTGTTAGACAGCTGAGCATTTTAATTTTCTTATTTCTTTTTTTTTTTTTTTTTTTTTTTAAAAAACATGAAGACTTCCTTTGTGATCAGGTCGAAGAAAGTAGCCCTGTTACAAAAAAAAAAGGTCCTGAGAGTAAAACACAGAAGCCTGTTTTGTCTTTTTTTCTTTTTCTTAGTGTTCGACTAGCTTTTCTTTTCCAAAGCCGAATAGAAGCTTTTCTCTGGAAGTGTTTCAATTTCCATATTCACATACTATTAATGGTGCGCAGTCAAGAGCGAGAGCACTAGAAATGCAAGTGGTCCCCAAACTGTAATGAAACAAACCATTGCAGAATGACGGTCTTTCTCTTTAGTCCCTTTAATCCTTCATCAAGCATTGCTTTCTCAGCACCGAATGCCACCTTTTCCCTGCACCGCCCCCCCTTTCTTCCTCTCTTTTTTTTTTTTTTTAATTTGCTTTTCAGCATGACAGGCAGTGGCAGTTTCATTAATTAATACTTCTCCAGCCCTCGAATCCACTGCTGTTTTTCACATGTATCAAATAGTCATTGTGAGCATCAGGGAGGTTTTTGTTACAGTGCTTAACTTCTTCATGCTGTCCAAATCACATAAAGTTTAATTTTTCCAGTGTCTCAAACTTCTCTTGATTAATATAGATGCCTTGTGCTGCCACAGCGCTTGCCAACTCCACTGTTTATTATAAAGGAAATAAGGAACCGTGGGACTGATTAGTACGTCAATTTATATATATCTCGTGTAGCATCTTCATTTATTTTATAATGATTAACAGCGCGGAGGCACCCCCCTCCTCGCCGAGCACTGGTTTCCGTCTGGTGCAGGGGCTCCGGGTGAGGCGATGGCTGGCGGGGGGCCGCGGGGCGGCTGCGCGGGGGGCTGCCCCCGCTGCCCCTCGGGCTGGGGGCTGCCAGCATGGGGGGGCTCTTCCGATGGGGCTCTAGGTGCCCTTCCGGAGAGGCAGCGTGTGGGCAACCTCCGCACTGCCGTGGTCTCTCCCCTGCAACAAGGATGACACAGGGGGAAAAGAAAGAAAGAAAAAATAAAGCTCATTCTTGCCTCTGCTCCCACACATAACCCTCCAGTAAGCCCTGCTGGTGCTCCTTACCCTTTATTAGCATCACGTACGTCCATTTTGGCCCACCACATCACAAGTTTTTTGGCTTTTTTTTTTTAATCACCTCCAGCAAGACAAAGTGTGTCAGGCCCATACAAAGTCCCTGACGGCTCAGAAGAGCAAGTAATAGCATTTCATGGAGCACTTCAGAAAAGGCTGAGAACAAGGAGGGGAGGAAGAGACCTCCAAAAAGAGGAATTTTGAGCAAGCCAAAAGGGATTCGTAACTACATGAGCATTTTAAAAAGGCTGAAGTTTGAGGTCACAGAGGCAGCTAAAGGAAGAGAAACTGAATTCTGGTGCAGGTCTGTCAAATATTAAGGCAGCCTTTTCTTCCCCCCCGCCCCGTCATGTCATCTTCCTTTTATTTTTTTGGCCAATTTTCATGAATAATTACCATGTTGAAAAAAATAGCAGGGATATTCTGAAATCAAGTGAAATTAAAGATAACATCATGAATAAGTGGGAGCCTGCAGCTCCCAAGAAAAGCTTTAAAATGACATTTAGAACATCACTGTCGGAACAATGCGGTTTACAATCCTGATCCTAAAACAACATGGCAAGATTAATCTTACATAAATGCATTATCCTTAAGCTAAAGTCTTGATGAAGTGAAACAGACCATTTTAAATTAATGCAACATAAAATACGGCACCCATGTAAAATCCAAGCAAGTTTCAAGCTGTGCCTATGGCAGCCCTCAAAATAGCTAACGAAAGCCCAGCTCTGGTTGACATAATGTATTAAGTGCATCTCTTTTGTTAATAGATTTAGAAAATTCCTAATTAAACCTGGCCTGAGATTCATGACATTTACCAGTCAAAGTTTGGTTTAAGTCTGAAAGATTTGCAACAAAATTAAAGAAAAAAAAAGCTGCTGTACAGACTGCAGTATATTTGAAATGTAGGAAACAGTAACTGAGTGAGAGATGTGATAAAACTTCCTTAGTTGGATGCTGAATTTCCTGCAGTAAACCAAGAAAGATGCTTTACATTTTTGCGTGGCTGCATCATGCCTGAGAGACAGAGCCACAATTCCAAGAGGAGGCATTCATCATTAAAACGCCTCGTATCAAACCAGCTCTCCGTACACGGGGGAGCGCGGCAGGGTTTTGGCGAGCTGGGGGAGGAGAGAGGGAGGAAGAGAAGGGAAGGGAAGGGATGGCAGGCGCCTTGCCCCAGTTTCCCTGGGTGAGAACTGAAAAAAGGGGTGTGATTAGGGATGCTTTTTGGGGATGGATAGCCTGTGGGGTGCCAGGTGGCGGAGGGGTGCCCTGCAGGTCTGGGCACCACGCACCCGGGGACCATGAACGGGATCATCCATCCTCCTTCCAGCTTCCAAACCCCACCTGGCTATGAGGTGCAGGGTGGCTGGGAGCAGGCAGCCAGACCTCTCTGATGACGACCAACGGGAAACAGAATCTGAGCTTCCCGTGTGCCAAAACCCACCCAGCAGCTCACCCCCTCATCCTTGTACCAACCCCAGTGGTCAGTCAGACTTTAACCAACTGACACAGCTGCACTGTATTCTTACTAAAGCGTGAAGAAGTTTACCATTTTAAAAAGTAGGTTTTCTACACTTGCAGCATTTTAGAGGGGGGAAAAATAGCAGGGCTTTTGCATAAATGAAACCTGCAGTTTCTATGCCAAAAGCTGCTTTCATACCGACTTCTAGGGCTTTTCACCAGTTAACAGGAAAAATCAGTTTGTGTGCATGTCAATATATTGGAGACAGATTATTGTATGACATTGAAATAAATCACAATAATCAGTTCAGAGCACAGATACCTTTCCAGTTTGCTGGCAAGGGGAAAATGTTGGGACAAGAACTACAGCTGCTAATCCTGCCTATAATAGTCATAAACTAACAGCCATACAGTACATGCATATTACTCAGATGCTGGTACAGCAGCCTCCATGATTCCTTGATTGTTTGCATTATAATCTCCATATGTATGAACGAGACAAATTAGGTTGCCATTTATTTGTTCATTATCTATTATTTTGATTAATGGAATTCTTGTTCTCAGAATAACTATTTAAAAATAACATTTGCAATAATGAGGACTGAACTATTAATCATGATCTTTAGCAGAAACTCTGCAAGGAACTGGGGCAAGACATTTCATATGAACAAATGTCATAAATAGGATTTCTAAACAGACAGTGCTAAAACTTCAAATGCAAAAAGGAAAAAAAAACACAAAAAAACCAATCAAACTCAGAAACAAATGGTTTAAATAACTTTTTCATCTGTGGGGTTTTTTTCTTCTCCCCCCCTTCTCTCCAAAGTTGTTCTAGGACAAGAAGGGCTGTAGTGTTGCTGGACTTTTTAAAAACACTAGAGGTAACAGATGCCCCCAGCCTTTTCCCCAAGCTCCTTTACAATATACATGTATATATATAGTGTTTCCAAACTGCCTACCCCCCAAATTCTGACTACTCACATTTATGGTCTCTCAAGTATTGAACATTACAAGAAATGTTTTAAAACACTTAGAGTGGAGAAAATTAAGGCTCATTAACTCCTTAATGAAGGTGGTTCATCCCTGCCATGCCAGACCTACTGTGCCCCTCTCTCTTCAGTCAATGAGGCCCAAGAACTGTGGTGTCCAGAGCTCTCTCACAGAAAAGGACCATCACTGACTGCTGGCTTGGGGAGAGCTTCAGACAGAGATACCCATGATACTTACTGTCCGGTTTTGTTTGGGGTTTTTTGGGGGGAGTTTTTTTGTTTGGTTGTTGGTTTTTGTTGGTTTTGGTTTTGTTTTTTTCTGGGTTGCAGCTTTTAATTAATTTTCTGCATGTAAAAGTGTGTTTTTCTAGAGAATGCCAAGGTTGGAGGTTTGGGGGTTTTGCTTGTGTCACTCACACAAAAGGCTAAGAACTTGGTGTCTCTGGCTCCAGCACTGCAAGTATGTTCCACATAGATATATATATTTATATATTTATACACTCTCAATTAGACAGAACTCTTCCTCACTGCTAACCAGTAAATCATGCCTTTTGAACACCCAATTACTTGTTCCTCAAAATTTTTAGAGCATGTTGTTTGACACAGCACTGATAAACTGTATTCCTAAAGCAGGCCAAGTTTTTATATGTTTTTTTTAAAAAAGCAACAGAAGAAGATAAACGCAAAACATATGTATTAGAAATTGCTACCACTGCTGTCACCATTTCGCAAAAGCAGCTAGAGACTGGCTCCTGCGCCTGTGAATGCACCTGGGAATTGGGCTTCTGGCTGCAACTCTGCAGCATCAGGCAATGTCTCTGAAATGACCCCAAGCTTTAGGAGAGCTTTGCTTCCAGAGCTGCAGCAGCTTCAAGATTCACATGGTCGCAGGGACCCTTCCAAAGGGGAGCCAGCTTTTGTCTTGCCATATATAAAAGCAACTGGAGTGCGCTCCCCGAATTCATGCCTACCAAATCAGGTCTTTAGATGCTGCTTAGTGTATTCCAAACTAAGATACATATTCATTGTGGATAAGCAAGCTTAATTATGGATATATTGGGATATTTAGCATTTATAAAAATATTCAGAATATTCAGTATGTTTAATATGGCAGCATTTCAAGAGAATATACATGACTTTGCACAGATTGTATTGACTTGGGATAAGTAATGAGCATTTTTTGCCCTTTAGACGAAGAAGAGTAAAAAATATTCCAGAGTTGCTGGGAAATTCATTTTATATGAATATGCCCTTATTTATTTTTTTAAAGCATTCAGGTAGCAGAAAGCAGAAATTAATGTTACGAAGGAAATGAACACCTTATTTCCCACCTTTTTTTAATATATTTTATTGGTGCTGATAACAAAGAATGAAGCACAGCCTGACGCTAATATTCTCAAAACTGGGTGTGTATAGTCTTCTTTACACGGCCCTGTAGGCCACCTGCTTTCCAGTAACGCTGAACACCTGCATCTCCTGTAGGTAGTTCACTACACTGAAGTAGGTTTCCTATTTAGACACCTAAATATAGATTTAACTGGCTCATTTTTGAAAAAGCCTTCCTTTAGATCCTATTTTTAACATGCAGAATTAGAATTATTCTACAAGAAAACTGCTATATAATGTAGCACTGTCATAAGCTACTATGCTGGGGGACTTTAAAAGCCCTACCTAACATTCGTTTGTAAAGGAAACCTTTTGAGATGATCTGGTTGACTACTGAAGGGAACGGGGGAACTGTGAAACACTAATGTTAATATTTCTACTCTTTAGCAGACTAGTCAGGGGAAAATATTTTACCTGTGAGGAGAAAACATTATGTAAAGTGAATCATTTCCACTTAACATTAAAAAAAAAAGCCCTTTCATTCTCAAGCTACCATATGTGGTAACTAACGTTTCTTTGCTCGGAGCATGTGTATGGCACTTCTGTAACTTGAACTGACTTTACACCTTAAACTCTCATGAACAGATCTGTCCCCAATTAAGAAACGAAATGAAGACACGGACTGACAATGTTTAATGTAGAAAAATGTAATGTTATCAGAATGCTGCAGGCATCGTTCTCAACGCAAGCTTGTTTCTGTGCTTCTAAAGGCTGCAGGTAGAAATGAGTGCATTTTCCTCCCTAGCGCCCAGGGACTGCGCAGTTGGAGTCTTCTGGGGGAGCACAAAGCCTGCTCACAATGGGAACGAGTAAAACAGCAGACAAGTGAATAATCCTAAGCGACACAGATGCTGACAAACCGAGACAACGGCTGATACTGAGGAGGAAACGAGGCAAAAGAAAGGGAACTATCTCCTGGAGAAGTGATCATACCGCAGCTTCTGTGGAAGACAAACTGACTGGCAAGAGACGAAGCGATTCATGAAGCTAACCCCAACCCAGCATTCTGCTATATTGAGAGATGCTGTAATTTAATCAAATACTTCGAAGACAGATTGACACAGACTGAGACTGCAAGAGCAAACTACATTTGCTGTGGAAGAAGCTAGTCAATAAATTCTGGCATGGCAGTAGTTTACAAAGACAAGATTATGAGTAAATTTATTGTGCAGTAATACAATCCAAATTACAAAAAGAGTCCAGATGCAGGCTGGGCTGTCAAATCTCTTTTTTGGATAGATACACCCATTTCAGAATTTTTGGGAAATATATTTTCAGCTTTGACCTTATATTGTCTTTTAGAGGAAAAAAGCCCAGATGCCTTATCTCAACTACACGAGACAACATCATGAGCATGAAAAGATGAAAGAGCATTTTAAAGATGCTTAGGTTTACTAAATCTATATTACTAAACCTATGAGAACCAAAGACTAGTTGAGCTAGTTTGCAGAGCTGCAGTGATTCACTCTGCCACATACTTCTACTGAGAGGTATGTCCTTGCCCAATTTTATTAAATAAACATCAGAAGTAGAGCACTTTCATCTAATTCTCCAACTAGAGCATAACTTTGCTGCTACTATCCCACAAAAGCCAAGCAAACATTGCTCACAACACCTACCTAAGTGCTAAGCCATCCTGAAAGCTTTATGAGAAGAGTTGTTGGCCACTTCTATGACCTGACAGCAACTCAGATACTCCTGTGGCAGTGGCTGGGCTCCCCACGTAGCCTTTGGGCTGGAAAGATGAGCAAAAGAGAAGGAGCTCAGAGTCTCCATGAAGGGTGCAGCATATGAACTATGTGACATGGTGCCCAGCGAGGATGTTAACTGAGTGAGCAGAAACCAACTCCTGAACTTCATGAAGGAGAGACTAGCATGGAGATGCGTTCTCTAAGCATGGCTGAAACCATCTGCAATTGTTTAATAAGAGACAGGAGGACAGGAAAAGTGCTGTAGTCAAAACTACACTAAAAATGCGGATGAAAGGAAAAGTGAGTGATGTTTCACAAGGCGATAAAACTGCCCATGAGAAGGTGTGCCCTGAAATCCACGTGCCAAGCTGGAAGACGGAATGGGAAGATCCAGATCATGACACTGGTCTCCAAAGACATAAGATACACAAAACAAATTCAGTTTAATGGTTTTCTATGTAACAGCTTCGTCATACATAATTCAGAGCGCTGAGAAGCGTTTGTTAAGACAGGAAACTCTGTATACTAGAAACAGGAAAGCAAACCACCACACAGAGCCCACAGAAACTGGAGGATGAGAGCCTTTCATAGGCCAGATATGAGGACATCAGGGTACAAGTACTCTTCAGAAAAATACAGACTAAATATTAGTTGTATTGTTGCTGTAGAAAACATGCTAGTTGCAAAAGTAAATAATTTCTAGGAATTCTTTACATTCTAACTCACTATTACATATCACTGTGCATTACAGAGTTACCTATCCCATCCAGGCCCCAGTAAGCCAGTAACATGTTTTTTTAAACACTAGCTACCTGCTCTACAATTAACTGACTCTCTATATAACAGACTTTGATAAAACACGTAAAAAATTTAAGAGCTAAAACTCAAGCAACACTGTTATTATTTATACATGTTATAAAACAGTCAGTGTTTTAGTGATGAGTATCACTGCAGAACTTTTTCCCAGATACCACATTAAAAACCAAACATCCAATTAATTGTAAAACATACTTGTTTTGGGGCATCTGCGGAGGTGGTGTGAACTTCAGTACCTCGGAGTCCATTAGACTCAAATACCACTGTGGGAACAAGAGGGCTTGTTAACAGATGAACATTCAAGCTTCGTTAGTGTGTATACATTATTTGAGACCATTACAGATTAACCACATTCAAAAAAAGACACCAGCTACTAGCCTGTGGCCGGAAAATACCAATTTACCGTAACACTTACTGTAAGAGAGTGTGCTAATGGCAGCCTAGGGCCACTGCCCTTTTTAATTCAGACTTCGGCGCGGAAGAAAGCAATCACTGACAACATTAATTATCAGTGCATGTGTAAAGGGACCCTCTTCTTGCATTACTTACCATTTGGCCTCTGTCATTTTGCATCAGACTGGCTTATGTATGCATCATTCACACTTTTCAGGAGGAACCCGCTAGTCTCACTGTCTCGCGCGATGCTCAGGAGGTCTCTCGACACCGGTGGCTTTAGCCTCCTACAGCCTCAACCACAGACCGTGCCAGGTTAAAAATGGCTGGTGGGGATTTCCCGTTTTAGGGCTGACCGGTCTGCGGAAAAATCTCGTTTCTCGCAAAAATGTTCCTGTCAACAACAACGATGAGGCAAAACAAAGCCTTATGTTGTGCTGAAAGGGGTACTTTGATTTCAATTTGTGCTGGTGGCAACAGAATTCATTAGCATATTCATTTCTGAGTACCCTACTCTCTAATTAAAATAAAACATTTGCAAACAGACTTATCTTAAATGCATTGCAATTTTATGGGGTTTGGGCAGGGATCAGATAAGCAATATCTGGAGAACAAGAGCAATATTCATAAAAATAAAAAACCTGTCCATTAGATTTAGGTACTGGAATTACTTAGGTTAGCGTGGTAAGTGAAACATAATTCTTGGCATTTCGTTAGCCGGATCCAAAAGCAGGCAAGTGGGAAAGGGAGAAAGCAAGAGCAAGTGTGAAAAGGTACCTGCGTGGGACCTCTGATGAGTTCTGAGGTGACCGGGTTGGGTAAAGCATTTTCCACATTCTCTGCAGATGCAGTCTCCTTGGCGTGTTTGTGTCCTGAGCATCCCTGTAGTTGGGAGGGAGGGAGAGAGGGAGGAGAGGGTAGCGGGGGGAGAGGAGAGAGGAAAGTTGAGAAGAAAACATTATGCCAGAAGAAAACATCATTAGTATGTCTAATGTGTCATTATGTGAGGCTACCTTCAGGCCCTGGATGACAACTGTCAGCCTTCATCTAGGCACTGGCTGACAGGCCAGGCACACAGAGGACTGCAAGAATGCATAAATTACATTGAATTAAAAAATGCTCCCCGTGATGTGCCCGCACCAGGACTGGCATGTCAGGTGTGCGCTTTTCAGAGCAGCTGGATCCACTTCTCAGCCATCACCCAGCTTTGTCAAGCAGTACATCAGGCAAATCAAAGTGACTCCAGCGTGGCGGAGACAAGTCACATGGATAATAGGAAGTGAGTAGGACCAGAGCCCGACTGTCCCCCCCGGGCAGCAATACCTCAGAGACAAATGCAGAGCGAGTGGAGCCATCACAGACTGATCAAACCTTTCGCCCCTGCCTACCTGCCTGCCGGTGCTGCTTTGACCCCAGACCTCTGAGGCACAGACGAAAGACATCTGTGAATGAAAGTGTCATTCCGGACATTTTGAGCTGGTAGCAGCGCAGCAGCCTTCCCCCAGCCCTGGGTAAACATGTTTTCTAGGCCATTAGCATTTGTGGAAAACTGCTCAAACCTCTCCTTTTTCTCCAAAGGTCAGTTTACAGCATCTGACTTAAAGGGCTGGTCTTTGTCTTTTTGCTGCTGATCAAAAAAGACACATTTGACTTTTATTGGGCTTTTTTATTATTAAAAAAAAAAAAAAAAGTTTGAACATCATCTTTTCTATTTTGGTAAAACTCCCTCCTTGGAAGGAAAGAGTTGATGTTTCTATTTGCCACTGGAATACTTTGGCTTTTAGAGATATTCTTAGGGGATTGTCAGCACAAGTGAAGTTTCAGTTTTTCTTTCATTCACAGCAGCCCAACCCATTACAGCATTTAAAACCAATAAAATTGTGAATAAAGAAGCGGCAACAAAAGCCCCTGCCACAATTGAAAAATCAACTGCAAGATGCCAAAGGGCTCATCTGAAAATGAATGGAAAAGAAGATGGGCTGCCATTTACTCTGCTGGTTGGTATTGCACCAAGTGTCCTGCAGTGTTTTTTACCACAGCACATATTTAAAATAAATGTCTGGCTGAAAAAAAAAAAACAAAACCAAAACCAAATCAACCAAATACAACAACAAAAACACCACCAAAAAAAATCTAACAACCAAAAAAAAACCAAAAACAAAAACAAAACACCACAACCAAAAAAACCCACCACCCCACCACCTCACTAACAAATAATTTTCTCTCTTTACAACAGCACCTCCTGCAGATGGCAGTACAGTCTGTATAATGTAGCTGAACACACTCCCAGCAATTAAGTTCCTTGCAGTCAAACACAAGATGATGAATTAGAGGCAAATCCAGACCACATATACACCCACACACACACACAAAAAAAATCACTTAAATTTCAATAAGAGTTTCACTGTACTATAAGAATACAATTTGCCTTATAAGGCAGTGATGATTAAAAAAGGTTTTCTTGTCTGTTACTAGCATTTTCCCCTCACTGGCCAGAACAACAGCTGCAGGCTTGAAAGCAAAGCTGAGCCAAGTGTGTTGAGGGACCAGACATGGCCTTTGCTGGACCACTGTGCTGTCCACCAGACAGGAAGGGACAGGCAGGGATGGGCAAGGCAGCTGAGCAGCTCCCATGGAGCCTGGGAGGTCCAGGGAAAGAGTGCACCTGCTGCCATAACCTGTCCTTTCCTCATGTAGTGATTCATGTAAATATCATTAATAAAATAAACGACCACTACTAAATATAATAATAAGATTATCTCTACAAGCATTTGGGAAGACCGGGCAGGGTGAAACAACCCTATTGTACACAGAGCAAGCTTTGTGTTCGCAGCTGCATCACAAAAGCACATACAACATCACTCTTTTCCAAGGACACACTGGACTAGACACAAATGTAAAAGAAAGGATCCCAGAAATAAATCTAGTAACTCCAAGGGAAGTTGAACACTGCCATATCACACACTGAAGCATTCTACTACAATCCAAGATGAGGTAGTGTACCAAACACCCAAGCAAAACCTACTGGGAACATTCAATTGGGAAAAAAAACTCATGTGACAAATAGTATATCTAAGTAGGATTTTTGGTTGCTTATGTCATGATTGCCATACTAAGACTTAATTGTATGATGCATATTGACTCAGAGGGCTCAGTCTAGGGCTGCGTGTTATTTCAGACAGGGTTCATTTACCCTCCTCTATTCACAGTTGGGTAGGATCTTGTTCCTTTTGCCTGCGGCAGCTTTTTTAGTGCTATGAGTAACAGTCATCGACCAGCCAATTGTTCTGGAGAACCATCAACAATATGGAAGTTGTATATAAAATAAAGACACACTACATAAGAAACAAAGTTTCAAATTCTGAAAACTTGATTGATATAAAACACTTGGAATGAAAGAAGAGATTTCAAGGCAGAGATGGGAACTACATAACTCTCAGTTAAAGTGTCTCTGGAAATCACTGCCCAGCAGTAACATTTTGGCAGTAAAATCCCTCTTTTAAAAATCAGGTAAATAGAAAGACCTCCTTAGAAAACCTGCCCCTACTTTACTTTGCCCCAGCAGTACTCATGGTTTTCAGATGCCTGCGTTCACCAAGTCACCTTCTAGTTCCTGGCTTTTACTGCTTCTCTCCATCCTTCTTAGCACGGCTGGGAGCTCACTGGACCAGTAAGATTTCTCTGAGCAGGCTGACTATTAAATAACACCAAGGAGGGCACCCACGTGAAGGTATCCCAAGTGGATGGTGGAACAATTAACTGGTATTTAGAGCAGGCAGGGAGAAACTTTAGACAACATTTCCAGGCACTGGGATGGCAAAATCAAAGTTGGCTGGACAAAAACAGGAATGCTGACCCTGCAGTTTCAGAAACCGAGCATTTCCTCCTCTGCTTCCTTAACAAAAACCAGGAGCTTGATGTTAGTTGCATTCATCACACAGCCCCTAAACACCTGCAAAATGGTCTACTTGATAGTAATAAATAACAGTCGCTTCTTACATAGCATTACTTTTTCAATTACTCAGTAAAACTGACGAGTGGCTGAAAGGTGCACCTCATGGACTATTTCAGACAGATTTTGCCTTCCTGTTTTCTCCAAAAGGCCTTCCACCAAGACCTGAGCAAACTCTCTGGCTCCTTCCTCGCCTCACAGCTGACAGAGCAGTCAACTCACACAAACCTTCTGGGCACAAGACCAGAGCTGTCCTTAGACTACCAGCTTCCAAATGTCCTGGGTTTCATCCCACTTGAAAAATGGGGTCACAAGCTCCATTTCACACATGCTTTTGACAAAACAGAGAGCATTATGTCAGGAGAGGACACTACAACACTGGTCTGGAACACACACTTTCTCAATGGGGAGCTCGGTTCTTGCACAACTGCTACTAAGAGAAGAAAAGTATATTAAAAAAATGGGATGGTTTACAAATGGTGAGAACTGGGACTATGGATCCCATTCTCCCCCCTGCCCTAGACCCACACCCACTCTCTCCAGCCCAAGAGTAATAAATCGGTATGATTTTCAGTTTCCACTGAGACAAACTAATTCTGGCAGATAATCAGAAAAGTATGGTTTCAAATGAAAATACAAAGGTGTTGGTGTTTTGGTTTTTTTTTTCTTTTTTTAGTTCTTTTACATGGCAGTTGACTGGCAGGAGACAGGAGAGCTATGATACCTTTTTAGTCCCTGAACTTTTAAACTGGCTATTTGCACAACTGCTTTTTCTGCTTATGTGAATTAGTAAGCGCATATTCAGCCCTACCTCTTTTTAACTATAAAAATACAAATGGATCAAATGAATAATTTGAAAAAAACAGCAGTCTTTGATATGAACAATGAAGATCTTAAGGCTTTTGTCAAGAAAGACAAAGGATGCTGACAAGTAATCGTCCTTCTCCGTTGTTGAGACTTGTTTGCAGACAAAATTGAACAAAACCTCCAAAAGAACATCACAGATAAGCCCCAGAGAATGTTTACTTTGCCCGAAGCAAAAGGACTATGATGTGTGCCAGCACACAGGGATCTTCCTGTGATGACTCCTGTGACAGCACAGCTATGTAACTTTAGCCCACGTGAAGCGAGGGGACAAAGGAACAGTAATACTCCAGGTGGAACTAGACACATTTAGCCTGCGACAGAAATGTCACACAGTGAACGAGAGGGGATGCTGCAATGTTAGAGATCGGTAAACAAACCTATTCAAGCCTATCCAGAAATGACAAAAACAACGAACTTGTAATCCTAACTGTTAAAGAGAGAGAAGGAAGAAACCGTGAAACAGCGTGTTGTGGCTCCGAATGAAGCGGGAGCAAGCCGCACCCTCAGCTATGGAAGGGCTTGTGAAAATCTTACCTGCATGATCCAGGACAGGGCTGTTGGCACCGCAGGTTTGGTACAACGAAGCAAGGTCCTTTGGAATGTATGTTTTAAAGATATTTAAAACGTCCAAACGTTTCTCATGCCCGTCTGATCCCAGATCCTGCTTGCTGGAGTGTAAAGCCGGAGAAGCTCCCATGGCGGTGGGCTGGGGCTGCAACAGTGGGCTCGCTCGCGCTGCCGCTGTGCAGTTTGCCAGTGTCCTCATCTCATTCCCAGCCTTCGTGTGAGGCTCCCTCTGAGGCACCAGTGGCTCTTCGTGTTTAGCGTACTGCTCATTTTTACACAGAGGATGATACTGTGGCGGCGGGCTGAATTTGGCCTTCATGGAGTCAGACACGCATTGCTTACCTGGAGAGGCAAAACTAGGACTTCCTTGGGGAACCCCATACTTTTCCACTTGCTTACTGTTGGTGGGCTGTGTGCTAGGCCTGGATATGACTGTCGGAGTAGGCGTTACGCTTCTTTTATACGCTCCCATTTGCATAAGTTTGGAATTTGCTTCATATTTACTTTTTTGTTGTGCTGCTATGCTGTATTGCTCCTGGGAATGGTTCAACTTGGGCTGTCTGTACCCATCCAGGCCTGATAAGCATGGACCACAGTGGCCAAACGCATGACTGTCCTTTGGCTGATGGGTACTCCCGGATTTTGCGGTCATCCCGATGGAGAGAGAGCTGCTTTTGGACCCCGGCGATGCACTTGGCACTTGAGTGCGCGTAAATCTGGCAAGGGGCAAAGGCTGGCACTCCTTACCACCCAGAACGGGAGGGGGGCCGGTACGCCCACTTCTTGCCAGAAAGACCAGGTTGTTTTTAATACTCTTGAATCCATTCTGTTGAACCCAAGGGGGGGCCATCAAGTTACAGCTGATTTTGTGCAAAATTGTTTTGTGCATCCACAGGACTTCAGGGTAGTAGGTCTTGTGACTGCAGAAAGGACATGGGTAGACAATTAAAGCAGCCTGCAAGGATGTGTTCAGATTTTTATTGCATGAATTATCCCTTGTTGATTTTTCACTCAAATCGAGCGGAGCTACCTCTAGAGCTTCAGCACCTTTTTCTATCAGAGGATGCTCCCTGTGTAAGTCCAGCAAATATTCTCTAGCACGACTAGCCTGCACTTCAAGTGAAGTTTTCAAATCCATGATCATGTTTGAAGACGCCTGGCTCACACCTGAGGCAAAGCTAGCAATGCGACTACAGCAAGGGAGCCCTTGGCTGTGGTGAAATGCTGGCATCTTTACGTCTGTAGAACCTTTTAGATCTTGGTATTTTGAAAAAGCCTCCTTGCTGGTGCTCTCCAGTGCTGACACAAGGGCAGGAATATCTGGCTTAGATTCCCTGGCCTCATCTTCTCTGGCATTGTGGCTTCCCAGCTTCGGGAGTTCATCCAACTGAGATGTTACCATCGGGGCTTCCTCCTCAGAAAAGTTGCAGCGGTATGGCTTTTCATCTGAATGGGACAAAACAAAAAAAAAGGTCATTGTCATTTTATGCAGAAAGGAGCCCAAAAGACTGAGCAAAATTCAAGATTAGCATAAGATAGCAGGAGAAAATGCAAACTTTGGTATTAGTATTGTAATGACATGCTAGAGACTAAATGTACTGTATAAACAAGAAAATATTGAAATAAGACACAACAGTTCAATTTACTTTCAAAGATGACTGCAAAGTCTGGATAACATCTCTAATGCTGCATGTTCCCGACATTTTGAAGAAAGAACAATTCAGGAATACAACTATATTAAAATTCCAGGATTGCAAGAAAAATAAACAAACATGCAACCATTTAAAGCTTTAACAAAAGCAAAGATAATAGAGCCAGATAAGACTGACCTAGTTAAAGGTTTGTCAGTACTTCCATTACAAGCCCCTATATTCAAAGGGTTTATAACTCAGCAATAAAAATTGGCTCCACGGAAAAAAAAAAAAAGCATATAAGCAGGCACAGCACATAGAATAAATTGCTCACTTAAGAGGGACTTTTGCAGTGGCCAAGAGTACCAGATGAGTTATGAATGATGTAAATTTTGAATTTTCCATCCGTTAGTTTAAAGCAGACACATTTTTTTAACATACTTTTACATGTGAGTCAAACTTCAGGAACATTTTATGACCACTCAATCCACTGAGAGATACGGAGTTCAATATTTTCAGCCACGTAGATTACAGAATTCAAACCACACTTTCGATTCTTCTCATCTTCTTCTTCGCTTCTCAGCCCTCCAGAGTACATTTATCTAGCTTAACACACGTCCTGGAGAGGCATACTGGGCAGTAATTAAAGCCATTTAAAAGGGAAAGAGAAGAGTTGGATCTGTTTTGCTGGGAGCTCTGGCTACCTCTGCCAGCTCTTGCGATGCCGACCTCGTCACAGCCACTGACGAAGCCATTGAATCCCTCCAAATCAGATCACAAATCACTTCCACGGAGATTTCCATCACAGCACTGAGGTTTACTCCACTGAAACCACTTAACATGTAACTGAATGAAATCATCTGACAAACTTTCAGTTTCTATTAACATGCAGTTAATGAGCCACTGCCAGGCAAGTGTCAGGACACAATGCTCCATCTAAAATGTTACCAGTCCAAAGTGATTGCTGCATCTGTAAGAGGGGTGAGAATGGGAAAGGAGTGAACTGCTCTAGAGCTGCATATCCTCTCACATCAATTCATAAAAGCCAGCACTTCAGAAAATCAAGAGCTGTTTGTTACTGCAGTGCAGCGCTACAGGCATTATTCTGTATGGCACAATGGAAGAAGCATGTCTTCACTGGAGTTCCACTGCAAATAAAGTCTATTTAGCCTTGCCTTCAATTCAAGCAAAAAAAAATTCTTAAGCTTTTCTTTAATTTGAAATAATTAGGCTAAAAATAACGCATAGATTTGCAGCCTTGCAGGGCTGAGTGCTGATTCTGTTAAGATCATTCTCTTTTCAAACTCTCTACAGGTGTAAATTCACAGGGGGGAAAAAAAAATCACAACCTAGAAACTTTTTTTTTCCTGTGTTGCAGGGGGCACAGCTTTGGGAAAGCATGTGCCCAGCACTTCTAGCCAAATTTACAGTTTGAAACAAAGACACCGCATGCAGTGGTGAAATCTGACACTGCACATCTGTGTTATTTTCAAAGCACATCTGCCAAAGTCCAAAGTATTTGTGCTCTTATGTAAGATTTTAAGGCTTCTCTTCATGATCACAAGTAGTGGCTCCTTTGATCACTGTAGTAAATAATAAAGCAACGCGAAACCAAATCACTGGGTTGTAGCAGTACTCGGCAGAGACTGAACCAACCTACAGGTGATGCTGAGCAGGGCGGGCAGAGGAGGGAGGTGGGGGACCACGACCAGCCCCGCTTTGGGGGTCTGCGGAGCCAGGAGGCTCCGGTTGCTCCTTGGTCCACCTGTGCAGAAGTGACAAAGGGACACATCAGCAAATGCCTGCGAGTCCCAGGATGCTCTGCGTACCTCGGACACTCCTTCATGCATTCTGATTTGGTCAAAAACCTACGCGCTGCACTGCTTCTGCAAAGAAGACAAAGTCAAACAGAGTGTGACGTGGCACAGATCTGGGCACTGGGCCTGGTCTTTAGGTCTGGACTGTTCAATTTAGGTCTGTGCTAGGTGAGGGAGGGAGCAGGAGGAAGTGGAGGCATAGACCACAGTCCCATGTGCCCCAATAGCCACAGGTATAAAGTCTGGGACTGCAAACCCAGAGGTGGCTACTACAGTCCTTTCAGCCCTATTACTTTAATGCAGCCACAAAAGACAAAGGTATTTTCTAGGTGGAAAATGTAGCACAGAGCAGGAAAACGATGGAGGCATATCTAGGGCTGCAGTTGCCCTAATGCTGAAGGTATAGCTTCTAACATCTCTTCATAATGTCTTGCTAGATTCAATTTTTGTGATGTCTCATACGAACAGTACTGAACATACTAGGAATAATTTTGAAAGCTTAGATCCAAGTTTCAGTAGCAATATTTGTGTTAATTGTTCAAGCTGCACTTCCAGCAAGCAAACAAACAAACAAACAAGCTCTACCCGCTTCCCCAAGATGTGGACAGACATGTTTTCCACCTGTAGGCCAACTCATACTTCTTCCCCAGCCCCATCCTGCTCTCCCCACCAGGGACCTGAAACTCCAGATATTGACACCCAGGCTGAAACACCACTATGTGCCTCACTCCCCATCACAGGTTGTGGTCCCGTTTGGCTATGAGCAGGTAGCAAATGCCAGGGGGAAAGAGGGGATGCAGGCAAGAGCAAGAGAAGTCAGTATGTGACCCAATAATATAGGCAGAGCCTTTTTAGAAAAATAGATTAAATTTATTTCTGCCTGCTCCCAGCCGCTTGCCCCAGCTGAAAATGGGTACTAACAATCCCTTTAAATCACTGGTATAAAATATTGCTCTAACCCACGCAGTGCAGGCATTACTGTCACCAGAAACTTTTGAGATTTTATTATGGCCATGTCAAAGCAAAAAACCATGAATGGGATTCCTTTTCCATGATCTCTAGGGACTATAATTCACATTTCTCATTGAAAGAGTTCTTGGCTAAGCATGCTCTCACTTTTTATCCTCCAACCCTATCATCTCCTCACACTTGCCTCAATTCCTTTGTTTCTTACACAAAACAGCTGTTTACCTGCTGCACTTAAAAGAACGAGAGAGGTTCTTTTACCACATCCCTGAAGTGTTACACAGGGGTGTCTGCTGAAGTGGATACATTTTACAAGGTTCTCACCCAGGAGGTGGCTGCTGATCCCACCTCATGTCTTCGACCTGTCCATAGCTTCAAATATCAACAGCATCACAGATCACAGGAGTGCAAAGCAGGACAGCATGAAGCACTTCACTGTATGGGAAACCATGGTCCAGAAACACAGGAACATTCAGGGATTCAACCAGTTCTTCAAAAATTTACCTAATTGTCATCATTTAGTTACATATCTTACACAGGCAGATAAAAGTGACTCCCCTTCTCCCCAAACACTCGTATCTCTCTTCTCTATTTCTCCTCCTCACAGGCATAAACCCTACTTGTTTCCTCCCCAGCTCTGTTTCTCCACATAACCAAATTTAAGAATGGGCTGCACAGCTGTTTTAATTCACGAGGCTTCCTATAAAGTAAACCAGGCTACAAGCCTGAGGACAATGGAACTGTGATTTCTATTCAGAAGAGCAGAACTGGCTAGAAATTGGCCCCTTTTCTGGCTAGCATTACAGCACTAGGAGTTGAAGGGAAAGGAGCAGATGTAATGTGTTTGATTTTTAGTAAACATTTGATAGTGATTTGCACTTTGAGATGAATGCCGTGTCTCCATTTGAAAACTGCCTGCAAATAAATCATGATAAAAGCAAAGGATCACATTGGAAAAAGGTGCAATATTGCAAGAGCTGTATTAGGTCCTATTTCACTTGGTATTTTCTTTAATGATCCAGAAGAGATTCTAGACAGCACGCTAACTTAAATCTCCAGGAAATATCGCATTTGGAGGAGCTGCAACAATAACGGGGACAAGGAAATAACACACAGGGACTTAGAGAGAATAGAAATGCACTCTGAAAATAATCAAATGAGATTCATTCTGGAAAATGGCAGGCTAAGACAAGTGAAGGGAAACATTCCAAAAAAACCCAAGCAGTGGGAGGGCGGAATCTGGAAAGCAGCAATGTTGAAAATAACAGATGTTACAATAGATGGCAAGTTAAATACAAGTGTATTAGGTGAGGTTCTTCAGCTTAACTTTCACAAATAAAAGTGTGCATTACAGAATTTAAAATAAAAATAGAACTAGCCCTCTGAAGAAGACATGATGGCCATGCTGGTCACACTATTTTATACACACACACACATATATATATAACAAAATACATATACTATACTATTGGGCAATATGTAGAAGCAATATGTAAGCACAATACAAGACACAGCAGGGGAAAAAATGCAAAAAACAGGTTTGCAGCAGAAAATCAAACTCTTCTGTCCTGTGAAAGAAGGGTCCAATGAAAATACTCCATGCCTCTTGTGTATCTGTGCAGATCTGCAAACAGGGACAAGTCAGAAGGAGCTGAGAGAACTGCAACAGAAAAGTAGCCAACCAGAAAATAAAGATGAAGACTTAAGTGTCTCTCACATGGTTGAGGGAAGATGGCAGGGTGACAGCCCAATGCCTGCAGCCTCCCCAGGAGCACCAAGCTCCAAAGGAGAGAATCATGTCATTGTGAGGACTGGAGTCTATCACAACAATCAGATATAATTGCGTGCAGGAAAACTCATGATGAGTAGAAAAAAAAAAAAAAAATCTCAATTCTGTGTATTTTCAGCTGGCAGAATAAATGTCAAGGGAACACCACTTGTGCTGTAAAACCTCTATGGACAAAACACAGATTATCAACGCATGATAAAAATCCATTCTTTTCATGGGGAGGTAGAAAGCATGACTTACTCCTTCCCTTCACTCTACCAGCACAGCAAACCAAACCCCCTTGTACATTAATACCCACACACTACAACTGCACTGCAGACGCACACCAAAACCAGCCTTCCTTTCATACTAATTCCCTATGTGGTTAGCTAAGGAAAAGACTCCTGGAGTGCTCAATGGTGAGTCCGTGATACTCCTTAGCAGTAGGTTTATCATCTGAGCACAGGCCAGGCTGACCCAGTATCTGTTTTGCAGAGGACGATTTATCTTCCAGCAGTCAGGTCCCCTGTTCTAGCTGCCTGCATATCTACTTTTTACACTTCACACAGCATCGGCCAGCTCCCCTGCGTTCTGCTCTGGCTGCTTCACTGGGCAGATCCCCAACGTGGTGGCAAAGTGGGCATGAGGTGGGAGACAACTCTTACAAACCCTCTTAGGTTTTCTTACAGCACAAGGCCACGTGCCTCAATGAAATACTGGGAATAAAAACTGATGCTATTTTGATACAAGATCCAGTTTCTCATCTGAAAAGCTCATCTTGCTTTACATGTTGTTAGATGTTTTCAGATGCAGCTACCACAGCTCCCCAATAATTCAGAAAAAGAGATGATGAAGGATCAGACTAGTCAGTACTGCAGGTCGGGACAGGCTGGCAGGTAAGAGGGTGATGCTAAAGGGCAGAAAGCACACGATCAACTAACATCCCTGCTTCCTCTCAGACTAATTTTAGATATAACCATGAGTGGTTTTGGCTGAGGTTTGAGGTTTTTAACAGGGCAGAAACCCAACACAGCTCTTGAGACTGAGATGCTGGCTAATACAGAGGTTGTACCAGCCAGCTCACCCTGTCCCGCAGAGGTTTCCCTGTGGCTCTGCGAGGAGAGAAGGGAAGAAGGGAGAAAGATGGGGAGAAGGAAGGGGAGTAATGCTGGGTCCTGCACCATGGCCCAGCAGCACACAAAGAACGAGTCCCACGTGCCCCAAGAAGTCCTGCATCTGTCTACTCATGAGCAAGATGTTTCTGGTTTATACTGCACTGCTTTTCTTTATTATTCTTCAACATTATTTATTCCTTTATTTTTTCTTTTTGTGGCTAGATGTTGGGGAGTTACCTTTTCACTTCCACACCATCAGCCGTACGTTTCTAACAATGCTATACTTTCATCCTCAGCAAATAAACCCAGGTCGCAGGTTTACCAGTCAGAACTAGCAGCCCTGTGGTATAGTTTGCATTCACGGTCTCCATTCTCCTCTTCTACATCTAGAGACCTTGTAGTTCCTAAAATGACTTCTCATTGACATTTTAATCTCACGGCTGACAGTTTCAGGCCAAGGATTCATGATGGCAACTGTCAGCTTTCAACCAAGTATTTCTTGGAAAAGGATGCAGACTATGAAAAAGCATGATCTCACAAGTAGAGAGAGAAGAAACGCAGTTTTGTATCCTTGTTTTTTTGGAAAGTGGGCCCAGGAAGGGGAAATTACTATCTGACCAAAGCAATTTTAATTCTTCTAGGCACCTTAGAGTAACAAAATTTAGCTTTTCTTCACCCCACTCTTTTCTTCACAAACAATACTACCATTGTTGCCATGATGATCACATGACTAGTGCTAAAAGCCCTAAATTCAACTTTTTTTTTTAAAGACCATGCAATTTTTCAGCTGGTTTTCTTGCACATTTGTTTTCAGGCTTCCCTCTATTCCTGGAACAACAACATATGGATTTATTCCAAAGTCCTGTTTGCTTCATTTCACTAACTTTACCCTCTGCAATTTCTAACTTTACCCCCAAGTTACTCCTCACCCTCGTTGCTGAACACTTAAAACATAGTACCACCATGCCCTGAGCATGCAAATAGCTGAAGGGCCTCATTATATTGTTCACCTCCTTTCCTCTGCAGAACTGGGGGACACTGCAGGGGGTGAAAGTGGGGACAGGCCAGCCGAGCCCACGGCTCCCTGGTCCCCATTTGACTAATCTCTCTGGCATTGTTCGGGAGGACACCTGCTGCTCCTAAAAACAAAACCCACTGAGCTCTTACAATCCAAGCAGCAAAAAACATGAATAGGCAACAATCTAACTAATTCAATAAAGTTTGTTCACAGTTCTCGACAGCACATGTTGAGGTACTTGAATTATTTTAGATTTTTATTGTTATTATCATCATAGATACTGATTGCATTAGTTTTGCATTTTGGACAAAATCTGAAAGGTCACCAAAGTGATTGGAAATAAAACACCAAAATTTTAGTTGATTGAATTTGAAACTTAACCTTTTAAGATGAGTGAAATCTGAGTCTGAGAACAGTTATGGTATAGCACACAAAAGACCTCTTTCTACAAGGTATTCCCTGGCTCAGTAAAATCACAAATTCCTTTGCACAGCAGAAATGCTTTAGAGTTATGTCACATTTCAAGGACCACTTCTTTTTTACTTTTTTTTTTAAAAATAAAAGGGAGGCCTGAACCCATCCCCCATCTCCACAGCCACAGATGCAAAGGCCAGCGAGGTTATTGGAATTTCAAGCACTTTAAATAGAGAATAGGCACCAAAGTAGTAATGGAGGAACTAAGTGGGAAAGGGTATCGGCTCCAAAATCTGTCAGGCATGTTATTAGGTACCAGAGGCAAGATGAAAAAAAAAGCTGAGAGTTCACCGCAAACTTTTTTCTTTCCAGCTACTTGTGTATAACTTTTTCCTTAAAGAGTATTTGGCTTTATTGTTATCTAGGGTACTGATGCTACAAGCCTTCCAAAGGCCAACTGGCTGCAAGATCATGTGCACTCCACTCTCCCCTCGCATAGTATCTTTTCATCACCCTCAAGGCAAATTCTCCTTCTAGCACCAGGTGCTTTGGGATCTCTCTCCCAGGTATCAGCCCTTCCAGAGTCAACACAGACTTTATGTGAGGGTGAGGGAAGGAAAGCATCCACAGCAGAGCACATAACGAAGTGAAAGTGCATGTGTGGGTAAAATGGTTGCTGCTGGCAGTGTGCCACAGACATGGCACTTCCAGTGTTCATCATGTCTCTCTGTACCTCCTCAGTGAGATTTGTTTGTAAGTCATTGTGTACATGGTGCATAGGAATTTTGGGCAGTGGCAGAGCTAGCAATGACTTACCAACCCTTTCACTTCTGTATTTCTCACAAAGGTACATGAGGGTAATCTCTGACCAGCAGCAGAGGAAAAGCCCCACAAAATAACGTCTACTTATCTGCAGGCAAAGCTGTAGCTCCTGTATCAGAGTATTTCCGAGCGCCTTTTCCACCCTTCATCTACACAAGCTTGACCCAAGGGTAGTTAAGACTTCAGCAGGGCTTTTGCCAGTTGAGAATAAAGTTTGTCCTTTAAACAACGAGTTGCAGGGGAGGTGACACTGGTCTGTCCAGCCTCACACAACAAGGCTGCAACTAACCCATGCAGTCCCCAGCTGGTAGCTGCATCTTGCTCGCAGCCCCAGCACGGCCCCTTCTGGGACTGGATTTCCCAGTCATGTCCCACCGCCATTCTTGACCCTGTGAGCTTCAAGAGCATCTCAGGGTCTTCCCACCTCATGCAGGGCTGCCCCAGCTATAGCCAGGCAAAGCATGGCACCAAGAAACCAAACTCAATTGCCCATGTTACACACAGCTTTTGCACCTCCATCCCCACCTCACAAAACTTCAAACCTGCTTTTCTTCCTTTAGGAAACACAACGTCAAAGTGCACAAGTAGATGCTGAAAAAAAGGTCTAACACCCCCACTCAGAGACAGAAGGCACTAACATATAGGTACCTTCACAGTCCCATATCATTGTCTGAATGCTAGAAGGTGGTGACGGAATGGTAACTACTTATCTATAAATTATGGATATATTAGAGGTAGAGCTGAACACGTACACAGGACCAACACAAAAACACTTGCAGGGACTGCTTGTCCAAATGAAAACTGTATGATTTGGCATTGCCTTAAATGTTGCTGCTCACAATATATTTAAAGAAAGTTATGGGATATAAAACCTCTGGAATGCTCTGCAAAATTAGGAAGTGATTAGGCCAGATGATACCAATTTGACTCTAACACAGCTTTGTCATAATGCCAGAGTTAATAGCAGTACTGTATGAACTGGTCCAAAACCTAAGCAGAGTATTTCCCATACGCTTTGTAGCTGCCAGGCATTTCTGCGTGTGTGGCCCTGCCTGTTAAGTTTGGTGCAGGTAGAAGGAGGAAAAAGAAAGGGCATCGGACCATTA
The DNA here is from genome assembly GCF_964273445.1 of Streptopelia decaocto. Taxonomy (NCBI): domain Eukaryota; kingdom Metazoa; phylum Chordata; class Aves; order Columbiformes; family Columbidae; genus Streptopelia; species Streptopelia decaocto. The sequence goes on from NC_138655.1 coordinate 62,319,419, forward strand.
ACACAGCAGGATACATAATTAAATTTGAGAGGGCAGGATTTGAGTAGGGGGTGTTGTGTTTTTTGGCTTTTGGGTTGGTGTTGTGCTTTTTCTTTTTTTTTTTTTTTTTTTAATTTAAGGCACAGGAAGAGAAGTACAACTGATGCATCAAAACTTCTTGCAGAGGAAGATGGAAAATTATGACTCAAGTTAGCTCTTTTTTTTTTTGGTTCTTTTTTTGAAAGTAAGTGGCAGTCTGCCTATACAGCCACTCCAAACATAGACCCAAACAGTTGTAAATCTTCCTGGAGATTTTCCCTTTCGTTCCAACAGTCAGACTTGCCCCAATGTCTGCTCTGGAGCATCTTCTTGACATCCACCTGTTCCTCCTCCTTCAAGTACATTAAGGAGAAAAGCTTTCCAGGCCAGGACTGTGGACTGGCAGCCACCCCGTACAGCTTAACATTCCTCATCCAATACTTCACCTCTCCTGTCATTTATTAAGCATGGATAGCATATTGCCATACATCATAAAGCCCTTTACTAGAGCTACTCAGTCTAAAAACAGAGGGTACAGCTGTGTTCTAGGCTAGCATTCTGCAGAAATACGTACGCTACAGCCAGCAAACCCAGTGTGGCAACAGAGGTAGCACAGCTATGAAAACAAGGAGCTCTGCATTGCCTAATTTACCTTGTCTCTCCTACCAAAGGCCACACTACCATGGCCGGTGGCTCTATTCAGAGACTCCAGGCAGTCATGGATTGCTACTGTGCATGTCAGTCATATAAAATACAGCAGCGCATCACAGAAAGGTGAGCTTAGATTATAAGTATTATGGGTATTTAAAGATTCACTAGGTATACAGTACTTGAGCAGGAAATATATTTCCTTGTACTAATTTTTTTTTCAAGTTTTCAGAGGAAAGAAGTTTGGAAAGCGAATGGAAAAAATAGGGCTGGAAAAGTAAAAGAAGCAAGTCAGATCAAATCCACAACATAGACTGGACAGACTGAACTATCGCCACTGGAAACTGGATGCCCTTGGTGAGGGGTGAGATTGCTGCATTGTAATTATCACCATTACATGGTGCCACAAAGATGCGGCAGGACAGGTGAGGGACCGAGTCCTGGTGAGTGTGGGATGCAGAGTTCCCTCAAGATACAGGAAGGCTCTAAGCTACTGAGATCACAAGTTGATTTAAACAGCTCTGCTCCGGATGGACCAAAGGCAACCAGAGCTCCCAGGGAGGATGCATTGCAGCTGCAGGCATGAGGGCAGCCTCTGGCCACTTGGCCAAGGTCACCAACTCAGTACCGAGGCTGAACCACACCGAACATGCAGCACACATGACACAAAACCTGCAGGGCTGGGCCAAAGGCCTCAAGAAAAGAATCTGGAGGCCCTGCCTGCCAGACCCAGCTCCTCATCAGCAGCATTTGCTGCCACTGACCACACAGGGCAGGGGTATTTGCAGCCTGGCTAATTGCTAGATAAGTAGCCTTTCATTTCCCCTTCCTTTTCTTTCCAGTGTCCTCCCTTGCCCCTTTATGTAGGAACAGAGGAAATGGTAACAATAACTACAGGAGGCACTTCCAGCAAAGTAAATGGCCTTTCAGACCTGGCTTGAAACAACCCTGTGACAGCCTTACTCAGGTCACTAAAGACATCAGCCATTTACTGGCAACTTCCATAATCCCCTTGAAGAGCTGACAGACAAAGCAGGCTGGAACCTATGGCCACCAGCAAGGCAGCAGAAAGGGCAGCTGCCTGCAGGCAAAATGTGCTCTAAAAGGGATTTGGAGTTTTAGATTTTTTTCCTGACACTTTTCCATTTATACCAAGAGGTAAATTTTGAGGGCTCATGAGAGCACCCAAGTTCTGGTCTCTCTTAAATTCTGACTTTTTAAAGTCTTACTAATCTGGAAAATAAGTAAGAGGGGAAAAAAAAAAAAAAAACCACACCAAACTTTTAAGATGTAATTTTAAAGAGAAAATAAATAAATTCCAGCATATCTTCATCTCCGGTGCATAAGCTTCTCATTTCAAAAAGACAGGAAGTCGCCTGTTTGGGAAGGAAGTCAGATGAGAATCATCCCACGGTGCACGATGTAGCTCAGAAAGGTCAGGAGACAAGGGGATGTCTCTAAGATGTATTGAAAAAAGAAGAACCAGCTGTGTGTTTTAATGAATCTTTCAAATAATAAAAACATTGTTATGCTAAAGGAGGGGGGTGGGGGGAGAAATCAAGTTCATTTGAAAAATGGCAATGGCCACACATCGCTTTTAAAATAAGCTTCACAGACAACAAAATAGTAATTCTGTACCTGTGAGTCATGACTATTTATATCACACACTCATTTTAATAAGAGCTGTGTTAAAACACTAAAACATTTTTAAATACTGAAACTAACTACTGCATATAGTACATAGGAAGCTTCACAACTTTTCCAATTAGCACCAAGGCTTAAATGCAGAAGCAAAAGAAATGCTGAAAAACACTGCCACAGGCTGGCTTAATTTGGAATTTCTCCTTTTCAAAAGGACTTGGAAAAAAAAAAAAGGAAAACAACACACAAAACACTACACGAAAAAACACCACCACAAACAAAAAAACCCCACCCCAAACAACAACAAAAAGAACCACCACCAACAAAAATCCAAACAAACAAACAAACAAAAAAACCCTAACACATTCAGAAGGGCTGGAAAGTATTACCAATTTTTTTTTCCTTTCCCAGCCCTCATTCTGTTATGCACTTTACCAGAAAGCAGAAAAGTATGTTTAATAGCAACATACAAACTTGATTCGATAGAAAAGAACTTCTACACATGTACCTGCAGCAGCCTGCAAACACCATTTTGGGTGAGAGGCTCAGCTAACCTCACTGACACCTCTTGCCTCCATATTGAGAGCGAGCCCCTAAAAAGCAGCATGAAAAATCCCCATGACTGCCATGAGATTAACAAAGGAAGAGTTTAAAATGCTGATAATAAACCATCTATGAGGTGTCCAGAAACAGAAAGATGCCTGCGATTTTAGAACAAAGCTTTTCTCCTCAGACATGCAAACCTGTCGGATAGAGAAGAATCCCGCTGGGAACAAGGAACAAGCTGCATCAGTTCTTAAGAAAGAGCTGTGGCCTGGTGTATTTTTGCAAGAAGCAGTACTGACACCTCTCCGTCTGAGGAGCTTAAGTGTTAATTATTCCCCAGCGCTCAGGTCCTGAGTTTTTGGAAAAGCAGGAGGGCCATCTGCTTTCCCAGCAGCACACAAGGGGTCTGGGCAGAGCAGCTCCAGCAGGTTGAACAATGCACTGAGGGGAAACAAGGGGAACTGAGGTAACTAAACCACCTCCCCACGCTACCACCAGAGATGTGTATCAGTTGCAAGGTCTGCTGTTATGCACATAAAACTCCACAGGGAAAAAAAATAAAATGAAGGATTAAGTTACCAACAAAGACAGAGCTCCTCAGATCACCTACATCATTTACTTGCCATTTATCCACTCCCTCCTGTTACAAAAGGCAGGCTATCCACCCCCCGCATCCCAAACACAGTTGACTCCTAAAGACTGCTTCCAGACAGAAATAAAACTTGCCTGAGGAAGAACAGGCTTAAGAAATCAATCTGGTTAATTCACATTCTTAAATAGCAGAAAATCATGCAGAAAAAAACCCAGATGTTTGCCCAGATATTTCCAAAAAGAGAAAGGTAAACAACTGCATAGAGTGTGTGTGTGTGTGTGTGTGTGTGTGTGTGTGTGTGTGTGTGTGTGTATGTCCCTCCAGTAGCATCACACGAAGAAGTACTTTATAATCACAACTACTCTGGTAAAGATACAGATTAGACCAATGTTAGGGAAATAAAGCATTTTGAAAATCCTCCTTGGAGTCATTCTAAATCTATTCACTAAGACGCATTTAATCCATTATTTAATCCACCTGCACACCTGACTATACATAACGTCCAGGTGATAACCATTCTTTTCGGCACAAACATTGCATGAACCTGATTTGAGTTCTAGTTCTTTAATCAAAAGAAACACATAGCTTCTCAAGTGACCCAAAGCAGTTACAAGAGGTTACACAGAGTTATCTATCTACGCTCTTAGCACTTCACCTTGGCACTTTCATCTGCATATAATCACAGAATCATAATACAGTCTGGGTTAGGAGGATCTTCAAAGCTCATCTAAACCAACCCCCTGCAATGAGCAGGGACATCTGCAACTAGATCAGGTTGCTCAGAGCCCCGTCCAGCCTGGCCTTGAATGTTTCCAGCAATGGGGCATCTATCACCTCTCTGGGCAATCTGTCACAGTGTTTCACCACCCTCATTGTAAACAATTTCTTCCTCATGTCTAGCCTGAATCTCCCCTACATTAGTTTAAAACCATCACCCCTTTTCCTATTGCAACAAAAGTCTGTCCCCACCTTTCTTATAGGCCACTTCTAAGTACTGAAAGGCTGCACTAAGGTCTCCCTGGAACGTCCTCCAGGATGAACAACCCCAACTCTCTCAGCTTGTCCTCACAGGAGAGGTGTTTCAGCCCTCTGATCATTTTTGTGTTCCCTATTAAAAGCTCACCCTATGAATTTATCATGATGTGCCACATATTTGACCCTTCCCTCCCATGAACACACTGCCATAGCTCCCGTGTGCCAAAGAGCGCAGTGAAATCGGATGTCTCCTGCGCACTGCCTACAAGAAAACTCTGGTATTTTCCGTGTCACTAAAGGCGCTGTTATTTTCCGCGCATGCCGATGTCAGTCCCTGGCTCAGCAGCGAGCAGGCACCGGGCAGCTGCAGATCGCAGAGCTGGTGAGCCGGCCGGCAGCAGGAGGAGGAGGAAGAAGGGAAGGGGGGGGGACACGGCGCCGGCCACTCCTTTCGCCGCCACCAGGTGGCGCCGCCGCCCAGCGGATGAGCCGCCGCCGCTGCAGGGGCTGGGCCGACCCGCCCTGCACCGCCACCCCTCGCTAAAGCGCCTTCTTGTCTGCGCCTTGTGTTAGGAGGGGTGCCGCCTGGGCCTCCTGCTCCAAAACCCTACCCACAGCGCAAAAACAGCCCCTCCCCTCCGGGCCCGCAAACAAAAAACGAACCAACAAGAACTAGAATAAACCAAAAATCAACAACAAAAGACACCACAAAACAACAAAACACACCTCGCAGGTGAGGGTGTTCCTACAACCACCGCTTTAGGACCACCAGCCCTAAGCGTGGCTAACCCAGTGCAGGTGGAAACATCCCACCCTGTGAATTGCCACCAGCAGCCTCGGTTGGGTCCTCTGCACCAGGGAATGCCTCCAAGTTGAGGAAAAAATAGAAATAAAATAGTAATAATAATAATACTATTTAAAGGCAAACACGCACACACACAAAGCCACCAGCACCAAAAGATAACTCGCTGCAGGACTGAGAAGGGGTCACCAGCATCCCACAGATCTTCCCATTACACCGTTTACCAGCTGTGAATTTGGGAAAACTGGTCCCCACCCTGGGGAAGTCTCTGATCTCCCCTGCCATCCATAACAGAAACTGCATACACTGTTACGCCTCTGTGTGACAGGGGCACACAAGTCATACAGTGACCAAGAGCAGACACTTGCCAGCGCTGCAGGGCACAGGGGGGCTCCATCCTCTCGAACGCTTCCCACAGGACTGAGGTGCACCAAGGTGTCTAACGACGATGAGCAATTCACTTTAGGTTAGGCTGAAGTGTCTGCAACCACCAAGAAAATAAAGAGTACAAAATCCTTCCCACGGCTGAAGCTGTGTCTGGTCCAGTGATGTGGGGTGTAAGTAGAGAAATTGCCAGGGACACAGGAAGTACACTATTTTGATGGGCTTTTCTACATAATGTGCTATATTATAAATTTCTTCTTTAAAATCAAAACTCCCTTGAAATAATACACCCCAACAGGCTAATACAGGTTACTTCAAAGGAAGCACCACATTTACAGATGGTAGAAAAGCATCCAGTTTAGGGGAAACAAAACATCCAACATGGAGGTTTTGACTTTTGTTCAGTGCTCCCGCTATGTAGAAAGATCTCGTCAAAACAGGCCAGAGTTTGGGCAGTCAGCAGTAGGATGAGGTCATGTCAATCTCTATGTTTCTTTTCAGAGGGTCATTCTTGATGCGGGGTAATCAGTGAGCCCACATGCATCTCTCTACAGGAAACAATTGCTTCAACTTCTTGTGCAGCCACTGGGGGAAATACAGAAACGTGGGAGAACAAAACACAAAGAACTCACAAATGCAAAATCCTTCCCCTGCCGAGTGTTGAGAGAACATTATTGCAGATTTTTAAAAGTGCTGTAGGAGTGGGAGAAGCTTCACTTACATAAAACTAACAGGAAGATAAACCAATGAGCAGGAACATGCACAAGAAAGCAGGTATCTATGGAGATGGTATCCAACATTTGCAACCAAGTCAGTTTTAAATTACTCCAAACCACTGGTTAACAGTCAGAGGAGGACAAGCTGAGATGCTGCAGCAACACACTATTAAATTTAAAATATTTGCAGAGGGCATGTGAATAAAAAGCTTCAGATTTTTTGAAACTTATTGAGAAAAAAAAAAAAAAAAGTACGTTTTTATGTTGTGAATTCAACTTCAAGCCTAAGACAGACCTTGAGTAGGATAATGGAGACAATTCTTTGTTCTCAGAAAAACAAAACAAAACACAAACCACAAGGATTTAGGGGAAGGAGTCTGACAGAAAGGCCTAGGTTTGTTAAGGCAATAAAGGATTTTGGGTAATCCACTTTTTAGCATTAAAACATACTTCATATGCTTTCATTCATACAGCATAGCTTTCAGAAGACAAGTATATTTCATCATATTCTGAAAAAATGTGGAAGTGCTACCCATCACTAGGCAGCCACATGCACTTGATTGGCATCTATTTTCCATTTCAGCCTATCGAGGAATGAGCGCAAACCACAGACTCTTCCCTGATGCTACCTACACTTTTCCATTTGATCCTTTGGGAACCGAGAGCAACAGTAGCAAAGTCAGAACATGGGCTTTAAAGATACTTTATGAAACTTTAACAAAATGTATCACTTTCAAGCTAAATTCTCAAAAAAGTTGCCTGGTTTAAAGATCTAGGTTTAATTCACATAATAGTTCTTCCCATCATTACAGAACAAAAGATCCCTGCACAAAATCAGAGCATAAATGAGCACAGAGCTTACTAGGGACTTTCCAAGGCTCCGTCTTTATTTTGTATATTTGTTGATGAAATGCTGGCTTTCCCAAGCTTACTGACAACAACTTCCTTCCCCTCCCTCCTTTTTTATTTTACAAAGAGCCTTTAAAGTTTTCTTTTGTCTATAATTAAGAAATTGGACATGATGAGGTACCTCTTTTCATTTTGTTTGGGGTTTGCGAGCAAACTTCCCATGAGAAGGGAATCCTTAGCATGATTTTGGTATTTCAGTGGTCTGTGATTCAGGTCACAGGTGTGAAAGCCACCCTCCATGGCACCATACAGAATTCGGCAGCAAACACCTTTAACCAGCTACAAGGGCTGAGTCAACCTTTCAATCTCCGCTGAGTTTCCACAAAAGGACTTCACCCTAATGTTGTTCTCCTTTGCCCTTCCCATTTGAATTTTCCTGTCTATCCTTCTGAATTATCCAGCCCATGGAAAACCTCATTACATCTGGTTTTGCCTTAGTCAAAACAACAAAGGTGTCTTCTGGAGCTCTTTCCCCCACATGCTTCCAACTATCTCTAGAACACATCCTTCTTGCCACTCACCAGTAGCCTTTCTCTGTCCTTTTGTCTTGCCTCATTCCCTGTTTCACAAGAAAAAAAGTTTAACTCAGAGAGTGGATGGCTTTGCAGTTAAAGGCATCCAAAGACATTCCAAGTTACAGTTATTGGTTGTACCACATATTTTTGTCCCATAAACAACCATGAGAAAGTTATTCAATCCTTCTGAGATTCAAGTTGCCTGTCCTCTAGAAGAGAAGCACTATTAATCAGAAATTAGTGTCTCAGCTCCAACTAACTGAGCTTTGTCACCTACGTGACTCAACTCTCCATGTAAAGTCTCTGGCTTAAGTTCAGTTGTGGTTCCTTGACCACCTGCCCTGGCCAGGACAGGGAACTTAACAAAGCTGGTGTGCTGCCTGTTTCTGAAGATGTAGCATGGTTACAACAGTCATACTGATGATCATATCCAGTCTTCATCATTTACTACAACTGTGTATTTAGATAAGAGTTTGTAACCTGGTTATATTCCTCCTTTCCACTCAAGTTAACTAGCTGAAGCAAAGCTCTAAGTAATTATGTAGGGCAAAACCAGTCCCAGCCATTAAAAAAAAAAAAAAAAAGTAAATTTAAAATGAATGAACAGCACTTTACATTCTCTTTGCCTTTCTCCTTACCCTACAACTCTGAACACCACTCTTCAGTTTTTCCTCAACTTTTTTAACACTTTCAATGAATTATATTTGCGCTTCTGGAAAGTCAGAAAACCTCCCTTAGGCAGTAACTCTTACCCACAAAATTCATGCTCCCTCATCCCAAATGTAAAATTCAGACTTCAATTAAGCCACCAGGAACTTCATACTGCTGAATATTTCTGGTACGTGCATTATACTACATGTTTCCTTGCTGGTTGGACTTCAAAGTAAAATAGAGTTTTACCCTGGAAACCTTCTCAACAGAAAAACTTTAAACATTTAAGACTATGTAGTAATTTTAATATTGTGGTGAAATACAATCTTTGTTTTCAAACAAGTAAAAATGCAAGTACCATAGCAGCTCTTCTAAAAACACTTCATTCTCTTTACCTAAAACATTCATTGTTACTGCAGTGTTGTACTCCTGTACTTACAATGAGAAGTGCCTTTAAAATGGAGCTGAATTTTTTATTAATTTTATTAGTTTTGGTTCAAAACTGATCCATTACTACTGGTAGCAAACTTAAGTTGTAACATTAAGAACATAAAACTAAATTTTTAATAGAAATTGTTTCTATGTAACCTAATTATCCAGGTTACTATCTGAGTCATCTTGTTACTAGGCTGAAAAAACCCACAAAAAACAACACGATATTTTGTCTAATAACATTAGTGAATCACAAGAAATGATTTTTTTTTTTTCCTGTGGAAAGCAGTGATCGAAACATTATAATATCACCCTGCTACAAACAGTACTTTCAAAATATGCATATTTGGATCTTAGACTCATTTTAAGTAGCTTTCATGAAATTCGTCTAGCCTTCCTTTTAAAATTAAGTATGAGAAATTTAATGTATCAGCATACGCTCAGTGAAAGTTGCTTCCAAATTCTAGGCTGACAAGTTTTATAATCCAAGTTGAAAGGCACCAGGCGGGGTTGTGAAGAGTGTCTCTCTCTCTCTGCCAGTCTCCTCAAGCCCAAATTCTTGCCAATTTAGTTTTCTCCATCCTGTAGGTTCTCTCTGCAAGAGATGGCTGCACCCTCAAAATGGAGATCCATCACTAAACAAGTCTCACCTCTCTTTGAAACACCATCTGAGGAGGTTTTCCATTCCCCCAAACCCAGAAACATGCTACCAAGAGCCCTTTCACTGAGATTATCTTGCTGAGGATGAGTGCCAACCTACCTTTTCTACCAAGCTCCTTCCTGCATCTAAGAGGATCTAATAAATCCCTTATTTGGTGTGGCCTGTCCTCTATGACATGAAGACTCAGGGTGATAATGAGTCAATACAGTCTAAAGATAGATCAGCCTGCTCTAACAGCTTAATAGCTTGTTACAGGGAGCTGTAGCGCTTAATAAGGCAAAGAAAAACAACGCAGTTACTGTGAGGTGCTGCTCCCAGCTGCTGGGAGTGGCACTTACCAGCTTGGCCAATAAATAGATAGATAGATAGATAGATAGATTAGATAAAACCAACAAAAACTTGAGAGAGAGAAACACACAACTTGTGTTCATCAAAAGTTTTAGTGCTAGAGTTAGGTTATGGTTGGATTTAATGATCCTAAGGGTCTCTTCCAACCAAAATGATTCTATGATCATCATTATACTACTCATCACTAAGTCAATCTCAGAGCTGATGACAATATCTGCATACTCGAGATGCAAAGCCCATGCTTACCAGGCGATGCTGGCCAGAGATGGAAAGGATAAATCACCTCTGCCTACTCACTCCCTGAACTGGTACCCAGGACAGGCTCTCCAGCAAATTGCTGGAAATGGATGCCATCTCTACCACATCTCCTGATCATCAGTTTAAAGGGAAAACAGGGAAAGCTGTAAGCCTGGCAGCTCTTCCCTTTTCCTTTGCTGAACTCCAGCACCAATCACCAGCCTGGCAGATGGTTACAGGTATTCGCCCAGTCTTAACCTACATGTCTATCAAGCACTGCCAAGGCAGAGCCCTGACACCACATCACAGCCTCGGGATACATGGTTTGGAAGAACGCAGAAGCTCGGCCTTCTTAATTAGTTAATTCCCCAGAAGGAGTTCATTCCACGAACATCTGTGCTTCCAGAGAATGTTAAGTTTTGTTGGAAGAAGCAAGAACAGCAACAAATCCACAGTATCCACAGGACTGACATTTTTAAATAAAACTTGCAGGACAGTTACAATAAGGGCCGTTTTCTTTAAGCGACCTTGTCACAGCCCATCAGCTTAAGACCCCAGAGGAGGCCCACCACTCCTATCCACAGTTGCTAAAAAGCCACTCTTGATACATGCCACCTTCAGATTTGAAAAATCTGCAGGTTTATATTTTGCATGGAAAACTGATGAAGGACAGGCTATTGCAGGCATATCTTAAAAGAAAATTAAAAAATTGAAAAGAAAAATGCTAGTATTGCGAGATCACTACAGAGGTTGGGTTCCAACTTCTTTCCATATTAAAAATATGATGATATTTTGGACCTGACAGGAAATAACCAAAATTGCTACAGTGCTGCTTCCCCTGTGAGCAAAACAAGTCAGGAGTAGAAATGTATGAGCCACTACCCCAAGTGCTCCAATGGTACTTTGAGGCACATCAGCCTGTGCTGAGCAGCGAAGCACCCCTGAAGGGCTGTAACTTTGGTTAGAACTTGTAATTCAGAAATCTCCCAGTGACCCCATTATCAGCATAGCACGGAGAAAACAGAGCTGGTCTCAGTATATGGAGGCAATGACTATTCAGGGAGCTCTAATCAGAAGGAATTCAACTAAACAAACAGCCGTGGCTCCCAGAGAAGGGCTGAGCACTTTTAAAAATTGAAAGTAGCTGACCGTATGCTTTAGAACAATAAGATAAAATTATTACACTAAACCCCTTTAATTAATGCATGTGACAGAAGCTGTGATTTTTAAACCCTAATCTCCCTGTCATTTCAGTTTTTAAGAAATAGTAAGAAGCACCCATCTGCTCAAGCTGCCACATGAGGCCCAAAGTTCTGTTCTCACACCAGTTTTGTGCCGGATGTCTCAATAAATTCACTGCTTATTTACATCAGCCAAAAGGGAGAAGAAAGCTGCTGATCTCCTAAGTTTGCCCCCCTGCAAAATGGTCAAAATACGTTTTGCTGTTACACACACCAGTTTTCTCCCTAAAAGCAGGGGCTTGTTGTATCCTCCCCCCAGAAGAAAACCCATAGGTCATTTTGAAAACCATGACAGATGTTTAATTACAGAGGCACTAGAAGGCATTGTATTTTGAGAAGGTCAAACACAGAACAACTGTAGCTGACAACCAAATGGCTAAAGTGTCTGCTGTACCACTAACAAAGCAAAACCTCTGCTAATCCACATTTTGCTAATTCAAACACCTAATAATTCACATGCAAGCAAAAAGCTGCTGGTAGCACAACATGTCTGAATAACCATTTAATAGCAGGAATCTGTGGTGCGATCTCATGTTACTAGGGGCGTATTACAAATACAGCACACAGCAGTCAGCGCTACGTTATGAAATATCAAACTAAACTCTTACTCTCCACAACTAAGAACAAAGCACCTTTTGTAATGCAGGTTTCCTCCCCCTCTGCACTTATTAATCCACAAAGTTCATTCATTTAAATGGGTCCTTTAGTCAGTGATGTAAATTAACAGGGATCTACAGTACATCTGTGGGCTGTGTGGCAGGAAGAGAATAGAGATGGCACTGCTTTCTCCGCTGGTATTTCCAGCAGTTTCTTACAAATTTCTCACCGATTCCCTGGAAGTTCTTACACTAGGTTCCAATTCAAAAAATTTCTTTTACTCAGAAAGTGAGAAAATCCTGTTTTCACCTATTAAAAACAAACAAACAAAACAAACAAACAAAAACACACAAAAAACCAACCAAACAAAGAAACAAACATATAGCTGGACCTGTGACTAAAATTTCTTGGATGTGCTTCTGAGTGGAGCAGGACCTGCCCCTTCTTTGCTGAGTCAAATTCAGTAGTGATTAATCTTCATCCCTTACCCACCCTCACAGCTGAGAGTGAGGTGTACACGCTTTGCTGTGTTGTTAAATTGTGTACTAAGCACGCACTAAGACGAAACATTGTCCTAACAGATTTAAGCATGCCTCAAAGCACATCGTTCTGACAGCGCCTGGGTCTCCATCATCACTCTCATAACTATCAATGATTCTGGTTAATTTTACAATCACAAGAGGTACAAGCCTCCATCTGGTTAGTCTACATACTATTACAGAGTTGGAACCACACTGATCAACAAAATATGTTGGCCAGTAAGGCTCTGTTAAGGTGGACTGGTGAGTGGAGAACAGCTCTACTTTCAGCTACGCAAATGCAAGTGCAGGAGAACCGGGGCTCCCTGGGGAGCGGTGCCTGGAGCTCCAGGGCTGCCAGGGGCGGCACAGCAGCTGGATCAGGGTTCAGGTGTGCTGGCAGGACTGCTTGGTAACCCCACACGTTGGGCTCAGTCTCCTGAATGCTTGCAGCGCCTATGGCAAAAGCCTGCCACAGCTCCCTCCCTAGAAGGGATCTGAAGAGATTTCCTGGTTTAATGCCTGTGATTGAAGCAACTTTGTGAGCACAGGTGGTGGGGGACCCAAATGTTTTTGTTCCCTGCTTGCACAAACACCAAATATAACAGCACCCTCATCCGTAATGGAGTAGTGGCATAGCTATGACACTAGCCAACACCATGCCACCCCCACAGCAAGAAGCCCTGCCTCACAGCTCTGATGGGGAGAGCAGCCGTGGTGTCCCTGCGAGGATCCTCATGCCAAGAGTCCCAAGGCTACATCCAAGCCAGAAGCCAAAACCGGACACCCACCGGACTGTCATTATGGATACAGATAACCCACTGAGGCTGCTGTTTGTGTAGTTACAGCCAAAATCCTCTCCCTCTGCAGAAGACCCCGGAGAAATACCCATTTGGCTGACATCATTGCATTTGCATTGAGGGTCCCTTCCACCAGACCCATGCTGGTCAGGGAGCAGCATCGCTATAAAGCCTAACACAGACAATGCTGCCAGCAGAGCCTGCCACGCAGAGTTCATGTAGGTCTCCTGTGCAAGAGACGTTGCAAGAGACGTTTCTTGCTCATTTTCCAATTGTGAGTTACTTTTGGCTGTTTTCATGGACTAACATCCCCCCCCCCCAACCTCTTCTGTCTTCCAGTACAGGGGCCAGTGTTGATTTCTCTGAAGTCTGGCTAAATTTTATTCTTCTTTTCTAAATATGCCCTTCGTGTGAACTCTTGGTAAGCAGAATGTCCAAGTGCGGAACTAAGTCTCTGTAGATGCGTACCTACAGCACATTCTCAAACAAATTAGCAAAAACTCAAATTATTATGCTTACAAGCAAATGTACTCTGGAAGTAAAACACATGCAAAATTAAAGCGCATTTTCTCATTTTGGACGTTAGAAAACACTCCTCCAGTAGGACACTGAATAAACTGATTTAAATGTTCTTAAAACTTCCGTTTATTCTGTAATACTAAATTTGCATATGAGGCTCTTCACAGCACAGTATACATAATGTATGATTATACAATGGAACTCTCTCATGCATCCAGGTGGGAAACAAAACACCAAAACACCTCAACCCTCGTATTGTTTCAATCAGTTTTTTGTATTAACCTACCAGGCAGGCAGAAACAGGCCATGAGCAAAAGGCAAGCATCCGCTCCTTCTCCTGCTTTTGTTGAGGAGAACTCCCCACAGCCCTATTCGCAATCAGCCACAGTACAGAATCCCCCAACCACATTTTATTTCATTCACCTAATATTATTCTAGATACATACAAGAGGCCTGTTATGATCCCGCTGAATTCACTGATGACACAACTATTAACCTAAAAGGAAGGAGAAATGGTCCAAAGAATATAAATAGACAACACGCAGTAAATTCAGAGCTTCTCCCAGCTCTGGACAGCTGGTGTTTCTAAAAATGCAGTGGTTCCATAGCATAAGAAATGAAAAACAGGTTACAGAACTCAGCAACAGGAATTAATAAAAATGACCAAAGGTCATCTGTAGTCTATCAATCACTGTATCATTTACAGTTCATATTACAGTAGAAAGGTATGAACGTTGTCAGTGCTGTACAGTGGCTACTCTGAGATCTATCATGAATAATGGATAGAGGTTATCCATTTGAGGCCCAGTCTATTATTCAAAACTCTAAACCTGCCGTTCACCAACAGCAAAAAGCACTGTAGATGAAGGATGGAGGGGCACTACAGGGAACTATTTTCAATGATGAAAGCAGTGATGAGGGAATACAGATTATCTGAAAACAAAAGCTGAATTTTTCTGAGACCCAAGACACTACCCTTCGTGAAGCAGCAAAACAGCATTTCATGTCTACCTATTTTGCACAATTTACTGCCAAGAATAAAATACACCATCCAAATATGAACTTGAGGTTTCAGTCTTAAATCTCTTAAAAGCTTGGTTGTTTGAGTTGAAGGCTGGGAAGTGCATTTGCCTCCCACTCCCTTATATATTTTGGATTAAGCATCTAGTATACATCTTCCTAATAAAGTGACTTTGACCTACCATCAAAGAATAAGGAGTCTTACTGTTACAGACCAAGGTTTTGATGTCATTTTTAAAACAAGTGAATAACAAACCACAAATAGTTATATTAACAAACTACATTGGAGGCCTGACAAACTAAGACTTGCAATACAACCTACACTGTATCAATCCTGACATAGCCCTTACCCAAGTAACTTGCTCCATGATGGCATTAATTCCAATGGTAGCAAATGGCAGCATACCTTTGAAATTTGGAGTAAGGTTAATACAGCAAATACAAATCTATTAACTACTAAGGGTCCTACTACTACTGCCTTGTAAGACAGGGCAATTTATTTACAGTTCACCATAACTGAAGAATCAACATCTCAGACTCTCCAAATCCATACTCAGGGTACAAAACAGATCGTCATTTTGCCTTAGACTTCAGAAGGTCAAGTTCACTGGGCTGCCTTTGTATGATTTATAATGTCAGAACAATCCTTTACTACAATGACAGCCTGAGACATTGAATGGGATTGTGTACGAACAGCAGCCTCACTGTTTATTCCTTACAGCACCATCTCATCATTGGCATTTGGCCAAGCCACAATATAGTTACGTTCTTTGACAAACAACACCTGAAACACCTTATCTTCACACATCCCAGGACACAACAGAAATGTAACATTTTTTACATTAAATATGAGGGGCAAGTAGTCAAAAAGAAAGATTTGTCTGCAAATATAGGGACATCAGAGCCTACTTTTAATTCCCTTTGCCGAAACACAAGGCCCTGTCTAGACACCAGCCTTAAGGCACTCTCTTTGTATATAAGGCAGGCTCAAGTATACTATAAGCATAAAGGTTGTCAAAAAACCTGTTTGGGCTTTTGCAAATTAGTACTATGCATTGAGTAGACAGCATAGTTCTTAGGCTCAAGTCTGACAGAAGCATAAGAACACTACAGCCTTTTTGGTAAACTCAACCTTTCCTTGCGAAAAGCCATCCGCCCTCCAACTCGGCCTGTTAGGAAACCGCCCTGAAGAAGGCTTTGTTCAAATCTTCACGTTTTCCTACCAGGAGATCTATTTTGTTCATTTTAACTTGGTTTTGGAGCCCAACTCCTTTGATCTGTGGACTCCAAGTTCCGTAATACCGGTTTCATACTTGGCTTCTTACAGCCTCTCACTCATCATTGCCACCAACTCTGTGGTGCCACTTTTTGACCAGAAACTAATTAACATCCTGCTGAACACAACAGCAGCACCCCTTCTGTCACGCTCCGTGGAAATAGCAAAACCCAACCCCATTCCTATCTTCACTTTAGAATATTTTTCTCACACCAAGCTCTAATACAATGGTTTGCATGTAGCAATCAGGCTGTGGACACGTTACACACGTACCACTGGTGGCACCTTTTGATAGCCTGGATTCTCAGCTATTCACTCCTGAGGTTACAGCCACAGACGTCCAGGCAAGTGGATGAACCCGCTTTGAAACACTATTTTGGTGACAGGATAGTTGCAGAGACTGAACGGTTTTCATTAAGAAACTTACAGCTGAGTTTGCTGAACCCTTGGTATGGTGGCAGGGTGGGGAAAAGGAAAGACAGAGAAGGGAAAAAGACTTGATTGTACATAAATAATGTATCACTAACTTAACTCTCTTGCTTCCACATAATTCCTCAGCTAGTTACAAAGTCAAAAGGCCCATAAAATATTTCATGTGGATAGGCAAATACCAACAGCAGTATTTAGGAAATCAATTATGAAGATTAGCTTTGCCTTAGAACATCTGAGCAAAATACAAGACAAAAGCACAAATGAACTTCATAATTTAGAAAACATTTAACTGCACTTTAAAGAAATCCTAGGAAAATCACTGCACAATCAGAAGGCATTTATTAATATGTGATGATCGTATATTTCTGTTCTTTCTAATTAGACTTAGATCTGAAATATGAGCCTTATATGGAAAGAGGCTTTGACGACAGTCATTCATTTGGGAAAGCTTTTCCAGCCTTTTTGTTTCACACAAACGATTTGAATGTTTAAAGCATTTCAAGAATTTCTGCCTAGGTATTAATAAAAAGATGTTGCCTTTTCCATCTTTTATATCTTTATTAAGCTTTTAGTGAAAATGCAGCTGCTGACTTACAAGTGATTAAAAAATAATATATATACAAGCAGGCAGCCATTTTCACAATCTGGCAAGTAACACATTTCCATAAATAACAAAGAATACAGGGTCATGATATCAGCTGTTCAGAAGCTTTAAAAAGTCACAATGCCTCTAATTTTGCAGCAATTATTTGCTGGATTGTTTTTATTTATGGCTTCACACTGAATTTAGAAATGCGTTCCCTGAACTTTAAGCATGATGCTCCCAACTGACTGGCTGTCTCTGCTGTTTTCTCACTCAACTTCCACGTATCTTTCCCCACACCAGCCCACAAGCTGGGCTTGCAAAGTTTTGTGAACATCTGAAATTTGCTTCTCATGCATTTGCACGCACACATTGTACACACAATCATGTCATTTGTTTGGATCTGTGGTCATCTGCCCTGTTACCTGGCTCTTCAGGCACAGAACATTAATTGCATTGTACAGCAGCTTCAGATAATTAGACACAGCTGTAGGGTTGAAAATAGTAACACACAGTGGGAAATCCTGCCAGACGATTTTGGTCATAAACGCTTTCCTAGTTCTCAGATATACTGTTATCTACTCCTTAACTCTCTGTTTTGATCCCTGATTAAAGTTTTCTTTTACTTTTCCCTTCGGGACTTTGCCAAGCATTCCACTTGAAAATGGTTCCATGACACTGTCACTCAGCTTCTTTCTACTAGAAAAAAAATCATATAGATAATTGTGTGAAATACAAGCTATTTCCTTAAAAGAATGATGGAAAATTGAGAAAGAAAAAAGTATTTTTAACTAACAGAGCTGATGGACATGAAGGCGTTGTTAGTTTTTTCTTTTAAATGGCATGTGTAATAATGCATTTCACATATTTCTTCCCTCTCAAAAAGCTGACAATTTTTTCCAGAGAGAGAGAGAGGAAGCTCCACTTCAGGGGCTGGGGACAGGGGTGGGGGGAAGAAACACAAACACGAAACACCACACACCAAAATTGTCTCAGATCTGCTCAATTAATCTTCTTCCACAAACAAAAGTTACAAGCCATGTTAGCTTAGAAGCCGATTTTTGCAACTTCATTACCTCATTATTCAGGTGACTAAAAAAGAAAAATTCAGTGTTACATTTCTTCATAAAAATTATAAGACTATTCTTGTTATTTCTCATACAAAAATACAAACAAGTCATATCTCAGACATCTTTAAAGAATGGCTTGTTAGTACTGGAGGGAATGTTTAAAAATAAAGGGGGAAAATCTTATACTGGCAATTGTGAAAGCAGGAAAAGCCAATCAGCACAAAAGCATACATAGAAATAAAGTGAAATAAAAATGTGTTTATCCAACCTGACTGCATATCTGGCATCCCAAAGCCAGAGTACAGTATTAGTTTTAACAGTGTAATCAAGCTCTTTCTTCATCAGTTTCGAGTCTAGATACAGAAGACTCTTAGAAGAGCTGTGATAATACACATTAACCCCAGAAATCAGAGCAGAGAATATCCCTTTAATTTTGATTCAAGAGTTAAGATTTTTTTCTTCCGTATTTTCTAACTGCCACTAACTGTATTTCTGGTCTTCTGCTTCGAGTGAGCACCCAGCTACTAGGGGATTTCCTAAGTGGGATTACCCATGTTTCTTCAGTTCCTGCTGGCTGCTTACACTTGCACCTGTGACAATTCAACTGAGCTGGCTGTCAACGACCAGCAAACAAACGTGAGGAAATAGCAAAGAGGTTTAAGCTCTCTCAGAAGCAAAGCGCGTGGACGAAATGTAACCTCTAGGGTGGGATTTCTTCTTTTGGCTGAAATTGGTGAGGACTTGTAATTCCTAAAAAAGAACAGAAAATTAAAGCTAGCCTAAAAACTTCCGCCTTTTTGTCCTCGGAGTCTTTTTTTTCCATTCAGCTTTTGCTGCAGTACAGTCACACTGCAGAATATAATTAACCCCTGAGTAAAGGAAGAATGGGAAAATGTTTTTCCTTCTCTTCTCAGGAAAAGCCTTTTGGGGTGGGGGGTGGGGGTCAAAACAAAACAGTACCACAGCTTAAAGAGAGGCGTAACTAAGCTTTCATACAACATCTGTATGACATTTGCACATGCACTCACTTCCAGGGAAGAGACAGACATCAAAACTAATGGAGAACATCCCAACTCTCTGAACACAGGAAGAATGCTGTAGCCTTCCCAAGCTGCACATTTAATACTGTAAAACAAGAGATCAGCAAAGGAGCCTAATATCTCCTGTGTTGCCTTTACTGTTGTTTTTGTCTAGGTAGCAATACAAAGTTCTT
This sequence comes from Streptopelia decaocto, assembly GCF_964273445.1. NCBI lineage: Eukaryota > Metazoa > Chordata > Aves > Columbiformes > Columbidae > Streptopelia > Streptopelia decaocto. Next base: position 62,338,763 of record NC_138655.1, read on the forward strand.
AAACAGATTTATCCTACTGTTCGATGTACTACAAGAGATGTACACCGAGACTATTGGAAAACAACGGCTACAGAATGCGCCTCATCATCTTCTGGTTGTTATGCACAGTAATTGATTCCAGGGTCAACACTATGATGCTGCAACAAAGGGCTATAGCTTAAGGGTAAAGAATAAGCAGCAGGAGTTAATGGAAGTTCTGTTACTGCATAAATGTCCCCAAAATGAATGAAAGAAAATAAAATATTCCATATAAGCAAAACTGATTATAAATCCAATGCGCAACCTTGGCTTTCAACAAGCTGTTAATTTCATTAAAGAAACGTACCAAGTCCTTTCAAGTATCTGTAACAAGAAAACAACACTTTAGGATTATGAAGTTGAGTTTACAAACAGAGCTTGCCATCGGTGCCACTTTATTTGTGTGAAAATATAGGCAAAGGAAGGTGTCTGGAATTGCAGTACTACTGATAAAACACCCATTACTGGGTATAGGCAACTTTGTCCAAAACACCATGTGTGATTACTCCACCGAACCTAAACATCTGGGGCAAGTTATACATCTGGCTTTAGTGCCTTTGAAATGACATGCTACGTTTAAGCTAAGAGGTCCAGCCACACCAGTTTTAGCAGTCATGTTTTCAAAGTCTGGCACTTTATCATTTTCATTCTTCTTATTCAATGACATTATTGATAAAAATGTATTTATTCCTTCTCTCTGCACACCAAGAAAGTGAAACAGATGTAAAAGAACTGCAAATGTCTCTTTTCAAAGTATTTATTCAAATATTAATGATTATCTCGCAATACTCAAGCACTCTGATGAAAAGGTACAAAGCAATATAATCATTCTTGTGATTTACCAGCTGAAACACTAAGACACACAACGTGTCAAAATTGAATCCCTCCTTCGTATGCTTCGCTGTTCCTTCACTTCTTCCCTTTTTAGTTTCCACTGTTCTCAGGACCTGAAAACAACTTTTACCTGTTTTTCTTTCACCTGCTCTGCCGCTGTGCACAGCTTCGAGCTCTGGGGCTGCTCACACAGGTTTGTGGCAGGGGCGCCGTGTCACCTCCTGCCCCGATGCACTCCACACTCTAACGCCATGATGCTCAGCTATGGTGCTTCCTTCCTTGGAGCTCCACTTTCTCTCCATGTGCATGCCGCAGTCGTTCATTTCCTTCCTTTCAACAACACTGTTTTTTCGAGCACCAACTGTGCCTGCATAGGCTGACTCAGGGTGCCAACCTCCCTGGCACCTGTTGCTCTGGGGCCTCCGCCATCCTCACGGCCCCTTTGACGTGAGCCAACAACACAACACCGCTTATGCAAACACCACCCTTACCTCCAGCTTATTTCCTTAGGCCTTTGATGCAGCTTTCTTCCGAGGCTGCTCCTAAGGCTCCCATTTGCTACCATTCCTACAGAAACCACACAGGGGTTTGCAGCTCACAGGAGCCTGAATCCACACGAATCTCTCCAAGACAAACGCTTCTATCACTTCCTTCAGTTCACAACCGCATGATTGTCACAACCAGATGGATCAAAGGGAAATGCCCCCAGACAGGCCCCATCCACCCTCCCACAGCACCCAGCTCTCAGGAGCACCAGCTCAAATGCCCAGTTTGTCCACAGCACCACCAAGAAATGTTGGGAAATGGCACTTTATCTCACTCTAAATTCAGAACCTCAGCAAAAGAGATGTCCATTGGTTATCTTACAATGTAGGTCCTGCATGATGCTTTCCATACTGTGCATCAGACCAAACATATTCACGTTAGAAAGTAAATTCCTAGGAAGGGCAGATATTACAGAAGACAGCATTTCTGGCTCGTGCTTTTGCACACCCTCCGTTCCCCACTGACAGGGATCCCGGGAGGACTGTCAGCGTCAGAGCTCTGCTTGGAAGTGTCAGTGAGCTTCCAGAAGTTGTTCTTTACAACACTGGGATGCATCCCTCATACTAACACATCAGCCTTTTCCCATTTACATATATTGATCCATATTTGTTATACACACATACACTTTTTGAATTTTTGTCTTGCACTTCTCAAATATTCTTCAGCTTGATGTGGTTTTTAGTTACATTACATTTTTGGCCCATTCCAGACTTCACCTCCCTAGGTATCATGTTTCTTTCCTTTTGGCTTCTAAAGGCCACAAAGAAAGTTGCAAAACTGGAATTTGAGTAAACACTGTATGAAGACTACTTTCCACGATGCCTTGGTTGAATGAACTCAGTATTTCAACTTACTGAGTAATCCTAAGAGATTTTCTTTGTGGTTTTTAGTTTGCTTTTTTTTTTTTCAATTTTGCTCTATTATGACTGATGAAAAAAGGTCATTCTAGAGGAAAATTTTAACAGCACAAAAAAATTTCATTATGCATTAATAACACCTCATCCATTACAAGCCTTAATATTAGGCACTTGCACCCTGATAACAGAGATAAAATATCCTAACAATTTCACTTGCAAAATGAAGTGATTATGTTTTAATTATAACTACGATGTCATGTCTGTGTGTATAAACTAATGAAAAAGCAACACCCACATTTCCACACAAATAACAGCATTGCAACTTCCTTGTCAAACATATTTAGCACTACAGTAGCAAGTAAGTGATCTTCACTTACATGCACCCATTTTGTTGTCCCAGAACAATCCAAATAAAGACTGATTTTTTCCTGTTACAATTTTACTTGCCGTTCTGTGTTTGACTATTTTTTTTAAGGCTTCTCCAGGCTTCAACAGTACTTAAGGTTAAGACGTTTCCGGGAAATTGCTGTGCGTGTGGATGCAGGCATGTGTAAGGACAAGAAACTTCTGCAAAGTATTAAAAGGGGTTTAGGATTAATGTGTTCCATGTGCAGTGTAATCTGTACTTCCTGAATTCTCTTTTAAGGGAAGAGAAGGATCTATTTGTTTCATTATCTAGTAAAAAAGGCTTTACTGCCTACTGAATAAATGCTAAATCACAGAAAACTGAACACATCTTTGGTTCACTGGTGCTACACTCTGAGCAAAACATGCAAAAGGCAAAGCCCATATGCAGCATCTGCTCCATCACTTTTGGGGTACAGCAGGGATGGGAAGAAATTAAGTCTTTTATATCCTGTTGTCATCCCAACTCATTGCATTCAGTCTTTCACTACCGTAACACTGGCATATAGCCTCTATTGTTAAAACACACTGAAAATGTTTCACAAAGTGAGGGGGGGAAAAAAAGCCATTTAGACTTGAGGTTCACATTTCCAAAAGAACCCATATATTTCCCCTCTGGTTGTGTTTTTTCTCCCCCCAAAAAATTTAGTTTTTGCTAACAGCAGCTTGCCTCAAATACTATTTAAGCAGTAAGACATCACAAGACATATGCTATCCTGAGATAACACACACCTCTGAAGTGCCGTTAGGTGTAGCTGATGCCTTCAACTGCCTGATGAATTTGTTATCTCAAAGAAACACAAGGTTTGGGAGTGTCTTGTATTACAAACTAAAACCAAATTTAGTCTTAAAAAATAAATAAAATAAATCACTGATTTTGTATCCTTTTGGGAAAAAAAAGATAAAAGAAAAAAAGAGAGAGAGAGAGAGGTCTGACTTGGAGTAGCCACCCCTAACTTATGGCTCCCAAACAAGACTAAAATTACAGCTGTGATATGACAAAAAAAAAATCTTTTTAATGGATATTTATTTTTCTGTTATTTAAAGTAACAGAGATAAGTAAGTAATATCTGAAGTTTGAGATTACCAACCTGGAAAACAAAGTTCTAAAAAGCAGGAGAGCAAATCTTCCCCCATGGGTCCTGTACAAGCAGTAGCACTTCATTCTCTAAATCCACGTTAAGTAAGAACCTATATATATCCAAGCTGCAATAAGCATGGATTGAGAAAGTGCTTTTGTCTTTCATATGGACATTTTCTCAATAGAGATTCTGTACTTTAAAAGGATGAAGTGTTGGCTTTTTGCCCTTCGCATCACTAAACTGTAACCGAATACATTAACAGAATATCCACAAAAGACAATTCTGAGATTTGCTCCTCCCCTAGTCTTATCCCCATAAAGTTTGTACACTACAGTACATTTCAGGATATGCAATTTGCATCAGCATCCATTACAGAAATGGAAGACTACTCAATTCTTCTTTAACTTCAAGCCACCAGGTGCCAAATGGTTCAACAAAGTAGTTAAGAATGATTTCAACCTGACTGCTCATATGCTTAAAATCAAGCCAGCAGTTATGAGTTTTGCTGGATCAGGGCCAAAGCATTCAGCAACTTGCCAGTTCAAACCCATGCTGTCTATAAACAAAAACAAATTCACCATGAAAATAAGTTCCCTACACATTTACAAATCCATTCCAGGCAGTCACACACAGGATCCAAAAGTCTCAATCAAGGACTGAGTAATTGAAAATTATACCGAAAAACTCTACGTTTTCCTCCACAATTTCCACAAAATTCACTATATTTTTTATATATATATATAAATTCACTGTATAATAATTTCAGCTCCCTTAAAATCCAGGCTTGCTGGATCCATGATTGTTTGTAGGCAATCATGAGAAAACTGAGAATTAAAAAAAAAAGTTATTGATGCTCCCAATATAAAGGGTTCTCTTGACTGCAGCTAAGTTGCTCTTGACTTTACTGGTATAGCTGGTAGCACAATCAGGCCCATTCAATTCAAAGCAACCCAGTGGTTGAATGAGACTACTTGGTTAAAAAAGTAATAAAATGAAGTGACACAGTAAAACATGTATATGTAAAATGCATCTGCAGGAAACAAATTCTCTACCAACACTAGGGCAAATCATGAATTACTTTTATTCCCTGTGCACCCCTGCAGACTCCACCAGGTTTTAGCTCACACAGAATTTAGCCCACCATATCCACCGAGAGCATCTACTGCCAAACCTAATATGTCAACAAAGAAAACCTGACTCTTGGTTTAAGATAGATGAAGGGTGAACTGTGAACCATTATGTTAAGAGCAGCAAAAAGATTTAACATCAAAGACTTCTACATAAGTCCCTTGTTAGCAGTCATTTACAGATCAGCAGAATCCCACTAAACACAGTCACAGCGCTACTGAAATATTTGGAAATCAGACTAAAAACACTACCATTGTAATTTTCATTGCCTGAATCTTGTTTTACTAGCTGGGGGAGATGGAGTCCTCGCTCATTAATCAGAAACTCTAGAAAACAAAAGCAATACACAATGTGATCTTATGACTATAAATATCACACAGCAGTACTTCATACGCTATAACTTAATGTAATAGAAACATTCAGCACTAAGAAATAACAGAATAGCTGAACTGGCTTTTACAATGCAGCAAGGCCAGGGTAGGTGTCAAGAATTGGGGGTTTTGAGAAAGCCAAGTTACTGTGCAGCTGGATTCCCAAGTACACGGTCCTATTTGCTGATGTTTATAACACTTGCTGAAGAAGAGCTAAAAGGCAAGTATGAAAACTGGAACCCTTGTGCAACTGACTTCAGCATAAAGAGGTATTTTTGAATGCACAAACTGAAACCAAGATGGCTAAGAGATACACACACCCTTTGAGATATTTTTTTAAATGCTAGTATTTGGTAAGTATAGAATGAAGATTTGCAATTCGGGGAAGACTAAACATGGATACAAGTGATCATTAGAAGCAGCTCTTGTGCCAACACTACCAAAGGCTTCAAAAGAAGTATGAAGAACCAGTCTTACTTTGGACATCTTACATGAACTGCAGGGCAAAGTTTATCCTACTATGATCTACTTTTAAGAAACCACACTCAATTCCTTGCTTGCTAATAGATAAAATAAAGGCTGGGTAAACCTATCTCTCACTTAGCATCTTGGTACAAATTTTCTTCCAAGCTGACCTATGCCTTGGCCACTCATACAGCTATAATAAACTGTCTAAACAACACTCCTGTCTAATTGTGTCACTTGTTATTGTATATGGTAACCTGCAGAAAAGGAACACTAATAATTAAATCTAATACATTAGAAGTGTTTTGACACGCTGTGTCAAAATACCCCGCACAAAATTCTGCAGTACTTAAACAAGACCCCCAGTGAAACATTTGCAATGAATAAAAGCAATGCAACAGTTGGATTAACAACTGCAAAATGCTGCAAAAGAAATCCTCTCTGAGAATAACAAATAACAATAACAAAGGCAATTTCTAGTATAAGTCCTTAAGCTACTGAAATATTGAATATCTCAAGCTCATCCAGCAAGCCTTAGTTCTGACTTGAGCTGTGTGTTATCTGTTCCCCATCACCGTGCCCCACTGCAAGAGAAACTTGAACTACTATTTAACACTCTTGCTGGCCACCCACATTAAATGAGACGAATAAACAGGACCTACTAACGCAGAGCACAGTAATCAGGAACACAGTGGAAATTACCCAAGATGCCTACAGGGCAATCGTTAAACATTCTTAGTTGGTATGTTGTCAGGGTAACGTATAGCATTAAAGAGTACAGATTGCATTATCCCAAAGCATTACTGCCCTACTCCAGTCAAACACTTTTTGCACAAGTTTCCTGAAGCACAGCTCCCACCATCACCCTAAAATCAAGAAGGGCCAAGCAACTCCATGTGTGTGAGGTACACATGCTAAGAGAGGTTTTAACCACACCTCTGCATGTCCTATGTCTCTTGTCTCTTCATTTCCCCTCAATGCACACTTCAGTGACTTTGGCTGTTAGAATTTTTCTTGTTATCCATTTCTCCGGGCTGATCAGCATAATTTCTGTTTTGTTCTGTTCCCTCAGTTCTTCTTCCTGTTCACATCAATCCACAGTTAAAGATAAATTAAAACAAAAAGCTATTGCTGATGGCAGCACCACAGAAATCTGCTCACACACAGGCAATATCCTCTGTAGTCCTGAGGAGTGTAGAAGAGTCCAAATGGAGGGAAGAGGTAACAAAGTGCTGCTGTGGAGATACACACAGGCCTGTACTGGTCAAAAATCATGCTCCAACCTGCAGTGTTTTGCAGAAAAACTTCAGATCATAAGAGAATACCACACCACATGTGGCTTTGCTACGCACACCAAGACTGGACTATCATGCATTACAACAAGGTAGATGTAAAAGAGAAATTTCTGGTATTATTAGGCACGTTCAAACTAGGTAACTGATCTAGTCCTGATCCACCGAATTTGCTTTAAGGAACAGTTTGAACTTTGCAAGGTCCCAAACAACACCTAATGCATCTTACTTCTGCAAGCACAGGGTCCTTGCCTCTGCCTGACTGCCACTGTGACTTGAATCATCGACTTGCTGTATTTGAAAGTCCTGGCATTAGTCCCCACAGTGTTAACAACCAAAACAATTAGTTGTGGTTGAAAAGTTGAAGGGGTTTTATATTCCAACAACCACTCAATGGCAATGCCAAAATTAACTGGTAAAGTGCGTAATCACAGTGTAACATTTTTATCTTTGTGGTAGGGATCTAATAGAAGTCACTGAGACACTGTTCATCCTTGAAACTACCTCATTTGTTGTAATTCTGGGGCAGTAGTTACCAACTGTCCAGCACTGAGACATTCTCCAATTTGTTGTGTGCTTATTCTGCAAAATACATATGTTAAGTAACTTCAACATACTTAAAACTGTGCATACAGACCAAGATTTTCACTTGGTGTAACACGTCCCAACAGCACTGCCTTCAGCAGCATTGTACTGTAGGGTTTACGGTAAGGGAGAGCCTGGCATGAGAAGTACCTAAAGTGTAATTATTTGATTAAGATATATAATAAAAATGTTTAATTTTTAAATATTGGAGAGGACTTCCCTTGCACACAGAAGAACATTTTTTCATATAAGCAGAACAATGAAGTCCTGGTACGGGATACTGGCAGCTATGTGTCATGCACTCAGGAAACAGAAAACATTTACTAGGATTATCTTTCTCTCTTTGGAGTTACTATTCACTTAAATTTTTCTGTTTTCACTTGCTTAGCTGTTTTATTCTTACTGTTCCTCTACACCCCCAAATTACAGCCTCACCATTTTACTGGAAAATTAAAGCAACTCTGGACAATTTTTACATTTGATTTCTTTTAAATCAAAAGCCTTATGAAATTAGGCACTTTTTGTTCAAGTTCCAGCTCTTGGAGTTGTTATAATTTATATCTGAGCAACACGAAGTCCAAATTTATGCTTCATCTATCTCTCCTCCTATTCTGCTTTTGCAAAACTTAATAATGTCATTACGTTTCTATTTAAGCATTCCAACTTACACATAGGACTTTCTCATGTCTGGGAAAAGTGGTATGTGTTACACCCCCCAGTTTTTATAACTTGTAAGCAATTCACAGGCAGCTGTCTCTTCTCCTTCAATTTACTAATAAAGATGCTGTATCAGTGTATGGCTGGCCATGAATTTCTAAAAGTTTTTAAAATGTAACAAAGAAAGTACTCTGAAACTAGGCCCTGCTTCTCTCTCCTTTTTTTTTTTTTTTTTTTTTTTTAATTTGCTTAAGCTAAAACCAAGGAGTGGAGAGTTCAGGATTTTAGCAGATCGATAACAAGCAACCAGTGGGTCCACCGGCAGGTGTGGACAAGGCGAGCTCCTGATGCTGTCTCCCACTTGTGACTGCTCCAGACATCCTGGTTTTCACATGGAAATCCTTTTGTGGGTTACCCACCTCCCAGTACAGGGTGTAAAGAGCTCTCACGGCTTCAGGACAAGACACCCAGCATGCTGGCTCTGCCTTGGAGGGTTTGAACCCCAAACGCCATCCCACACCTCTTGTCAGCCTCCCCTCCTCTTTGAAACCTCATCACACAGCACAGCTCCATTCATCGAGGTCTCTTCACCGGCAGTGATCCTCCATCTCCTCTCTGTCTTCCTCCATGGCCCCTTCTCTCCTCCCTGCACCCTACTCCCATCTCTGGTCTTGCCCCTTTGTGGAATTCATCTTCTCCTGAGCAAGTCCCACCATACCACCATAATTCCCAAGCCAAATGGAACCACAGGTAATTGTTTTGTATTCACTGGGGTTTTTTTGATACTCTGTGCTGTCCAGGAACTTGTGTCCACCTCATCTATTCAAGCCTATGGGCTCCTTGGGCCTAAAGCTGCAGTTGTACAGGGCCTAGCGCAACAGCTTTCACTCACCATCAGCCCCTTCCTGCATCAGCCAGCGTAATAAAAACAGCATGTGTTCACTAAGAGTGAATCCGTCTCTCCTTAAAACATTTCAAAAATCTGGAAGAGTCTGACAGAAGGAAAAAAAAAAATAAAAGAAAAATAAAAGGGAGAGAAGTGGCAGGACAGAAGGGAAACAAAATGGAGGAGATAGTTTTCACCAAAAGCAGCATTCCCTCTGAGGTGCAACACACTCCCCTGTCACTGCCAGCCTTCTCTGACAAGGTCAGGCTACAAGCAGTACTCCTCTCCTGTATTCCTATATAACACTTCTTTTCTTTTTATATTTTTTTGATTACTCTTAATGTTTACTTCCTGCACAGTCTGGTGCTTACATGAAAAAAGAAGTACCTTACTGACTGGGGTACCACAGGCCTGTGCTCTTACTATGTGTTTGCCAAGCACCAAGTGGTATTTAAACAGTTTTCACTTTTCTTCATCTTCCTGCCTGCCAGCAGCAGTCATAGCCTCAAAAATTATACTTCCTTCTTCATTTCAACACTGAAAGAGTTCATAGTGCCTAACATCACAAACTAATACCCTCACTGCTAAGTACACCATAACAATGAGGAGGCCTGTGTTGAGCCTTAAAAATACTAGCCACCGAATTCAGCATACAAGCTTCAGTTATTTCTTTGGCATAAATAAAACTACGTTTCAGTTGAGAAGCTGAAAGATTTGAAAAATAAGAGTATTTTCCCCTCCACTTTTATCAACACTTGCATAATCCTTCTCTACTCTCTCAGTCGAAGCTCTGGAGGGTTTTTTAGTTAAAAATGAAAATCATCAAAAAAAAAAAAAAAAGCCTCAAGTTGGGGAAGAGCTGAGCAAGAACTCACAGCTTTGGATGCAACTCTGGAAATTCAGGTAGTTTGCTAGTTGCTTGAATGCCATATAAAAACAAAGACTCATCTGGGGCAGGAAGACCTTGAAAATATTCAAAGTCTGCTCTTAACAGAGTGAATGTGCTCTGGGCCACCTCTTCCCACACAGCTGTCACACAAAGCACGTATACTTCATGCATATATCTTTGTATGACAGGTTATCACAACACTGTACACCATGTGTAACTCTAGAAAACTGATTTTCACCCTCCTTCCAACAAGATGGAAAGCACTTTGTAACCAGCTAGCTTACCCCCGGCAGCTGACAAGCTGGGTTTGCAAACACTAACCCCATGCCTCAGAATCATTAGGGTACTCTATGTAGACAGAAGAGACAAATTACCCATGCGTTAAGAGCAAAGTAGTGCCTACCCTGAAGGCTCTCAATCCCATTTTACATGCAAGGTGCAATTCTTGCTTTTCTACCAGTAAACCCTATCGATACTTCCCAGCCGCAGTCACCTTGAGCCCCAACATTTGCTGGCTCTAAGTGACCACAGAGGTTCATTGCCACCTTCCCTGCTGCAAGACACGGTGTGTCAACAGGACTGCTCAGATTATTAAAAATTAAACACAGAAAGAAGTACTTTCAGCTGAGTCAAGGCCAAAACGTTCAACACTTGACAGCATCAAGGCCTTTTTCTGACCCAGGATACGTGTCAAAGTGATGTGTCAAGGTGGGGAAAACCAGTAAAGATATACAAATAAATATACAGATATTATATAACCTTATGCATAGCACAAGATCTTCCTGACCGCAGCCTGCACAAAAACAATGCTGTAAAAGGCCTGTCAGGAACAGGAACCGAGAGTGCTTGCTTGCCCATCTCCACCAGGGAGGGATGCTGTCTGTGAGGCTGGAGCACGGCTCTCGACTGAACAGCTTCACCAAGAATAACTACAGAAAGCTGCGGCAGAGGATAGCAAACCACAGCACTTCTAGGACAAAATGTGCTTCAAGGCCACACCAGAACATCTGATTTTAGGGGGAGCACACATGAGGGTGGAATTCAGCCTATATTCTGTACATCTTACGTTTTTGTTCGTAGGGGGTGGAAAGCAAGCCTCTTGAGTTAAAGCACCAACCTGCAGAAGAATAAAATTAGTCCTACAGGCTGTGGGACCAAAAGACCTCAGTCCCTCAGAAAATAGTATAAGGGCAGTGTCAGTAAACCGGCATACCAAAAATGAAAATTGAGAAACTTAAGTCTTGACCATGGATCTGTGAAAATTCCTTAAAAACAAACAAAAAAACTGCCACAATATCTTTTGAATCCAAAAATCTTCGTCACTTGTAAAAAAAGTTCACTGACAGAGTGATTTTATTTAAATAAACTCTATTAAGAAGCAAGGGTAACAAACATTTATCTTGGTCATATGATTAAAACATTTCTTATTAGCCAATTAAATACTTGACTAGCTCTTCAGTTGTGATGTTAGCAAATACAAAATGAAGCAGCCACCTCCTAACTCATCAGTGTGCACCCATCCCTTTTCCAAGGTGTGCCTTTAGTTAGACCCATCAGTTTGCTGCTGCTTTACAGTTAAAGAAGGACCAATTTGTCACCTGAAGAAACAAGCTTCCAGGTGTTGGCTAGTGACATGTGTTAAGCCAGTCACTTTAATTCCTTCAAGAGAACCTGCTGTGTGACTTTAACTCTCACCTTTCAATCCTGCAACAAGGGTTCAGAGCTTGAGTTGAAGCACGAAGCGGGACACGCAAAGAGATGAGACAGCTCCTCTTGTTAGAAATAAAGTGCTGAATACAGAGAGAGCATGAGAAGAGCTTTCCTATTTGAACACCATGTGAAAAAGTGTTTTGGTGTTTTCAGCCCGTCTCCAGAGAGATGGTTTTCCATCACAGCAGTTTCCATAAGGGCGCTGTACATTACACTGGTAAAACATGGCAGCCTCATTTAGCTTCAGATAAAGATGCAGTTTTATCACAGCATCTTGTGTCAACTGTACTGAGGTGTTTTAGGCAGCAGCTGATAGATTTTCACACAAAGTATGTATGGTCCCATACGGAACTTTAAGTGCCCAATATATGACAGCAGATGGGAAAGCCAAATTTTTAGTCTTTTAAATGGGGAGGTAATCATAGTGAAAATATTTAATCCAGCTTGTTGCTAGGACTTTTTAGAGTTGTGGTTTATGGAAAGGGCAAGAAAGCATAAAAAAAAAAAAAAAGTGGAGTTCTTGGTTGAATTTACATTTCTGTTCTAGTGTGCACCCAATTTGTCCACTGGGGACTTGATTCAAGTTGTAGCAAAATCAAGTTTAGGACCATTCTAGCAAGTTTTAAGGACAAACAGATGGGTTTAATATTTTACAATTTCAGTCCTTTGGAGCTGTCTTCCCTCTATGCCTTACATTTTGAAAGTTATATTGCCAAGCAACACTGGTCCCAACTTGAGTTGTCCTAAAACCATGGGACTTTCATGAAAGAAGCTTAATGACAAAAAATAAAATCAATATATATATATCCAACATTGCTTCAAAACTTTATGAAAAACATATAACTATTAATAAAGAATTCTGGAAAATGTTGCTTTGCTGCTGCAGGGTCTGTAGCCAGTGGAGAAAGCACAACATTATATAAGAATCCTGAAAGAACGCAGCTAATTTAATAATCCCACCCTCTCCCACAATGGTGCAGATTACTTCATCTGCTATGGTCTTGAAAACGAGTTTAACTCTATAGATAACTATGTCCCTCGCAACAAAATGAATTAAACTGAGAGGAAAACATTACTGTTCAAACAGAAATTAAACAAACAGCACAAGGCTAGTAAGGAAAGAATGGTTCATCTCAGATTTTTAAAAGGGTATTATAAACAATGGTGAACAACAAAAGTGAAATATAAAAAAAAAAAAATCCTACAGAAGTGCTTAATGCTGTTCTTTTAAATATTTACTTCGCTGCTATTCAGAGAATAATTTGTTCCATTTAGTAGTGTTGGGCTCAAAGGACCGCTTTAATCCAGAGAGATTAATTATAGCCTTTGGAGTTATAAACACGATTTGGGAAGCCAAGTAGAGATGAGGAGAGAGATGCCTCTCATGCTGGTGATTAACAAGTTTACATGCTTTGGGGCTACACCACGCAGGCTGCGCCCCTGCTACACCTGCACTCTACAGGCAGAAGAGTGCACAGGCTACTCAGAAATCAGGGAAAAACAGCCCCTGAGATGTCCAGAGAAGACACTACCCTACAGTGTTGCTATAGGCAACTAAAATACTTTTCAGGTGTCCTTCACCAAAATGCAAGTTCACCTGCACCTTATGAAGATGTCCTCTGATCTCGCTTTTATTACCCATGCCAGAAACAAGCAGCAGCGCTCAGGGCCTCGGGACCCCATCCACGCTGCCTTTAAACCTCTCACATGTTTCCACACATCTCGCCCTCTGCTCATCGCTGTGTCCCGTGCTGGGAGACCCAAGGACCAGCAACAACAAATGGGACAAGTCTGGGAGCCATCCTACCTAGTGAAGGGTCAGCTGCTCCCTCCTCTGAGCTCTCCTCGGCCCCCTCCTCCCCCAGGCCAGAGGTGGCCGAGTCCTCCGGGGCAGATGCAGAGCCAGGGGTGCTGGGCCCACTGACAGACCCCGAGTCCCCTTCCTCACTGCTGGAGCCGTAGCGGTCGGGCTGGGCGGCCGTCCCTCCCTCGCTGCCGCTCCTCCGGCCCTTGCGGTGCACCCGGGAGTGCAGCACCATTTGGTGGTAGGTGCGGAAGATCTTTCCGCACTCGAAGCACTCGGTGGACTTGTTCTGGACAGCCCGCCGGCTCTGGCGTGAGGCAGGGCGGTAGTCCAGGTCTCCGGGGGCCAGTGGGCAGCTCTCCCCCGCTGGAGGGGCACCAGTTTTCTCTGGGCGCCCGCTGGTGCAACTCTTCTTCTTGGGGTTGCTGGAAGAGCTGGGTGAGTCCTGGTCTCGCTTGCGCTTCTCCTGGTTGACGAGGATATACTCTCTCTTATCCTTGTCGTAAGTCACATCTGCATCTGCCAGGGCCTCGTCCCATCCCACATACTTCACATATTCGGAGGGCTCTACTACTTTTCCTTTGGTGGCCAGCTGCCAAGCTTGGTAGCTACTGACCGGATCCAGCTCGGCTACTCTTTTCCCAGTTTGTCCTCTTGTAACTCTGTCCAGCCCTATAGATGGCTTTAGATTGAGACACTGCAAGAAAAACTGCTTCGTTACAGAGGAGCTTAGGCTCCCATCAATTAAATCGTCATCTTTATCCCCGGTGCTGCCCTGCTGCGCGCGGTAGTGAACAGCGTTATGCACTTTCAGGCTTTCCATATTTGTAAACAGATTTCCACACTTGGTGCACACTTCATACAGAGACAGGCCTGTCACAATCGTCTCCTCCTGTATCACGTCGTTGATAGTGGCTATGAGATCCAAATCATTTTTTGGTTTGTTTTTGCTCCCGGTCTTGGGGCCATGCGACTTCATGTGGTTTTTCAGAAACCAGGGCTCTTTGAATCTCCTGCCACAAATGTGGCAACCGTGATCAAATGACCCCCTGTGCTTTTTCATGTGAGCTTTCAGGAACCAGGTTTGACTAAAGGCCTGACCACAGACTTCACACGGAAACTCACCCGCGCTCAGCTCGCTCTTGCAGTTCTCAGCGTAGGCCTCCCCATTTGGGACCTGAGCTGTTATATGGTCCTTCTCTATGTGGTTTAACAGTGTCTCCTCCCTCAGGGTCATGTAGCTACACAACCTGCACTTGAATGGTTTGTGGACCTGGTGGAGGTGCTGCTCCAGTTCCTTCTTCCTTTCAAATTTGTTTTTGCAGAAGGTGCACTGGTAAGAGGTCAGCTTGCCATCCTCCTCAGCTGGCACCACCTCCATGACCTCCTTCTTGCTGCTTCTCAACAAGATTTTGCTGCTATCTACCCGAGTGGCACCGTTCAAGATCTTGTTGCAGGCGGATGTACTTTTAGTGGGGCTGGTGCACCCACCCAGGCCCTCTGAAACGCCCATCTCCCCCAGCTGCGCCTCTCCCATCTCTGCCTCGTGCCCCTGGCTTAAAGTGCCTGTTCTGTGACTACGGATGTGGATCTTCAGGTTGCCCTTTTGGGAAGCTCTGTGATCACAGTAAGGACATTTGTAGGGCTTCTCCCCTGTGTGCTTCCTCATGTGCTGCGACAAGGAGCTCTGAAAAGGGAAACTTTTACCGCAGATGCAGCAGCTGTGGCACATGGTCTTGTCAGCATCCATGTCATTCTTGCTCAGCTTGCCTGGGCTAGAGGATCTCCGTAACTCCATTTCTGCCTCTCTATTACGATCCATCTGTATTACTCCAACATCGGGTGAGCAAGGCAAGAGGAAAAAAGCATGTCCGGCAGCAGAGGGCTGGACCGTGTTCTCAATCATACGGTTCTGCAGAGAGATGTTTTACTGCTTCATTCTCAAGGTAACGTTTCTCCTTTCAGCTGCAAGAGTGTGTCCGGCGCACTGATTTATTTCTGTGTGTTCTGTAAGCAGATGGCATAGATCACCTGAAACAAGAACAGAAGTCACACAAATGTACAGGAATTGTGTAAGCAGATTCTTAAATATATTTAAATGTATTTATATTTTTACTTTAACAGTTTCTGTCACTCATGCCACATTCAAAAGCATACTATTCTACAATTTATTGCACCAAAAAGCAGCAGTTTGTCCTTTTGCTGATATTCTAGACATCAATGGCAGGCATTCAAAGCATCATTAATAAACAAGTAAAATCCAAAAAAGAGCAACCATTCATTTCCATACACTGACACCACAGTGTTTCTAAATAAATGCAAACTTCAAAAATAATTTTTGTTTTAAAACCAGGCAGAAGTAGCTAAAAATACACCTTAAATGAGGAAAACATTTCTTGAGGGGGTTATTACACTTTAAATCTGTGGCTTTACCATAATGTGTAATTCCATGTAAAATACTTACTTGCCAAAGATAAAAGGTTTTCCTAGAGACTTTAGTAAGTATCATATTCCTGCTGGCAACTGCATTACTTTGCATCTCAGACAGCTCTGCTGTGCTTGATGTGGCATGCACAGAGCAGGCGCAGACGCTGAGGACGCTCAGTACTTTGATTAGAGAGAAAACAAGAATCCAGAGCCTGACAAAGCAGTCAGGAAAACCAAAAGTTATTTCCTGATAGACAACGAAGGAAAAAAAAAAACCTCAAAGTGTAACATTTGGTCTCAATCTAACAATGTAAACAGATAATGTGTGTAGGTATCAAATAACCTAAAAAGTGAGTGATTTATGTCAACAAGACATACAGGAAACCACAGCACCGCCCACCTTAATGAAGCAGAATCTTAATCATAAACAAACAAACAAAACAAGAAACAACTTGGATTAACAAAACGGATTAATAAAAAATTTAAAGCTTTTGTATCTTGTTATGATTAAAAGTAAGGGTCACCATCTGCCTCAGCAATGCAAGATGCCTGCAATTCTCCACCTTGTATATGGCAAAAAATCAACGGTTGAGATTTCCACAGATGGATTCTTTTCCAATTATCACAACTGTAAAACAAAAATCTCCCCCCTTCCTCTTCTCATTAAGTAATACAAACACCACATGACTAAGATCAAGGAATACTGTATTCTCTCATAGAGAGAACTAATCTATTACTACATTAAGAAAACATCAGCTTCTTAAAATATAGCTAAAAATATGCAGAACAATAACAAGACTGCATATTGACACACCCATCACTTGAAACCTATGACTCAATAAAGAGCTACAGCTCTATAGTTCCAAATTTTAAAGTTTCTCATTGTATTCCCCTCTGAGTCTCTTCAATATGCAAATAAATAGCCTAACCACATCACCAGCATCAGCCTAACAAAAAGCAAGGCAAAAGCAATGCAATGCTCATCTCAGTTACACACTATAGAATAAGTTTGTTAACTGTGAGCTAATCTTGGCCCCTCACTTGCTACAAAGATCATTCATTTCTGGGTTTGATTTTCTGCATATCTAGTATCTGTTCAGCATGTTAAGAGTTACCAACACCATCTACCCAAAATACCTTTTCCTCAGAGAGCTGACAGTAATAACTAAGGGACATGTTACGAATGCAATTTCATTTCTTGAATGAAGCTTTTTTTATATTGTGAATTATTTATTCTGGGAAAAAAAAAATCACATCAGATCACAAATTCAGAATTCCATATGAGGAGAAAGTTTACAAACAAGAGCATCTAAATTAATCTCTGAAATCAGCCATTTACACTGCATATTGATGGATGAAACAATTAAAAGTAACATCATTTATTTGACCTGTCATTACCAACCCACAGTGTCTTATAATCAAAAATTTAACCTAAAATTCATTAGACAGCAAAAGGAAACTACAGAGTAATATCTTGCATTTACCACAATGATAGACTTGAACAAGCAACAGCTTCTGAAATGTTCTGCACCATTGCAGATAAAAAGATCGTAAGCTTTAGGGACTGATTTTTCCAGGTATTTTAGATAGCGTTTTCTACATTCTGCCTTTTCTATAGTTTACATCAGTGAGAACACTGCTTCTTGGCACGCTGACTTTTAGACTAGGGACTCTTTTTTGTAGGTCCCATTTTAACTCAACTCTCTACAGTGTTTCCTGTCTGAAAGTTCAAAAGAGCCTTAAGAGCCAAACTTAGACAAGAATGCTGTACGCAGCAGTTCAGGCATATATAAATCCAAAGCTTCAGATTCCCTTTGTTTACTTGGGCAGAGCTTCCCTGGGCTTAGCCTTGACATATTTTACTTTAATTATTTATAGCATTTTCATTAATGAAACTTATGAAAATGAGGATATGAAGAAAGCATTACTTATAAGAGGGATATTAGCCACTTGCAGGAGATCTCCCTAACCCTGTATTAAATTAGGCCCAAGGGGAGGAAAAACTCAGAGTTAAAAAAATACCAAATTATTTTATTAGCCTAAAATACTTAATGGTAGTGATATCATCTCCACCAAAACATTCTGAGAAAATCGTTTCATCTTTAGCTTGGTCAATGCACTGCAATTTATAACTTTAAAAGCTGAAATAAAGTATTCCCAGATTTAAATTATTTGAATTCACACATCTCAGATACCCAAAATATCAAGTCTGACCTTCCACAGACAGACATTCCAGGGGGAGGAAGGGTGTCCACCCAGTCCAAGTTCACTTTACACAGTGTGTGGAAGCCTGCTTTAGGCTTTGGTAAATTGACTGACACAAATATCTACCAACAGCTCACAATGTTCTCCTCACATCATTTGAGTGCCACTTAGAAGAAATTATTTTAGAGGGGCTCTTTGCAGAACAGCAAGACCAGCATTCATTGGAAAGGAAGAGGCAGCAAATATAAAATAAAAACGACAACTTTGAAAAATACTTCAGAAGACTAAATGTACAAAATTAGGAAAACAGCACTTGTAAAGAACCTTTCCAATAGAAAATAACATTTTGGCTTCATAATTTCCACCTTAGTATTAATTATTAAACAATCATTTCAACATCAAAGAGGGCACAAGGGATGGAAGACGTCAAAGAGTAAATCAAACCACACTGATTAGTCTTCCACTGTGAGTAAAATTTTGCTATAGCTATTTTTGTTTCTTTCTGGCTGACTGCAACGATAAAAATATTTATATTTTGAAATAATCACAAATTTGAAAGTATTTGGAAATAATTCTCTTTCAGCACACATGGAATACAGTCACCTCCCTGCTACCCTAAGGCTACTAAAAAATGTTTCAACTCTCAGTAATTTCAGGTGATAACTAATAACCTTTCACAGCTTTGGTCTCAGTTCAGCCTGAAGTTCCTTAGCTCTGGCTTGTCACACAGAATCCATAGCAGAGTCACATCCAGGCTGCAGGTTTCTCCCAGACTGTCACGGCACAGAGGCAAACCATAAGGAAATGCAACTGAATGTAAACTGTAAATTAGCATGCAGTCTTTAAAAATATTTCCTGTGTTTAAAGGGCATTGCAGCCTATGTCAAATGCCACACAACTCCTTGAGGAGGGTTTGATATTCTGTTGTAATGGGCATATGAACTACCTTCCTTTTGCAGGACTAGGGATCAGCAGTTCACATACAAAGCTTCTGGCTAGGGTCCTGGAGGCATTTTCAGCTCCTTCAAAATACACTGAGACACTTAATATCATCACCATTCACATGCAGGTTTGGTATATAAAGCAAGGTGGAAGAGACATGAACAAAGACCCAAAACCAGGAGGGGGTCGTACACCAAGAAATGCCTTTGCTCAGTCAAATATTTTTGCTATAAGGCTTGTTCCTGCATCCAGTGCCTCACAGAGTCTTTGACTTGATCCACATGGGAACAAATACAAATAAACTTACTTTATGGTCCCCTATAACAGAAAATAAGCTTTCCTACAAGCTTGAACCCATTATTTGTCAGATTCTACTCTATTTCAAACATTTAGGCATCAAAACTTCTCCAGTTTTTCAAACTAACTCAGACAGAGTTCTTGGCTTGGAAGAAAACACTTTTGACCAAAATTACCTGCTCTCACCACGGAGACCCTGAGCCTTGGCCTCACCAGTGAGGCCCTGGTAGCCCATCCCAGCCAGCACCACGGCAGGTACAGCCAGTGCATGGCTGCATCACTCTCGCAACTTCTGCGAGACCCTCAAGTAGTCTTGAGGTGAAGCATGTGTAGAAGTACAGGGGAGCAGCACTTTAAAGTAAAACAGGAGCACTCTGAAATATCTACTACTCCTTCATGCCACCTGCATGTTCTGGAAGAGGATCAGGGAAGCTGGGAGGACTCCCCACAGGGCAACACAGACCCTCTTAAAGACATTTTGTGCTGCTTGGAAAACAATTAAAAAATAAAAGATAAAATAAAAGATAAAATTAAATTAAATTTAAAAAAAAACACACACACACAAAAAAGCCACACACACCCCAAGAAAACTGAAAAATAGAATGCAAGAGATATCATATTGAAAAAGCAACTGCAAATTCATTTCATACATACAAATATCCTGTGCAGTGCAGACTGAAAGAAAAACACAACAAAATTATTTCTGTTCCGACAGAAGACTACACACTTTTAAAATTTCTCTTCAATTAAACCTGACTTTAAATATCATATTGCATAGACTGCTGTGGTAAAAAGGGAAAACTCTGCAGTAAGTAATAAATAAGAACATACAATCTGAGAAGCTACATAGACCTTTTCAAATACCACAGTGCAAAATTTAAAACAAACTGCTTTCAGTTTGAGTATATTTCAAGTCCCATCTGAAAGATGAATGCACTGGAGAAATATCACACTTCTAATGTACAGAAGGTTTGAATATACACTGTAATCACTCCACAGCGTTCCTATGCCAAAAGCAACAATAACTTAAAAAAACCACCAAACGCACAACACTGTGAGGTGTGATCTTGTGGAAACAATATCTTACCAAAATGCCTTCTAGATGATGAAATGATAGGACATAGCACGTAAACTTCAAGATGAATTTGAGAAATTTGTATCTTTCAAATAACAGTGACCTGGAGAGCTGACCTCTCCTGACTGCAAAAGGCTCATGTTGCCCCAGAGCCAGCCAGACTTCGCTGTTCAGAGTGAAGAGGCTAGAAGAGAGTAAAGTACAGGAAAAACATGGTCGAAAAGGCAGAGAACATTTTACACCTGCCTTACCAGCCTTCATACTGACCGAACCAGAGACCTGTCTCCCAAACCGTGTCTTCTCCCTTGGCCACCGAGCCACACCATCCTCCACACACTTCAGCCTGGTTCTACCTGTAGGCCCTCCTCCTCCTCCCTGTGCAAGGGGACATGGGACATCTGACCACCTGGGTCCCACTGGAGGTCGTGGGTGCACCTCCTTGGTTAGAGGCTCAACCCTGCTGTCCTCATTTAGGCACCAGCCCTATTGAAATTTCTCTTATGGACCACATCACTCGCCTGTAGATTCTTCACTGCCTTGAGCTGACAGCATCCTTCAGACTACACCAGAGGGTAGAAGAGCATGTGTATCTTTAAATAGTAAGCCCATATCTGAATTCGTAGGAAAATCTGGCATTCTGCAACCTATAATCTAAACATGCCATTAGGTAAAGGCAGAATAGCTCTGAATTGGTTTTCTGAGAGTAATCCAAACTAATCCAGTAAAAAGCTATCCCAAAACCACAAGCCAGTTGTAGAAGACTGTCAAATTTTCAAAAGCATTCAGTTATTAAAAACTGTGATCTTGACAACAGACCTCCTGAAGTTTGTTTAAGCCTGCCAAAACTGACACAGGACTGGAAAGGAAAAATAAAAAGCCTCTGAAGAAAAATAAATAAATAAATAATCTCAAATAAATCTATTAGTCTATTTCCACTTAGGCTTTATAAAATCCTAAGCAGCACTTTGCAACACTTTTTTTTTTGTTTAATTATTTTAAACTAGGCTTCCCCTGCAGCTGAGGAAGCTCTTCCCATTTGAAAACTTTGCTGTCCGAACATCGACATATTATTTTGAGCTCTTCCAACTACATCATATGTTTTTGTGTCTTTCTGCCTCCATGATCTAATGACATTTTGCAGCGGCAGCCAGGACTGAGAAAGCACAGTCAGGCCTTTCTCAAGCGATGCCACACCCTTAGCAGGGGAAAGAATACACTGAAATAAAGATTCAAATGCTAATGCTGAAAAAGCTGTAGGCAGGCATTTACAGCACAGTGATCTCCCTCCAAACGAAGTCAGAAAAACCCCTGTATCCCAGATTTTTTGTGGCTCCTCAAGAAGCAGTTCAGGAGCAAGAGGAGGGAGTTTGCTTTTGCACTGCTACGGGGTATATTGAAGAACAGTGTGCTGTAACCCACTCAGTACATATTTTGTGTTTTAGTATACTGTGCGTGTTTGTCTTCTGGGAGACAAAGAAATGTACTTTATTAGTTACACTGTAGTATTCTAAGCAATGAATTGAAATATATCATTAACATCCAGGACAAGCTTTATCTTGCTCCCAAAACAAAGGGACTATTCTTTGAACAAACTGAGGGGGAAAATCCCATAATGACAATGAAGAGCTCCTCTCCCTAAAAACCACGCTGCACAAGAGTAACAATTACGGGCTTATATTCTACAGACTGGGGTTGCAAATAGCCGCATGAAGCGATGCATTCACTATAGGGAGAGTAAGTACCATTGATGACAAGGCCTTGGGGCTTCTGCTGTTCGCAGACCAATCAATAATCCATTATGAACAAAATACATTTCCCCTCTAATATGAAGAAATGAATAAAAGGGAACCAGTATCACTAGTACTTTCATGAAGGAAAAAAAAATATACAAAAAACCCCACAACAATGCAGAAATCACAAAATGCCACCATCACAAGACTGAAAACTAGTGGTGATATCTAACACTGACAGAACTATCCACAATAACCCTTTATTTTACAGCAGTTGCTGGAGACCACTACATTATAGTCCAAAATAATAAAAAAGGCAAGATTCTTTCAAGGCTACTTGTTCCGGATGCAGGATAAAACAAAAAAAAAAACAATATGAATCTTTCAAGACAAGGAAGAGCAAATGAACTACCTTCATCTAGGTATCTACTAGTTTGCTTCAAACTATTTTCTAACGCAACATAAAGAAGAACAACTGATTAGAAATAACTGTCCAAATGTGACTGGTGAACCATAACAAGACTTTATTGCAGCAGCTGTGTTACTATTGAGACATGAGGCCCTGAATTTGTTGTTTTCCCATTGTCAATGTCACATGCTGCAATACAATCAAGAGAAGAGCCATTTAAAGAGTAAAGTCATAGCAAACCTCAGCATCCTCAGTCCAGCTCCTACCTGGACATCTCAACACAGCACCATAAGACAGAAGAGGACAAAAGCTCTCCTGAAAAATTACAGATATTCAACTTTTTTTTTTTCTTTAAGTTACTGATTCTTTGATGGGTAACAGTAAAATAGATGCAAAGGCAACACTGAGACCAATATTATTAATACATAAAACAGTCTATACCCTTTTTCTGAGATATAAAGACTAGTAGTTAAAGCTGACCTCGCAGGGTGGGAGGCTGGGGGAATGAATACACAATGTAATTATTGATCAGCCCTAGAAAAGCCAAGAACTGTATTAGTGCAGATGTGATTTCCACACCACCACCACCCTAGGGTCATTAATGATATATGCTGGAAAGTCAAAGCTCTTATTTTGACATGCTGTAACAGTATGACTAATTATGAATATCAGCATCATTTGAGTTAAAAAAAATATTTTAAAAAACAAACAAACAAACAAAAAAAGCCCTCCATTTTACTTCAATTTAACAATAATGTTTTCCTAATTTGGCCACACACACTGAGTTACATTAGTGTCTTAGTATTCTCAAGTATTAAAAATGAAAAGTTAAAGAAACATCCACAATTCTGAGAGTATCAAACCAAAAACAAGTCAGTTACAAATACAAGCAAAGTCACCTCAATACTGTATATCACCTCCTTATTCAAATCGATGGCATTGATGCTGTCTATTCATGCATGTCTATGGAGATGCACATACACATGAGCAGCACAGTATTCTCCCAGCATCCAACAGTGCTTTTATATTTAATGATCTTGTTAGGGTTTCCACTGCAAACCAATTTACACGGAGTTGTAACACGGCCATTTAAAATCTGCAGCGCGGGGGCTAATTTCAAACTGTACAGGCAGGGTATTTTCCTGCTAATATGCTCTGTTACATTCTGCTCAGTTTGAATCTTAAAATAGGCGAAAAAATGTATATATTTTTATTCGCAGTGTCATGACACGGAAATACTTAGTTTTATTATTTTTATATTATCTGCAGAAGGATAAGGACTGGATTGTCAGCCAGTATAAAATACTGGAGTGCAGTACATCGCTCATACATACACCCACCCCTTCTTGCTGACTCTTTCATCTGCCCCATCAATGCAAGCTACACACAAACCACATCATGGGCTGCTGTAAATGCACCCAGTGCCATAAGATCAATTTGTATCAAATAAGAAGCTATACTCCTTGTTAAGACTGGAATGCCTTTGCGCTGTGTAAGTCAAGACCTGAATGCAAGAAAAACAGGAACATAATTAAAAACAAATATTTTGAATTGTTTATTTCCTTACCCCAGCAAAAGTTACATGAAGCAACATTGTCCTAAGTGCCAAAATTCCTCTCATCACAAATAACAATTACACCAGTGAGAAATGAACTTCAGTTATTCAGTAAATACATACAGCACTGTAATGACTTGCCCATAGCAGACCTCAAATGCAAAACATTCTATGTTTAATACCAAGAAAATTTACTAGCTACAGCTATGTGTTCAGCAGGTCAAAGGAAGGTAAAGATTATTTCTACAGTACATTGCTATAAAATAAGTTGTGTGGAGAATTAAGAAATTCAACGTAATAAATTAATTTCTCTTATACCTAATATATCCTATTGCTCAAATTGCTACAGTAAAATCATTACCTTATGAATACAAGTGTTGCCAAGCATTAACTTGTTAACAGATTTAGAATTACAGCACTGTTGTTTGATTAACTATAAAAGCCGCACCGTAATAAAAAATTATTTCTGAAGTAACCCCAGCAATTTGTTTGCTTACTTTTTCTCCCTCACGGCGTTACAAAGGAACTGTAAAGCACTGAAACAAGCTTTTGGACTATACTTCCTTATTTATTTTCAAAATCTCATTTTAAAAGAGTAAAAAGATTGCATTAAAAGGGGGGGGTGGGCGGGGAGAAGGAAAGGGAGACAGAGGGAGAGAGAAAAGTCAGAGGAGCTGTGCCCTGAAATACAAGGAGCGATAATCATATGCAATAAACTATAAAAGCATTCTGTTAAACATTACCTTCTGAGGTAGTACTGCTTAGCACTGAGAAGCAACACAAAACTCAAAAAACACACACCACCAAAACCTCATATTCAGTTGTTGGGTTACTTTATATATACGTATGTATATATATATATATATATATATACACACACACACTATTTCACTGGAAGCTCTTGCAAAGCACAAAACAACACGGACCAGCTCTATTTTAGGAAGCTTTCTTAAACGTTTAAGAACTTAAGCAGGTAATTAAGACTTTCAATCACAGTTTTTTCCATTCTCTGCAACACTACTGAATGTCAAGCATGCAGACTATGCCCAGGCGTGAGCACAGACACTCTGCACTTCAGAGATCCCAAACCAGCCACGCTGAAGCTCACCCTGCACCAGTTGAGACTCAGGACCTGCCACGCTGCTTGAACTGGGCAGAGCTTGGGCTCAGTGCCACCAGCCCCAAACCAGCAGAGGACAGCGCTGAAGGCCAATCTGTGGATTGTCAGTGTCTCAGAAATACCTTTGTTTCACTTTCTTTTGCTAAGGTACACAGTACCACTGAAGATCACTTCATCCACAAGCATAATTTATGATTATGAGCTTATCTTACACTTGCTAATAAGACAAGTGATTGCTTGTTCACAAGTTTCTAAGTGCACCAGCGGTTTTAAAGACAAGATGTCCTGCTCTGGAGTCCTCAGTACAGGACAGACATGGACCTGTTAGAGAGGGTCCAGAGGAGGCCACAAAAATGATCAGAGGGCTGGAACAGCTCTGCTGTGAGGACAGGCTGAGAGAGTTGGGGTTGTTCAGCCTAGAGAAGAGAAGGCTCCAGGCAGAACTTATTGAGGCCTTTCAGTACTTAAATGGGGCCTGCAAGAAAGATGGGGACAGACTTTTTAGCAGGGCCTGTTGCAATAGGACAAGTGGTAATGGTTTTAAATGGAAAGAGGGGAGATGTAGGCTAGACAGGAGGAAGACTCCCAAAGAGGTGGTAGATGCCCCATCCCTGAAGACATTCAAGGCCAGGCTGGGTAGGGCTCTGAGCAACCTGATCTAGTTGAAGATGTCCCTGCTCATTGCAGGGGGGTTGGACTCAATGACCTTTGAAGGCCCCTTCCAACCCAAACTATTCTATGATTCTATGACTGCTGTTCCTTCATTATTCTATTAATTCATATTAATTCAACATACAGAGTTTTCTGTAGTTCTCATCACTAAAAGCTACTTCCACTGTGTATGTGATAAATCCAGCTGTGAAATATACTCAGTCTTGCACTGGCCCATCACTGTCAGCATAGAAAAGCAAACAAGTATAGCCAGTACAACAAGAGCGACATTACCATACAGCATGAGTTGACTTATACAGTGGGGTAACTACTTTTCTCCTCCTTTCATTTTTTTTACTTTTTTAAACACAAAGGAAAGAAAGCAATAGCCCTATATATTGAATGAATACAAAGCACAAGATTACTTTTTCTGGATTTCAAAGTTCCCAGCCAAGAGAAAAAAATAACAAAAAAAACCAAACACAAACACCCACCACCACTCAAACCCAAATATTTCAGCTGTCATTTGGTTCAGCTTATTTTGGTATGAAGCACTGAACTATCTCTGTGGAACATCACTGCAATGTATCATCCACAGAGACAAACAGATTCCATCCTCTGCTTATAAATGCAATTTCAAGGCACATTTTACCAACACTGTTAATGTTGCTCTCCTTACTGCACAACACATGCTTCAGATTTTGGCAGGTCAGGTCACTGTGGATATCCCAAGATGAATACTGACAACTCTGTTCAGAACTACTCCACTTTCCTTACATGAACAGGTACAGGTACATCCCCTCCCCCTGGCATTTAATCAAAGACTTTGAACCTTTGGGTCAGTCCCACACCTACGGCATATAAATTGTTTCCTCAGAAATCCAAAGACAGACAGATATTTATCGAAGTGCAAAAAACTGTTGCGTCACATCCTCCATGAAAGAGAAGGGCCTGGACAGACATCCATCCCCAGAACCACTCCTGAGCTCCCTCACTGCCGGCCTTGGGAACAGCAAGGTAGAGCTAAGAGCAGTAAAAAACAAAGGAACAAAACCCAGACCCTAACTAAACTCTTCTACAGCCTCAGCACACAAATGCTGAGCAACGACTTAAACACAAAACAAAACAAATCTGAAACTATCACTCACAGGATAGCAAGCAAACAAGCCTGCAAGGAAGAGAACTATGCTGCACAGGCTATTGCCAGTTTGTTTATTTTTCCATACAACTACAACTTGCAAGACAGATCTATCAACTGGCAAGACAAACTGGAATTACAGACACCAAGAACATAAATCTGTTTGCATCACCAAATACTACGGTGAGACTTTATTTCTCCTTTCCAAGAAGCACGGTTGTGTACCATTAACACACCAACACCCTCCCATCACATGCATGGCTCCTCGCCACACGGAACTCAACATGCCACCATTACCACAGACACATCACCTTCCACCACAGCACATGTTCCTGTCCACCTTATTGACAGCCACCCCGCTCCTGTGGCACCAACCTCCATCCTTCCTTCCACCCTCCCACCCGGCTCCATCCCACCTCCCTCACTGCCGTGCCCCCCGGCCCCAGCTGTCCTCACACACCACAGGCCTGTCACATCCCTTCTGGATCACCTGCAGGCAGCTGCCAGGCGCTGGGCCCCTCTCCCCGGCCATCGCCATCCTGATGACACAGCTTAAAGGCCAATTCTCTTCCCCGCTCCTCACTTTCTGTCTGCCCACTCTTCGGCCTCTGCTTTCCCCCCAACACTTCTGCTTCTTCCAGAAGCACGCTGGCCACCCTTCTCTCTCTCAAACCTGTTTGGGCTCTTTGTGACTAATTCTTCCATTTGGGCTCTCCCTCACTTGCATGGCTTCGGTCCTTGCGCACTGGCTCCTTGTTTGCCAAGACATTTCAGCAGAAGCTTAAGTGCTGCCACCTTCCCCATTCCGTCCTTTTTCCTGGAAGATCCCCAGTCTTCAGGCTTTTCCACCTTCAGTTACTATGTAGTCTTCTCCAGCCACCAAGCTCATAACTTGTTCCCTTCTGGTCTATTCCAGTAACTCTGCTGCTAACACAGCACTGTGCTCTCCCAAAAATCAAAGGATGGCAACACCCAGGTCAAATGGCTCACCTGCCAGGTTCGAGTGCTCTTCTTTTCCTTCAAGGACCTCCACGGTTCTTTTTTGTGGACAGTGATTCACTCTCCCTAATTCACCTTTTGTATCAGTTTCCCCACTTTATGACCTTGTGTTGTGACAATACATTTATAAATGGTTTTTCACTTTTCTTTTATTAATTCTTAAAAGCATATTTTCCAAAACCGACTCAATACTATTTTCCAAAATGAAACTCACTTGGTTTTGTTGTTTTTGGTGTTCTTTTTTCTTGCCGTTTTTTCTCCCCCTAATGCATAATATATATAGAACTTATTGCTATGTTCTAATTGGTATGTATATTCCTCAAGGCAGGGACTTGAAATCTTTTATATACACTCTTTTATATACTTTTATACAGTGCCAAATGTTCCAACTTCAAATAATTTCTAAGAGCAAATTATCATTATAAAGTCAGGCTTCACCTTCTCAAAGAGTCAAAGTCCTCTTTTCATCAGAGGTACAGCCAGAATTTGAGAAACAGAGATTCTTTCCCGTGAGCACCCAAAAGTAAACTAATCCCCTCTTCTGACTACCCAGGGTTCATCTCTTAATGAAACAAAAGGATTGTCAGATAGTGAAGAAATGAACAAAGCGTAAATCACATGTCACTAACTCCTAGTTTCTCTGCCTTTCTGAAACACAGGTTTCCAGCCAATTTTATCCATTTACAGGCTATTAATAACAATGAGAAGCATAATGATAAATAAGTTTCAGGTGCCACATATCACCAAAGGAAAACCTTCTCTCTCCATTTCTTCAGGTCACAAGCAACCAGAACAAAGTGGGATATGCAGAACATCACATTAAAGTAAGAAATCCCTAGTGGTGAGGTATTCTTCTCACAGGGGTTACTCTCTTTCTACACTTGGGACTACAAGTCTGATTTAAAAGCTTTGCAAACTCACTTTCCTCCACCACACGGATGCTGCTTTATATCACTCCCTTTACTGTTCTGCAAAAAGCAAATATACTCCTTTATTTGTCTGGGCTGTGCTGAAGAGAATAGATTTTCCACCAGAGAAGCACAACGTAACTGTGACTCCTTAACTCCAAGAGCAGACTTTGAGCCACACTGCTAAGTCCTTAAACCTGTTACACAACAAATAAGCATGGATTACAGCATGGCTGGTTCATTATGGGATGCTATTCCTAACACACAAATGCCATTTGTCTGAGCCACATACATAAAAACCATTCTCCTATTTTCTGCTACACATCTTTTTTTATCACTTTGACTTTTCTACATCTCACCCATTATCTACTCACCTATTCACTATTTAATATATTTTTGTACCACAAAGAATGCTAAATAATCGTGATGTAAAAGCACAGTATTACACTTGCTCTGGTATACAAACAACTGCTCACACTACAGTTACTTGACACTTTTTACTATCAAAACAAACCATTTATAACTATATATTATCCTTAGTACTTCATGACTACTTCACTTGCAGCGCTAATCACAGCACAAATAAAAAGAAGCAATCTACGCTGAGGAAGTTTTTATTTCAGTAGAAATATCAAGCAAAACTAATAAAAAATGCCTGACTATGGGCACATTTTCAGGCAGGTGCAATCACACTTTGGCAGGTTTACAATACTCAGCTACAATGTTTGCTAATACTTTAGAGGATTTTGGATTTTATTTTTTTTAAAACAGGTTTAAGATAAGCACACCCATATTTACTTCCTTAGGTAATGGGTATGTTTATCGAAGTCACTCTTTCTAATCTGAAGATTTCCTCACAAGAAAAAACTTGCCACATAAAAAAAAATAAAAAAATAAAAAAAAAATCCCAGCCTCACGACTAACAATAAAAACCATATTATTGAAAGAAAAACTCGCATAGCATTATTACTAATGTATATGCAGTCACAAGTACAGCACCTTATCTCATAGTCATATATTTTCTGAACACAGGAAACTTTTTTCATAAAACCCATGTATCAGACTTGTAATCAAGTAGGGACAACTCCTTTCAACATCACAACATTAAAATACAGCTTTACTACTAAGTGCTAAGTACCATTCCTCATTCTATCACACTTCTCTACTTACAGGCTTTCAAGTACCTCCTGAACTTCCCATTCAATTAACATATAAAGTCAAGGTGTTACTTAAAAACAACATCCAAAACCAAGTATGGTTAAAACTTGCACAGAAAGCACAATAAAAATTATTAATGTAGTACTGCCAACTCAGAGCACTAAACCTCATGGGTGAAGCACTCAAATATCATGATATATCCAAAGACTCAGGAGAGGTTTTTGGACGTAATTTAGCTGTGGATTCTCTTATTTGCCTTTTGAGCTTTTACAATACACTCAGTCATGTCCCAAGCTTCTTCCAAAAACCACGAAGCCAAGGAACTGTCTGTTTCAGAGGTTTACATCTGACTGCAGAAAAAGGGACTTTGGGAAATGATCCCTATCTTTTCCACTGACAAAATCGTAAGTGGGAACACCATAAGTGAAGCAATCAGATGTGGTATTCCTTTCCTCCTCCACTCATAAAACACTCCTCAGACAGCTACGGCAGCTTGTCTATAAACATCTGATGCAGGGGAACAGAACAATCCCTCCACATACTCATTCAGTGGATGGTCAGATGTACCGAGCATGTATAGCCTCCACTTACTCCATGGGATTTACATGTAATCAAAGTATTAAGCAAGCAAAAACAAACCATATTATTTGGTTTAGGAAAAAAATAAAATAGTATCTGATTCAGGTATAGAACATTTGAGATCTAGGTTCATAAATATTTTCCTCAGTGTTTTCAACTAGACTTAACAAAATTAAGAATGCTAAAGAAAAGGCATTATTAAAAACTATCTGATGAGCCTGTATAAACATTAAAAAAAAAAAATCAAGGTACCCACTGACAGACATCCAGTGCCACATACTCCTTGGCCCCAGTTACTTCTGCAGGACACAAGTCCTTTGTTCTATCTGCCAGGTGTCTTGTGGTGTAAATGTGGCACAAACTTCACGAAACCTTGAATGGGACTAAAAATACCTTGATCTTGTGCCAGAATGTTTCTAGTAAACCAAAACCCTGATAATACTGTAAGACAAAACAGCTCTGAGGCAGCAGACAAACCCCACTGTGCCTCACTGGGTTTGTCATTCGCGAAACTGGGTCTGTCCTGGATACAACTAAATGCAGCTGCAGCATCTGCTAAGACCAAAACCAGTTGAGAGACACACCAATAATGCTGGAATATAAAGGTCTGGATTAGCGTCTGTTTCACCATCTTATTCTCCAGAATATTATCACCTTCAAACTTGTGAGGATTATGTTCTTCCACATGCTGCAGACTACAAACCAAAGGTACAAAGAGTGGTCGCATGCTTCTACCTAGATGCTTCCTCATGCGGCCTTCCAGATGAGTGGACCTACTGAGGCTGGTTGTGTTTGGCCACCATGGGGCAACATGGTACCTCTTGCATGAGGCAACTGCTCTTGGGGAAGTCCATGACAGCAGTTTTGTACAGCCCTTCTGTTCCACAATGATCTCTCATCTCAGGGCTGGCAGAGAGAGAGATCGCTGGCTTACAGGAGGTTTAGGCATGCCCACGGTTTTTTGGGTTACAAACTGTTGAGTCAAAGTCTAACCCGAGTCAGACAGGTTATCCAACCAACTTTAGCAGAGTCACTGCACACTTACACCCGCACGAGAAGGGAGACACTAGCCCTTCACTTTTTAAGTGCAAGACTGTCATTTATCTTCTTAATGCATTTGGAATTGTTTCTTTTTGCACCAGACTTCTTTTTAAACCATGTCTGAGCCTACAAGGTACAGATCAGCTGGAAACCATGGTGCCCAAAATTCTAAGTTCCCAGTTCGCCCAGTGCCTCACCACTACCTAACTGATTCAAATGAGGCTCAACTTTTGCAAATGGACAAACTCATGAAAGAAAAGCCTATCCACGGCTAAGAAACCAAAAAGACACAGACGTGACCTCTAGCTTAGGAAGTCACTGAGCTGACAGCTGGTAAAACTGGGAGAGTGCCCCAGGAAAAGACCAAAGGCTTGTCCCACTTGTCATGGTCCTTCCCCAAGCACCTGCCAACCCAAGCACTGTCAGAGGGAGGGCAATAGAGCACAAAAACCTTCATCCTGACCCAATTCAGACCCTCTTATCTTCCCCTTGACTATTAATAACAAATCACAAGCCTTCTGCTGCTGTACAAGGAAAGGTTGAAGGCATCCCCGCATACAGATCTTACAGCCCAGCCATCCCCAGCTGAAGGCTGGGGAGTCGCATTTATGTGACCGCAGAATTTCAGGCCGAGCCTTATCTTACGGCAAGTTGCAAAACAGCCAGTGCTGCAGCCGCCCAGCGTGCAGCCAGCATCCCGGCAGAGCGGTGGGAACGCGCCTCGCCAAGGTGAAGCTGACTCCCCTCCCTGCAAGAGGTCAACGGCCCCCAGAAAAGCTGACAACTTTAGAGCTGGGAAGGCAAATAGTGCTGGTAACCCAGACATCGGGGAAAAAAAAAAAAAGCTCTAAAAAAAAAAAAAAAAAACCAAACACAAAACCAAAAACAACAAAAACCAAAACACCCCAAACAAAAAACACACATCTCCTCTCACTTTGCTGCCTGCTTTCTTTCTGCATCAACTTGGCACTGCACAGGCTGCAAACCAGTCACCGTCGCAGCTGCTGACGAGTAGCTGCGGAGACATCCTTGTCGTGCCTCCATCAAACGGACTGGACTGAAAAACTCAAGCCAAGTGTCTTGCATGCAAAGGGGAGGAACAGGAATCAAGGAAAACATGTAAGTAATTAATCGCAGGGATTTTGTTTTCTTAAGCAATGACATTTTAAAGGATGTTGTAAGCTTTAAAGGGCTTCAGTACCCGAACACCATTAGATTTCTTCAGTGAATGGTATGCTACTATGAAGAAAGAGAGATTATCAGTGTACTTAAACATACTCAGCCTTCACAGCTTTCACTGTACAACCCATAGTTTCTCTGTTTGAAACAGTGAAACTCATCTGCAGAGATTCTGTGGCTAACAAGCATTTGATTTCACTTTCCAGCAACAATACAGACATCGTATTACAAATATCATCAAATGAAACTTTAATTATTTTCTGAGAGTCACTTGGCAGCTGTTAATGAAGGCAAACTGTTAGGGAAAT
This sequence comes from Streptopelia decaocto, assembly GCF_964273445.1. Lineage (NCBI taxonomy): Eukaryota > Metazoa > Chordata > Aves > Columbiformes > Columbidae > Streptopelia > Streptopelia decaocto. Next base: position 62,372,013 of record NC_138655.1, read on the forward strand.
CCTGCCAAAAGAAAGTAATGACCAGATGTGTATCAGTGCAGCAAGGACTAATTTAACTGAGTAACAACTTTAAATCACTAAAAAGAGTCCGACCCCTCTATTACCAACACTCATCCCAACAATCATTTTAAAGTATTTCTCTTAACCCAGAATCTATATAAGCCCTCGAAGAAGTAGTGTAGAAACCATGAAATATATGGAAATATCTGAATAAGAGCAATAACTGTAAAGGCTTTCCCATTTAAATCTCAAATTGTTTTCAGTAACTTCTATTAACCTCTTTTTACAGCCTCCTCGGAGTTCACAATGCTCTCTGCAACCTAAAATAAAACAAAGTGCAGCAACATCAGAAAGTTAAGAGATGCGTGCTATAATTACCCTACGTTAATAAACTTTGTCACCTACATTAACATCGTAAATGAAAACAACACATGCAGATTCAGGGATGGTTTGTGCCCCGTGCTGCCACACCTGCGTGGCAGCAGCTCATTAGGGCACTGAGCCGTGCCGATACGGAGCTGGTGCCAGGCTGTCAGATACCACGTTATAACCAGTTGTATTGTAAAAAACAGCTTAGTTGGAACTGCACAGCGTGGGGGGTTGAGAAAAGACTCGCATTTCATATTGATATTATGAGACTGACGTTTTTCACAAAGCTGAGGTGAGCTCTGTTTCCGTGTACATTAAGTAACTGGAAAGCGCAACTGAACAAACAGCTCATATCACCTTATATTTGCTTATAAGGGATTTGCAACCCAAAAATATTTAAACTACTCCAACAGCCCTGTGACATAAAGATTCTAAACTCCAAGGCATAAAACCACTTCAGCACAGGGCAGAAATACCAAATTTAAAAGCACTTCTTTTTAGAAGAATGTTTATTCCTTCACTGGTTCATATGCCCATATCTCCATCTTATTGAGCAAATAAATGAAAGAGCATATATGCATTTTATAAGTAAGTTCTCTCCACATTATTGTTCTCATTCTCCACTGTACTTAAAGGAAGAAGTACAGCTGCCAAGCACTGAAGGCACTCCTCATTTAAAGCACCTTACAGAACAAAGACTTAAGCCAAAAGTTGGTCTTGTTCATTCAGTACAATAAAATCTTTCCTGAGAGAGTCTCCATAATGATCAAATATCACTCATCAAAAGGGCAGAGAATCACAGTTCTTCACCCATCAATTCTAGCACTCACAAGAAGGTTTCCTGGGAGTGTTAAAATTATTTGTAATTATTCCAATCACTTATCTGAAAAATACAACCAACAACTGAAAAGCTATGTGTGAGGTTTTAATTATTCTCTTAGTGTCTTGCCATAAAGTTTGCTCTAACATTTTTTCAGCTGGCCAAGAAAAGCAAACACGTGTCAAGGTCAGAGAGAAAGAGTTTGTTCTTGCTTCATCTGAATTCCAGTTCTGGGCAACAAAAAACCTTGCAATTTAAACAGGAAACTGTCTTGATAGATCTGAATTCATCTTTTCCATCAATGAAGAAGCAACATGCAGTGAGTCTGCCTGCTTCTGCTTGTTCATCATTGAAGAAAAAAAAGCCCAAGATTTGGGTTTGCTGGAGAATATCTGCAATCAGTGGCTGGTTTTATAAAGGTGTTCTTCAAAGAAGCTCAGGAGATGTAAACTGCAGAGCAAGGTAGCATGTTGCTTTCCTAATACTATAGTGTTTATTTCTAATATGAACTGGAGCCTCTTGTACAAAAAAATCCTGAAGATAATCAAGTGCAAGTGCTGCCAGGTCACCACTCATTGCCATACAAGCTAGTGTAGTTTCAGTGACATTGCAAGCATGCTATGGCTTTACTTTGGCTGACCTATAGCTTAACTGCTGCACTAGTTTTTTAAAAAATCAATTTTATTGGAATAAAAAGTCATTTTATGATCTCCACTGTTCATATCTGGTACTAAGACATGCACAATCATGAAGACATTTCCTTAAAGTCTGAGCCACTACAGCAGTGATTCATTGGAAAAAAAACAACTTTTTAGAAAAACAGCATCATTATTTCATCATAGAACAGCCTTAAGACAAGACCAACTTTAGAAGGTGCACTTTGCAGGCGACAGCCTCTTTGTTCAAAAAGATGCTGTCTTGACTGCATGCACCGAGCAGCTCTCAAACGCCATAAGCCATATGGCATAACCACTCCATTAGTTAGCCTGAGCTGTAATGTTTTACTCTGATAGTATCTTAGTATGGTGAGTTCCACAGACAAAATGTCTTAGAGAGGCCAGCTCATTCTTGCACCCAGCCACATGAAGACACATCACTTTACCCAGGCGTCACTCCAGCTCCACAAACTGTTACAAGCAATACTGGTTTTCAACATAAGTTCAGATTACTATATTGGTAAAATAAACTAAAGCAACCTTTCCTCAATGCTTACATTTAACTTGAAAGAGATGTTAAGCAGGTTTAACGCTACAGTAAATTTTATACACTTGCATGTGCACAGGTGTGCAGCAGTTACAGACAGAGGCATAAACTGACATTTTCAAAGTAGCCAAAGAGACTTATGCATCTTACTTTGGAGGTTCCTTTGAAAACTTCAGTTGTGCTTTTTGCAAGTCTCCTCATTTGCTTTTTTTGTATAAGGGCTAATCAGACAATTGAGTGATAAGTACTCAAGAATGCATACCCAGGAAATAATAAAATGAAATTAAAAAAAAAAAAAAATCTGTCTTGCACAGAGGAGGAAAGGAAGAAGAAAGAGAGGAGGAGTGAGGGAGAGAGGTTAGAAAGTGAGTTTTTGAAGGAGGTGCTTTTTTTTGTCCACCCTTTTAGTGCACGAGGGTTCAGTATGCCAGAATTGCTACTTTGAAAATGCCCTATTTTGCCTGCAGAGCAAACCAAAAAGTGTCTGAAACCGTTAAACTTCCAGGTATTACCCAGAACGGCTATTTAAAAGGACACATAGTGAATCTTGTTTAAAATTTAATAACAAGAGGTATTTTATACTGTCCAAGGAAATCCATGATGTTCTGAGCCTCACAGCTTGTCTAAACTGTATGGCAGTATTACAGGATGTATTTAAAACTGCTGTTTTATAAATATACTTTCCTAAAATATGTTGCCTTAGCATTCCACATGTTTTGTGGTACACTGTCTGAATAAAAATACCTGATGCACATGAATTAGTGTCCTAACGTGGCCTGCTTTAGAGAAAGCCTCATCCATCTCCTGTTCAACATAAAACCATTAAACTGCTCCAAATGGTAAAGTCATCATTTCATAATTGTAACTCTAAATTAAGGCTTTTGTGTTGTTATTCTTCAGGAAAACTTACACCTATGTTTTACAATGAGAGGAAAAATATCAAAATACATTACACTAGAGGTTTATGAATTAATCCATTGTATCACTGATGAAACATGCATAAAGCCAAATTCTGTTCTATTTCCAGACTACTTTTTTTTCCTTTTACAGGAACAAAAGTTGACCTACAATGATTTTTCCTTTCTGAAACCAAATGCAGAGGGTGGGCTGTGCTGTAAACACAGGCTTTTCAGACATCTTTAAAAAAAAAAAAAAAAAAAAGAGAGAGAAGATATTAAGAACAGAATGAAAAGAAACTTCAGGCATTAACTAAAACTTTACACAAGCCCAAATTCTGCAAACACTTACGCAACCAAGTAACTTCACACACATAAATAAATCTGATTAAGCCCACTGAGGCTACTCATATTTTCAAAGCTCCTCACACCTATTAAGTGTTAGTAGAATCATGTCACAGCAGATTTAACAAAAAGTGAAATCACAGATTTCAGTGTGAAACTTCAAAATTTCTTCCAAAAAGGCAGTACTTAAAACACTTGATCAAATTCTACTCATCTGCTCAAAGCAAAATAGCCCACAATATTTAGTTATTTAAAATTAAACCTGAATTTTCTCCAATGATGTGCAAATCTTTTTCAAACAGTTAATTGGCTCAGGAGACATTAACTAGGTTACTAATTTAGGCAAACACTTTTCAGGTCTCAGGTATCTCTATAAACTATCGTGTTTAAGTGCTTAACAAGGAGAGCCTGCTTTTCAAAGTGCTTATTACCGCAATTCCCGTTGACTGCAATGGGATTTCTAAGTAGTCAGTTCTTCTGAGTAAGGGAATACTTAATACCAGGACACAGGAGTGCAAATTTAGAAATCTATAATTAGGTCATCCATATTTTAGTTTTTGTCCAAATAACTAATTTGTGCATTGTTCTAGAGATAACAAACTATCACGTATACACAAAAACAAACAAAACCCACAAACACAGCACACCACTACCACCTACAAATTACGACACAGTAAAATAAAAAGCAGATTCCCTTTCAAGGTATTGTATGAGAGGATGCCAACAGAAGACTGGAGCTTTGATCTTCTTTTTAACATCCTTAAGCCTCCAAAACATATTCAGCCAACACTACAAGATACCAGTGCTTTCTCAATAAGCATTAAATAGATGATGACTTCACCCAAGAAGTCCTTTAATCCTTCCTGTATTGCTTTGTTGTCTAAGCACAAAACCTCCCCATCGTACTTCCCCCTGTATGTGAGGATGGCATTCTCTACAACTTGGACACAATAAGCTGCAGTTCGTTTTTCAACTGTAGAATCAATACTATTAAGTGTGAATCTGTTTTTTTTTTTCCCCTTGTATGAATGCTTGTAACCATTATTGCATCATTTCTCATCTGCGATCTTGCACAATGCTCTTTCAACTCTTGCCTTTGTTTCTGCTGCATCTCCACTTTCAGAACCTGCTCTCAGACTCATTTTGGAGCCATTTAGTCATAGTAGGGTGGTAAAATCATTTCCTTGGGATGCTCACTTTGTGCTGTGTTAAACAAACAAACAAAGCACACCAAACCTTTAAAAAAAAAAAAAAAATCACTTCCTGATACTTTCATTGATTTTTCTTCTCCTTAATTTTAGGGTGTTACTGAATCAGCTCCCAAATGAAATTGATGCTGGAAAGCTTTCAGGAAACTACTTATATCTTGCATGATATTAAGTGTCGCAAATGTTTATGTTTTAATTTAAAAAAAATTATCTGTTACCGATATTTCAGCCCTCTCAATCACTGATTTCCTAACCTAATACACCCGTAACTGAAAGACACATCAATACACGTTTGATAATCACCAAACACAAATCGCCCATTTCTAGTATTGATCAGCAGCTTTTTCTACACGTGCAATAGTTTGAGGGAATAACAGGCACTTGGCAGTATCAACACTGTGCTGACAGAAAGAGAAACTGGCTGGCACTTGTGCAACATCATGTCAGTAGATACCACGTCCATCAAACGCTGACAGTTTGGCAGATCAGGCGCTCTCTGCCATAATGTCATAATGACTTCAATTTACTTCTCCACAGCACCCAAGGGCTGTGATTTCATCAGCCGTCCAAGTCCCTTCACTTCAAGAACAACTCTCTTGCTTTTACATCCTTGACAGCTCTATATATTTCCTTAAAGTTTCCTAGCAGGCACAACCAGAATGGTAAGAAACACGACGCTGTTACTGCTTCCCTCATCATTTACAGGAATATCTGAAGTTTCATTTAGCAACTAAAATTTCAGGCTCAAAACTCAAGTTTCAAGTGCTGAAGAATGAACAGAAACAGAAGGAGGAAACTCAATAAAAACCACCGGGGTGGCGATTTTTCCAAGCCTGAGGTAGGTAGGGCTGCCTTGGCTTCTAGCCAAAGACTGACACTCTAGCATTTAACGTCAAGAGACGTACTTCTGTCTGCCGAGAACAGGCAATAAGAGTTGTCATCAATGAGCAGCAGCACAGAGATGGAGCCTGGCGCTTGCTCCTTTCCACTGGTGGATGGAGGAAAGCACAGGCGGCTGTGTGTGTGTTCAGGCCCCAGCGGAAGAAAACAGGAACATCACCGCATGAGGTCACCAAGACATTGTCAGGAGATACTCAGGTATTTCCTCACAGTTAGTCAAATGCTGCAACAGGGGCAGTGATCATATAAATCAACAGTTGAGATTAATTTCACGTCTGGATGTTGGCATAAAAACATTAAAGGGTCCTTAACTTCACTGCACCACTATTTTTACATGGACAGGTATCTTTATGTCCTCTTCCTTTACCACCTGCCAACTCCCTCAGATCTTCTCTGTTGGCCAAGTTGATTAGTTAAACTTTTTACATGGTCTTGAAGAGTACAGTCTGAATCATTAAAACTTAGCAAGAGAAACAAAAACAAGACCATCAAACCTTTTATTCTGAAAGAACAGAGAGATTCAGAATTGAAAAAATCAAACACAAGTTTCTGTATGCAATTTCTCGTTGCCACAGGAAACATTTTCTTCTTGTAAAGCATGGTAACTAAACCTACATTTCTGGTAAAGTGTAGGTAGAAAAACCTACCCACCTGAAAGCAAAAACAGAGAGAGGAGGCAGTCTCTCCATCAGAGAGCTTCAAAGGACTCCCCAACTCAAACAAAAACACCTTGATGCTTCTGAAGGTGGCGAGCCACCACCCCCACACCATCACCCTGCCCTTCCCCACAGCTGGGGTGTGAAGACCCCGAGATCTCCAACTCTCCATCGTCTGACAGGGTTCTGCCTTCCACTGCATGACCCCTGCAACAAATGAAGACAGCACACCATGAGGGACATGAGGAAGAACTTTTTTACAATGAGAGTGGTGAAACAATGGCCCAGGTTGCCCAGAGAGGTGGTAGATGCCCCATCCCTGGAGACATTCAAGACCAGGCTGGATGGGGCTCTGAGCAACCTGATGTAGTTGAAAATGCCCCTGCTCACTGCAGGGGGTTGGACTAGACGACCTTTGAAGGTCCCTTCCAACCCAAACTGTTCCATGATTCTATGACATGGGCTTCTTTTAAACGGGATCAGGTTGCTCAAGGAACCTGGCCCATTGGACTTCAAAGGATGAAAAAGTAACCCACAGAGCATGAGGCGCTCCAGCAATAAGCACAACTTCCATGTTGTTGGGTCAGCATAAAGCAAACAATGCTTTCACTTCAGTTTGCCCCACTGCAATGGTCATATCCAATGCACAGAGGAAAAAACAAACAGACAAACAAACAAACAAACTTGACCTTATCTTCAAATTTTATTTTAAAAAATAACACCAACTCCTCAGCCACCTGATAGCTTTTGAAAATGAAGCAACAAGAAACAATCCTAAAGAAAAGTTTATATAAGCTACCTAGCACACACCACAAGTGATTGTTACATAAATACAGAATAATTACATCTTAACTTCCTGCTTTAAGGGACAGACCTTGTTCATCCGAAGAAGTATACAAACTCTTTTTGTTATGCTGTAACACCTCTCCAGATTATTAAACCAGCAAGATCAGGTACTGTATGACCTAGCTCAAACATGCAGACTCCTGCTACCCTACAGGATGTCTCACCTGTCGGTAACCACGGGAAGAGTGAGTAAGCACAGGACAAACAAATCTGACTGCACCCTGGTAATTGCATGGACTTGGCTTTATCACATTTTTGTATACTTGCCAATTGCTACATCTCAACCAAATCCTTTCCTCCTCACCCTTGCAGAGTTGCATAGGACATGTTGTGTGTTAATTAAGCCTCTCAGCAGACATGGTCTTCAGAGGCATCAGTGTCACAACCGCAAAAGAAACAATGCACATGGATTACACAAAAAAAACCAAACTCCACACGCAACCCACACCTCTAACATCAACTCAGCAATTCCATAACAACCATTTCCTGAAAGAAGGAGTACAGCGGGCTGAGGAACCAACCTGGTCCAGTATTTCTATTAAGGTCAACCCTCCACCCATAGTCATGGTGAAGTGCCATCTCCATGCCCAAGCACATAAACCTTTACTTTTGGCTGGACAATAGGGTGTATTTTTTGTTCTCTGAAAATGACCTTGGAGTTTGAACTTTGCTTTCAAAGCCTGGAAGTTTCTTTCTCACAACCATGAAGACTCCATGTCCATACGTGTCTCCAGATACTGGCAACAGGATCTAGGGAATACATCAGTCTTGATTATGAGCTTAGTATTTGCACATTTCTACCAAGACCACACAACTAAAACTGCTCACTGGAGTAAAATGGGTGTCCTTAACGCTGCAGCGAGCACTTCTTTGAAAATGCTAAAATACCATTTCGGATTAGCCTGAACCTTTTAAACTTGCAATGTGAAATCCTTCACCTGGAACTTTCCATGATAAAACAAATGTTTCATATTAAAAATAATTGCCTCCCCCCAGATAAGCCCAATGTTGATACATAATTTTTTAACATTTATACTGCTTTCATGAGGAAGAGTTACTTAATTGTTTTTAAGAAGAATAAGTAATTCTCACTGACTTCTTTGCCTTGGAGTCCTCCAACTGCACACCCAAGAAGAGTCTTCTTTGCAGTGACACTTGCAGTGACTCATTCTAAGCACATACAAACAGGCAGCATCAGAACATGCTTCCTAAAGAGGTGCCAGAGAGAAATTTTATGGTCAAAGACATCCACATAGGGGTTGCAGCGCGAAAACTTGGGGAGGGGAGTGGCAAGATGCCTGCTCAACCGCTCCTGCTGTCACAACACAGCATGTAGAGCAACAGGACAAGAAGATCTCACCTATGGTACATCAGCAGTCCATTTATTATGGTGTTTCTTTTTTTTTTTTCATTTACTCATATCAGCATTTTAGCTTTCCTAAACCTTTTTTCATCTTCTCCTCATTGCTTTGAAAAAAAAAAAAACAACAAAAAAATCCATATAAATAAATGCTCCAGCCTGCTACCTCAGTTCCCAGCTCTGCAGCTGCAGCAAACACACTCTGATGTCCTGCAGGTATCGGGTGGGAGCATCAACTGGGACTCAAGTTCCCAACCAGCAACAACAGCAGGGCCTGAACACTGAAATCACATTATACACCCAACTAGACTTTTAAGTTGGACATAGCAGCTGCTGCCTTGAAGACGACGGCATCCCTTAGCATAATTACAGTCCTATCATCTGGGCTGCCTGAGACCGCTCAGATTGAACATCAATTACAGCTGACCTGGGAAGGGTACCGAGCACCCCAGCGTCTTGAAAAACACAGCCAGCAGGGAGCTGGAAGGATCCACACACTTTATAGATTTGAAAACTACATCTGAGTGTCAAGTGCTAAATCTAGCGCTCGAGGGCACTGCGGATTTGTTATTTTTCCAGGAGGACTCTGAAGCCATAAAATATTGGATGGATTATGCTGTACATAAATATAGCATTTTCATGCAGTAGACAAACTTTCTCCTGCCACTTAACGTAAATTACCTGTTTTTACACCCTAGTTAGGAACATTTCAAAGAGAAGCAGTGTTTCTTCTCTTAAATAAGCAAAGCAATTAACTGAGCTCTAAAATTAGGCAATAGTGAATTGTTAATTTCCTCTGAAACAAAACCCCCGGTTTTACAGACTGACCCACATGAGCACATCTTCGCAGTCAGTTCAATAGATTTCCAAGTGGCCACCAGCATCTGCCTACATGCATCAACTCGCCAGACCAAGGATGAGTGTTAAACTACAAGCTTTGCACTCATGGCAAGTATGTTGATTAAATAAATAAAGTTAGATTCATTTTAGCACTGGCAGCATGGCAACACCATGCAAAAACTTCAAAACCTGTTTAATTTTGAGCTCACTCTAGTATTAGTTTTAAAATATCGAATCAATAACATCCTTTAATGTTTAACCAAACAGCTACAATTGTCCCTGGTTAAACTCTGCCAACACTGGAAATGAACCCAAGATTACTTTGGTTCAATGAATTTGGCTTTTAACCTAGACAATAAAATTTACTTGTATAAAAGCTCAAATCCCAACTGGCAATGTAAGGATGCCTTAGGGTACACTTTGGTTCTTGCCAGCACCACACATCCACCTTTACAGCTTTAAAATAAATCTGTGACTTTTTTTTCCCCACATGTATAGGCATATCCCATGATTACATCACAAAACATGAATGCTGACTTTCAAGGGTTAATAATATGATGCTTGCTAACACATAACCTCAAAACTATGGAGAGGTACAAACAACCTACGTCTGCAAAACTGGAAGCAGGGGAAAGAAAAAAGAAAAAAAAAAAGAAATCTTTTGCTCTTTAACAAGATAAGAACAGGAGAATTACTGAAAACTACAGGATTTTTAAGTCCCTATATTAATTACCTTTGGCAATAACTGTATCATACACTTGCTGCTATTCTAGTAAGCAAGTACATTTTTTAACAATACTTAGCTAGGCATCTTCTGTCATATTTGAGGAAGTACAGAATACTGCCTGTGTTTCTAAAGTCATCATCATGACAATATTGCCTTTGTTTTCCCATTACCTAACAAGTCACCTACCATTTTCTCTTACCAACTGACCTGTATTTTAAACAAATATATTCACAGAGCATCCAGGTATATGTCCTGTATACAAAGAGGACCAGCTTGGCCAGATCCACACCCCCAAAATATCCACAACAGGGAGCAGTGATAGCAAAGAGTTGAGGAGAAGCCAGTCCACCAGGACGAAGAGAAGGCAAGGGGACAGATACACGTCACAGCACGATGTCATCAACAGTGTTCTGTATCACCACACTCAGCCAAGGAGGCACTTACACCTACAAGGCTGTAGGCACACTGTTGGCCTGGTTTTAAAGAGAAGGCCAGCATCAATAAACAGAAGTGAAACTAACAACTTCACATTTTTCAAGTCCTGGCCTGGTAATACCAACACTTTTTGTGTGTGTGCGCACCCAGGCAATGCCAAGCTGAGGACGCCTGAGTCACACCACCACCCCACGGGGCCAGGCTGCGTGATCACTGCTAGCAATGGCAAACTCTTACTCACAAGAAAATGCCTCTGAAGTCAGCGAGACTCCTCAGATGAGTAAGAAGCACTCACTGACGTCAGTACGGGTTATTCAGTGAGCGCTTTGAAGGTTTTATTTTGTAGTAGTGCATGTGTGTGCACACATGCACAGGAGCAGACACGACTACATAAAAGCCATGAAATCATCACCAGCCTACAAGGCAGCACAGGTTACAGAGAAAAGCAGCCAGAAAGTGAGATAAATGACCCTATGCCATGACCTTGAGGTAGGAATAACCTCAGCGTAGGCTGTACCTACCTATACTAGGACTAAACATGACTCGTAGAGTACAAGGTTGAAGTAAAGTATGCAGAGGCACAAGATACATGTCATCAGCATCTCTCCTTCTGCTAGCTCAGTCCCCTTCCACCCTGCTATGCTTTCCATGCCACAGTGCATATTTAGTACACTGAATGCTAACCTCTGGCCTCAGGTATGCTGATGCAAGTTTAAATTAACATGACTGAAGTCAATGGAGAAACACCAATGAAAGAGTAACTGAGCAAGGCTTGGTCTTTGTGGTCAAGTCGATAAAAGGTCCTAAAGCGACCAAATTTGTATCATTTTCTGACCAGTGTTTAGAAGAAATCACAAAGCCATTTACACGTCCATGGGATACAGCACCATTTTACTCCCAGCTCCACTGCTCAAAACATTTACATAAAAGTGAGCTTTGTATCTGTGCGTATTTACCAGGCCACACGGCTCTCACTAATAAGCTGAATTACCAAAACAAATAAGTTGCCACTGCTGTTTGCAAAAGCAGAGTATCTTTGCAGTGGAAAAAAACAGCATAAACAATATTTTACCCCACAGGCGAACACCGTACTCATGTGAATACACCCATGCTACATGGCACGCCGAACATTTTCTTCTTTGGTTGCTTCCATCTCTTGTGTGACTTTTTACTGTCATCTTTTCACTACTACACTTCTACAAAAGACACAAAGAGAGCTAGCATATCCTTATTTTTCCAGGTAGCTGGCAGGTGATGACCGGGGTGTGTTGGTATTGACCACATTTCTGGGCACCCACAGAGCAATGTGGAACCAGAGCTCCACAGTGCTGTTCTCCTGCAACACTGGGGCAGGACAGGATGGTACCTGTGGTTCACGCACAGAAAGCAGTTGAATTTGGAGCAGAGCAGAAAGCACTTCCACAGCATCGACACATGGGCAGCCTTCAGTGCCAGGAAGTCCGAAGCCAAATTTTTCCCCCATATTGTGCATACACATTCAAATACCAGCTGAGGATCAAATGCTGAAGTTGGCTTCCTCCCTTCTCTTGTAAAAAGCACAGTAAATTCAATTCTAATAATTTATAATTGTGAAGAGCACTGTGGTAATTAACCAGCATTTATTAGCATTTGACAGCAGATATGCTTTGAAGAATTTTAATGACCCATTAATGGATCCATACAACCACATGTACACAAAGAAGATAAAATCAAGTCCATAGACTGATTCTTACTATGTGTTTGTACACATCCCGGAAGAGCAGCAACAGCTCATCATTGCTACTAGGTGCCACCGTATGACAACAGCTATAATTATACCGTCCTGATAAATCATAATCTTCTGTAAGCCTAAACCGCTGACTTTGTTGCAGATAAAAACAGATGCCCAGCATGTTCCCACACACCTTTACCTGATCATCATGTTGTGGTTGGATTTAGAGGACAACTGTTAACAAAAGGAACTGAACACAACTACAGAAGTTTGGAAAAAGGAACTGCTGCATGTCCTCCTTTATAATGCTTAAAACACTAAGTTATTACTTCTTTTTAAAAGATCAGAAACATTATACCCAGCACGTTCTTTCTCAAAGTAATCAGAGTTAAGGTTGTAGCAGTAAGTCACATCTAGAAAATGTGCTTTCAGGACAGATTCATGACTATTCACAGAAAAGACGGGGGATGAACAACAGACTTCCCAAGTGCTTTTTTTTTTTACTGGCTGGTTTTGCTGACAAGGACCTTTCACAAACGTAGCTTGTCCTAACAAACTGTATTCATTCACAGCAAATTCTTTGTTTCCTTTTTTAAGGAAGTTTGCTGCCAGTGCTAAAAACTAATCAGCCTTAGGTGGCTGTCAGCATCCTGCCTGCCATCCTCCCAGTGCTCCTGTGCCAACAGCCTGGTTTCTGGGCATAGCCCCATCCTTCTCATGGACCCCTTGCAACACTCGGATCGCTCCCATTTTCATCCTGATCACAAACCTGCTCCACTTCATATTCCTCCTCCAAAATCTCTCATGCTCAACATGCCACATCCACACCCTCATCCCAAGTCTCTGCCACCTTCAAGTTTTGAATGTTGACACCAGCCCAAGTTCAGAAGCACGTGGCAGCCAGGAAACAGGGATCACAGAGAAAGTCAGATCTGTGAAACAGAGAGGCAGGAAAAAGGTCTATGATAAAATTTAAGTCCCTTAAACTAACTACACAGATGAAAAATTCAGTTACGTCACACACACGCAAACACGTGCTTGGCCAACCTCCTCCCTCTCCTAAACACCTCCTCTCCACACACCCCCCACCACCATTACTTGCACTATAATTTTTCCCAGGACCCTCAGTGACAGAGCAGGACTGCACATGCCAGGCACCGGGCAAACACGAGGTATCTCCATATCCTGCTCCTACACAACTCTGCACACTCCCTGTCTCCATCTTGTGCTGCTGTGGGAAAGCAGCGACCACCTGGCAGGCCAGTGCCATAGAATCATAGAACAGTTTGGGTTGGAAGGGACCTTCAAAGGTCATCTAGTCCAACCCCCTGCAATGAGCAGGGACATCTGCAACTAGATCAGGTTGCTCAGAGCCCCATCCAGCCTGGCCTGGAATGTCTCCAGGGATGGGGCATCTACCACCTCTCTGGGCAACCCAGGCCAGTGTTTCACCACCCTCATTGTAAAAAATTTCTATGTCAAATCTGAATCCCTCCTCCTTTAGTTTAAAACCACTACCCCGTGTTCTATCAATTTTTATATACTCCTAATTGAAAAAAATTCCCTTTCACTTGTTAAGTCAGGATTTGGAAACAGTTGTCTAGTAAAGACAGACACTACACTTCCTTAATAGCACAAAATGTCTTCTTTTCCCATATTTCTTCTTTTATTTTTCCAGTAAAGAAATTTCTTCTTTTACTTTTCCATGGGAAATAAAACCAGTAAGATCTCAGACCATGTTAACCCATCCCAGAAAGTGATATCCAGCGATATTGTACAGGGACATGATGACTGGGGGAGCTCCAGCTGCCAGCTCAGCTTCACCACTCATGAAGAAAAGCATCACCAAGGGACAACGATTGTGTTACTACCTTAACACAGAAAACCCCAGACTCCTGCTATGGTGATTTCTGATGAAACAAAGACATCCATTTACAGAAACCCAGTGTCCCTAGGAACAGGGGGAACTGGTTCTTCACCTTCAAGAGAGTCTTTCTGGACATTCACGACTCCTCCAAATACTTATTTCCTCCCTCCTTATTTCTGTATGGTCTTGTTACATTCTCCTTTCCTCTAAGGCTGTGTTCAGCTCCTTACACCCTGCCTTTGCCTCTCCTCCAGTTCTCCCGTGTCTCTGCAGAGACCGACGCTGATGCCAGCTGTGAAACGGCTGACAGATCTTTACAAGTCAACCAGCTCATCTTGGCATAGCTCTGCTATCCCTAACGCAAGGTGTAACCATGTGGGTGGAATTACACAAAGAGTAATTCTGCGTATCTGGTCTTCAATAAACTTCATAGAGCTGCAGTAAGACCCCACGAGAAAACTCTGAGCTATGCAAGTCAAAATCCACTAGACCCAAACAGCATGGAACTGAAGTAGGGATGCCTGTGTGAAAAGCCTTTATATTGCTCCTCCACAACATTATTTTTCATACACTTTTACACATTCACACACCCCATACCTACACAGTATTTTCTTTTTAAAATATTACGGAGGAAATTCAAACTGAAAACTATATTTTGCATTTTAGAATGAGAAAGTGGGATTTCAGTCCTTCAAATACTGTTCTCTTCTCCAAAGTGTAGAATACACTAAGCAAAGCAGAATAAACCCAGTTTGCAAGAACAACAAAAATCTGTTACACGTCTAGCATCTTCTTAGCTGTCAGACTCACACTTCTGATCATCTTGTCCTTTTAAATGTTGAAGAGAGCTTAGTTTAAGAGAGTGTGTCCTTTTCCATGAGGACAACAGAGGACAGCAACTCTCTTGAGAGACAGGTGAGTATTTTTCCTGTGATGGGGAAGTATCAACTCTGACAGCAGTAGTTCCCAGACCCTGCTGAGCCAGCAAGACCATCAAAGGTCCTGATGTGCTGCAAAGTAACCTGCATTGGTCTACAAAATAACCTGGGGCAGAGAGGACTTGAACCGAACTTTAGACAAACTTCTGGATCTTGCCACTGCCCCTGGCTGCTCATCCTTTACCACATCCACTATGCTCTCTCTCCCATCTTCAAGGAGCAGAAAACTCACACACAGAAGAGCTAAGTACAGTGGATAACCATCTGTCTTCCTCTCCAGTGTGGTGATGCAAGCCTTGACCCCTGGACACCCATCCCAGAGCTTGCAGGAGCCTTGGACAAGCTTTCTGCAAGGGGAGAAGAGGACACAGGCTTCAGAAGGGTAGGAAATTTGCCTAATTTCTTATATCTCAAGGACCCTACTTCCTTCCCATTTCTCAGCCTGTCAGGCCACCCAGTCCTCAGTGGATTCCTCTTTAGCTAGTATTTTCCACTCCTCTTTCAAACCAGTTCACCATTTGTTTAAACTTTTTCTTCTCCTTATTTTCTGTCAGAGCCAAGGAAACGAAAACAGTAACAAGTCTCGCCCCACCAATCTTCTCCAGTGCTCCAGATCTAGCTACAAATTTGCAGAAATCTTCACCTGCCACATCATTGCATTTCACTTGGCAAGTACTGAAAATCCAATAAATGCCACTAGGTTATCTCAAGCTGTACACCACGACAAGGTAGCAAAGGGTGTGAAAGCCACAGCGTCTCCTGAGCTAGACAGCAGAAGATAAAGGAGTGATATCTAAAGGACTCCATCGCTGCTCTCATCTTTTTATGAAGACTCAGAAGGGACGCCCAGGTTTGCAATTCTATGCCTAGCTCAGAGACGAACGCGTGACCTGCAATATACAGGTGGCAGTTAGGTTAGGACAGGACACGCAGAAGTCTTCTATTGCACAGACCACATCATATACGTTATCGTGACTAAAAAATGCCATAGGTTCTGCACTGTGACAGTAGGAGACATAGAAGCAGCCAATTCAGCAACAGGCATTTTAAACTTTGTGCTTACTGGCCGGAATGAATGTCACAGATCGCCTTACTGCTTTCTCTCTGTTTTTCAGACTTTTATCAAGCCAAGCCATTCCCTTACAATACCCAGGCTCCTTAGACATTCACTTCAGAGCACCAAAATCTGGGGGAAAAGGCTGCCCACAGTCCAGAAGACACTTCTGAGCTCTAGACACCCTCCTTTTTAAGGGCATCAAACTTTGAAGCGAAATATTAGCAATCCTAACCTTTTGCACTGCTTACTTTTGTGATACAAATACACGGCAACCTATAATCCCTAATCAACCTAGAAAATAAATGACTGATAAACCAATCTGCTTGTAACCCCATTAACAGAATCTGGCTTCAGTATCAACAGGGTAATTTGCTGATACTATTTTTAATCACGACTGCTAAACCATTAATCCCACAATTTCCACACAGTATTCTCCCCCGCCCACTTCCCCAGCCCTGCTGTAAATTTACCCAAGGTTACCAACCATTTTGCAAATCATGAAAGAGTAGATAAATAAATAACATTTGCAAATATACACCTCCTGGCACTGGAGAATGGAGAGACTCCGATTACTCGGTTGATCCCGTTAAAGCCATTACTTTCTAATTGGAAGGAGTCATTCAGAAGCAAAGCTGTGTGTCTGCCATGTCACTTGACACCTGGTATGTACTGTTCACGATAAGATGAACTCTCCAATACGCTAGCCACAATGAGAAGAAGTGGGTTATTCGCCATACCACTGATGGTCACAGTGCTCTCTACTAAAATCTGTTCAAATTTAATGTGTTCCGGGCTATCGACATAAATAGTCATGTTTTCTCAAACTGGCATTAAAACATTCTCCAAGTATCATTATTAATGCCAATATAAATTATGCATTGAAGATCACAGCATTCATTACAGAGGTAAAATTTATCTGGGGGGAAAGGAAAAAAAAGGAGAGAAACAGAGCAAATCTAATTAAAGTTTTTATAGATTTTGTACAGCTTTAGTCAGTAGTGATGTAAACAATTCTCTAAAACGGTCTTAAAATAAGCATTCACAGAGTCATTAAAAACAGTACCAAGAAAGTATTGTGTTAATTAGTCAAAGGTACAGTTACAGACAGGATGTTGCAAAGGGGCTGACGTGATAATACACGAGACTGGTAGATTATCCAAGGACGTATGGACGTGCTAGCACAACAATCTGGAAGACAGACCCTTGGTTTCATGTAAGCAGCTACACACAGGCAGAAAAGCTGTGTTTAGTGTTGGAAGGGTGGTGTTTAATGCTCCTTTCAGCTTCCATAAGTTACAACGTTAGCCATTCCTAATTGGTATACATCAGTATTCAAACACCACATTGAAATTAGAAGCTTAGCTGTTTTTCGGTACGCTAATAGATACTTCACAAAAACGCATTAATAACCTCGTTGAAATATTTTTTGTATTCCAAGGTTAAGAGAAACGACTTTAAGAGACAGATGGTGAGCAACTGGTATGTCCCTGAGGAGTGCCACCGACTTTTGGAAGTTCTCACGCGACGCACCGTATGGGGCTATCTCCTATTTACTGTGAGCCTCAGGACTTCTGAGCAGAGCCCCATCTGAAGCCTTGAAAATATGCACAGCTAGGGCGGCACAGGGGGAAAGCAAGCCTAAAAATACAGCTCCCAGGGACTCCAAATCCAAAGGGAAAATAAGAGACCTTATTTCCCTAATTGCATAGTTTAAGTCAATCCTTAAGCTGCCTGATTCGTGGTTTTATCCTACTTGTGGCTGCCAGTACTGGTACCAGCTCACCAACACAGGTGCCTCGCAGTCTGCAGCAAGGGAAGCCGGAATGCATCCATTAAAATAGAGAACGAAGCAACCTCTGTGCAAAGACTGGAGTGGCGAGGGTGGGGGGGGAGAAAGTCTTTGCGAGCACATCTTCAGGCATCAAAGGAGCAGCTCTAGTTTCAGCCAGCAGAGACCGTAACACCTCGCCCCGCAATCCTTTACAACACACTGTGTCACTAGCTATTGTTCATAACTCTTCCCGCAAATCGTTTCAACATTCAGAGACCGACTATTTCTAAAGGAAATTATTTCAGAAGGGAAAGAAAAAAAAATGCTTACTCATGAACCTGGTATCATTATAACAATGAGGCAAAACAGCTAAAGACACAGTTACATTGCACAACCCCGAATGCATCATTTATTGTACTAGATTTCAGAAAAAGAACATTCTGAAACAGTGAAATAAATCAAAGCATAAATGTGACTTGTTGTCAGCTCATACAATATGGGTTAAATGTTACCATATGGTGAGTGCACACGTGTTACCCTTTTAAAAACAAAGAACATGGCTAATTTCTTTCCCAAATCTATTTTTAAATAAACATGATTATTTTAAAATGAGGCTAGCATTGTGCCTAAAACACCTCAATTTCCACCAGCCTCTCTCTCTTTCTTTATTGAAAACTAATGCCACTTCACTGCTCACCATCTTTTTAAAACGGCAAGGAAAAATTATCATTAAGTCAGTTTTATCCCTGTGATAAGCCAACACAAGCATTTCTAGGCAGTGTAAAAATAGTGACAAGCCAACTCACCGTTCTTCCTTTATTTTACCTGCCGGTAAAGCAAAGCATGCGCGTGTGTGCAATGCGTTAAAACTCACTGACATATGATCCGATTTTCAGCAAACACTCCCAACAGGACCTGCACGATACACAGAGCTCTCGTTTTCTCTGCACACCCCCCCCAGTCATGTATTGAAACACACAGTTTTGGCACATTCCCAACCAAAAAAAACAACAGGAAAAAAAAAAAAAGGACCAAAGCAAACATGTATGAAACACAGGCAGAGTAGCTGGAGCGGATGCTGTTGGTTTGAAAAT
The DNA here is from genome assembly GCF_964273445.1 of Streptopelia decaocto. Lineage (NCBI taxonomy): Eukaryota > Metazoa > Chordata > Aves > Columbiformes > Columbidae > Streptopelia > Streptopelia decaocto. Next base: position 62,391,056 of record NC_138655.1, read on the forward strand.
TGTCTGTCTAGCCTCTGTGCTGAGTATTTGTTTTTATCATTATACTACAATTGAAACATGTCAGGAGCCTAAAAATAGCTACAAATTGTAATTACATATGCTTTGTAGTTTCTGTTTTACTTCGAAAAGAAGATTAAAAGCTAGATCGTTTTAGAAACTGGTCTTAAAGATTTGGGGAGCCACAAAATTGTTCTAGTTTGCAATTTGGAGTACATTGCTGGAAAATGTTTCCTTTGGGACGTGAACATGACAGCCCCAACACTGAGAAGCAAGCTCCCAACGCCATACAGCAAGATGGCAAGAAAGGAAAAGGAGAAGAGTGGACGAAGGAAAAAAAAATAATTTCTTAGAGATTCCAAGAGTGCCCTGATTACGGATGTAATACTATAAGCTTTAATTAGGAGCTAAGTGCTGTGTGCTAAATTCATCCCCACAAACAGCCTTGTAAATTCAGAGCCATCCTACTAAAGTTACCGTGGGTTTACGACAACTGTACAACAGCAAGGCCTGGCCTGTGGCTTCTGCAACAGCCCGTAACCAAACGTGGACTTTGTTGAACAAGCGTGAAGCTACGCAATATCCTGCTGATACAAATTAAATTCTTCTCCACATGCAACCACTTTGATGAAAGGTTAGCAAAAGTGGATCTTAAGTAGTAATCAGAATGTAAGTAGTTTTGAATCCACAGTAAAAAGCCTCTGTTTCTCCGCGATATAAGACTGAAAACAGTTTAGACCAGTGTCTTCATTAACGCGTGACTCTGTCACTGTGTAAACAGCCGCTGTCCCCATGTCACTGCAACAGGGCACCTTTTGCAATGTCAGCTCACAACTCCAGAACAATAAACAAATGAATTATCTCACAACAGCCCTGTGCTACTGCTATAAAATACCTGCTAGAACTTATTAGTCAATAAATAGTTTGGCAGCAACTTAAGAGATGCAAGTATTGTCCATCCGCGCACTAATTTAATCTGGGAACATATGCTTAATGCCCTGAGTCCGTTTGCACAAGGGCTGTTGCCGTAATACAGTTTCAGGAACGCAAGGAGAAACTGCTAACATCAAGCGTGTAACAACGCTGATGGGCCTCTACAGATAACCCAGCTGTAAACAACATCAAAAAATGAATAATCGACGTTGAGCAATCATCGCATCAAAAGAAACAGAGCTCACTGGCTTCAAACAGCAAAGCAGGTTCAGCAGATCAAGAGACAGAACATTTGCTGACTAACAGTTAAGTAATGAAAGTAAACATTTGCAATGAAGTCATCACCCTAATGAGAGCCATGCCAACCTTAACTACCTGGACCATAATCCACCAGTGCGTTTTAATGCCGGCTCACTAACATAATATTTACGAGAACCTCTCCTGTTGGAAAAGGAGAGGAAGTGTCATTTACTTTTAACATAGAAGTGACAATGAAGAAACACTGCTATTTGTTAAGCCTTTCTAACTCCCAGGTACGGTACTGGTGACGCCCAGGGAGTTACTGTGCAGTCACAGTGGGTAACTGAAAAACAGAATTTTGCCTTCAGTGACTGAGTCAGAACAGCTTTATCCTAGCACTGAAGTGTATAAACATTTGAAGCATGTAAGATGTCTGCTTTGAAAAAGCAATGTTGCTCCAAGGTTCAAATATTTATATTGCAAATATCTCATCAAAGATATGTGACTTTTTTTTTCCTGCTTTTCTGCCATGCAATGACTAATTATCTGGATTAAGTCTATGGCTACAGAAAAAAAAATGAAAATCACTGTAGTAAGTTTTAGCTGATTAACTGCTGATGCTGTTAAGGATTTCAGACTCGCATACAGAAACTGTAATTCTACCCAGAGACACCCTCATGCAACTAGTAGCCAATGGGAGTGGCAAGCAGGCTTATTACAGGACAGCACTGGGCTCACAAGCAACAAGTCAATTTATGGTTATATTGTTGTATGGTTGTATTGTACACGCTCTTATCCAACTAAGGAATATCACACAGCTATGAAAAACAGTCGTAGTCCTCTTCCCCTTTCTGCACAGAAACCTAATGCCTATTCAGGCTTAAAAGGTATGCATCTACAAATTCATACTTGTATCTCAAACACTTAAACAGGTACATTTTTACCTGTAAAATTTGCAAGCTCGGACAAGTTGCCTCCTGTGAAATGCAACCACTTTGTATTTCAGCTTTCTATTCAGATGACTTTAAGAAACAATATAGTCAAACCCAGCTTTCCAGTTTGAGTATACATATACGGACTTCATCACTGGTCTCACAAAAGCTTATGCATTGTCTCATTTTGCATACTGTATGCGTACTGTATGCATACTGTATGCGTACTGTATCCCAGAGAAGTCCTGGAAGTACTTGGCATGAATTTAAGTCTTCACAGAAGTGAGGCCTTTCAAAGTTGACAGGTTTTGGTTCATACTAAATATAGACATTCTCAATTCGATGTGACCTCAGTGTAAAACTCACCAGTTAAGACCACAGGTAACTATAGGTAACTGTGTTGAAGTCATTTGCATGTAAAGACCTTAAAAATGTGAATAAACACACTGCCCAAAGTTTTGCCCAAAGTTTTGCCCAAAGTTTTGCCCAAAGTTTTGCCCAAAGTTTTGCCCAAAGTTTGCAAGAGTTGGTGACTACATCATTCATCTGATGATATTCCTCCAGGCTGCCCACTCTGGTACTAGCTACAGAAACACCCACAGTAAGGTACATTCTAAAGGTCACTAATTTTTCAGTCAATTGAAGCCAACATTCCTGCTTCTGAAGCAGATCCGTGAAGTCTTAAGTCATAAACATCTTCCTTTCCTGAAAGGAGGGGTGGCTGCACTTACAGGCAGTTCAACAGGCAGAGAACAGAACGATGGCACAATCATTTTCACGCCTTCAGTGAGTACTTCTGTACTGGTAACTGCCATTATTAAATCTTGGTGACAGCACGATACTATGACCAACTATAAAAACATGCGATGAACCTGATTTTTAAAGCCGTGACATCAGTCACTGTCACAGGAAAACTTCTATCTACAAATGCTGAATGTCACTCCTGTTGCTTCATTCCAGCCGGCTATATACTGTTACTGAGGTCCCTTGCAAATAACAATAGGAAGCTTTCACCTTAGTGATGTAAACTGTTTTCCTTTCTATGATGCACAGAAAAGTAGTCATTCACATTCACCGAGGGACTGTATGGAGCTCTTGATGCATATTGTTTTAGTCATGTACAGCAATTTAGAAGGTCACGCTGAGCTTAGATAGGAGCCCTGCTAAGAAATATCACTTCTCTCTCTAAACGTTTTGGGGTTTTTTGGGACACCATTCTGTCAGATCATTCCTTAAGGTAACGTTATTCTCAACAATGCTTGATTTTTCTTTTTTTTTTTTTTTTGTAAGCATTATCTTTGCATATTAACCTAACAGTTTAGAGGGGGGGTTATAATGCTCATACAGACCACATAATACTTATCACTAACTAGATGTCACTTCAACATCACCGTTTTACAGGAACTAAAGGCTTGAAAACTAATTATGGGAAAGAATTATTAGAGATACCTAAATTATATTTTAAAACCAGAGTCAGTGAAGATGCGCACCATGCCAGTAACACAAAGCTCCACACAAAACACTTTATTGTACAGAGCTCATTCCAGATGGTTATAGCAGCTACTCTTCTGAAAATAAAGAAATCTCCTGGAATAACTGCACCATAACACTAATTACACCACAGGTGCTCTTACAGAACTTCAGCTTCCAGTTTTACCAGGGAGAAAGCTCCAAAAACCACTGCGACCCACCCCTCCACACCGCCCAGTGGGACAAATTGGGGTGCGCAGAGCGGCACACGACCAGGCACACCGGCCATGGGTTTGCTGTGACAGAGCCAAAGGACACACTGGTGGGAAACAAAGCAGCTGCTCTGAGAGAGACCACTCACTCGTCCCTGCCAGCTGATGCAACCACAGGAGCAAAACTCCCAAAAATGTTCCCTGCCTTGATGAAAACTTTGCTTCCATCACCGCCACGCCTCCCCAGCACTGCTTTCACCCCAAAACACCCAATACCTCTTCTAATACAGTACTGTTGGCCTATTAGCAGCAGCAAGCCTGGCAGGCAAGCATGGGGGGCTCCGCTGGAGAAGTAGGCACGTCCCTGCTCCAGGCACCCAATACCACCCACACCCACTCCGGGGCACAGCCCCAGTGTCATACACACATGCATGAGCCCACACATGCACCTGACTCAATGCAGCACCTCCCCAGCCCTGCACCCCTGCAATCCCCATCCCAGCGTGCACACACACCCACCCACTCCAACAGAACCTGCATGCACACATGGCCCACATTGCAGCAGCACAACACAGCCCATCCCCAGCTCTGCACGCTGCTTGCAACATATGCACTTGTCCCACAAACAATTGTGTGACCCTCAGCATATACATACACACACCCCTGCAGGGTTGAGGGGGAGATAGAGGGGAAGCAGCTGCAGGTCACCGCCCTCCCTTAGGGTCTGCATCCTCCTGCTTGGTCCCCTTTCCAGTGCATGTGGGGTCTTAAAGCACCGCAGGAAAGCAATAGTCAAAAATCAAGACATGAACACCCTGCAGAATAAAACTCTGAGCTATCAACCCACCCGCACACCATGCACAGGGAGGAGGGCACAAAGGAAATCTGACAGAAGAGTTTGAAAAACAGACACCTCCCCCCCCCCCAAAAAAAAAAAAAGCAACCCACATTTTCCCATTCAGCTTCTGCTTTAAATTATGGGGGTTGTTGTAGGGGTTTTTTGGGGAGGGGGAGAATCCAAGCAAATACACGGTTGCCAAGACGAGTTAATGAAAAACCCTTCGGCTGTTAACTCATTTAGTACAGCAAGCATGAAATAAAGTCCGTGGCACAGGGCCAAAGCACCGCGGCCCTTCGCTGGGCAGGCCTCTGGAACCTCTCCCCGACCGACCGCTGAGGAGCCAGCCCGCAATTCTAAAGAGCTGCGACCTTCCCCTAGAAATCAATTAATCCGTCAAAAAAAAAAAAAAAAAAAAAAAAAAAAGAAGAAGAAGAATAAAATATCGATAGCACTGCCGGGACCGGGCCCAAGGAGATTTCGTAACGGCACTTTTGCATCCACTTCCAAAAAAAGCCCAACCCCTTCAACCCCGCCACTGAGAGGGGAAGCTGCGAGGGGATATAAATAACGAGGCTGGGCGGAGGATGCGCACACCGCTGGGGCCGGGCGAAGGCAGGAGCCCGGCCCGGCGGCTCCTCCCGGCTTTTCGTCCCACCTCGCCGCGCCCCGACACCCCGGAGCCGAGCGGGGCGGGCCCGGGCGGTGGCGGGGGGCGGGCCGGCGGGCTGGGGCCGCCCCGGCGGGGCGGGCAACGCCAGCGGGCGGGGCTCCGCGGGGCATCCGTCCGGCCCCCCTTCGCCACCGACCCGCGGCTGCACCCCCGGCACCCCTCCCCGCCAAGGAAACTTCTCCGCTCGCAGGGAAAGAGTTCGGGTCCCCGGCCGGGGAGACGCTGGGGGCGAGCCAGGGAGCGCCTGGCTATGGGGAGCGGGGTGGGGAAGGGGGAGGAGGAGGAGGAAGAGGAGGAGACGGTGAGAGAGTTGCGCCTCTCCCCAAAAAGGGACTTTGACCCCGCACCGCTCTCCGGCGGTCCCCGCATTACGTATTTTTGTCACAGGTCGGATCCTAACGCGCGTCGGCACAGCGTCTAATTTATGAGCTCATCAGCCTAATTTCATTATTTAATCATGCGCCCAGCAATCGTGTTTCCTTAAGAAAGGACTGACCTATTTTTGGCTGGAGATAAACGATCATGTTAACAGATGTTAATCTTGTAATCTGTTTTTCCTGTAAGCACTTCGCATACCCGCGTTTCAAACATTAAAAGAAAAATAATTAAAAAAAAATCTTTCCCAAACGACGTCACGATTCAGTTCTTATTAGGAAAAAAAACCCTCGCAATGGTTTCAAAGACATTAAATCTTTTTCACTTTATAAATGCTGATTTGTTCTGCCTCAACTCCCACTGGCTTTTATTTGCATTTCAAATTCCACAGGTTACACCAGTCGCCTTTTCAGAAAATGTAAACCAACAATAAGGCAGCAAATACGGGGGGGGGGGGGGGGGGGGCGAGAAAGAGAACCCTGCATCTGGATTAAATAAAGACTAGAATTAATGTTTAGAGAGTAGTCCGAGCAAAATTATATTTGCACCTACAGTGCCCGAGCGCCTCGGTATCTCTAGGGGTAACATAAAGGATAAGTTGTGGGCACACACAATGCGCATTCCCCAGAAGATCCTTGTCTGCTGCTGGGAGCTTATTAACGCTCCCAATAAATGGTGCTGACTCCAAACCGACACTTTTCGGCTTAAAACACAGGGTTTGTCTCCAGCAGTTAATTGCAGAGGTTAGCTAGTTGGAGGGGAAAAACAACGGCCGGCTGTCATGTTCCGCACGCCTCCCCACACGTACTGCCTATTTTAACACCCCACCTTGTTCCCTCACAGCAAAGTTTACCCATCCAAACTTTCCTCAACTTGCCCGAGTACTTAATTCGCATTAGGATCGCGACTAGGCGCTATGCTAATTATCACCGAAGATAGTAGAGGGGGAGGGAGGGACCAGGAGGAGGAGGAAAGCTTTTATAGCACAAAATGTCTGGAACTGCATTATTTCTATTCTTCTTTTCTCTCTCTCCTTCCCCCTCTCCCGTAGATCTCCCCCCCCTCCATTTTTTTTTTTAACATATAAACTCCCTGTCATTCTCCCCACCCCACCCACATCAAATGGGCTATTTTCCTCTTCTGGAAATAATCGCTACAAAGACATTGTCCTTCGAGCCCTTCTCGCTCTCTATATGTGAATAATTGTTTTCTCTGCTCGCCCACCCCCAACTTCCTTTGATAAACTGTGTACTTCGGTAACGGGGATCACGCAGCTATCGACTCGCAACGGAGCAGATAGTAGCTAAAAAAACAAGGGGGAGGGGGGCACACAACCACACACCAGGCATTTCACGCACACGCAAAATCAATACTATCAGGGAGGGTGGGGGGGGGGAAACACCACTTAATAATTTAAGTGGCTACTCGGAGCTCGAAGACCCATCACCCACCTTCATTAGCCGAAGCATTTTACTTTAAAGTGAGGCAATTTGTTCTTTGTTTCTTAATGGATTAATATCGCTGTTCGCCCCCCCCTCCCTGCCTCTGACGGACCGTACAAAGCCAAAAGGCTCCCAGAGCCCGCAAATCGACCCCCCCCACCCCGCCCGGCACCACCACTGCAGTAAAACCAACCTCCTCCTCGCGAAACAGCGCAAAGTTACCATTTTAGAGCTGCTCCGATGACCGAGGGGATAGTCCCTATTCCCGGGGAGGGGGGGCGCGAAGTTTTTTTTTTTTATTCCCCGGGGGCGCATCCCGAGGACCCCCCGCCCCCCGCTCCGCCACCCCTCACCTCCTCCGCTGCCGGCTGCAACGTTCGGGGAAGGGCGCGCCGAGCCACCCGCCGCCCTGAAGGTGAAACCATGCGCCGCATGCGAGCGGCCGCCAGCTGCACATGATCCGCCGAGCGGCTCCACTGGCGCGGGTGGGGGCGGCCCGCCGGCCCCCGCCGCGCCCCGCGCCCGCGCACCGCCCCCGCCCGCCGCGCCCGCCCCGCCGCCCGCCCCGCGTACCCCCGCGCCCGCGATGGCCGGGCCGGTGCGGAGCCCGCAGGACGGTGACTATTGTCTCCGCGGAGCAAAGTTGGGGCGCGGGGTGCGGCCGCCCCGGGGTGGGGGTAGCCGGACCCCGCGTTGTGCGGGCGCGGAGTCGCGCTCCGGTCCGCCGCCACCCCGGTTCCCACGTACCTCGGCTGCGAAAGGTGCGAGTTGGAGTTGCCCCAGATGCATTTCTATTAGAAACTTTTTTTTTCTCCCCCCCCCCTTTTTTTTTTTAGCGAATTCCACTGGTAAAATATTTATGGATCTATTGAAATGCGCAGAAACAACAACATTAAAGTCTTCAATCAAGATCAAAGAGGAATACTGTTCAACAGCCACGCTGGGGAAGTTGAAAGACCTCCGAACAAATCAATCTGCCATATGGCTTTAAAAAAAAAAAAAAAAAAAAAAAACACACAACAAAAAAGCACCACCTCTCCTGTGTCTGAAAAGTTCAAGTCTTGTTTTCCTGCGTGTTTTGCGAAGCTCGGTTTAATCACGCCAAATCTGTGTGCCATAGGCGAGGGGAGTATGTTTAGTCTATGGCTGGAAAGCCTAATTTAATCTGCTAAAGCTTGCTACTAGACATCAAGGGTGTGGAGGTTTTTTTTTTTCCCTTTCTTTGTCTCCTAATGTGCGATGACGTAGAATCGGTGCGGAGGACTTTTGACGGAGGGCCGGTGTTATCTCGGCGCCCTGGGCTGGCAGAGCTTCCCCCCGCTCCGAGCACCCCGGCTCCGAGCCCCCCTCCGAGGCTGCCCCCCGGTCCCGCCCCGGCGCACCGGACCCGCTCCTGCCTCCCTCCAGCCCCGTCTTGCACTTGGGACGCAAACCGCTCCGGCACCTCTGGCAAAGAGAAGAAAATAAAATTGGGGCGGGAGGGGGAGGCTTTAAATCCTGCCCTTTCCAGTGCTTATTACCAGAACCCTCGGAGTAAAGGAAAGGGGCGGGGGGGGGTGGTCAGCGAGTGAGAGGGAAAGTTGGTAATGAAGGATACACGAATCATAAAATGTAAGCTATGTGTGATTAATGATCTGCACTAATTTGAATAGCAGGCGTGTTAAAGGTCATTGACAATTGTTGCTGCTTTCAGCATGAATGCCCGAGTGGGATGTATTTGGGACAATCAAATTTAATTCTAATTCACAGGAAAAAATATTATCGGACGTGCATAGCAGCTGGTCAAAATATAGGGAGGGCGCGCTTTAAAAAATGTGCCTCTCCTGCCCTTCAAAGGCAGCTTCATTACTTTAAGGTAGTGTTTTTAAATGTCTCAATAGTAAATAATGTATCTGGAGTGTCTGGATTTTGTTCCTTATGCATCAGCATCTTTCCTGCACACTTTTTCAATCACAGGCCAAATTGCATTCTCGGTTACTCCAGACATGCAGTGTTTTGTGGAAATTCCGAGTTCACTGATTCCGGATTTACCTGTGAATGGACCAGAGCAGACGTCACATCCCTAAGCTTGAAGAATTCACCCCAGGCACAAGCCTATAACACAAGACTGTAGGTTTTCTAATCACAGTTTGTATAGCAGTTTAGCGTTTCTTTACACAAAGACTAAGAAATCTATTATAAATCAGCATTCCTGGGCAGTTTTAGTGCTACAGTATTAGGCTAATAATTTCCATATGGTGAAAATTGACAAGTCAGAGCAATGAAAGGTGCATGAGGCTTCCCAACTCCTCTACACAAAAATGTGATTTTTACGACGTAGTCCTTTTCTCTCATAGTCCATAGAGGTTCTCTTCCTCAGACAGTAAAAGGTGAGCACCCTCTACACAGTGCTTGCTGTGTTACTTGACAGAGTAATGTTTAAAATGCTTGCTCTTTTCCATATTTGCTTCCGTAGGGCCCAGTCTTGTGCTCTTTGTTCCCATAAAAAAATAAGGTCCTGAGGCTATGGGGGTGACAGGACTGGAGAACCCATCTCAAGCGTAGTAAGAGAGGGGTATTCCACTTTAATGGAACGGCAATTAAAAATTCAGAAGATGTAGAGACTTTAAAAACAATCAAGCCGTATATTAATTTCATGGAAAGTCACTAGCAGAGTTCCTCCGTCCATGTAATTTTAAACAGGAGATTTTCTCATATTTCTTCTGCTGATTCCAGCGCTTCTGGGTTTTAAAAGCAAAACTGGAACAGTATAAGAATTTATAGACTTAAAAGAGAGCAAAATGTATTTACATAATATTGTCAATGTAGAAATTTCAGGTGGAGAAGATATTCTTAATTTTCAAATCGTTAGTAACATACCATTACCATGGGAGATTAATCTGTTTGCAGACACTGTTTACCCATTTTATCTTTGCCAGAAATCTTCCAGGAGATGTCCTCCCATTTCAAATTCGCTAAATTACAGTATTTTGTATGAGAATGTCAGCGATATTAATGGCTCAATACATGTTTTGCTATTTATAGACTTGCATGTATAATAATTCTGGCTAATGAAATACTTGAAGCAGGAAAACATTTATTTACTTTTGCTATGGTCTAATAAATTATTTGTTCAGCATTTGGGACCAGGCTTTCTCAAGTTAAGGAAAATGGCATTTTGATGAAAATCTGTGCAATGACTTGTCTGCATAACTTAGCCTTAGGAATGATTGGTGGAAGTTCAGATAAGAAAAGGTTCCTGAGAAACACCATCATAGAAGAGCAAGGGAAAAAAGGCCATGTCTTGAAAAGCAAAGCTGAAAGCATATAAAAATACTTCAAGGCAAGCAAACAAGCCAAGTTTGGATTACATTTCATATATATGTGCGTGCATGTGTGTGCGTACATGTGTAACATACACAGATATATTCAGGGAAATGTAATCTAGAGGAGAAAATTGCTTTAGCACTTGCTCTGTGCTTGCTCAGAGTTTTTGTTGTTACAAACCTATCTGAAATTTAGTGAACGTATCTAAGTAATGCTAATCCAGGATGGGTTGAGGCTCAAGACTCAGACCAGCATTTTCCTTGGAGTCATCCCTTCGTATTTGTCTCTCAACAACCCTTTCTGAACACAGCCCTTAGCTTTAGTTAGTTCTCCAGTTCTGCCAATAAAGCAATATATATCAATCTTAATCTAAACCAGAAATTTTGTTTTCAAAGTGTGTTTGGGTCAGAAAAAAAGAGCTCACAAATCCTGACAACAAATAATCTTCTAAATTCTAAATCACACTTTTTCTTGGTGTATTTGAAAATACAAAGAGCCATGAGCAGAAGTTACAAACTGGAAGTCACAGGCAGCTGTAATACTCATGTATATCTGCAGATCACCACACAGAAATATTCCCAGTGATGCTTTTTATCAAGAAACTAAAATTTCTGACTCCAATTAAAATGAGACACTCTAACACTGGTGCTCTGTCAGGGTTTATGTGGGTGGCACAAATTTCCCTCTGAGACAAAATGTTTTCAATCAATAACAAGTGTATATTCTTTGATAAAATACGTCGACTTCTCATGTGTGCCACAAAAATCTTTCTCTCTTCTTCGGTCATGCCTCAGTAGCTGTGCAGTGTCAGGCTGCTTCCAAAGTTTGTGCTATGAAAACACACCACAACCCAGCAAAGTTTTGGACGCCGGTGTCTGTATGGATTGAGGTCAAGCTCTTACGCCCTGTTAATTTAGGCACAAATCTAGCAAGCAGATTGGAAAATAATTTTCCACTTGAAGGGCTGCACATATTTTGGGAGAATTTATTATAAGTGACTTGGACATATCTGATGACAAATTGTATGGGGTGTGAGGATGTGATCATATCCTCTTTACCTTTTACTCATACAGGTTGTCTCCTTGCTATTAATGGCATTGCTTTAATGATAAAAGATGATTGGTGTTTGTCTCCAACATCTTATTTATGGCATGTAATGAGCTTTTCCTCATGGCAGAAATAATCCAGAGACTTTTCTTGAAGAATTAACTTTTTTAACTCGAATGTCTTTCATATTTGCCCTGACCATCAGCACAGTTGCTAGGATATAACCTGATTTTGATTTTTGTGCTTTGATCCTCTCAAACCCACTTTTTTTTTTTCTTTACATCATGTTATTCAACATTGCTTTTACAAAGACACTGAGGAAGAGAGCAGAAAAAGTTAATATTACAAAATAAGTAGAGTCCCAGTGTATGTGATTATTTTAGGTTCATGTTAAATGCTGTATATAGTACCAACTTTTCAAGCCCTGGCAGTCAGATTTTCTCACCCATATGTAATTTTACAAACTATATCACGGCTTCACAGCAGGTAGGGAGCCCACAAACCTGCTCTTAATTTCAGCTTAACTGGAAGAATCTCAGCAGCAGCTGGTTTCAGAATAGCTGATACAGACTTCCACAGATGTGGCCCATAATAGGTTCAGAAATAAAGAAGAACTAGGCCACAACGTAGAATTAATTTCAATGAAGACAAATTCAATAAGGATGCCACTTCTAAGAGACTTTTTTTTTTCCTTTTTTGAGAAAGAGAGATCTTTGGGAGGGCATATTTCTGTGGCCTGGATTTTTTCATGCTGTCTACCGATCCTAAGACTGCAGTACACCAATTTTCTGGCAGGCTGGACCTGGCTGTTAGCAGGCTACACTCTCTCAAAGCAAAGAAACGGGCTATTTCTGAGTTTGTGTAGCCTCCCCTCCCCCTCGCCCTTCTTATGTTCCTCCAAGCATAACTGATAGTACTGGAGTGCTTGTGCGCTTTTCTAACTGGACCAGACAAAGAGGTACAATAGCTAAAAATGACCTCTGATGAGACAGCGAATGCGCTGCCCAGTACGACTGGGGAAACTGGTTGCCAGCTCTAAAACAACACGTTATTTGGTGATGTTTCTTGAACTTGAAATGAAGGAATACAGGAAAAAAATAGTTTCACAAATGTTCATTTCTGGGGAGTCATAAGGGGAAGGTTTTGAGCTGTTTCTGTAACAGCATGGTAACTGCACTGGTGGGTGTACTATCAGCTTCTGCTGAGGAAAAAGTACCTCAAAAGTAAAAGTGGAACAAAACAGTCACTTGTTCTCGCTAACAAAATTTCCCTTGACATTCTGTGCAGTGGTCTAAGTGTTTGAATAATCTTGGTTTATATGGTCTTTCAGCTCAGGCATGCGAGGAAAAAGGAACTTCAAAAAGAGAATATTTTACCTGACGTGTACTATTTTAGGGCTTCAGTAATTAGAGAACTGCAAAGGTCAAAATAGCCATCAATATCACGAGCAACAGAGTAGAAATAACATGTTTAAGAGGAAGTTAGTTGGTTGGCTGTAACATAATATGCCATAAGTACTAGGATGTGGATCTGCAATGACGAGCAGCAGAAGAAACAGAAAAACTTAACCAGCATCAGATATTTATTTTGCTGAAAGCACACAAGAATTTGCAAATAATAAATAGAGATGCTTTCAAATCTAAATCCCAGATTTTATTACCTCACTGCACAGATGCTGCAGCCTATACTGAGGTCCATCCACACAGATCCCTTCACAGCCTGGAGAAAAAGTTTGCTGCTGCCTGCTAACCTTTCAATGAGCCAGGCAAAAGCTCAGGATTCAGAAGCTCCCAAACCTTTTTTCCACCTTCTGGATCTCATTTGAATCAGAAATGTGTGGCATTAACCACTACTGGCTACCTCTTAATGTCAAATCATGCAATACTGGATTAGGGTGGGTAGCTAAAATGTTGCTGTGTGTCTGGTACTCCTAAAACTGTGTGTTCCAGCCTGTATTTCTAAACAGGTATAACTTAAAAATGAGTTAAAGTACAATGATTATGTCTAAAGATGCAGTAGTTTGCAATAGCATAAGTCATAATAAAGATGCACAGTTCTGGGGAAAATTATTTTGAGAATGGGAACTCTTCCAAAAACTTCCCACGATTTCTTTCATTGCTGATAGACCATTTTTCTTCCCTGTACAATTTTATGCCAAATTGGCTACTTTTCTAATTTCCCCATAAATCACGCAAAATTCATTACGCCTTTTTCCACGTTTGGATCCACAAATCAACTGTGTGAATCCGTTCTACTGAGAGAAACAGGCTGAAACAAATGACCAGGATCATTAGTATAAAATCATTGGCATAAAATTATCAGCATAAAATTATTTTTTAAACCAAAAACGGCAGAAGGCTTCTAGTTTCTTGCTTCCATTGCATTCAAAAGACAGAAGTAAGTTAGGGAAGTTGGTCTGCTACAGACTTTGTGAGGCATTTGCCTTTTTCCTCTGTTAAACTCCAAAGCTAATAAACCCGGAGCATTCAGTAACAAGTGAGGCTCTCATGTCAACAAAGGCCTTACTTAGAGACCACGAGGTTTTGAGAAACTTCTGTGGCAAGGATTTGAAGATATTTTAATCATACGCAGCGTACTTTGAACGTGCACTTTTGCTTCTCTGTTTCCTACAGTATAATCCCCTTTGCTTTCCCCCCTCTGTGTTTTAAAACGAGCACAGAAAAGGCCGAGTGTTAAACTACACTATTCAATTGTCCGGTAAGTACACAAATTCTGTTCAAATCAGAACAAACTTTCAAGTTGACAGAAAGGGGTATTTGGATTTCTATTTTATCCCAGAAACCCTGCTGAACACCAGTGTGGTGGGGAATATAGCCATATCAGACCAACAAAAGGCTCCTAATGTAGTTAAGACCTCCTCCCCCCTCCTCTCCGAGGAAGCCGGCTGGAATAGCTTTTGCCATCGGAATTGTTTGCAGAATAACCAAACTAAAGCAGCTCCCTACGTGAGAATAAGCAACACTTTTATTCTAAAACACTTATCTCGCTTTGTAAGGAGATTAACAGGCTATTTGGGAGATATTTTGAACGTTGTTCTTGTGGAGCAATACCTCTTTTTTTTTTCTTTCTATTTACGTTTTTGTTTGCTTCTCTGACAAAAGCGGTGATGTACTCACTCAATAAAGCAGTTATCACATATGCCAGCAACTCTTAGATTCCTTCATCTGTGCAAAAGATTACTGAGTACTATTTTTATTGCAAAGGATCCCATTAATATCAATGGTGCAAGCATCCTGTTAGCTCCTAGGGGCTTTATATAACAAAGGGGCTACACTTAATAAAGTCAAATGTGGTAGATCTGCTCTTCACATCAGTAGTATGACAATGTTCTTGTAATACAAGATGTACCACTAACCGTACTTTTATTGCTGTAAAGTGTGATGCTGTGTAATATCCCACATATTTTTCCCTAAGACATTAGAATATGTCATGCTAAATCCCTCTACCATCTAAAGAGTCCAGGATCCTATTTATTTTGATGGGACTTGCTATAATAAAAATATATTGCAAAATAAGTGTGGTAACAATGCTGCCAAAAATGCTCACAGAATGATGCTGTTGGTACTGTCCAAGCCAATGTTTTGTCTCTCCAGAGAAGAAGGATGCATATGAGCACATACTGGCAACTCCATTTGGTGTGCTTGCTAAAGTTTCTGTTTGTTGCTTTCTTTGTTGTACAGAATTAAAGAGAACTGGGTTCACCATTTACCACTTAACTCCCTGAAGGCTCCACTAGGTTGAACTGAACTCACACATGTATCTGTATGTCTGTAGTCCATAGGAGAGACAACATAAGGCATAAATGGGAAGAGGGGTCAAGGTACCATGAAGAGAGGCCAGGAGCCCTCTTGCCATGTAACCCCAGCCACTGTTATGGTGGTCCCAGTGCCAAGTGCACGTGAGGTCAGTGAGTGGAAGCTGGTGTGAAAAGCTGGACATGAACCCATGCTCCTGTCACTGATCTCAGCTGTGAGAACCAGAGACAGGCAACTGGTGAGATCTCAGTCATGGGCTGGGGAGTTGCTCTGCTGCAGGACTCACAACAAAGCTGGCTGGTTTTGGAGACCCCCACCCACCGAATGGCTCAACATCTGCTCCTGAAATCAGCTCTGTTTCCAGCTCTGCCTCTCGGAGGAGGACACATGGCAGAGCATTAACAGTACCCCAGCACATTCCTCATTTCCTTCACAAGTGCTTCTTCAAGGAGTATATAACTACATTAGCTTTATTTTCAAAGGTTTTCTGCTCAGATTCCACACCACTCTGCCGTAAGGTGGGCATAGTAGCCATAATCTGGTTATAAAAAAAGTGCTGGTGGCTGAATGACCTCAGTTTTCGGTTGCTCACTAGAACATTTTTGGAAGGAAGTATTTCCTTGTTTGGTAGCCAAGTGTTTTCTCCTTGACTACTAAATGTGTTTAGTCCATATTAAATGTAAAATTCTCTCCAAAGTTCACTGGTGATTTCCAGACCCTGTAAGATTTGCATGCAAGAGACTGACAGCAACATTCTTATTTAATAGTTTCCCACCATATTTCTAAAAAATGTAGTTTTCCAGATCCTTCTGACTTCCAAATGCAAAGTGGAAAATGTCCAAAAAAGGCATTACTTCATCTAATGCCGTTTATTTAGCACATATACAGTCCCACTGGCTGCCTGCTTTATCAAAAGCAAGGGCATTTGTGACTAGTTTATATAACCTTAAGTTTCTGCTTATCTGGATTCACATAAGTGCATTTAGCAGTTTCCTCAGATGTACAGTTAATGCAAAATTCCATGAGTTTTACACTTAAACTTTATCAGAGATATGAATGGAAGAATGTAACCATCAAAGCTATTGCAGCGTCCTCTACTCCCTGACCTTTGGGCCCATAAACCCATGAATGAGTTACATTCATCCTCATACTAGTGCATTTGTTTCATCGATAATGCAAAACGCATTTAGAACAGCAACTATTAATCTAAGTTGAACTTCACGTGAGCTGCACATGAGTAGATACTCAGTCTTTACCAAGGGTTTGTAAGACTTGTCCTCTTTTCACCCCACACAGCTTGGGTCCCAGCGCAGGGGCAGGGCCGGTTGAAGAACCCTCTGCTGAGCAGATGAATGAGGAGAGAGGAAGGACCGCGTCGCTGAGGTAGCTGATCTGGATCAAAGGCTATTACTGCCTGGCTGTGTTTGCTGCGGTGCCCACCTGCCCGTGGTATGAGATGCACCGTGCTCCCCTCTCCCGGGCACTGTCTGCAGCCTGCTGCAGCATGGGATGCAGAACAGCGCATCTCTGTCCTGAGCACAGGGCGCTGAGCTGGGTCTGACCCTGTCGCAGCCATATGTACAGGGCTAGGGGGGAGGTGCATTCCGCTCTCTTGCTGAATGAGTCAGTTTTTCTCTCTAAACATCATTTTTTTGTAGCTGCAAAATGGGTCAGTACTTTCACAGAGCTGTGCTTACTACTGCCGCAATGAAATACTCTGAGACCTCCTCTGACCCAGGCAGAGCAAGCCATGGCACAGTTCATGCATGGTACCTGTGCTGGGAATCGGGCTTTGGCATTTTTACTTAACACAGTGCATAGCACGGTTTATATCCATTCATAGAATCATAGAATGTCCTGAGTTGGAAGGGACCCACAAGGATCATCGAGTCCAACTCCTGTCCCTGCAATTGATAACCCCATATGACAACCACTGCTGAGGCATTTTTGCACCTTCTTTGAGCTGGCTGTTCAATCAGAGAAAGACAGTCACACAGCTAAAAGAGGATAAATATACTTTGAATAGAACAGAAAGCCTGTCCCAAAGACAAGCCAGAGAAAAAACAGGGTCTAATGGCAATCCACTATGGGTTAATTAATTTTTTCCCAGTATTCAAAGGTGGTAGATCAGGAAAGCGTAAGCTGAGAAGTGCCCACTCAGATAAAGACCTGTACAATAAAAATAACACCGTCAAACAAACTGAATAGGAACCAGAAGATTCAATGGACCAATTGAATAATACTTAGGGACTTTTTCAATGAAAAGTTAAGCTTTTGTTTGTGTCCAGACTTGAGAAGTCCATAAAGAGTGCCTGAAAGTAAAGGGAAAAACATATATTTCTTAGACCTGATTGATCTAATTTAATTAAAAAAAAAAAAAGAGTGTACCATCCGAACACACCCGTGTGCCAAGTTTCGACCTGATGCAATTTGATACAGGTGAGATATTAAACCCTGAAGACCAAGTTAACAGTGGGAACAGTGACAGACTGTTAACAGTAGTAAGGGGTAGTGGCTGCCATTATAATAGTAAGTTATACGTTTTTCACAGCATAGTGGGACAGCTGATAAACCCTGAACCTGCCTGCTGGCTGCCTTTAATTTGCCTGAAGTTTGTTTAGGCAGCGCGACTTCAGGAATGACCTTGTGTTTACTCATTAATTCTGCAACTCACTTTGTAAGGAATTAGAGCAGTAGGGCAACTGGAATATTTTTAATATCAAGAGCATTTTGCCTCATTTCTTCATTGTCTTTGTGATTTAAATATCCTGTTGTGTAAGCCTAAAAGCAGGAAGTGAGCTATACAAACTCTTACAATAACAGTATTAGGTTGCAGATAAGTCCATGTGCTCAGTGGTGTCAGGTATTTTTTTTTCCTGGGGTAATACAAGTTTTGCAAATGCTAGGAGAGATTATGTTTTCTCTTAGGAAGACATTTGAAATCTTTCAAAATAAGCTTTGTCTGTTGCACACAAAAAAATACTCTCCTGATAACAAGAAATGACTTTGGCCTGTAATGCCAGGCTTTAATTATTTAGTTTCATGCTGTATTTGTGTTTCTGCAGTGAAACCCAAACCTTTTCAGCAGGCAGAGACAGGGTGGTGGGGTAGGTGCCTATTCTCTCTTTCATTCTTTTCCCTCCAACTCAGCACTGTTTTAATGCAAATCAAACCCTTGGTGCGTACACAGCCAGCACAGATATTCTTACACTTCACGCACCTGGCAGGCAGCTTTCCTGCCGAGGCTGCTGCTGAACTGGATCGTTTCCTCTCATGGAGATTACACTTGGCTCTCTGCAACAAAAGACAACAAGAACTTCTTTACAGGTGATAAACACAAGCTTTTCTTTTCTTTTTTTTTTTTTTTTTAAACACACCTTGATTTATGGGTTTAAAGAAGAAAGTTCTGTTAATGGTAATATTTAGAATTTCTCAAATGAATCAGGCCATTTTGCAAGACAGATACATAGCTAGCGTTTCAAACCATAAGCAAACCATGTAACGTACCAGTGCTGCATTTAACAAAAGTAGGACACGATTTCTGAATCTATTCTCCTTAATAAGATTATAATCTGGACCATCCTGTTTGTACTGAAGTAGGAAGTACCATTGCTGCCGAGTGGCTCTCAAGCAGCAGACCTGTTTGCTTGCATAACTGATCCCGAATTATACATGGTCACTGTATATAGGTGATAATCTTGAACAAGACAAAATGTATGATCTTTGCGTATATTTGCACGGGTGCATTTGCGCTCACATGGCACATACACATCTATATCACACACACGGTGTTACCCATAACAAGATTTTTACATTTGTGTATATCCACAGCACCAAAGGGCAAAACTACCTGACACTTTGCCTTTGTAAGCCTGTCTTGGCAGACAGCTAAATTTTATCAGAGTTTAGCCATTTCTGCTGTCATTTGCATGCAGAGTGTCTGATTCAGGCTTGAATTTTAATGGCAAATTCAGCCCAAACTGTTTAGCTGTTTTTGAGAATGAGATTAATGGAAACCAGGTTGGTTTGCTCATCTTTAACCATTCTGTATCTTCTCTGGGAATTGTTCTAGCACCTCCACAATTTGAAACCAGAGCCTGAAAAATCTGTAGAGGTTCCCTGTACTAGAGCTTTGCGTTTTGCTATTCTTGTTATACATTTGGCTGTGTTATAAGTCTGTGAAAAATCACAGTTTGCACATGTTCCATCACTACCTCTTCAACTGGAGTCGCTAAATTCTAAGAAGATTCTGCTGTAACTGAGGATGCTCAGGTTTCTTACAGCTGGTAGCGCCGACTGAACCACATATGCCATGTCCTCAGTTATAGACTAGTGTCCTCACTATTTTATGCTCGAATATATTATTTCAGGAGCGATTACAGGGACTAAGCCAAGATTTCACTATACTAAGAACTCAGAGCAGTAAGGTTGGAATGATTCTAAAAGAAACTGCTAAGAGGGAGGTAAATTAATTTATGTTCATGAAGTGTTCAAATATTGCAGAACTGGTCGCCACAGAAAATGTCACGGGAATTTAATTATTCCTTTTGAGGGAAGTGTTTGAATACCATACGGTAAATAAGGCATGGGATAAAAAAACTGAACTCTGAAAGTAACAAACTATTGAATTGCTGCTAATTCCTGAAACTTAAATTATGCTTTGCAGTAAAATTATTATGTGGCTGTGCTATTAAAGATGATACCATAATGTACACATACAAGGAGCTGAGTGAACAGACATGCTCAGTACTGGCACTTTCTATTTTGTTTAGACAGCTTAAGAGCATAGTAAAGTACCTAATTCCTTTAATGTGTGTTTATACATTCACACAGACACATGCCTATAGACAACATGCCTTCAGTTCAAAAGAATCAAATATTACTAGACCATGCAGTTGTTAACAGTTAATTGCATTTGACAATATAAAAAAGGCAGGAATAGCTAATCCAAAGTTATCAGAGACAATGATTTACTAGACATTATGGTCAAACCACATCACAGAGCTTTCAGTTCTCCCTCTCCCGGAATACTAAAATCTGTAATAATAGGTGAAGTACAAAATGAGGAGCTTTCTGTAGTTTACATTTATGACTGAGCTGGCTCTAAACAAAACAAGCTGAAGGAACTGTCTATGATAAACTTCTCTTTGTCTTCACCTCTTCCAGCTGCAGTAAGAGAGGAGCTCCATTTTCATCTATGGAAACAAATCGTGATTTCATTTTTATGTCAGTAGTCTATTTTGGATAATAAACAACTGTTAACTTTCAGAATGCAGAGGAAGATGTATAATTTTTAAAGCACACCCTGTTTTGAGGACTCTGGGATATAAACTACTTAAGAGAAAGAAATTGTAGAAATTAATGTGAGACGACAAAATTGTTCCCAGTACAGTGAAGTTGTCAGTCTTTCTGCACTTCTGCCCTTGTAATTACATATGTTGGGCCCGATTCCCTGACTTAGTTTGAAACCCGTTGGGGGAAAGCAGAAGTAACATACTGGAGAATCATGTTATTTTCCCAACATTTATTTTTGGAGGGTCAGTCTAGTGTGGTGTTTAAAAGCCTCACTAGAACTACACAGAGTTTACATGATTTCTTTCAGCTTTCTTTAAGTGTGGATATGGTACCGCTTGTGCAGCGTTGTTTCCCGATAGCCCGTTTAAGCAGGTTTTAGCATTAACTTCAACTTCTTAACAAGCTTAAATACAGCATCACATTTGATTTGGTTTTGCAAATGCCTGGAACTTTTCATGTGGTATTAGCAGATCTCAGTCTTCAAGCCTAATGAACTCAGATAAAACTCAGCAGGATGTCCTGTTAGAGACTAATTTTTTTGTACAAAGACAGCTCTTTGGTCCTCTTTTCTTGCGTTGCATTTGTTGACTTGTCTCGTAAGCTATCAGCTCTCTTATTGATCTGCTCTAGAGTTACTTGAGAACATAATTTTGAAAGCAGCAATTCAGCATCTCTCCTTGTTTGATCTCTTTGCTATGGCGAACTGTGGCATGGTTTTCCAAGCACTAGGCTGAAAACATTTTTTTTTTTTAATGGTTAAAAATACTTTTTTTTTTTTTTTTTTTCCAAATCTTTACATCTGCCTAATTGTATTTAAAATGCCTCCCTATATGTCACATTTTCTGCTTTATTAAAATCTGTCCTAAGATTCACATCCCTCAGCTTTAATTTAGCTATAAGTTGATTCTTAAAGTATCGCATTTAATAGCCTTTGCGGTTTGATGCGCAAACTATTCTGACGTCTATTCATAGACCTTTATAATGGGACCCACTCCAGTTTATCCCTTGAACTGTCAGGCTCTCGGGGAAATAATAGCTCCTGACAGTTGTAAGGTTAAAATATAGGATTAATGATCAGCTTTTAATGTGCAAATGGGGCATTCAGCTTTCCTCTAACCCATCTTATTTAATGCAAATTCACTGTTGAAACAGGTAGCATGAGTTGCATCTCTCACTAAACATAGATTAATCTATCAGGCTAAATTCCTGAATCAAAATAGAAATTTAGATACACACCACAGAGTAAATACAGACCACTGCATTTGTGCTGACTTATAACCGATTATTTTTCCCCTGCCAAGTCCATCATTTATTTCTAAGGTTTCAAAATCTCACTTTCTCACAAAAATAAAAATAACTGTGCATCACAGCAACCACTTTAACCAGCAGAAAGGAGTCTGCCCTTCTCTATTAAATACAGCTGTAGAAAGCCCCATGGACTTTGATTTAATTGTTTCCAATAGGCCAAAACAATCTGCTACCTGCATTCAGTAAAAGGTAAAACAAAAAAACAACAACAAAAAAAAAGAAAAATGAAAAAAGGGATTTCTACAGTGAAGCATGGAGCAGTTCACATGCTTTCATTAAGAGATTAATAATACATTTGAAATACTGGACCTTAAGAATTGTATGGCAATTTTTGATTGCACCATCCTATTAAAAAGCTGCATATGTATACACAATTAGACTATTTGTTTAGATAATGTTATATGCTCATGTAATTGGAAAATGCATTTTAAACTATGGTATAATCAGAAGCATTTGTCCATTATGTTCTGCAGCGCTGTGTCTGAGGAGCAGAGCAAGTGGAGGATTAAGCTGGTATTTAAAAGACCTCGTACCTTTCTTAGGGTACCTGAAAGAAAAAGGATTTGATGTTAAGTTAAATGAAAGTCAAAACATATAAAAATAAAATAAACACTGAGTCATTAAAAAAAACATTTTGTTTTTAAGCTGGTCACACACCTGCCCATGCATCCCTAACAACCACTAGCTTTCCCAAGAACATGAAACAGAAAGGTGTCCCTCTAAATATAAGACTTAATCCTTGCAGTACTCGAGTGCTTTCAGCTGCCAATAAACCAAAGAGTGAAGTCTGTTCTCTGCAATTATTCCTTTGAAAGGAGTAACGTCAGAGCAGCAGGCAGATATAAGTACCCTGAGTGATGAAGGAAGAAGAGCAAGAAGAATATGCAGCACATCATGTATGTGTGACTTCGTGCATTCTGTTATTATTGCTTATATCTTCATATGCATGCTTTAACACACTAGCAGGGAAGAACACAATTAACATTATTTGGGAAACCTGGTTCAGACAGCTTCTAAATGGCCTCCAGGGATTTCTTTTGTTGTTTTGATAACAGTGTCAATTTACTTGGATACCACCCCCTCCCCGTTTCTAAGAATGCAAAGTGATCTCTCATTAATAGCTCTTGAGAAACATAAGCTAAATTTAAATTAACCTCACAGGCATTGTTTATAACATCCTTAGCCATTCTGTTCCTAATTTTCCACTGCCTTCTACCTTGTATTCACAGCTGTGCAAAGCAAGTCAAAACAGCAGTCAGGCAGCAGTGTTCTGCAGATATGCTGCCTTCATGTTGCTTTGGTGTAAATTAGGGACAATTCAACAGAGAATTGGTGTTTGCAGATGTGCTGATAATATATATATATATATATATATATATATATATATATATATATATAATAACCATAGCAGGCAGCGGGTCTTCAAATGGACTAAAGCCATTCATCTGGCACTCATTGGGCTGGAGGATGCTTTAGCTGCCCTGTGCCATTTCTGAACCTCAACAGCAACTCATTCCTCTTGTGTCTCTCTTGCCGTATTGTCCTGGCTGGGCAGGAGGCTGGATAGCAGACCTGGTCCTCCAGAAAAAATAAAAATAACCAACAACAACAAACAAAACATACCCAGAAAAGATAAAATAGACAAATAAATAGGAAACATATAAGAAACACATTTATAAGAATACACGTTGACTTTTTCCAGGGATTCAGCTTCCTCATCCAGTTCACCATGTGGCTGGACAAACCAGTACAAGGCCAAGGACATAATGAAACAGTGGCAGGGGAAGGGGAACAGGAGGTTGCTGGCAGCCTTCCTGAAAAGTTGTTCATCAAATTACGCCAGGAGAAATCGGAGTATTATAAATCCTGGCCAGGAACCTCCCTTCCATGAGAGGCGGGGAGGTAATGACAGAGGTACAGCTCAAACTCCAGCTTTTTCATGTCTCGCTGCTGCTATGTCTGCCAGGCTTCCCTGGACAGAGCGGGAGTGATGTTTTCCCAACACAGGGTATTGTTTGTGCTGCAACACATACACAGGGAGGCAGTTTGTGCTCGGGCCTAGAGCCTTAATTTTCAACATCCTGGTGTTTTTGGTTTACACTGGCTCCAGAGTGCCTTCAGCTTGCAAAATGGTTGTACTCAGTGGAAGCTGAATGCACAAGTTCTAAATTATTAATTATTTGACCTTTTTCTGTATTTTGAGATAATTTTCTTTGGAGATATGATTTTAGATAGAGTTATTTTGGGTTTTGTTTTTTCTTTTTTACACTTGCTTCAAAAGCCTTTCAGAGTTCACTTACATGAAAAAAAAAAAAAAACAGAAAAAAATTAGACCTTGCATTTATCAATTTTCATCAATAAAACTTTAAGTCACTTGTGGTTGATTTGATTTCACAGTCATAGCCAGTGAACATTTAGTATTTCCTTTCCAACTTGCTTGTTAGGAATTTAAAAATACAGATCACAAAAAGTGCAGCTCGAAAGAAGACAAAAATGTTTTTACTAATCCAGCGAGCAGAGATTAACTGAGTTTAGGATTCAACTAAAGAAGGGGAAAATCACTGAAAACCAGGAATGGCAATTTATGTCAGAGGGCCAGTTTGGGTAGTGGGGGAGATCATAAATTCGTAATTCATCAGTGCACCAAACTCTCTAAAAGCACCTATGAATCAGAGTGTGCTTAGTACTTCGCTTTGTCTTCAGCCTAGCTGTTGTTGCTAGTGTTTGGGGGAAAAAGGGATGGGCTTTTGCTACTGGGACATCTGTCGATAGCACAGGCAGGAGCATGTACTAATGCAAGCACTGAATCCCGGCCAGCCATGGGTTTGACACCCCACCTGTCTCCCCCTGCACCCCAGAGCTTGCTCTTGCTGTAGCAGGCAAAACAAGGACACTTTCACCTGCCCACCCATTTCAATGGAGCATTTTTTTTTCACTCTAGCTATTAGCCTAAAATGAAGGCAGGATGGAAAATGCTTAGAAAACTGGAATCTAAACTGTGTTTGAGGGGGAGGATGGCCCTACCTCAGCCACATGTAACTCACTGCTGCCCTGATTTCATGTAGCTAAGTGTGTATGATTGAAAGGAATGGTCTCCGCTAGCTCACAGTTTTGTCCTGGGGCTGTTCAATCACCCAACATTTTTTAAATTTTGTTTTGTTCTGTTTGTATTTTCTGACCTTGCATAACTTTAAAACGTCCATGCATAATTTTTTGGACAGTTTCCATTTGGGACAGAAACCCTTCTTGACAGGTTCAGCAAAGGCTGCAATTTAATAGACGCGTTACAAATTCTTTAAAACCAAGGTTTGAAGTGTCCGGACACCAGTATCAACATCACTAGGATCGCAACACAGCAGAGGATGCGCAAGCATGTGTTATTTGTGTCTGTGTGCAGTTTTACTGCTGGTTTATGTGCTGTTTGGATATAAATATGGGATCAGATTCAGTCCTAGTCGGTGTAATCTCATGATGATATAAACCCCCAAAGGGGACTCCTGAGGTGGGAAATCTGCCGGGAGAGGAATTTGCCACAACCGAAACCAAGCGTAACCCCTCTGCGGCTGAGGGGGACCTCCTGGGGGTGGTGGCAGCCCCCGCGGTTGCTTCTGCTGGCCGGAGGAGTTATAGGACGTGCTGACCCAGCACGTCCCCCACAGTCTCTGCGAATGGTCATAAACGAAAGCAAATGCCTGCGCTCATGCCAGTGGAAAGTCTGAAGGGGGAGGAGGACCCGGTGAGAACTTCATCTCTTTGGGGAGTGAATCCCACTGTGGTGCAGGGGGTTTAGTAATACAGGAGGGGAGGTGATTGTACACCCAGTGCTGACCACTCCTGCTCCCCTCTGTGTGGCTTGCAGGCTAATAAAAAAGCCTATTTGTTGCTCTGGCTGACAGCAAAAACATAACATAAGGGTAAATATGTATAAAAATTATGAAAAACAATAGTGCAGGGGAAAAAAAAAATCTAATAAAATCAGATGGGACAGTTAACAAGGCAATTGAATGTTTGCATTGTCCAAGGAAGCTGCAGTCCTGTGGAGCTGAAGGGAATTGATTGGCTTGTATTTGCACTTTTCCAAAAAAGAACAGCAGCCTACAGGGAGATTGGGAAAAAAAACCCAAAAAACAAACCCCTCTGAGGCTTCCCTCTCCCCTCTCCGTCCTTCTCCTGTTATTTTTTAAAACAGGGAAAGGGGCAAAGGGGCTAAAGAGCAATCTTTGTAATTGCCAGCCAGTAAATCTAACTTCAATCCCTAGTGAAACAATGGGACATATAGTTAAAGGGAGGAGGAAAGTGGGACAGAAAATAATGGGGTCGTGAGCAATTAAAAGGTTTGGCCAAATCTGACCTTTGTTTTAAAGTAACTTTAAACCAGCAAAATTATATCTGGGTTAAGTTTAACTGCCTAGTCTTTTGAATTTTTTTAAAAAAGAAATAATGCCAAAGAAACTCAGTTCATCTGGTGGAATCAAAAGATGTAGTGGGAAAAATATGTTTCCTTCTTACTTGCAACAGCTGTTTAACTTCAGCATGCAAAATCATATAGGAGAAAAAAAACCCAAACCTTTCTTAAAATTCTAGTATCACTCCCAGTTCATCTAAACTGTGAAAAAGCTCATAATAAAATGCCAGTCCCTTTCTCAAAAGCCTTCAACGTCCTTATCCCCAAACAGGGGAAAACCAGACTTGGCATTCTTGATAATACCAAGACTAAGAGAGACTCTCTAGTTTTTCTCCCCCCTCTGCTCACTCCACTTTCTAAATCAACACATTTTCCATATGAATTTATACTGCATGTGTATTTCTAAAAGAAAGGGTCACAAATCCCATTTTTTAAAGAAAGGAAGGCTTTTTACATTATGTTTTAAAATTAGCCAGGACTAAACATTGCAATGCAGAAACTGCTCCTCTTGCTCTTACGCAGCCCCTGGCAAGACACCCGGGGAAGCAGTTTCAAGACAGTTTTAAGCTGATGGAGCCAGTGAGGGTCCTCCCTCTTCCCTGGGAGGGACCCTTTATTGAGCCCATTTAAGCAAATAGCTTTTTTTTTTTTTTTTCCCCTGGGTTACTTTTCAGCTGTTTTGAGACTTTAAATCGAGTCACAGCGAGCAGGGGAGCAGCAGGGCCAGCAGAAGAGCAGGGTCAGGGAATATGTAGCCAAGTTCAAGGTGAGGATGGCGTGGTAGCACTCACAGAGACAGGGTCATTGCTCTCCATCAGTGAGCAGCATTTCTTATATCAGCCCACTTCAGTTTCTCCCGCTCTCACGCTTTATTTCGAACCATTTCACCTGGATCAGGATAAAGATTATCAAAACCAGGCTATTTTTCAGCTAGATCTGTTACCCTATTCAGCTCAGTGAGCATCCATGCCAGCGTAGCAGGGGCTTTTGAAGAGAGGAAGCCAAGAGTGGGCATCCAGGGACAAGGATGTGCTGGTTCTAAAAAATACACTGCTTAGAGACTGGGGCTGTTTTATTAGGAAACAGTATTGCTGCTAAGGAATTTTCTGATGGAAATTTTATATATTGAAAAAAAATTCAATTTTTAGATTTGGTCCGTTTGTTGCTGGCGTGTCTGTTAATGAGCTTCTAGCCAAAGCACCAGGATTCCATTCACTTTGTTTCCTCTCCCACTATTCACTGCTGTGTGTTCTCAGCAGACAGTAATTATCAGCCCTAAAGCCAACAAGAATAATGTAATTTTTAATTCGTATGGTACCAGGTATTCCAGGGGTATCCTTCACCAGAAATACAACAGTTCTGAAACCAGTTGTGGATTTTGGCTTTGGTGGGTGGGGTCATAACTTTGGGACTAAAAGCTTCTGAAAACTCAAGAGTCATCATGGAATAATAACTTTCTGACTGTCTCTGCAATAATATGTTAACAACATGAATAACAGCTGACATTTCAGACTCTGGGTGACCTCTGGATATTTTATAGCTTTTTTTGTTTTTTGGTTTTGTTTTGTTTTTTTTTTCCCTAACAGTATGTTTCTGAATAACTGTGTGACAAAACAAAGCAAAGTATGCTGACTCAGATTACCTATATGCCTGATGCTGCCTTTTTAACCGGTTTTGCATTAAGGCTGATTTTGTATGAGGATGCCATAAACACGTAACCTATTGTGCAATGCTGTTTTAAAGTCAGACAGCAAAATAGATGAGCTCACAATATGATGCAGAGAGCATGTGTTAGTTCTTGCATAGTCTTATTGGATTTATTCTGAGAAGTTACTGAGGCTTCCTGCAAAGATTGCTTAATAGCTTCAGTGGAAATAGTTAAGCTTTCGTAATAATACTGCTGAACAAGTCATGACTTTCCAATATCCAATAAGCCTTATTACACTCATTGAAATACTAATGTCAATATTTATTAACTAATATTAAAATAACTGCCAACTCATTTTTGCATTTAGTTAGAAAATCATTATATATCCCTTTTCAAAAATCATTGACTTTTCCATAGTACAGAAAACTCTATTGTCAGTCTTTATAAAATATTTATGGCTTTCCTCGACATTCTTATAATATCCCTAAGAGAACGATCAGCATTTCTTTTGCTGAAAATAAGCCAAACCTTTTCTCCCTAAAAATAATTAATGAACTGAATGTAAATGAAACCCATCCAGAAGAGTAAAAAGCTACAGCTCATTCATCTGCTGTTTCCTTTTAGTTTAGGAAAAATCAAAGGGATCTCCGTTTGCACTACTTTATTACAATTATTTGGGAGGGGGGGAGAGGGGGGAAAGCTGTCTTGAAGTCTCACTGAAGGGTAAATTATTATTCATTTCACACCAAAGACTATGAAGAGTATTATCAGTCTAAATGGAGGGGCTTTCCACTGATTCATTGTTTTTTCTGTGTCCTTGATTGTTTGTGCCACTGTTTCTTCATTAACAATACGTCCCCTCTCTGAGGTCCCGGGCAGGGTTATTTTCACTGAAGAAGTTCTAAATCACCCATATTTTCATTAGAGGCTGCAAGAGCTGATGATCTGAATGAAATGTCACACTTTTGTGCTAGTGTACTATTATTTTATGCTAATTTCCTCTCCTATACCTGTTTTAGAAATCCTGATGTGTTGTCTTTCATCTCCCCATTTGTGTTTTCACCTGTAAATGCTTGGTAAGGAGAGGAGATAAAAAAGGAGACCACCTCCCAGCCAATATTCCTGCAGGAGCCATGTATCAGCAATGCCCTTTATCTAGCTAGCAGTTCTGCCATTGTGCAAAGTTTTAGATGCAATTGACTTGTTGCTCTTCTCTGTGTACCTAGCTGTATTACCATGGCAATAGGAAAAATACATAGAATCATAAAACCATACGATAGTTTGGGTTGGAAGGGACCATAAAGATCATATAGTTCCAAGCCCCTTGCCATGGGCGGGGATATCTTCAACTAGACTAGGTTGGTCAAAGCCCCTTTTACAACCTGGCCTTGAACACTCCCAGGGATGGGGCATCCATAGCTTCTCTGGGCAGCCTGTTCCAGTGTCTCACCACCCTCATAGTGAAGAATTTCTTCCTTACATCTAATCTAAATCTTCCCTCTTTCTTTTCAAAGCCATTACTCCTTCTCCTATCACTACATGCCTTTCTAAAAAGTCCCTCTCCACCCTTCCTGTAGGCCCCTTTTAGGTACTGGGAGGCTTCTATAAGGTCTCCCTGGAGCCTTCTCTTCTCCAGGCTGAACAAACCCAACTCTCTTAGGCTGTCTTCATAGGAGAGGTGCTCTATGCCCCTGATCATCTTTGTGGCCAACCTCTAGACTCTCTCCAACAGGTCCATATCCTTCTTAAGCTGGGGGCCCCAAAGCTGGACACAGAACTCCAGGTGTGGTCTCAACAGAGCAGAGTAGAGGGGCAGACTCACCTCCCTCAACCTGCTGGCTGCACTTCTTTTGATGTAGCCCAGAACGTGGGTCATGCTGAGCTTGTCATCAACCAACGCCCCCAAGTCCTTCTCCTCAGGGCTGCTCTCAATGCATTCTCTGCCCAGCCTGTATTTGTGCTTGGGGTTGCCCTGACCCATGTGCGTGATCTTGCACTTCTCCTTATTGAACTTAATGATGGAGACTGGGAGAGAAAGGAAGGCAAAAAGAGATAAAACACCACTGTCATCTCAAGGCTGGATGAGGTTGGAATTGGCTAATTTATCAGGGAAGTCAAGAGACAAGCTATTTGAAACCTCAGAGGGGTTAGAAGTAGTCCTGAAGTGGAAAGTTTCCAATTCATAAACATACAAAGATGTTCAATATGAGGACCTGTATTTCCCTACATTAGGTCAAATAAGTCAGCCTGCACTCATATAGGACAGCAAATAAAAATCCTTGACTAAAGAGTGGGCATTTGACTAGTGCTTTTTAAAGCAGCCATAGCAGAAAAAATAAGATTCAGCTTTTGTCTTTGCATTTAAGTAATGTAAAAATATATGTTTATATATGTAGATATATAATTCTACATTTTTCAAACATTATTTTAATGTAAACTATTTAAATAGCCTATTGCTATTTTTATAAAAATGGGCATAAAATTAGATTTTTTTTTTCCCCCAAATTTCCAGTTATCTCTATCTTTTGTGTTTAAGCTTCTTCTGGCTTAAGTATAATTTTCTGCATTCTATTTACAATACCAACATCCTGGCTTGGTGCTATTTCAGTCCAAGCATGTAGAAAGCTGGTGATTCAGCCCAAATGGACAGAAAACTATGAGAGTTTCATCAGAGAGTACAAAGGCTCTCTTGCAATCATTTACTCAGGTTAATGCTTTAAAGTTCCATAGCATTACCTGGTAGACAATGTTACTCTTACAGAAATTGAATCTTTCAAATCCTTGCACACATGAATAATTATATGCATCCGTGTAGTCTTCTGCTGTGAAGATGCTGCCTTGTTTCAAGTTAACTGTGTGCGGATGTGTTTCCAAGGATGAGGAGGTTCCCAAGATGATTCTGCGGGTTTATCAGGATAAGACTTATTGACCACTGTATGAATAAAGCATCATGCATATGATCAGGCCATTAGGAACGTGCAAAAATTCCACAAGTAATATTGACAAAACGTAAATCTAAATTTTGAAGAAAATGCAGATTTGATCTTTAACAGGGAATTTTAACACGAAAATGTCTCTTTAAAATTTCACTGCAGCAAGATCAGTAAATATAAATAAAACATGTGAAGAATATTAATCTCAGTAAAACTGAAGAAGCAAGCTGTCAATGACTGTCAGACACAATATGAACTGACAGTTGCATGGCTTACAGCCTGACACCGGGATCGTTACCTGTCTGTTTCTCTATCAAAATACCTACAGGGAATAAGAGTTTGCAGATTGCAGGCATTGGTGGGAGCAGGGAAAGGGGAAGAGTGGTTAAAATGGAAGCTTAATGACAGCTGTGAAACATATGTATGAAACATATTCATTAGGATTAATCATCAGCCTTAAGGAATGGCTTGCGTCATTCATTATCATCATTATTGGAGGAAAGCTTTAAAACAGCATCTATAGCTTTCAGATCCCACTCCTCCCTCAAATCAAGCTCAAACCCAACACTCAACCCTTTTCTGTCTGCCACATAACAAAATCTATAACTGAAGGTTTAATTTTTTTCACATATTAACACAATTTACAGGAAATAGTCAGAGATTAGCAACAGATCCTCACATGAAATGATGCTACAGGCTTTTCCATCCTTCTCGGTCCACCAGGCTTCCCTGGCCAGCCACCCACCCTCCTGGGACCACACATAAACCCCCTGGGTCCACTCAGAATGACAGGCAGGAGAAACGACTCACAGACAGGTACCTCTGTGACTCCAGTCTGCACTCTTGGAAGTCCATCCTGGGAACTGCCGTCCTGCTTTAAGTTGATTTTTTTGTTGAAATTATAGTGTGAAATGGTGGCTGGGGTCACAGAGCACTGACTGTATTCCCTCTGGGCTTCAAGGATGCTCAAAGTTTGCATGACCATTCATGTGATCAGGGAAGACCCACTGGGGAGATTTTTTTTACAAGTTTTACCACCAAACAACTTAATCCGCAGCTGTGAGTCCTTGCTGAGGGTTATTCACAGTGGGCTAAGATTAATTACACAGACTCACTAGAAAAACTTGAAGAAGCATGATGCTCACAGGGACTGGCAGAGGAGATGGGTCAGGCCCATATCCAGACGAGGAATCAATGACCTACTTTTTTGCACAAATTCTGGACAACTATGTGCACAAAACCACTGATGTGCGAACATCTCCCATAACAGCAATTGGCCAGAGGGCCTGGGGGCCTGGGGTCAGGTTGGCACACATGGAGTCTGTATGATGCCCCCATACTGATTTCTAGAAGGACCACCTGATGCTTTAAAGAAAACAGATAGCATTGCCTGCGAGAAACACATCAGGGTTCATTTAACGCCAAAAAAACCAACCACAGCCAGGCTTGCCAGCAAGTTTCGATCCTGCTAGCTTGAGACTTTGGAAAGCATGCTGGAGAAAAGATAGGAAAATTCAGCTGTACCTTCATATGCTCTGAGGAACAGCAACCCAAAGCCCCAGCACTCCCATCTTCCCAGGCCAGGGGGCTTACGCAAAGGCTACTGTGGGTCACAGGAACCTTTTCTCTGGACTTTTCTAAGCCTCCCGAGTATCTTTTCCTAGATAGATGCTGACTATAACAAAACACAGTTGGCTGAACAACACAAACTTTTTCTATTAAATTTTCCTCAGTATTAAAATATGTATCCATTTCACCCATGCTGAAAGTCTTCACATCCCCTTGTCATAAACATTCATGCAAGAAAATATTACTAGTACATCTTTATGGAAAATTTTATGCACATACATACTGATGACTTTCATTTTGAAATGTGTTTCTTGTGAGGCTTCAGACAAGAAACCTGATGAAGGTTGCATTCATCCACTCTAGGAGCAGAAATAATGCCATGTGACAAATCACCATCAAAAAATGTGGCTCTGGTGGCAAGTATTTAATATTAGCTAGAAAGTGAAAAACAGCTCACAGGTGGAATCTTTGCAACATTTATCAAGAATTTCAATAACAAATACATAAAAATAATACAAAGTCCTTCTAGCCGTAGCTTGTTAAAACTTGACTGAATCTCAGGATTTCAGCAGAACATTACATTAAAATTTCAACTGCCAAACAAAAATAAACCACATTGTTAATGATAATTTATGCAGCAGAATTTCATGCTTTTCAACTAGTTCCACCAACTTAACTATTAGAAAAAAAATCAAGACTTACAAAGCACGTTCCTAAGGACTCCCTCTGTTATAACACTGAAGGCAAAGAGAATGGACGGAGCAGTAGGAAGAATTCTCACTGACCCCATGCAGCCTGTTTTGTTTGTTGTTTTTGTTTGTTGTTTGGTTTTTCGTTGGTTGGTTGGGTTTTTTTTAGAATAAATATAAAATTTGATCTGATAAGTCTCTGACACGATCATTTCTATAGAAATTCACTGAAAAATAAAGAGTAAGAAATATGTATTTGCTGTGGCTGGTGACAAAAATATTATCTCAATATTTATACTTACTAAAATACATAACCACTTAATATTAACACAGTCTAGATCATAAAGTACTCATTTTCAATCCTTCCTTAAGTACAATTCCCATTAATAATTATATATAGTTATTTCTACTATGGCAATAACTGCATTCTGCAGCTACAATCTCTAATCTCTTTATAGAAGACACTTTACAAAATGTAGATGGAAAGCGTGTCCCTAAGAGCTATAGTGCTGACTGCACAACTTCAGTGGGAGGAAACTATATCTTCCGATTTCATATTTGCTTAGGGTACAACAGAGTCAACATTATGATCAGTATATTGTGTAACAAAGGCGATTTCCAAAGGCATACCAGCTCACATGAAAGCAAGAAATAGTAGAAATTACACAATCAATTATGTAGACACCTTTTCAGACTGTGGATGAAGTAGATTTTAGTGTGAGTTAACAGGCAGGTGCTAAGTACCCATCATGATTCAAAACATCATCACCCTGTCCTGAGCAGATGTTAGAGGATCCGGTCTTGCTATTGTTCTGGATGCAGGTGAAATTCTAGCACATAATAATTGCCGGTATTCCCATTTTCATGTCACTGTAGCATATGCATGGAATTCTTAGGATATTAAAAAATGTACGCGCTCAATTCCTATTTATTTAACAAAATACCAAACCCTTTGAGACAACAAAAGCAAAAGTTTCCCAGGGTTATAGACATAATTTATATGAAGATTTCTTCTGCAGGGACATGGGCCTCAGGCAGTGACTATAGGCTTTCCTATCTCTTTCCACCCCTTCCCTCCAGTGTCGGTCATGATGTATGCCATGAAAGTCTATCTATTAGTGTCAAGGATTTGACCTGGGGACTACAAACAGGTCTCAGTAAGGGTCACAGAAAGGCATAGCTAGGAAATGGAAGATATTTTGGGGGCTGTTTTTCTAGTACTTTGTTCAAGTAGCTATAGATATGAGCCTATTTTTATTCTCTACCGCACTCTTTGGCATGAGTTTTCAAATTAACCTCGGGGAATTCAAATCTCACATCCGAGTGAGCCATAATGATACCTCTTTCTTAACCATGCTCCTTTCCCCATGCTTTGATAACCAAACACACTAGTCCTTTAACATTAAGAGGAAGCTAGATGTTCAGAAGTTCATGTGGAGGAAAAGCCTGCCCGTTGCTGAAATGCTGTGAAGCGTGATGCCTTTCGGTGAAAGGAATTCCATAGGAGGAGGCCACCCTCAAAACATCCCTCCTGCTTTCCCCGGTGTTGCACCTGTATGTGGCACGGAAGAGCACCTGAGGTGCTTGCCTGGAGACCACGAAATCACACCGAGAACATGCAATGTGTTGGGGGACTGCAGGACAGGCTTTTGCAGGTGTCTCAGTGTCTAACGCCTGCTCTATCTACGAGGTGTAAGCACCTTGGCCATAAATCAAGTGCGGAGAATAAGAAACAGGTAGGGAGGAAAAATTACCCGTAAAAACACTTGATTTTGAATCAAATGGGCAAATGAAGAGGTTTCTCCCTTCTAAGAACCTAATTCACAAGGGAAAGATTTCTGGGTTTGTTAGCTTTGGATCAAGGCTTTATAACCTGTCTGGATAACCATGAAGAAGTGCTCCCATGAAGGCAGAAATCATCCCTTTCACTGAGCAAAAATCTGCATTTGCACTAGGCTTATTACCTTCATCACTGAGCCAGTGAAGCTCAGCCTCTAATACTGACATGCAGCCCCTTAAGATCTACTTGGCACCATGGGCTGCTGCGGGGTGTGATGTACGAGCTTTCCCCCAAAGCTGTAGGAGAAGCCATGTGGCTCCTTAAATTGTGTTACAGGTTTTGCTAACACAGTTGGGCCCAGAATGCTGTAAGCTCCTGAACCAGCAGTCAGACAGCTAAATAGCATGAAACTAAGTCTCAGTAGAGCTCACCACCTTGAATTAAAATAACAGAAGACAGAGGTGCTTTTCACTTTCTTTCAGGGCCAAAAGATTTTGACAAAAGGTTTTGACATCTAACCTAGGTTTAAAAATTCTCTTTGAGATCTGAAAAAGCCTTTCTTAAAGTGTGGCACATTCTAGACACATAAGCTAAGTTAAAAATAAACCTAGTTCATATTCCTTACTTTTAAATTAACATACGTCATTCTAATGATTTGTCAAGAAAAGTAATGCAGAGACAAGCACTGATTTCAAAAGCGTCTGGAGTGATGAAAACAAACCGTGACTAGATGGATAGGATAAAAAAGTGTTTTTCAGATGTTCGTGGCTTTACTTAAGGATGGTTGACTTCAGGATGGAAAAAAGAAGATTGAAAGGGAGACTAAAAGAAAAAAAAAATTACTGAGGATTTGTTTCTGCCACAGTTATTTACATGAAACCAGATCTTGACTTGTGTACAATTAAAGCCTGAGAAGCAATGACATTCTCCCTCACCTGAGATTTTTGAAAATACTGAATATTAACTTAATGTGTCCCTTAAACTGATAGGGCAGAACTGGCTCCTACGTAGGTAATCGTAAGAAGTAAGCAAGTAAATCATCAAGTTCCTAGAAAATTAATCCTAGACAATACTGCACTAGGGCTGCATGTCCTATTCAAGAAGACAAACTTTCTGTATGGAACAAAGGATGTTTGATAAAAACACATATGCACACATTCCTCTCTGCCCCCTTATTTACACATTTTATATGTGAGTCAATATACCATGCATTTTTCATCCACACTATTCATATTGAGCAGAGTCATAACGGATTACTGCAGACTGGTAAAAGCTTTCAGCAAAAAATTTAACCCATCTTGAATGTTGAAGATCACCTGATTGTTTGAAGATATTTTTAGTAGAAATGGTAGCTGTAGAAATGGAAACCTCTGTCCTCTGCCAGATGCTTTTACTACCTGTCAAGTACTTCACATTTTTCCCTGTTGGCAATAATCAGATGGTTTGATGTTTAAGTGTTTACTAGAAGACAAAATATGGTTTATTTTGCGCCTTATGCCAGTTAACGTATTGCTGTATACTTCCCCATCTTAATGATACATGTATGAATCCTATAATTTGGTGGACTAGGAAATGATAATCTATTTAAGGCTGTAGAAGAGCATGACATTATTGTTTCACTCCAGAGAAAATTCTGGGGACAGTCTATGAAAATTTTTGGTTTTATATTCTAATCAGTCACTGTTGATCTTACCCACAGGGGCTGTATTCTGTAGGCAAAGACCTGAGCTGAATTGTACCAACAGCATGAACCAGTGGGCAAGTTAAAACTATCAAAAAATGTATGGTGAAATCTGTATTTATTATTCCATTCTTAAACAAGTCACAATTCACACCTTCAGTGATCTCCAGAAATAGGCCATGCCAATTTGAACTTTTCCATATTGTTTGCGTTTAATTGTTCTAAGTGGGACTTCAGGCCCCATAAGTGTCTGACCTGAAGTGTCTCACCTGCATTTCACCATTGTAATGGCAAAGTATCAGCAGGATGATGAGACGCTTGCGGTTTCTTTCAGGTAGGTGTCTACCATCAGGAACTACCTTATTTCCAACAGTGAATCTACAATAATAACTTAATGTATGGGTAACACTATCCTGCACAGGATTGCACTTTGCAAGAATATGTTTCTCATTTCCTGTTCCTTTCTCCCCAGACTTATCATATTTCCTATCTCCTGTCACCCTTTTTTTTTTTTTTCAGTCCCTTTCCTCTGCCTCTTCTGTGGTTTTTCTTCTTTGTCTCTACCTCAGTTTTAATCTAAATTTCCCCCTAATTCATCATATCTGGTTAGTATTCACATTGTCCTATTCCTGACTTGCTTGCTAGCCCAAATACATGGCATTTAATAAACTGAACTTTAAATAAAACTTAGTGCTTCTGTCCTGAGACCTTGAGGTACCTCAAATATGTAGTTAAGTATCAGCAATGCTTCTTTAGCGGTTAAGAAAAATGTCTGAGGATGCAAAATGACTAATTTTGGGCCAGAAAGTGAACCAGAGACAGAGCTGGGAGCAGAAGCCCAGACTTGTGTTTCTTGCCATCCATTCACTGACTTTTGCTACCCTATGTCTGTGGTGACTTTCCCCTGGAGAGCTCAAAATAGATTCAAGTCAAGTCCATGCCTCTAAGAAGCAGAAATCATTGCCTTAATCTGTATCTCTGCTGCACATACACAGAAAAATTAGTAACTTTTAAATATTATAAGCGCATATTCAGAGTCAATGGTAAGCAGATTCCTTGGTCAGAGATATCATAACGTTTCAGACTACCTTGGTTTGTTTCTTCATTGTAACCTTGAAATTCAGACTAGATATACAAAAAGGTTCACTCAAATTAAATATACACTTTGTTTTCCTTTGATTTTCAGAGAAACATCCAAAGCTCCCAACACACCCGCAAGTATTCAAAGTAAAACTCTGCAACAGCTGTTTGCACACATCTTTGCCAAGTAAAAACCACAGTTATTATTCTGTTTCTTTTCTTTTTTTTCTTGCATGATCCTTTAGAGTATATTGCCTCCTTAATTCCATGTTACCAGCTGCACACATTCTTTGAGATG
Organism: Streptopelia decaocto; assembly: GCF_964273445.1. Lineage (NCBI taxonomy): Eukaryota > Metazoa > Chordata > Aves > Columbiformes > Columbidae > Streptopelia > Streptopelia decaocto. Next base: position 62,428,983 of record NC_138655.1, read on the forward strand.
CAAGTATTCATACTTGCATAAGTACTAAATCTGTACCATCATACCGTCTGAAGTAATGATAATTAGAAATTAAGCAACTATTTTTAGCTTAATTTTATCTTTAGCATCAATATTAAAATACAAGATAAATTTAAAAATTAAGGTCTCAGAAAACAAGTCTTCTGCATAAAATTACTGTAAAAAAGCTAAAGAAAACAATGAAAAATTAAACCCTTTCTCTAGTGTTTTAATCAATGTCAGGAAAAACAAAATTTGATATAAAGTTCTATTTAAGTTCATTATTAAATTTTCCCATCAGTTTTAAAATGCTGTAAAAGGTGTACTGTTTTATATTGTATCCTGCATAGTGATATAATATCTCCTACAAAGTGAATTAGCAACCTCTGCATATCAAAATGCATATCTGAATGGATTTTCATCCGATGTGCATGTATTGCACAGATTTTGAAAACAATAAGAAAGCAGGTAAATTTTTATTTCCATAATAGCAGATATTCTGCTGTCCCGTATCTGTAAAGCTAGAAGGATATTCTTTATCTTTTTAAGCATTAAAGAAATGTTGAATAATTCATTTCCAGAAGAATTAACTCTGCAAAAATTTATGAAAGAAAAAAAAGAAGATAATTTATTTTATTGGTTTCCCAGTTTGAAGACATTTCAAAATATTTGTGAAATACTAACTTTATAAATTTAATGTCCTTGGGAAATGAAACTTGATGCCTGCTTTCCTAACCAGACTTGACTCTTTGTTTACTTTATGTATTATTCAGCTTCTGCCTACCCTGTACTTATTGAAATAAATAGACGAATTTACTGAATAGTGGCAGAACGAATATTCTTAATTATTAGTGGCTATCATAAGAGTTTAAATCACTACTGAATTCTTGAAATACGTTATTGTGAAAATTTGGATAGGAGGGAGAGATGGGAGAGAGATATAACAAGGCATTACACTATTTTTTCTTCAACCCCAAAAGTGAAAAATTATGTTAAAATGAAAAAAAGCGGGGGGGGGGAATACAGGGTTTGCAGTTTTTCCAGCTAGTCTGCATCTTGGCAGGTAGATTCATCACTAAGAAGACACTGAAAAGTTCTACCTTTGCTCTTCTTTTACTAAGTACCACTTCAAAAGACTGGGAAACTTAGGAAACGAAAAAATCATCTGTTTTTAAACAGGGTAACTGTTACAATTTACTTCTCAGGCATTTCGAGCGCCTTCTTTGACTTAATTTGCATGCTGGTCTTTGAGGTGAGACTACAACATTTGCCACTAACCAGGCTTGAGATTCAAAGCTGGTGTGAGGTGGGTAGATTTTCTTTATTCCAAAGGCCCGGGGGGGGGGAGGGGGGCGGGGAGAGAAAAAAAAAAGGCATCTCAAAATGTGTTAACCTTGGAAGAAGAATCATGTAAGGAATTTCAACAGCTACAAGGCCAGTATTATTTAAAATAAACTGAGGTCTTCATTCCTGTGGTGTTTTTCATGCAGATAGAAGCCTTTCTGTCACCTCCACATGTTTTAGGCTTGTCCCTTTAGACAGCAATGTCCCCAAGGCAGGGGCATGGTAGGGTGCCCACCCCAGTGAGGACCTGTCCCCAGCTGGTTTGCAGTCACAGCATTTTCACAGTCACCACTTCTGCCCACCCTCCTATTGATGAAATCTGAAAGCCCTAAGTTCAAAAGGGGAAAAGATAAAAAAGAACATAAAAGCACGTCACACAAGACAAAATCAAGATTGTTTTAGTGGCAGAAACAGAGATGTTAATTCATACATTCTATCTGTACCTTTAATTAAACAGTGCCTCAATAAATCACAACAATGTGGGGAAAATGTTGTGAAATACTGGGAAGAAATTAGAGGAACGAGAAGTGGATACACCAGTGCCCAGGAACCAGCTGTTATATTAGGAAGGGAGTAAATTATGCTTCTTCATCAGGGGATCCTACAGTAGAAAATCTGTCAGTAAAACATGCTGAAGGGCAGTTACTGTCTGGCCACAAAACAAGTGTAGCAAAGTCAGCAGTGTGGTGGAAGCTCTGCCACATCTCCTCAGCTTGCTGTGGATGGATATTTAGGGTGGAAATTTTATTGTCTGTAGCCAAAGCTTGGTGTCTCTGCTTGCATAACCTGGAGTGTCAGTTCAAGCTATTCTGGTGCTACAAGAAACTGGACTGCAACCAACAGCCCTTTTTAGAAAGCCCACAGAATGCATGTTGGATGCTACTACTATGATTTTCAGTAGCTAACAACCTCAACTTGGTTCAAGGCAGTAACCTGTAAAGAAAATGTACCATATTCTATTACCAGTCCTCTGAGTCAGGTCCCCATCTGCTTTTATGTTAATGGCTGCTCTGCAAACTAGTACCTAGCATCCCTCCATCCCTCCTTTTTTTTTATTTCTTCAGAAACAAGAGAAGGCTCCTTGTCTATACTCATGTCACATGTGAAGCTGCACATAAGAAGCTTGTTTTACTGTTTACAGTAAATTACAACATACAATTATCACTCTATTTCTTTCATTTCTCTATCTTCATCAATTTTATAAATCGAAAATGTGTTGACAGGAAATAATTGTAGTCTTGATATCTAACTTGTGCAATGTGTTACCAAAGAAAGTCTGAATTGTTCTTCTTTTTGAAATGGCTATTCAAAATGCAGCCCACAGGGCTCAGGACTACTTTCTGTATCAGAGTAGCACAGAAACTACATATATGATTGTTATATTTTACTGTGATGTCAAATATGCATATACAGATGGAAGTACTGTTAGCAGACAGCAATATGAAATTAGTTATCAGGAAATAACTACTAGGATTTTTTTTTTTCTTTTTTTTAATCATGATATCAAACAGCAGCAGTAACATAATTTTACTTTCCGATACCACTAAAAAAAATAATAAGCAATTGCAATAGCTTCTTAATGGAGGAAGTCCTTGTCCCTGTGCATTTGCAAGGCATGCATGCATCATTAAAACACTAGAAAATATGAACCTGCAGATGAATCCTGCTATATTTCTGTAAAGCTCTTTTAAAAATCTTTGCCACTTTTTAGAAGTAGCTTTTTAAAAGTCTTTGCTACTCCTAAAGTATCTCAATCTAAAGCCCAGAACATCGGGCAACAGTTTTAAACCATGCTTCAGTTTAGGAGACTTGTCTTTAAACTGACTAATGAACTCTGTGTGATGTCTGCTCCTGCTTGGCAGCAGCAGCAACATGGTAAGGGCTGCATTGTGCTATTCTTAGAGCACTATGCACAAGAGCTGGGCTAAGGCTTGAATTCCTGCTTTATGCTTTCACCCCAAGAAATGGAAAATACTTACTAGTGGTAGATTGCAAATAAGTGGATGAGGCAATTATCTTCAGATTTTACATAGAAGACACCTACCCTACGTGCTACAATGCTGTATGTCTGCGTAATGGTGGGCTGACAGGCTCAGAGGGCTCCTCCTGCACTGCCCTTAGGCATTACTGAAATGTGGTTAACTCTAGGGCAGCCATATGACAAAATCCAAAATCATAGAATCATAGCATCATTTTCGTCAGAAAAGATCTTTAATATGTACACAAGCTGTTGCAGACGAGGGAAGTTTTTTGCATGAACACTAAAGTAAAACTTACTACTATGGAGTCTTTCCAAGTCTGTGGAGAACAGGTCTTCAAGATTTCATCTATATTTCCACAGTTTTTTGCACAGAGAAACAACCTTATTTACTTGTGCCAGTTTCTGCCTAATTTTGTAACTGAACACCAATCACCCTGAGCTCATCACTGCAATCTTTAAGCATTCCACAGATTAATGAATTCCTTTTTCTTGTTGTGAGAGAGGGAGAAGTTATAATCCTTCCTCTCAGAGGGGATGAACTGCTGGTAAGAGCTCAAGATTGAAATCCTCTGAAATGTCTGACTTGTGTTTTAGAAATCAATGGAGGTTAAGGGTACCAAAAGAGGAGTGAAATCCCTCAAAGGCTTTTGGACCAAGTGACTTTCTCTGGACTATGACAAAGCAGAGAACTTAATCTAGATACTCCCATTCTGTGCCCTAACCATCATTTGTCTCCAACTGTAAAGGGTGATAAATTGGATCAAGCAGGATATAAAAGGCTTACAACCTCAGGCTGAGTCGTAGGTCAACTTTGCAATCAACTCAAGGCCAGGATTTTACTTGGTTCCTTCCCCATGTGCCTGGAAAATAGAATGGAAGATAAAAATCAGATTTTTTTAAAAAAAAATCTTTGTTAAAATGATTTAATTTGTTTTACCACTTCTGACATTTATGACTGTACTGTTGAATTAAAAAAAATCACAAAAACAAAAACAAAAACAAACAAAAAAAATGAGCCTCAACAACCCAAATGATTTTTTGGAAAAGAAACTTCCTAATAATAGACCAGCTTAGTCAACTAGGTTCTGGGTTCAGTTATTATCCTTATTCTAATGAGCCCTACAGTGACTGGAGGCATATGGCATTTTGTCAAACCAAGGACAATAGAAATGCAGTAAACCTATTTTTTCTCCTGAAAGTACAGGACTTTGGGTCACTTTGTCCATAGAATTTGCTAGAAGCAAAGTGATTCTGTAATTTTCATACTACTAGATACCTCCAACCTACACATCCTCCTAAATGCAGCCTGGAAGTTGATGGTTTCTCTTAAAGGGAGAATATTGCAAGGAACAGACAAGGCCACTTGCAAGAGAGGCATCTACAAAACTCATATACATCTGAATTATGGAAGAAAAATCACTCCCACTTGCTTCTGTTAACTGTGCTGATTTTCAGTCCAGTCACCGATCCACCAGAGAAGCTTTGTGGATTTAAAAAAAAAAGGTGAAAAAAAGGGCTTTTGTTATGCCTGATTCAGTCAAATAATGCAGCTTTATTGCTAATCAATTATACTTGCACAGAAATGTGATTATAAACTTCCTTATTGCCTGTAATTCTTCTGAGGTACCATGTTCGCAGGGACAGTGTGACAGCAACAACAGCAGCTCCTGCACGGGTAGAAGCTGCAGACATACAGAAGGTGGACTCAGCTGGCACGGAGCATTGGGAGACCTGGGAGTTAACTAGGTTAATGATTTGGACTTTTCTGCCAGTGCCTAGAGTCTCCAAAACCAACTTTTTCTGAAGACGTCTTTCATATATTTGCAACATTTGACCTGTATGAATCCAGCTGATTTAGAACTAAGGATGAAAGATTGCCAATGGTGACATGGTGGCCCCAGATGGTGCATTTACCATATGAAAGAGTAATGAGTCAGATGGAACACTCGATGAACTTCAGTTGATTTCTTTGTTGCCTATTAGGCAAGCTTGGAGTCTCATTCTGAGGACTGAAATGCAATGAGACCAAAGAGGATCCTGCCTCTCAGTCTCTACCTTAAGTTCTAACCTGTGTATTTTCCACATTCTGAGAATAAGGCTGAGTGAGATATCGGCAGGAAATATTTTGTGAACCACACATGTCATTGCACTTACACTCTCAACCCAGACCCAACCTCTGGCTGTAGAAGAGAAATGGACAACGAGGTCTTCTGAACTGGTTATATAGATCTTTCCATTTTTTCCGTCCTGGAAATGAACACCCCAGCCCTAGGCTGTGCTTCACTAGCTGCAGGAAAGGCACCATCCTCATCCTTCTGTCTACCCTCCAGAGATGGGCTGAGTGGATAGGACCTCCTAGACACAGGAGGGATTATTATGCATTTTGACTGACTCAGTCCAAGGTGGTGTATGCTGATGAATATTTACCATAGTTATGAGATAGTTACAAAGCATTTCTACATAACTGTGTTTCTCCTCGCTTGGCAAAGCAATGTGTAGTAAAACACATTGACCAGGTTTCCCTTTGTAGGTGTTGTAGCATGTGGCACTGTGTATCCCAAGGTGTCTTCAGGGTGTTCAATCAGAGGGCAGAAGGCATTGTGCCCCTGAAGAGTTTCAAGCCATTTCCTCTTCTGACCCACAGGAAGAGAAAGTGAATGCTCTGAGGATGCTTAAATTATGCAGGGATGAAAAAAGCTCCTGAACAGCCTGAGAACACAAAGTACAAGAGAACTTAAGCTGTCTCTGTTCCATCATCTCTCAGCTGCATTAAGGGTAGCTTGGGGACAGGTAAGTTTGCGACTCTTGGTAATTATCTTGGCCATTTTCATGCGGTGTTGGCTGATAATAACAGAGGTGTCATGAGAACAAATTATCTTGTGACAGACTGTGATTTTAAGAATCTGTCTTCTCTGCAATATTAGATATGGACACGGTACCAAAGTCCACCAAAGTCAGCATTGCTCAACATACTGTTTGATTACGGTTTTTTACTATACCAGATGCTAAATCAATTGAGATATTTTGCTTACAGTCAAAAGCAAGCTAACAAAGACAATATTTTATAAAACACTTCAAATTGTATAACTTGCCAAAAGTTTTGGTAATGCAAGATGATTGAGTCTGGCTTCTTTCTTTCACAGATTGTCAGGTGCCTCCTCACATACATTCAGACTGGGCACATTCTTTGAAAATATTTTTAAACAGGAGAAAGAGAATTATTTTCTTTCTTTTAATATCTTTATCAAATATTATGAAATAGTCCTCAATTTGCTAACACAATACAATGAGGGTTACTTTTAAAAATGGATTATACAAAAGGATTCATTTCAAAATTTTAAGAAAGGCTGGCTCAGCAAGAGAATTTATACCATCCAAAAAAGACTCCATCAGTACAAGACTATAATTTTTCCCTGTAGTGAATGAGCTGCTTGGTGCTAATTAGATAAAAAGAACAAAACCAAGCCAATACACAGGTATCTGCCTACCCCTAGGAGGACCTAATGTCTGTAGCAACCTGAAACAAGGAAGGAGAAGAGGTTGCAGACCTCCTTACAGAGTCACTCTGCCTGTGACTTGAGTACTGCCCACCAAGGCAACTCCAAGCCTTTCTCTTCATCCAGAGCCAGCTCAGACATGGAAACACCCTCTCTCATTATGATTGCTGAGCATGCACTGCATGCAGCATGCATCAGATGTGATGGGAAGTAGGCTGAGCCTGATGTTTCTCTGGATTCCTTCGGGTTGACAGAGACCAGGACCTTGTGGCGAGAGTGCTGAGTAAATACATGAGGGGACCAGGGGAGCTATAGCCCACCAGAGCAGACATTGCTGACTGCTGAGGTGATGCTACTGTGATGGCTACCCTGGACATTCCTGCTGTGACAGTTATTGTTTACAGTCATCAGTACACTGGTAACAGTAACCCTCATTTCTATTTCTTCAGAGAACCCTGCTTTCCAGAGTGTAGGAAGGACCAGGGCCAGTTGATGGAACTTTATGCATTTACCAAGTCACTATAGAAATAATAAACTATAAGTCTAATGTTATCAGTTTGGATGGGTGGATCCATGGGTACAGTGGTGAAACTGCATCAAGTATTGGACAATGGGACAAGGCAAAAACACATACCAGGAATGGCTAGACTGGGAATCTCACTCCATTTATTGGCCAACTGTTTCAACTAGCCAACATGACTTGTAGGAGTCAAACCTCTGCCCATGAAGCAAATATGAAGCAAATATGCAATGGCCCGGGAGAACTAGCTTTCAATCCCAAATAGTGAGTGAGGAAAAAAATCAAAACAGATTTGTGCTTTCCAGAAGCAGAGTCAATAGGAAAAGCAGATGTAAATCCATCTGAGGTCAGAAGAGCAGAGTACCTGCCACTTCCTGTGGCTGTTCCGCTAAGGAGTCTCCTCATGGCCAGGGCCAGCATGCCTGCTGCTCCTCTCTCTGTCCCCCATCTCTCCCCTGTTCTCTGCTTTGTTGTAGTGCCTTGCTGCAGTAGTTTCTTAACACTTGCTCACTTTAGATAAATGCCTGGAAAAATTTTAGGGTTTAGTATTTCATGAGCTGTGCACTGCAGAGTATGTTAATTCTGATCAATTGGGGATGGAGCAGGAGGAAGCAACAGCGAAGGACCTGCACGCCCTCTCCCATTAGCAATGCTGGGATTACGTGTAAGGTCTTGATAACACCATTCATTCTTAAAGGGCCACTTTTTGTCAGTCTGGTCACGGCAGCTGGCCATGAAAGCAAAGGATTTGGGTCTGGGAACCTCCACACAGGGTCTTTGTCTACACCTTATAAACAATTTCCAACACTTTCTCCCTAGTGTGATTTTTCCATGACCTTTTCCTTTTGTGCCTGCCCTCAGCTATAGATTTGGACCCTGTCCTATATCCATGTTTTCTTTGCCTCCTTGGCTTTTTAGGTAACCTTTTACTGGGGATCTCCTGCCAGCAGCACTACCTTTTCTCTCACCTGCTTGTCCCTGAGGTTTTCCATTCACTTGCAGTGCTTTAACCACAGACATCATAAGGAAGGGGGCAGGGGTTTACTTTCTTTAAGGCGTATTAAGGCAGTTGCTTATTGGAATTCACTATCTTTTGCTGTCATTTTATGCCAATACAAACGTGGTGCACATGGTAGGGTTTTACCCGCTTAAAAACAAGCACTTGAGATGCAGAATAAGGAAGAATAAGGCTAAATAACTTAATCCCTGCTTGTTTGCTGCTTGGGAGGCACAAGAGAGGTGACTTTATTGCAGGTGACAATCACAAGCCAGGGACTAAGGTAGGTTTTCTCACTGAAAACACTCCTATTGCTTTGCATATCTAGCCTTAGGATAATTCCTTAATCTGCTGATGCTCTATAGGCAAAGTTAGCTTTCCTAAAATTTTAAGTCTTCAGTACTTTAACACTTTTTAAATAAAGCACTTATAATAAAAGGAAGTAAAGTGTGTAAAGAATAATTTCATAATGATTTCTCATTCTTCCTTCATTCTTCCTCTTTCCTCCCATTGTTTATTGTGATCCTTTTCTATGTTAAGCCTGGGTTATGCTGTAAGATCCTTTAGTTGCTTAAAATGTGGTGCATGCTTATTGTGATATATAAATATATGGGCCAGGCCTACACTGGGGAATAGTGGGTGCTGTCCTAGTGTAATGGAAAACAGTAATTCAGTGTGGAAGAACACCAGTTCAGAGGACTGGAGCCAGCAACACTGTCTTCCCAGGGACTGCTGTGCTTCTGATAGAGCTATCCACACCTCCGCAACATTTGTCAGACATGCTGCCCCTACAGCAAGTGGGGCACAACAAAGTCAGGGAGAGTTTCTATCTCCAGTCAGTATTTATCTTGCAGAGGCAGTGGAAAATCTGGTTATGCAACTGATAATAACACTACAGCTCCAGGATGCTATTCTTCTCCACTGCACCAAACTAAATCTGGCTGTGTTTAGTGAAGTTACTCTTATTTTCTCAATGCCGAGGCAGTACCACTCTGTCTCTCTCCTCATCAGCTCAGTACCCTCTGAATTATTATGGACTCACACTTCACATCAAAGTCTAGCAAGAACCAGGTATTTTTTTTTTTTTAAGTATGTCCCATCTACTTAGCAGAGATTCCTAATCCTTTCATACAGCTAATTTGGAACAGCTAGACTCGAAAGGCTTCTGTGCTGTTATAAGCCAATATTTTTAGAGACAGTTGTAACTTAATGTACCCATTTGGCTGCCTTTCACTGTTTCCCATGTTGACACCATCTTGAGATCCACAAACCTCCTTCAGTGCTAGGGATTCTGGTGGATGGGAATAAAAGGACTTTTGTTTTCTTTCTCTTTTCTCAAGTGTGTTAGCTAACAGGTTTTAGACACCTGTTATTGACAGGACAAATTGTACTTTAATATGGTTTAGTTGGCTCACTCCTAGGCTCATGTACACTACCTAACACATATTAAAACATTACTTGCTCAGCCTGCACCGGAATATATAACATAGTAGTTTAAATGCGTTAACTAACACATTTTGGAGAAAAATGCCACTTCTACTCGAGCCAAGACATTCTGTTAATGAGTTGAATATTCCTTCTAACTCTTTCTTCAGAAAGGTAGAATAGTTTTTACATTGTCCAGACCTCTGGCATGGGCTTACACAGTGGGAGAGGCAAGAAGGCCAGTCCATGGGATTGGGCAAGGAGATGGAGCTGTGTGTTGAGCCATGGCCCAGTTTTTGACTGCAGATGAGACTCACAAGAGGATGGAAGCAGGGCCAGGCGCTTTCAGATGGAGCCCTCCCACATGTAGGACCACGCTAGCTGCAGGGCCACAGATTTTCCTGCCAGTCAAGCTGACCACTTTTGCTGGAACATGAGGATAAGCTGAGCCACAGCACTTTTAAAGTGTCTCAGAAAGAGGATGATGGCCAGGGGACATTAAGACTGAGGCCAAATGAGTGGGTCCTCCATGAAATGAGTGAAATGTGACAGGTCTGGTTGTCAAACCTGATTTCAGTGCCCAGTCCTACGGGCACTGGAATTCCTAGGAAGATGCCATGACCTGCCTTGACAAAAGTGGCAGGTGTTGGTAAGGGACTCACTTTGGATGCCTCCTGTCAGGCCTGTTCCCCCACGGCCCCCCCACCTATGAAGCCTTGATTTTGGGAAACCCTGAGCTATGAAACTACACCTCATTGAATTCTGCCATTTCTCTTACTTAGCACCATCTTGAGACCCCCCAAAACCAACAGTCCAAGTGACCTCTGAATTGCTTGAGCCCTCCTAAAGTAAATGTCTTTGGTCATAGGTTTTTATGTTTGGAGAATGGGTCTTTGATATTGTCAACACTTTGTACTATTTTTCTTCAGGGTTGGTTTGTTGTTGTTTTTTTTTCAGCTATATTTACAAAATTCCATCGAGCAGTCCTTAAGAGAAAGGTGCTCTTTACAAGTCTCCCATTCAGCATTCATGGCACAAATCATGGAAATTCCTTTAGGCTACACTGGTGCCAGACTCTGTGCCTCCCACTTTTATGTACGCTTAATAAAATGCATCTATTTTCTTACAACCAAACTTTCTTGGTTTTAGTTGTATCAGGGATGAAATACAATTGCATTAGTAATCCCATATGTGTGGTGCCTGATCTGTTTCTCCATGTTTCTTTAGGATCTTTTCCTGCCTCAGCAAGGAACTTTTTCTTTTCTCTTCAGCTGTTCTTTTCTCCCTTTTTAGCCTTTTTCCTGCTGCTTCCCCCTCCTTCTTTCTCCCTCCCCCATTTACACTTAACCTTCTGTTTCTCCTTGTGTCCTGGCAGGAAGGATATAATGCAATTGCTGCTATACAGTGACAAAAGTAAATATGTAGCTCTGAGTAAGTGCAACAGGGTTGAACAGCCCTTTTGCAATATGATACCGCATAATCTGCTTCCCTTCCAGAGATAGTTGTTTGAATGCTAAAGAGCTGCAGCTCCACTGCTTTTACAGCTCAATAGTTTTTACTCAGCTTTTCTTTCGTTTTGCATAAAGCAGTTCTTTTACTGGGACTGGTTCTGGAGCTATCTCCCAGCCTAAATCTAAAACAGGAATAAAAGGCATAGGTTCGCATTACAGATGATTCGCTCATCTTTTGAATGTCCATATACTTTTCTGCACGTAGGAGGAAAAAGGAAAGCTGGTTAATTTATGTGTGGTAAAGCCACACACACACACAGAGACACAGGAAGACTTCTAATGCTAAATCCTTATGACTAAGCACCCAACACAGTAAGAGCTCTCTTTGTACAACTGTTGGTGGCATGTGGGCTTTTTAACTTTCCCAAAGAAAATCATTAAGGGTAAAAATTTTTGAAAGAGCCTACATGACTTGGGGGTCTAAATTCCATTGAAAATCAATGGGTTTTCTGCATCAAAAATTCCCTGTTGCTTGAGAAAAATTAACAATACTGAGGGGTGCCACTGAAGTGTGCCTTATGTGTCTCCTACAAAGGGCTGCCTTTAATGTAGAACCCGAATTTTAAATTATGGGTTAGCTATTTTATGTAACCATTTAAATATGACTAGTTTAATTAACTGCTTTACAGAAACAGATGCTTTTTAATACCTGCGACTTTCATACTTTAAAGGTACAGGACAACCACTGCAAATTCACCTGGGTCAGGAGACAGGATGTGGTTCTGGGTACATTTTCTTTGGCTGCAAAGCTGCCGTACTAGATCCTCTCCTGTAGGCTCTCACATCCCCCACGCTGCAGTTCACTGTCACCCTGAATTGTGCTGATACAACTGTCTGGGAGGCTGCGCTGTAAACTCATCATTAAAAATTAGCCTCCAAAAACCTCAGGTTCTCTCATTTCCTTGACCATTTTATAGGGCAGTCTTACAGTTTTATTGGCACACATCAGAAAGGGATAAATTGCAATTCAGGATCGGGAGTTTATGGGAAAACTGGGTTGGCAATATCTTTAATCTCCTTCCCAATCAAATAAAAGGTATATGGAACCATGCTCTGAAGTCATGGCTGCATCATTACTCTTCCATCAGCAGTACCAAGTTAAAGAGTACCTATTCTCAGCTGTTAATTACTGTTGCTGCTGCCTTTTCAGTTTGCCAGGCTGCATGGTCACTTAGATCATTCAGCTGATCCAGGCTACAAAGGTATAAATAAACAGATAAAGACAGATGCATAAAATGCAAATAAATGCTAGGTAAGTAAAATATAAATAAGTATACAGATTTTACCTACTTCTACTTTTTTACCTTTTTTTTTTTTTTTTTTCCTGGGGCATATCAAACGATATGGACGGGGAAACAGGAGTGGCTAAGCCAGCATTACTGGTAAAACATAAGAGTCACTGATGATAATTCATATTGATTTCAATGGTGCAGGCTGAATTCTTGCATTTTGCAACCTTTGCAATACATTCCTGGGAGCAGTGGCAGGAGAGAGAGTTGTGGGGTAGGGAAGCTACAATAGCTCAAAGGGAGGGAAGCAGAACCCTCATTTTTCATAAGAGGTTGCTTTGGGTTTTATCTTTAAAGGAAATATCCTTTCTGAAACATAAGCATCTACACTACTCCTGTTGTTCAGGAAGTATCTGAATTTACATGACTGGGAATGAGGTAATGTCTTAATGCAAAATAAATGCAAAGCAGCTTAGGCATTTCAGCTGTTTTTTTCTCTGAAGATGACATTGTGCACAAAGGTGTCTCAAGTGCTGAGGAAGACAAACTTTTAGTCCATGTTGGTTTGCACAGATTTAACAGCTGAAACTTTGCACCACAGCTACAGAGTGTGACACATACCAGAGAACAAAGTTAAAAATTATAATCCCACCAGGAAACAGAAGAGAAGCAAGTTCTGCACTAATGAAAGCACCCCTTCATGACACCAAATAACTCTCACCTAGTAAAACAAAAATGAAATCTTATAGCCAACAAATTATAACTAATTATGGGCTAAGAGTGTCTCCTCAAAGCTTGTATTTCTGCGACACTGCTTTTGTGAAATACAAGACCTGCCTTGTGTAAGTAGGATTAAACCTAGAGCCTTATTTCAGAAGACTCGTAGTTCTAGCTAATATGGAGCTATTTCAAAGATCAGGCCCATAGGAAGTCCTACAAAGATGTAATGAGATGCAGATGCTAAAACTTGCGAAGTCAAATCCCTTGTTACCAAGTCTGGGAGGAGCCTTAAGTATTGCAAACAAGCACGATAAAATAATAAAAGCCACAGTTCTTGAATTCACATGGCATTGTGAAGCTCTCATTTGGAAATAAAGGCAATTGCTAACCCTCCTGGTTGTGAAGAAAAAAATATTGAAAATAGAACTTTAAAGACTGCAGCATCAGCAAACAAAGCGAATCATGGAAAAACAGAACCAGCTTTTTTCAAGTTGGTTTTAATCTCAAAATTCTTAAGCCAGTCTCTAGATTTTGATGACTCATGGATTTTGGACAGCTGGAGTTGGAAATGCCTAGTTTGGCAACAAAACCTTGTCAATAAAACAGTGCTAGGCTTTGATCTGAGGATGTTCTGGGTACCCACAGAACTGTAGACACTGAGCTTCCCCCATGGTACGTGGTTTACTTAGATACCTAAATGTACAAGAACTGATATAGGGCAATTTAACTGGAAATTTGGCTATAGTTAGCATAGATTAGTAGCATGAGAAATAATGGAAATTTTATACAGCTCTTTAACATATGTGTTATTAATCTGAGGGGTATTCAATTTATTTTTGACACAGCCTCTTCCAAATACAGCCACAGAAGCCACAAGGTATGTTACGCAGTGAAACAGAGGTTGGAAAGAGAGAGAGGGATACAGTGTCAGGAGCAATGGCCCTGGAGAACTGGGAGTGGTGATATATCACAGTAGCAGCAGCAGGTGAAGAACCCCCAAAGTGCAGAAGTAACTTAGGCACAGTGAAAAATGGGTGAGTAAAGGTGGTGTTGGAACTTACATCGAGTACTGCAAAGTTAGAAAAGTAGTGTGAAACAGTGCACAGAGAAAAAGCCTAGGAGGGCTCTTGTCTCTGTTTCTGGAACAACAGTTGTCTGGCTGCTCTGTTTTTAAAGTCTTCAAGTTCAGAAAAAATAATGATGTTGAAAAACAGAGAAAAAAGAACTTTATAATGGATGAGAAGTAACTTTTATATACATATATACACACACAGTGTTTGCTTCCACTGCAGAGATCCAAGAGGTGGTTTTATGAGCTGAACTATTTTAGCAAAGCAATGACCAGTGAATAGCTTCACATTATAATAATATTCTGATCTAATGTGTTTGAACCCTCAGCAGTAATTCCATACTATACCACAGAAAAGTTATTTTATAGGTAAGGGTACCTTTTTAAAGGTTGGATGGTTTGTGTGCATATGGGTGCACATGTGTCTGTAAAAGTGCTCATCATCTAATCTGAAGGCAGTGTTTTTTGCAAATATACCACACCTCAGTTATTGGATATGCAAACCTAAAAAGGGCCACCTTTTTCACACTGTGTTCAAGCAATGAGTAAGAGAAGCACATGTGAACAAGGTAGAAGAAATATCCCTTAGCATGACATACCAGCACACTACAGAGGAAAGAAAGATAAGGAGCAGGAGCCAGCTTAAACAAACAAACAAAAAGACTGAATAATAAAATCAAGAGATGAAGAAAACTACTAAATAAATACATGTACTACTATGCAAGTTAATGCTACTCCAGAGGAGCCTTATGTACGTGGTTGGCCTTTACATGCCAGCTAATCCTCCTAGATACTGACCTCGTCAGTGGTGTTTGTGTAATCTTTGAATACGAATATGAACTGTTCTTTAAAATAATATCTCCAGGATGGCTAGATAAGAGTTTTGCACATGTATTTTGCACACATGTAAAGGGCCATGGGCACATTCCTCTTCCCAGGGTGGTGGGTAGCAGCCCCTTCTGCTCATGCTGCACCTACTGATTCAGGAGGGCTATGTCACTGAAGCGAAATGTTTGGCTGTCCAGTCTTCATGCCAGGGAGTATAAGATACCAAAACATGCTGTACTGCAACAAACAGACCTCAGGCAGCTGGAATAAAGTTACATAAGGGAGTACGCTGAAGATATGCTTTCACAAAGCACGCTACAACTCAAATATTTCTGCATGTTGGAGACAGCCAGGCCAATGGCAACACAGGCTCAAATCTGAACTCCCATGTGACGCAAGCCAATAATAATTTTTACCTCCAACTTCATCAAGAGCAAAGCTTTGGGTCTGGCAAATCAGTGTCAAAGACCAAGTAATGAATAAACCCAGACCAAACCAAACCAGCCATGTATACACAATTAAATGCTTTTCAAACTAACTCTGGAGCAGACGTCTAGGCAGAAGACAGAAGGACCTTGACATTTGGAAATTTAGAGATGCTCCAGTGGCTAAGGAAGCACTGCAAAAGATGCCTAATACAGGGATTAATAAATGTTAGTCAAAATTGTTGATAAATTGACTTTCAGAGCTTTTACAAGCTCACTCTGACAGAACAAAGTCAACCAACAATGCATTATGTTAATAAAAGGCAATAAACAAGATGGATGTGGAAGGTTTTAGTGTGAAGTGTTCATGGAATAATGTACAAAAATCCACATTGTGTGAGAGTGCAGCCTATCCACATATCAGTCAGTGCTTCTAACTGATCCTAGTTTAATTTTACATTTAACCTAGCTAAGACCAGCAAAGGATAAACACATCACAGGCAAGAGTGCAAAACACAGTTATGATCTGCAATTTGTTTTCTCCAAATATTAAAACGTGTAAGGGGTAGTTTCAGACCAATTATTCCTTTTCCACCAAATTACTTTCTCTGTGATAACATCCAGCAGTAGAAAGACTAATTTTATCTGGAAAGTTCACAGAATCTTACAGAGTTACAGCCATACTCGCAGCTAATTTGAGGCAGAGAAAGTTAAAACACCATCAAAATATAAATGCTTCCTTCAGCTGATTCATTAGTTTGCATATCATAACAAGGACTTTGTGTTCTTGCGTAATGTTAGTGCCTCGAGGACATCCTGCAGATGTGTGCATTCCTAGTCCGAATTTCTTTAATTTGTTATGCAAACATCAATTCTTTTTAAATATGGTAAAAGAGGGACTTTTTATTGCAGCTAGCAACCACCGGCATTAATGATAGTTGTTCTTCTGATACTGCTTTTTAGGATAAAGGAGGACACCATATTCTATACAGAAGTTTACCCATTAACAAATGTTATAATACTCATTAGAAGAGGTTCAACTGACAGACAAAACAGCTAGCAAGTGAACTCAGTAAGTCCTGCTCCAAGTCAGGAGGCCTGGTATTTTTTGACACATGAACTATTCTTCTCCTCAAGGAAACAGTGAGCTTTAAAATCTCTAAACAGGCTAATAGCAGGAAAGTCTGAGTCTGGCTTGTGTTTTTACTTTTCCCTTTTTCCTTGTACAGGTGTACTATAAAGGCACAAGGCAAGGACAGAACTAGCAGCACAGGGCTGCATTTTGGCAGACCTCACAAAGGGAAAAGATTTGGGAATTTTTGCCTCAGAAAGGTGGTGCCCAGGTGTGCTCTGGATTAAGCAAACTGGTTTGGGTGGTCGGCTTGTCTGTATTATATTACCCAGGCTGTCCTGCCACTGGATTTTCGTTCTTCTGAGCCACAGGAAGGAGGGTGAGGAGACCGAGGCACCAGGGCGGTGGGAAAAGGAATGAGGCTGCAGCCTCACACACCAGCTGCCCCAGCCACCCCATTCCCCAGTCTCTCTCCCTTAAAACCCAGCCACCAGGCTCACCTCCACCCAGGCTGTGGAAAGGGAGGAGGAAAGTGAGGTGAAGACTTCTTTTGTGGCCTTTGTGGGGGCTGTTTCAAGTCACATGCTCTTACCTCTGCTCTGAGTCATGACTGGAGGGGTTTCTTTGGCTTTTTCTCAAGGCAGCTGAAGTGTGGCCTCTGCCTGGCATTTTGCTTCAGGGCAACAGGACAGACCAGGAGGCAGAGTCCCAGTGGAGTTCCCAGGGCTTCCAGATGATCATGGGAGCACTAAGGGCCATTGGTCTGTGGGGTCCCGATCCATTATCCCAGTCCATGTGAAGAGGAGAGCAAGACAGTTCAGTTCTCTCAGGGATTATAATATTGTGTCATTTGATGCTGCACACCTCATCCTGATCAAAGGACCCTGACTAAGTGCCCTGAGGGCAGGACCTTGTCCCCTAAACTCTGCCTTCAGCACACCTCCACCGCCTCCTTATCCACCAGCGAAAAGCAGAAAGATGGTCCCTGCCAGTTCATGCCATACCCCAGATGCTGTGAGCCATATTGGTCTTGTAGGCTTCATCCAGAGGGTGTCCGGGCCTCCAGATGATTTGCCAGGAAAATAAAAAGAACCCACAGGAGCTGCCAGCATTTCTACTCTCAAGATAGCCAAGCCTGCGATACCAGATGCTTGCTGTCTTGCTCTATCAATGCTGCCAGATACAAGCACAATCAGCCGATGAGGGAGCAATGGAGAAGGCAAACAGACCATACTCCCAACCCTGACCCGTGTAATCGCTTTCTCTTTCCCCTTTTATTCTGTGACCTTGTGGATAATGGTGTAACATTTCCTTCTAGAGGAAAGCGGGATGCATGTGAAACAGGCGCTGCAGTAAGCAGATGCTAGAAGGGTCTTGACAGGAGTTTGACAAGAGGAGCCCCTGGTATTAATGGCAGGTCTGTAGAAGGAGAATGGATGCAACTACGACACTACAGAGATGCTTTAAGAGGCCACAGTGTGCAGATGGACAAGGCATTCCCACCTCAAGAGCCACAAGTGGGACAATCCACTTATAGTACAAACCAGGTTCCCACATGAAAATGAAAAATTTCATTTCATACATGGTATTTTAAGGATAAATTCATTAAATATTGTGATATGCTCATATTTGATGATAACAGGGACCTTCTACGCAGTAGAAGGGACAAGCAGATTCCACAGACAGAGAGCATCCTGTTATATGTACGTCATCTGATAATGAGTTCTTCATCAGTGAACACTGTCCTCATGAGAAGGTCTATTTAATTTCTGGATTCAGTGAACAGTGACAGGCAGAACCATTCACTGATCTAACCATACACCAACAAGCTTAGCTAAATCAAAGGCAAGTAATCTGTAGAAGACATTTTTATTTAAAGAATGGTGTGTTATTCACTGTTATCTTTTTGTCTTCCCTCCTGTTTCCTGGAAGTGTTTGGCCCAAATTCTGTGCTCCTGAGCAACAGTAGGCTGTTTGTCATCTTTGCTGTGCTCTGGATCTGACATGGCATCAGGCTGGCCAGCAATACATGCAGCTTCCACCAGCTGAAGTGGTCCTTCCAAGCCAAATTCTGCAGTTGTTAATAGCTGGAACATGAAAGCCAGCTGGCAATAGTCTTACCACCTCATCTTAGACCATTAAGTGGATGTAATGATAGGTGTATCTATATATATGTATCTATAGTGGTACCACTGCTGCTGAGCCTAGTCATGTTTAGGAACTGATTTTCGCTTCCATTTTCATGGAAACTTTGCAGAATTGCACTTCCTCTTATTAATTTTTCAGACAGCTTTGGTTAACACAGGAGACAAATTTTTCATAATGTCAAATTTAAATCTCATGCACAAAAAAGCTGGAATAAAGAAGATAGATAGAAGGCAGGCTTAATATCACTAAAACAAGTGACTAAAGAAACTTCTACATGAGGCTGGTTAACTGGTTAGTTCAAAAAAAAGTCCTAATGAGTAAGAATAAGGAGACAAAATGATATCTTTAACATAAGAAGTCACTGAAAGGCTGGTCTTCTAAAGCTGTGTATCTAATGCAAGAAAAGTAAAAGGTTCTAATAAAAATGAATAAAAGAAGAATTTCCATGTTTCTATTTCTAACCAGATCATATGTCCAAACAGCTATTCTTTTGCATTGTGAATAGTGATATTTTTACTGTGCTGGAAGAATAAAAAAATTTAAGGACTCCTTGGACACAAAGGGGCAGATAGAGCGCAGCCTTGCACCTCTTAAAAGACTAATCCTAAACTGATATGGCCTTAATGGGAATTTTGTCACCAGAAGGACCCTTTCCCTGCAACAACAAGGCCAGCACAGAGCGAGGGTAGCCCATCACTGAGATGCTCTCTTCCTTCTGCAGTGGTGGATCAATGTTGTTTCAAAACACTGCCCAGCTGCTTTCTCTGTCTAAAGAATTTTTGGCAGACTCCCGACGCACTGGACTAAGCAAAATGGCTCCAACTGCAGCTCATAAGATGCCTTTTCCTTCACATTCCCCTTCTGACAATTGATAATCAGCCTCCTGGCTTGGGAGCTCCTGTTGCTCCACTGCTGCTCCTTTTATGTCTCTTTGGGAATCAGCACTTCAGGCCCTTTCAAACTTGGGCCCTGAAGACATTTTCAGGACAGAAGGGAAAGAGGACATCTCTCTTCCCATGAAGGCTAAAAGCTTAGAGGAGGAGCATGGTATAAAAGCTGTAGACATATTAGGTGTTTAATGGCAGACAGAGCCAGGATGTTTTGTTTGTTTGTTTGTTTGGTAGTGTTTGTTTTTTTGTTTTTGTGGGAGGTGTAGTGCTCAGAGGGATCAGGTAACCCTGGGACTTCAGGGTGTCTCAGCTTCCAAATCACATCTCAAAATGAGGTAAGAGTTGTTTCCCTCTGGTTGTTACTTTTCTCTTCACCCCTTCTCTCCCACCCCCTTCTCCCAAGTTACAAATATCCATGGAAAACACTGTATGCTACTGGGAATGACTTTAAAATATCAGGACAACCCAGCTGTGAGTCTGTGTATTCAATAGACAGGCTACAGTGCTACGCAGCTGATTCAGAAATAAATCTCAATGTACAAGTCAGCCAGCCAGATGCTGAGATAGAGGCAGAACTATGAGGTAAACATAGCTCAGCACTTCTAGGTACAGGGTGGAAAAAACCCTTCTTTTTGTCCATAAGAAGTATGTTCCCAATTTGTTCCTTACCATGGGAAGCGAGGGGTAAACTCTACTGTATTGTAAAAGGTTAGAGTTACAGGCAGGTAACAACCATGCAAAGGCAATTTTCCTCTAAAAAAATACTATCCTCTGCATCTCTATGAAACTACATTATCCAAGAGACACAAACTCTCTTATTAGTATACCATCTTTTCATTCAAGAAGGGTCTGATGGGCCCAATACAACCCCCACTATAGTCTTTCCTCTTAATGCAAGATCTTGCCTTTAGAAAAACACTTACTGCAGCATTTTGAACCCTGTCTGTATTATTATAAGGCAAGTTAGAGTATGATTGTCTTTCAGTTAATGATGTGGCAGGAGGTGGCTTTTTGCCAGATTCAGGTTAGATTCCTTTTAAGTTGTAGCCTTTAAGATCCACCTGGACAAGCAATAATTAAAGGGAATAGCAAATTAAGTGTATTAGGAAGGGGAAATGATTTACTAACCAGGGGGAGAAATAATTTATTAGAAAAGAAAACTTTTCCTATAAGCTGAGAGAGTCATAGTACCTCTTTCACAAATCATTTGCTCTGTTTTTGGTAACTCACTTTCTAGCTTTTCCTCCTCCATGAAAAGCCTCCCACCCTGCAAGCCTGCAGCTATTTCTTCCCATGGGGCACCATTCCTTGGCATTCGGGGTGCATCCTGACATGCGCTTTCTGTTCCTGCTCAGGAAGACTTTCATTTGCCTGCAAAACTCTTTTGGGACAGGGTGGAAAGATGGAGAAGAGAGATGGGGAAGTGTTTTAGGGTAGATCCTAGGTGCTCTCTAATAACAGAAATGATGACTGACACCTAGATAGAGCAACCTTATGGACAGGACTCCCCTGAGGCTTCTGTTCAGCAACCAAGCCAAAAATATAGAGCTTAAGCCAATCGACTGAAAGGGAAATGCAAAAAGTCACAAATCAAATGGGAGGCAGGCTGCTGTCCTTTCCTATCAGATGAACAAGCAAGAGCAATATTAAAGTCATTGCAGTGACGGTTTATTTCTTTAAAAATATTTTTCTGGAACATATTACTGAATCTCTGCACCATAGCTATATGTGAGACCCTAGTGTCCATGACAATTAAAACCCCTCATGTTTATTAAGATTCAGTCACAGTGGCACAACATAGCATGCAATTATAAACACAAAACAGATGCAACACCATCTCCTCTATAGTCAGTAAAGACTGCACTCTGCAAAGCCATGGAAATTTGTGTCCTTGATTTAATGGCTTAAAATGCAGGAAAGCTGTTTACATTCACTGTCAAAATGTTTGCATTACATATGCTCACTGCCCCTGTAGTGGAAATATTTTTCCACTAACATTGCAGAATAAGCACAAAATGAAGATGCAGCACTCTTGCTAACAAAGTGCTGGCATAATGCAGTTTCACCTCTGCTAAAACATTTGTTAATGACTCATCACACTGCGCTATTTGTTCCTCTTACCTTGGATCAGCTTCTTGAGAAATTTAGTATTATGCACATATTTTCAACTCTCTACTGATAAGATAGCCTTTTGTACAATATTATAGACAATGTGTTCGTGTCCTAAAAGCATTGGCGATGCAGATTTTTTGAAGTCCTTTACTACAAACTTCACATTACACAACTGAATTTGGAAAAGGTGCAGGCACCTTCCATGACACATGTTTACGATCAAGTAGGTAAGCTGTATATTTTAAATTCTGTCTTCAGTTAAAAGACACGGTGATGATTTTCAACTGCCTGTACTCTTAAACCAGAAAATAATTAGGAATTCAAGTCTCCAGGAGAGTCAGTGGCATTTTTTTTAAATCTTCAGCTAAGACATCAGTGAACACACATTGCAAATGTATAATATTCTGCTACCAGAAAGTCTTTTAAATTCATATCTATATGCATAGACACAGTGTTGGTAATGCTTAAGTTAATTGCTATGAAAATCGGAGTTTCTCACAAGTCTGCAAAAATTCATTTAATTTATATTGGCACTGCATGGACTTGCCTATCTTTTCTCATGTTTTCCTCAGTTTCTAAGGGACTATTCCCAAGGTTAAGTACATGTGCAGACCCAAAATCAAGGTCATAGTGTTTTATACTGGCTGTAGAACATGATTCAGATACTCATTATGTGGCCGATGATTGTAAACAATTTCTTTCTACAGATAAGCAACTGGTGTACCAGTACAACAGAAAAGGCAGGTATTTTCCATCAAAGTATACCAGATTAATTTATTTTTGTTAACTACAGTTTAACAGGAATTGCTGATATGTTTGTTTCATCTTATGCAACTAAGTTTAATGTATGAAACACATGGCAATGATGAAATGTTATGCAAGAGTGTTCCGCTGTTAAACCTTATCAAGAAAAGCACATTATTTAGTCAAATGCACACTGTGTAAGATTCTTGCAGTTTTATTTGCTTAGTTTTTTTTTTTTTACTGTGTGGTTTCTTTGCTTTTAAAGAAACAGAAGATAACTTGCATCTGAGCACGTTGAGTGAATTCTGCAGATATTTTGGCTGCACTAAAGGTTTCTCTTGAATATGTTAAAAGGTTTGTTGTCAAGATTATTTACTAACACATTCTCAAGCCACCATCCTACAGCCAGCCAACATCTCTTAACAAGAATTTGCCTTTGGTTAAATTAAAAAAAAAAATAAAGCAAACAGTAATTTATCCTAGTTAAGTTAAATACTACTTGACTGGAAGAATCTCTCCCCACCTGGTTCGACTAGGACGCTGCAAAACCTGGATCTTCTGCCTGCAGCTTGGAAAATTTGCATATAAGTTGAGAGGTTTTACTATACAGCAACAACCTGGCATTACAACATGCTTAAAATGTATTATCCCCATCAGTCAAAGTACAGGATGACTGGGATATGTGAATGGTTGCTATCCACACACACAGAGCAACATGGATTTCTTCCATATCTCTGTTTAGACGAAATGAATCAGGCTTTCTGTCTTTACAACTGGGCATCCAAACTCTGTGCTTTCACTGTGAACAAATTCAGTTAACAACTCTCATCTGTTCCTTGTGGGGTAGAACAGAATATTATGGAGACCTTTGTACTCCATTTCCAAAGGTGTCTAAACAATGTTCAAACATACAAACATTAAAAAATACCTTTTTTACCTTTCTGCTCATTCTCACATTACATGAAGATGGCGTGCAAGTATTGAAACAAACGTGACTCAGGTTTGAATTGCACGTACACATAGAGTAACGTATTTTAACCTACTAAAAATGTAATCCCCAGAGACAAATGTACTGAAATAGATCTTCAGCTGCTCAGATTACAAGTCTATTCTTCTACATCCAAGCGAGCTATTCTCTGTCCTGACTGCCTTGTGACATGGCTGGTGGAACAGACCGAGGTGTTCGCAGCAAGTTTCTATTTCTCCTGTATTTACTCATTCAAGACACTCTCTGAAAGAGATAATACCATTTTATGGAAAATTATTCACTCAATTCTCATACTGAGATGTCATAAATTACAGCACAAACCTGAGATTACTGTGTGAGAGCACTTTTAAGTTAAACACCTTCTGACAGATCACAAACAGCCCTTTTCATAAAATGTATGCCTAATTTCTATTTGTGGCATTTGTTTCCTCAGAGCTTTTAAATATTGGAAGATGCAGGGAGACAGCAAAGGAGCATGGGTAATGTCTAAGACCTGCACAAAATGTCTAAGATGAAAGCTACTTGGTTTGCTGTTTTGCCATGAGTTCAAAACTTAGAGTAGGGTCACTAATTCTGCAGCCTTTTAACTACTCTCAGGGTGATTTATGGGTGTGTGCTGAAATGCTATAGAATATTTAAAGGTTTTGCATGGATGAAGCACAAAACAAAGTGGAACTTAAGTGTCTCCACTGGGTGTAGGTTTGAGTTTGGCGCGGTTTGGGAGTCCAGAATTTCAGCTAAATTGTGAAGCATATACTTGCATGAGGGCTTGGGAAAAGAAGTTCTAATTAATGCTTCTCTGCAAATGCAACAAACTCAGTAACATCAAAATACTTACAGACTCATATCACTTTTATTTAATTGGCCATTCTAAAAGGAATCCAAAAGTCAAAGGCATTTTGTTTCACCAGTTTCTTAATGGGATGTTTTGCATTTTCTTGCTCAAAATGTCATTTCTTTCTGAGAGGATTGAAATCAAACACTTTTTTGCATTTCAGATGGAGCAAACCAGTTCACATGGCCTAAACTGGTTTGTTTATTTGTTAGTTATCTTGACCAAGGTCCAGGAGTCAGGATCCTCTCTCCTAAGGAAATTCCAGAAGTCCTAGGCACAAAAGTTGAGTTTACTCTTTCTGGATGGTGGAGTCCTGCATTCCTTGCAGTATAACGACATGAAAACTAGATTTATCTTCTTGTTGTCTACAGTTTGATGGTTAGAAGACATTCCTTATGAGGAGACCTGTGAGTTCAAGCACTTTCTGACCTAAAACCCAGTTTCCTATTCCCTAAGTCTGACAGTCCCTTACATGAAGGCTGCCATGGTCTCCTTCTGGAGTTTAGGTGCATAAACCTTGTAGAGTTTCAAGTTTTGACTGTTACTCATACAGAAGTGTGAAGTGGGAGGCTGCAGACGACATCCTAAATCCAAGAAAGAGGCAATATTCGAGATTTCAGAGAGTTTTGGAATACAAAAACATTTCCACTTGCTCCTGTAGTTCTTTCACAGATGTGAACCCAAGGAATATCCTAGGGAAGTACTCGCTGTGAGGTACTGCAATACATACCATAGTGATAACCAAGACCTTTTGTTAGTTTGGGCCTTGCCTCTCAGGTTGTTCTCAGCCTTTCCGTTAGCAAAAAGTCTTTCAGAGCCCTCATTTGGAGATTAGTAAGTCTCATGCATGTGTACTCTCACCCACTTTACATCCTCCCCTCCTTCTCATGATTCTCAAGGAGTACAAGACTTAGCAAGAAAAACAGATAAAAATATTTGGGCTACAGAACTCAGCTGAATGTCCTTGGTAACATCATAAAAATCCATTTCCTAGTTGCAAAGTTCTATGATATTTACCTACTTGTATATCGCTGAAGGCTTTTTGTACAGACAGACCAAGGTCACACAGGCAGGGTTTGAGAGCAATCTTTTTCCTTCTGTCATTGCAAGTAGAGATGAAAAAGGTTCCTTTGAGGTCTCCACCCCAGCAGTCTCCTCAAAACTCCAATTACAAAAGTTTATAACAGAAACATCAAGATTTTTCCTCCTCCAACAGTCTAGTTTATACGGGGTCAATATTGCATTTCTTAGCAACCCAAAATGTGCAATCCTGTACAATAATGAAGAAGAGAAATTTATTAATTTCATATGCCTAAGTACATCAATAAACAAAACAATCCATTTGTAAAGCCCAGTCAGATTTGTTGCTGAGTAGTTTTTATGTTTTAATGCAATTTTTAGTCAGCCTTGAAAGTTAGAGCTTGTTAGAACCTTTAAAGTTCACTGAGTCCTGACTAAAATCAAACTGTAGCCATAATCGTGCCTCACTGATTCAAGGTATAAGGAAGCAAATTTCCTACCTTTTCTCACTTCAAAAAATGTTTACAGTGGCATAAGCAACCCAGTACTTTATAAGGCAGAATCCAGGGATCATAAAAAATAGTTCATGGATAGTCCCCAAAAAATAGAGGCTATATATGTTTTAAAAAGTAAGAGCAAA
The DNA here is from genome assembly GCF_964273445.1 of Streptopelia decaocto. NCBI lineage: Eukaryota > Metazoa > Chordata > Aves > Columbiformes > Columbidae > Streptopelia > Streptopelia decaocto. The sequence goes on from NC_138655.1 coordinate 62,454,975, forward strand.
AAAAAGAAAGAAACTTATGTTTAAAGCTGTAACTGTATCTACTTACTTGGTGGTTCTGTTGTAAATGTTTTCCGTTACATTCTACATAGCAACAACCTGAGCTTTTTCCCTTCCTTCAAGATGGTATCCAAGAGACAAAAGAAACTGGAGAATTAATAAAATTATAACAGAGATCTGATTTAAGTGTCTCATTTGTGTCAACTAAAATAATTTCCTTCCATTGCACAGAGTGGCTATGATGGGAGAGCTTTGCTCTAATGAAGGTGGAAACAATATCAGAAAGGAAATAAAGAAAAATTTACTACCGTGACATTTGAGCGTAATATTTAAAAGCAGTGATGTGAATTATTGATCTCACCTGTGAATAACAACTATAAATTTATTCCAAAACAGGATTTCTGGAAAAAAAAATCTTCCTTTCTTTCCTTATCTGGTCGAAATGTTCATTGCAAGGATAAATTGATTCCAACCTAAAGCAACTTCATAGGTGCTGGGGGACTGGAGAACCACAAACTAGCTGGCAGGACAGGGACCTTTGCTTGAACTTCAGAACAACTTTGCCTCGTGAAGTCTGTCTATTAATTTGACTGCAGATTTTTAGGCTTGTTGACAATATACTATATTTTTGTCACCATTTATTAACAGGGTCCAAGATTACCTTCAAGCACTGGGTGGGACACACACACACACAAATGAGTATATTAGTGTGTTTCTTTGAGAAGTGTAGGTAGAGATATGACAGTTTCTATGGTAACAACAAGACTTTTTTATTACTAACAGAAAAATAGGTGTTGAGATAACCTTTTGTAGATTGTCAGTGCATAAGTTATTTCTAGTCTCAGATGCTGCTTTCAATTAATACACATTTAATTTGTAAATAATGAGACAACCTTCTTTAGGAGTTATACACTTGTCAGGTGTGTAATGAGAAGTGTTGGGTTTCAAGTATGTATTAGAAAAAAATGCTATAGTGAGTCAGAGGAAAAATATTCTGCAAGGAAAGCTTTCTGCTTTCTGTGGTATCCTCATGGTATTATTTTTGTAACATGGTGATTAATTTATCGTTCCTCAAAAGAACTCACTGCTGAGTTGAAACATTGAGGAAAGTTCAAGTAAACATAATGAAACTGCAGCTTGAATCCTGATGATGTGGATTTGTTTGTTTGTTTGTTTGTTTGTTTGTCTGTTTAAATACAACATTAAGAAATCCTGCTTTTGGCAGGTCAATAACTATCACAGCATCCAGACATGCTCTTGTCATTGTTTCTAGTTAAGCATACAATTTCACAGGCAAAATAACATGACCAGACAAGGCTCCTGTATGCTGCCTGAATGGAGTACAGGAGTTGGCCATAGAGGAAAATCCCACCTGGCACAATTCTCCCACTTAAAGGAAAAAACAGTAAATGGTTCACAGGCACATCTTTTTCCAAGAAGCCCACATTTTCAGCCAGTTTAACACCTGATGTAGAAGCTCCCGTTTCAACAGCCCCCAGCATCAGTGGGAATAGGGGCATGTTGAGACAGACGAGCGAAAGGATGCAGTACACTATATTCTCTATAGTATGGGCTGCATATCCCTCAAAATTGGGTCAGTCATTCCTATCAACTCTAATTCATGTAAGCAGGGCACGCATGGGTTCAAAGCAGCCCAGGGACTACAGGTAGGAAGACGACTTAGTGGTTTTCCTGAGCTTTGATGCTATAATATACTGTTTGATTAACAGAGCCCAAAACGTGATGAGATTCACAGTGGTTTTACCCCTTTTTCTAGCCCATTAATTTGAGCAAGGTTTCATGCAGGCAACCTTGTAAATGGTAAGGCTGAGCTCTGCAGCATCTCAAGGGTTGTAAACTGCCCCTTCACGCAGTCTTGCAAATAATAATTATAATAACCTGTCCTTCCTCTTTTTCTTTACAGAACAATATGGTGGTACCTTTGCCTCATAAGAGAAAGAAGTCCTGCCCGCTATGATTGAAACAACACCAGCCATTTGGAGCTGCTGGAAACTCTAAACTGAGCAGCCATTATTTCTCAGCAGAAAAATGTTTTTAAAAGTAAGTAAGTCTCTGTTTATGGATGGTACTTATCTCCCCCCATTACAGTGTTCTCCGAACAAGTCACAGCTTTCAACGTGATAATCTTTGAGACAGGTAAACATCATTCTTTTACAGACATAAAATCTTGCAGACATAGAACTGAGAATTTTTTTTGTTTATACTACAAAGTTTTATAGGTCATGCCTGCATCCACTCTTAATTTTGTCGCCAGATAAAATCCTGAACGTCAGTTAGTCAGGTTAGACCAGTTCTTCCAGCAACACAAGGCCTGCATAGTACAGGTCCACTGCTATCACACTTGTGTAGACACTCCTGTATAGACACTACATGTCTCTCTACAGTTTTTCTTTAGCAATCCCACAATTACACTGTCGCTTTTTTAGGACTTCACTAGTTGTACTTTTCAGCTTGGAGGTTTGGGACTACAGTCATGATCAGTTTGGCCATTGAAAGCCCAGGTGTGGTTTAGAAATGCTTTTCTTCCAACTTTGTGCATTCAAAGTAATTATCCATGCAAATCAACTTGAACTCAAGCATTTGCCTGAACCAGTAAAATAAAAACTACACAAAACAATATCTAGACACTTAAAAAAATACATTGGAAAAATGTCAAATCAAACATGGAGGGAAAAGAGGAACAGACAATGGAACTACCAGTGCAAATGTATTTTGTGGTGTTTTTCAAGCCACGTGGTACTAGGGGTTTTCAAGAGAATTCATGAGATTTTAAGGGAAGAGAAGAAAATAAAGTGAATTGGAACATCAGTAAGTGAACTAAGATATCATCCAGTTTCTCCAACAGCAAGCTGAACTCCTTCAAAATACTATGAATAAAAGTTTGCAAAGGATGGTGTACAAACAGTTATTTTACTGTGTAGACAGTTCCTTGTTCCTATTACCTTCCAGGTTTCAGCATCTTGTACTTTCTACTGAGAATAATTGCATGAACTGTAAAACTATCCTTTCCATACATTACCAATGAGCTATGAGTACTTGCAGTGATCACTGAGGCAGATCGAATCAACTAGAATTTTGCCATTTATTTTTGTTTGTTTGCTGAACAATGGACTCTCATTTTGGTATGTAGACAGGAAATTTTTCTCTTAAAACTGAGATATAATGAGTAAGTAAGAGATAAAATGAACAAGAAGAAGCAAATAAACAGCAATTCCATGAATATGTAGCTCATCAGTAAGATTTTTACAAGTTCTTAACAGTTATTATTGGCCATGTGCTGCATATAAAGAAAGTATATCCTGCTGTCCAGCTGCTCTCATTGCCATCAGCCACACAGGATTTGGAGAGGTTTTGGCAAGTGCCTCTGTGCTTAGATTTCCTTCTTCCACCCGATGGAACTTCTCTGCTGTATAAACACACAAAACTATTTTGTTAAACAACAATCAGCAGTCATAAGATTAAGATTTTGAGCCCACTAACATCTGACCTGATCATAAGTCATTTCCACAATCTTTTTTGTCTGACCACCATACTTTCTTCTGCTACCTCCCACCAGCACAGAGAACAGCTAAATCATTCTTCATCAGTGTCCAGGTCCTTATGAGCCAAAGGAGTGAAGGGTTAGGCCGAGTCCTTAAGAAATGCAGTTAGCATTGCAGCAGCATCTAAACATCTGTATACACCGACTAGGACAAAATGTCTTTTTGTGGCTTTTCAATAAGTCATGCAGCTTCCAGATTAATGAACAAAATACCCTAATGATTTACCAGTGCCATTTCTGTGTAGGTGCTCAGAAGGTGAAAAGAAAAATAAATCAAATTCTCTACTAAATTATTACTCCAGGACAGTTCACTAAATCAGTCAGTGACTTTCAGTTCTTTCAGCTCCCTGAAGCAAAACTGTCTTAAAGGTCTTGGGTACCTCAGCGATGTTGACTTCCTCTGTAGTTTTTTCTCAGACCGAACAGATTGACAGTAATTGAGAGGAGTTGCAACCTTCCTCCCCCCATCACCCACTGCCCCTGCACTGTCTGAGTCTCATCCTGCTGCATTTCCATGGAAAGGCTAGGGTGGGTCCAGTACTCAGCACTCAGCTGTCAAAATCTGAGCTTTCCACAGCTCAAAATCCAGCCCTTGGGTGATGATCCCATACCTGCACCACAGACTTCTCAGGAATCTTTTCAGCAGCCCTGATGGGCCATTCACTACCATGCAGGTGGTCACTGGACACCTGTAGCAGCTGCTGACTGCCAGTCCCTGCCTGTGTCACCTTCTTTTTGTCAGTGGCACGTGAGCAGGGGGACCTGGGTCTCTGTCTCCCAGACTGAAAAGGTTTCACCAATCCTCTCCCATCCAAGTTGCTGAGCAATGGTATAGTTTATGGTATGTAAGTTTGGAGATCTGGTTGAATTGGAAATCTGAATGAAAGGAATTGGAGGACCTGACTGAAAGGCCCTGCAGGTCTTGGGAGGAACAAAGTTTCCTCACAATGTGAAGCAACACTTCCCAGAGACAGCCCCATGACAGCTCCATGCAGAGATGATGGGAGAAAGAAGGATGGAGTACCTATCTGACATATCAAAAGGATCACATGCACCCCAAAAAGGAAAAACCCAAGCAAACACCACTCCATAGTTAGCAACAGAAGAAGCTTTTGAGAAGAGACACAGTGAGGCAGGATATATAGAAGGTCCAGCTAAGATCCAGGCTGATGTTTTCAATCTCTAGACACATACCTGAACTTCTGTAGCAATAGTGCTCAATCTCATAGGACTGTTGCATATAAAGATCTGCAAAAGATGAAAAACTAAGAAAAAAAAAAACATGCTTGAGGTGCACATGGCTGTGTTCGTCATGAAAAACAAGTGACAGTGAATAAATGGAACATATTTTTACGTAGCAAAAGAATCTTCAAAATTTCTCTTGCAAGAATTTTTGTAGTGATTTGAAGACAAAATTATATTTCTTTCATGCTTCTTTTGTTTACCCCAAAGCATCTCCATCCTGGAGTTACCTGGGATGGCATTCATATCATTTCCAGCTTAGGAACTGGGGCCAATATTAGCACCTGGTCCTAAAAGTCTTTCTACATGTGGCTAGCTTTATAAGCATGGGAAGCAAGTTGTGTTGGTTTGCAGGTTTGACTGAAGGTTGCATAAGCATATAGGTAATTTTATCCTTCTGTGAACTGAAAAGATCTGCTGAATCTTTTGAGGTTAGCCTACCCATAATAAACTGGGTCATAGTCATCTCTTGATCAGCTATGCCATTTAACCTGGTGCATGGTGATCTCATGATAGGATATGCAAAATCTTTATTTCTTAAACAGTCATTTGAACACCATATTCATTAAAGGGAAGTTAGCATGTCATTTTGTTCTCCATTTTTTTTCCCAGCTCTTTTACCAGACTCAAAATTACACTTCATTTTCTTCCATTGTCTGAATGCCAAGCTGAGCATGGTTAGTGCTGGTATTGCTTTGAATTATCTGTGTACTATCATTACCATCAACACTGGTAGCACTGTGGAAGGACTCAAAGTGACACACTGCAGGTAAAGATATCACCAAGCTGTCAATCATTGCTTCAAGCCATTTGGTGTGCTGGCATTTGTGTAAGATGGCCACAATTACTCTTTGTGAACTCAAGTAATTTCACGTGGTGGAGGAAGCCTCAGCTTTTCTGCCCCCTTCTGATTGCATCTCACCTGCTCAAACCCCCCTCATGAGATCCTGGAGAAACAGCAGCTGGGAAAGGAGGTTTTTGGTGGTTTGTTTTTTGGGGGGGTTGATTTGTTTGTTTTGGGGTTTTTTGTTTGGTTGTTTGTTGTTGTTTTTTTTTTTGTTGTTGTTGTTCTGTTAACTTGATAACCTACAAAATCTGTGGGCTTTTTCCAGGCAGGATTTCTAGGTTTATTGATTCAATTATAAAGCTTGAAGGTTTTTAACATTTTCTCAAAATTCTAGTTTTCAAACAAGTAAGGACCTTCCTCAGTTGTCATTTTCCAAAAAAAAAAAAAAGTGCTTTCACAACTATTCAGTATCAGGAAATTTTGGTGCTTTGAATTTTGCTAAAACCTGCTTTTAAAATTGAAGCGTGAACACCGTATGAATTACGATGGTCGCACTCTCAAGGAACACAGTTTCCACACTATTCATTTTCAGATCCCACTGGGCACTTCTCTTGACTCCTCACCCCAGGCTGTCTGTTAGTAAGAACCATCTCCTCGAAAAGCTTTGGTTTTCAATTCAGATTCCCCCTTCCCTGAAGAACAGCCTTTGGCCAATGTTACCTTCAAGAGCCCTCCCCAGGGTGGCTGCAGCTCAGCGGTCCCCTTGCTAGCAGCCAGAGTGGGGCAGGGGAGCTGGGCTTCCTCCCTCGCAGGCATTGAGCAATAAGCAACAGCAGCGACAATCTATTTGCATTATGCTGACCCAATAAATAAAACTGATCTTTGACTCTGTAATTTGGAGTCAATCAAAAGCAAGTAGAAGAAAATTACTGGGAGTGAAAGAAACCAAATGGCAAACAGATGGAGGTGTGAGAGCTGTTTTCTTTTGTGATTTGCTAAATCAAGGGGGAGAGCAAAGAAGTGGTAAATGCAGCAGTGATGAAAACTTCCTCAAAGGTATGACCATGGGGCATTTCTACAGCTCTTACTCAATCAGTTAAAACTTGTGTCAGTAGTAAATCTAAGGAGAGCTCAGTTTTTATCTCTGAAATATTTTTTCCAAATTATCATGGCAGTTTCAAAGACTTTTTTTTTTTCCTGTCAGAATGCTAGAATGGTTTAAATGAGATTGAGAATAAACTGCCAGAAATGCACTGTTTTTTCTCTAAGTGAACCCAAACAAATAAAAGAGTAAGGTTTTCTGGGTGCATGGAATTTGACACAGAAAGCATTTGAAAGTATTTCCCAGACCTCAGCATTAGCTCTTGGCTTCTCTGCAGTGAAGAAGAAAATTAACCGGTTTAAGAAATGCATATGAAATTTCCCATCTGGCTAACAACATGGATGTTTCTGCTCACTTTGACAATCTGAAAATGCTGCTGAGATGTTTTAAAGTCAGTGTTTATATCTAAAAAGCCAAATCTTCCACAGCAAAGGTGGCCCTCCCTGCTTCCCTGGGATATAAATTAAGACAATAAAGTACATCTGAGACTCATTTTTAAAGGTGCACAACCACGTTACTTGTGCTTTGATAAGCGTTCTTCAAAATCCACCTTCTTACGCTGACACAAGTATTTAATTTCAAAGTGTTGTTGTTTGGTTTTTTTCCCCCCTCCATCAAGGACCACTTAATAATTGAATTTAAAGCACATAAATCTGTTGATATTTTGTTTATATTTACTTGCTAATCAGCTTGGTATTGCTAAATACATCTGTCATGTGAAGTTATACTGCTATAATACTTAACTTTCAAAGGCTTCAGGTACTTTGGAAAAACTGATGATGTTATGACAGACAGGTAAAGAGCACCATAAAGCTGTCTGCTAGATACAGTGTATGCAGAAGCAATTTGCCTTCTAAAACTCTGAACATGATATTCTCTAATATTTCCTGGCAGATCTTCAGTAGCTAGAAAATAAGCATTTCCATATGTAAGAAAATATTCCTTTGAAATGTAGATTTTTCTTTACAAGAAAAGAACATGGAGAGAATTGCATTTTTAAGCTAAGGGTTCATTATTATTTATTTTTCTGCTTTGAAAAATGTTGTGCATTTCCCATACAGCACTTAGGTGGTAATTGCAATCCTAGTATGAGCTACATTACTCTTAACAAACCTCCTAGCTGTCTTTGTCCACTAAGAATAGTCTCTCAATAAACAAATTTTGGCTAATGCTTTAGCTCCTCACCAAATACTTGGTTTATGTTAAATTTAATATACTGCAGCCTACATTACTGCATCCATCTAAAATTTAAAATATGTTCACAGCACTGTCTTTCTGTTCCATCACTTTTACAGGGTGTTTTCCCCTTTAAGGAAAGCAGTTTAAAATGGTTGCTAGTCATCTCAGTTGCTGCAACCACATGATGCAATCTATTGTCAAATTAGTGGGTGGCAGCAAGTGGAAACAGATTTCACCAGCAATAAAGCCCGTCACATGTTTTCATCTGTTCGTGGTCATACAATCTCTTAGCCCATTTCTCCTGTGTGATCCGAAGCCCCGTCCTCATGGAAGTTTATATTTGCAATCTTAAATGCGACTGGTAAATAACAGGGTTTGGTTTTCACTAAGTGGCATTTTGGAATTGTATGGGGAATTAAACCATTCAACAGAGAAAATTTTGCACATTTTTTGAAAAGTGGGCCAAATGCACAACTGTTTTGCCAAGTCAGAACTAAAATTAAACAAAATAGAAATATTTGCAAAAAAAAGATCAAATATAAGTAAAGTCTACTAAAAAGTTATACTTATAAAAGCTGAGCACGCTGTACATATTTATAGTATACAGATGAAACCTTTATCTGCAGAACAAATAAACTAATCTCTCCAGCATTAAGTTAGCAGTAATCACATATGAATCAGCAAAAAGATGGGAGGGAGCAAAGGTGGAGAACAACTTGGTATAAAAATAGCTACAAACTCTTAATGGAAATGGAAAGTTGAAATATTTCTAGCTGAAGCACTTTATTTTTCTTATGAAACAGAACTTGAGACTTGGGAGAATGAGTGACTTCTAATTTTAAGTGCCATTAAAGTCACCATCACAAAATATGAAGTCGGTCAGGCATTCTTGGTTCTTTCTAAGTCTATGAAGTACATTCAGCCCTGCCTGTTCCAACAGATTTTAGGTCCCAGAGCTAAGGTCTTGGATTTCCACATTCATCTTGTACTAATAGTATGAGAGAGAGCTTGGAATGGGAAGCATAGACATAGCAGGGAAAAGCTTGGTAGAAAACCATTGTGAGGATGACAGAAGACAGAGGTTTTCCCAGCCCCACTGTATACCACACCTGAAAGCCAGCTGAAGATGTCATGGGGGATTCAGAGGCTCTCCACCCTCATACTGTAGGCATTCACTATTTCCCAAAAGAATTCTGGAAGAGAGCAATTGTCTTCTGCACTAATAACCTATGGGAGAGTCCATTTGTCAAGGAGCAAAAGTTCCTTTCTGACATCTCAACACCAGGGAAATGTGGCTTCTCATAGCCCCCTGCTCAGGGCTCAGCCTTTTAACAAAACAACACTGCATAACTAATCATCTGCAATATTCATCTACAATAACTATCCATCCCTGTTTGAAATGAGGACAAATGTAATGTTCTTTATAAACAGCTCTCAGCACCCTGGACCACCAGCCAAACATTGATTATTCTTGAATAATGTAATCTTTATTTAATAGGTTGGTTCAGTTAAATTAAATATAAATATTTGTGCTGTCAAATAACATTCAGAAACCAATGCATAAATTTTTCTGGAGAGGTAAATGTCACAGACTTCATTTCTGGAGAACTGCAAGGTAATGTGTAGATCAATAGAATCGCCATTTCCCTAACAACTCTGGAAATGCTAGAAATAGTCCACAGCACGTTTGAATTTCTCAGTCCTTACTCAGATCAGCTTTGACTACAAAATGAATCTGACTATAAACTATATCTGACCACAACTAACGCTGCATCCTCTGTAAACGCTTTCTATTGAAATGTGATTCTCTTGCAATGTAAGAAATTGGGAAGCCTGGAAAAATCTAGAGCATTGGATCGAAATGTTGCTCCAATTCAGAAAAGCACTGAAGCAAGTGCTTGACTTTGCTTGGGTCTTAAGCTCCACTAAAGTGAAGCACATGCTTAGATGTTTTGTTGGTACATCTACTAGGTTCACTGCTAAAACTACTTTATTACTGGGGTAGTTCCACATACATAAAGAAATACAATAAACTCGAGAGATGATACAGGACAGAAGTCCCCAGTTTCAGAGTTAAATTCCCTCTCTTTGTGTATGTAGTCATTCATGTAAACAGATCTGTATTTCATTGTATTTCATTTCATTTCAAACACATCTGTATTTCACATAGTCATTCTTGTAAACAGATCTGCTTGCAAAAAAATATTTATGCAAGAAGATCAAGTATTTGCACATCTAAGGACCCATTTTGCATGGGCAAATAGTTGTTTACATGTACAGATGAAAAATAGGGATAGACAGATATGCAAGTGACTCCAAAATCTTGACACACATTGCCTTACAGGATAGAGCTGGAAGAAAGTCAACAGGCAAGTATTATCCAATTAAAAGTCTGCAGTCGTGTATGCATTTGGAATCAGTTCTAAAGGCTCTGCAGAAAGAATCTACTGCAGTAAACATTTCATCATCACTAATTCTGTCCAGATCCTTTCGAAGCGCAGCCCCCCACTGAAGATCCATGAATACATTTCGCATTGAGAGGAAAATCAGCAAACCGTTTGTTCAGAAAGTTGCCAAAATCAGATTGATCTTGAGACAGGTGTAGTAGACAAATATCAGGACTTTATTCACTCTCAAGAAAAAAAAATCAGAATAAAACAAAACTACTGAGGATCTGAGAGCAAAATCTGTCTCTTGGTATTTTAAAACAACAAAAAAAAAACTTGAACATATGCTGGTTGCTATAGAGAGAACCTCTTACTTTCAACCACAATTGCAGATGTGGTGGCGCTGAAGTTAGTATGTATGCCTGATAATATTTAACAGCTATGTAAAAGATGCATAAAAGTGATCGGAGATATTTTTTCCCCCAAAAAATTAGATAATTGTCAGTTATGCACTGACGGCCCAAAGGAATATAGGAACATTCCACAAATAACTGAGACTTAAGTAACCTTATACAAAACATAACAGTTGGCCAAACAGTAGTGCTTGTTTACAGATAATACATTAAAACCAGTAAAATAAAACGCACTTTAAACAATAGTCAAATGTAAAGAATTTACACACAGTTGCCTGATCTCTCTGTGTGGAAAACCATGAAAGAAAGTCTGCAGTCACTAATGAGAGGCAAAGAGGAGTACATCTTACTGCTTGGTGTACTAAAGAAAGTTTACTGCTCATCTCATTCCCCACCCATATCAGTGCCTTTTTTTGTCATGTTTAAGTCCTTTCCACCATAAATAAAGCTAAATGCACAGGTCTTCCTTAGTACTACAGATAACATAGCATAGTTAAAAATTCCCTGCTGTTTGAAGATATTAATATTTAACACTTAGACTGCAGTAGTACTGAGAGGCCAGCGATCAAGGCCACATCCTTCTAGGTGTAAGGCAAAAATAGGGGAAGTAACAATCTCTGCCTCAGGGAGTTTATTCATTTATATACCCCCATCAGGCAACTTCTGTACCATTTTCTAGATTTATCTTCTATATAGTGCAGGCCCAAGTTCATTGTCCGAGCGTCATTTTTTCAAGACGTTTTTATGAGAGATGAAGATGGGCTGCTGAAGCTAAGAACAATTTTGGCACAAGAAGAAATGGCTACGAAATGGCCAAGGGGTTTAGGACCTGTTTCCTAACCATCAGAGTAGTGAGGTTTCAAAGCAGCTAGCCTTTAGAAAGAAAAAAGGGGCAAAATCCTCAGGTGCTATTAAGACAAGGCACAATCAGTTCATGAAGAGCACAGTGTGCTGTGACCACCTGGAACTGTGGAGAATTGGCCTTGATGAGAAAGAGCCCAGGTTCCTAAAGGGTATTTTCTACAGCATTCATGTGTTTATCATTCTCAGACAACCCAGGATTCACATGATGTTGACAACTGTAATATATTCTTTGTAAATTGCAATTGGATCTCTGAATCTCCAGACAGTTGAGAAACTAGTTTCTCTCACCTGTTTAATTAACCATGTCATGTTTTCCAAAGAGAATTAATTGTCTCAGTGAAGCAGTAAGGAGACTCAAAGGTTCGAAAGAAAAATAAATATGAGCACACAGCAGAGTAAACATTTATCCAAAAAACATTTTCACAGCTGAGTTTCAAACTTCTCATGTTCCAGCTTCTTATGTTTTATCATCTCATCCCACTTGGTCCTGGCACCACATCTCTTTAAGATAGGTCTCATGGGAAAACACTGCCTTGGTAATCAAAACATTTAGACTGTGAAAGAAATAGAAAACAATTCTCAAGGAAGTTTTATGGCACAGTGACTGCTATGAGACCAGATTGTGACTTTTCCCTGACTGGTCCTTAACAATTGATTAATAGAATTATTTTTGTATCAGACTAACTCCACTCTGATCAGATCAAGAAAACTTGATGTTCCCTCTCAGTGCAAGCCAGTAAGTCTCCAGGTGACAGGCACAGTGCCTCTTGTTCGTTTTTCTGTCCCCGAGACAGAGTTAACCCTAAAAGTCTCGATTTTAACCAAAATTAAATGGCTTTTTTTTTTCTTTTTTGCAACTGCTTTCATTTCTGCTTTTACCACCATTTTTTTAGCATTACACTGAGAATGGAGAAAACAGTTGCACGTGAAAAGGAGAAATGAAAACAATCTTCAGATAGCTGTTCCTACAGTGAAAAGCATTTTTAGCATTCAGCTGTGGTTACATGATGGAAGAAAAACCTTTAGGGTATCTGTGAGATGGGTAAAGTGGCAATCATTGAAATGATGATGTTAATCATTGTCAATTCAATCCTGAGAGGGCTGAGGCCCTGAAAGTTTCTAATTCTCTGTAACATGATTCCACACAGAATGTTAAAGAGAAAGACCAGCATTTAGCATCTAAGCTGAGTAACTTCTTCCTTAAAAAAAGGAATCAGGATAAGTAATGAAAAATATACATGCATTTCAATGAGAAGAGTTTCCATTTGGAGGGTAAAGTATATTCTGTGTTTAGAAATATCCTCGTCATTTTGCTAGCTTCATACTTATTGACTTGAATATTTCTTAGTCGTTAAAAAACTATTGTACTACCTGCATTTAGAAGCAGGTTTTAGTGCCAGTCTCCTCAAAGGTTTTCTAGCCCTTTAGGTCAGATATTCAGAAAACAGACCAATATACCATACCTTCAGGGAATTCAAAGGAGATAAACCATTTATCATAACCAGCTAAAGGTCCCTCTTTGCATATTTCAGCTCTAAAGAGTAGTAAATCTCACAGAAAAAATAGACGGCATGCTGTCAGATAAGTTTACTTTTGAAACCTGATGATAAATTAAGTGTGGTTTAGATTTTGCATTAGTCAAACAAAACTGAGAAACGCCTTCCTTTGATTTGTTTCATTTTGGTGTGGCTCAGACTAAATCCTAAATTATTAACCAATGCTTTAATAATCCCATGTCTGTATGTCCTTGATCTCATTTTCACTTTTTCTTCCACTCATGCTCCTGCATGTGCCTGTCTGTATTTAAATCTGCTCCTGTTCTCCCTAACTAGATGGCAAAACTCCTACATCTGCACTTTCCTGGTTTTCTGAGCAGCAAAGACCAGGCAGCCCCTGTGCAATTCTGGGTGTCTAGTCCTGATGCAATCAAGCTTCAGGTGTCAGAGGGCCTGACTAATATAGAGATACCCTTGAAAGACCCAGCCCTTTCAAATTAACAGAAAGGCAGAATTTCTCTTGCTGTGAATAAAGGAAGAGAGTCAAAAACTCCAAGGAGCCATCTGATTTTCTTTGCTGAACATCACCTCTGTGCTTGGAGCAGCTACTACTGACACATCTCAGGATACAGCACAAACATCTCCAAACCAGGCCAGTGGGCAGTGTTAGAAGGAAATGCATTTACCATGTTTGAACCATGTAGGTACAACTCGTGGTGAGGCTCACCTGCTCTTTTGGAACTGGTGGCTGCAAGAAGCAAAACTGTGATTGATGCATGTTGAATAGGTGCCCGAGGAGATTAAGGCTTTGAGCTTCCTCACCTCCCCTCACTCACCCACCTGCTCCTGGGCAGCCACAGTCTGGCCATCAGTAAAAGCAATAATCTCTGCAGCATGAGAAACAAGCAGGCTGCTGAGCCTCTTGTGTACCAGGGAGCCATTGCAAGGAAATGAATAAGTTATTTTTTTAAAGATGTGCTTATAAATCATTAAAGTGACATGGTATGGGCTTGGGGTTTGTTTTGCAAGCTAGAATGGGAATTGTAATGTCCATATTTCAAAATACAGGCTCACCCTTATGCTCCTGTTTCCTGTGGATGGCATCCAAATTTAACCTTTCATTTCTTGAAGAGCAGTGTCTTATATTTATTTGGTAGAATAAGCAAACAGCTGACTACAGCAAATCCAAGGAGCTCTTTTAAAACTATCAGCTAACATCAAGATAAGTGCATTTCAAACATCCCCCAGGAACTTCAAAAATACACTACTTACCTGCTACCAGCTGTTCCACTTATATTTTAGTGAAGCTGGCATAGTCTCATCTCAATCCTTTGTGACCCCCGAAGTCTGAAACCAGCCCCACTTCTGTTGTGTTGAACACAGTGGAAAAAGGCAGGCTGAGAGGAGCCTGCTGTCAAATTGCTTTAAGATTCCCCAGTGTGTCTTTGAGGGGCCATGTTCTCTCTGACAACTGGTGGCCAGGCACCCAAACACACCAAGGATTATCAGAGAGGTCACCTGGTGAGAGACCATCATGAACAGTATGGGCTATTCTCCAGGCAAGTTGAGTGTACAAAATGGATATCCCAACAGCACACTCTCACAGGCACTGGGGGCCCCAGTTATGGGGTTTGCTGCCTTGGGGAATTAAGGACAGGTTGCCTTTTGCAGTCTCATTGCATTTAAATTCAGTCTCCAGAGCCACTGTTCGTAGATGAATGAAGACCTGTAAGAGGCAGGTGATCCAGACAAGTGAGACTTCTTCTAGACAGCAAGGCCTTAGCTAAAAGTTGGTCCCCATAAATGTAACAGTAACAAACTAGTGACATCTGGAGCTAAGCATCCTTCTTAGGGGCTGTTAGAGAGTGGTTGTGGGAATAGCTTCAGCTCTGGTGCTCATGGGAGGAATGGGGAGGTACAGCCATGTAACCCATCACATAACGAAGAGCACATGCAACCCTTGGCAGCGACTGTTGAGGGTGACAGCCTTCTTTAATTTGCACCCCCTTCCCTCTACTCCCACAAATTGGTGCCCAGGCTACCTGCCATGTAATGATCTGAACCTGCTGAATCAGGAGTCCCATGCCCAGCATGTTGCTCTGAAACACCTAAGTATGGAACCTCACACATCCCTTTGGTGAAATTCAGCCCTGACCCCATTGTAGTCAAGCTAATCCCTCAGTGAAGACAATGACTGCTGCAGTAGCTGGGCAACCAATTCTTAAATATTTCTATTTTTCCTTCTGGCTGCAGCGTCCTTCAGCAACTGACACTATGCACTGCTTTCTCCACTGCAGCTACCTTAGTCTTGGCTGTCGGCAGGTAGGGAGGTGACTTCTGATAGATCAGATTTTGGTTCTTGTCACTGTTGCTGTTGGTCACATTGCTTCTCTTTTAGCAAGGGCTTTTAAATCGTTTTTTCTTTTTAATGTAACTTTGAACATGCAGGCTGTGTGTCATGAATCACTGCTCACCACAAAAACCTACACACTAGTGTGGCAGGAAAGAAACACATGTCCGATGGCCCTTTGCTGCCTCAGATTACACTTCCAAGATTTGGGAATGTCAAAAGAAAATGGTGGCAATTCTATTCCATTAGCAGGAGCTGCAGGACCTTTGAAAACCTCACTGAAGTGCCTGAGAGCGTATTTGCAGAAGCTTCAGGACAGGCCCCCATGCTTGCAAGTGCTGTCCTGGGTAACTAGAGATTAATACAAGCTCCCTTGATAAATCTGGCCTTGGTGTTTACACCAAAGGTCTCAGAGGGTGGCAAGTCTGGGGAAGGGAGGGGCTTTCCACATTGGTAGACCCATCTGAGAACTTTTTAATCCTTATTACTGTTACACTTTTCTATGCCTGCCAGCCCACAAGAAGGTTTGAAAGTCAGCCTGACCTCTTGTGTGTCTGATCTAGATCCAACAGGGAATGAGATCAGGGAGCTGTGAGAAGCAAGCTTAATGGGGAGACTGCTGCAAATGTAGCAAAACAAATAATAGAGGCTTGAGTTTTTTTGTTGTAGAAAATACAGTGCTATGGCTTTTGGGTGCCAAGAGGCAGTTCTTTTAATAGCTACATTCTTTGTAATGCTGATGAGTGGCAATATAGAAAGATGAAAGTAGGAGGGCATTGTATTATAGTCTTACATATATTATGCCACAAAGAAAATGCGGTTGCTGGGTGGGGATTCTTCGCCCTCCTCCTGCTGAGCTATTCATACAAATTCTCCTCTGTGGATGGCAATCCCCATTCCATCTCTCCTAAATCCCAAGGGGTTTGCCAACTGACTCTCAATTTTTCAAGTGGAAATCGCAGAACTGAATGGTGCATTGAAGTATTTCCTCCTACACCTCACTGCTCTTCTAGGAAGTGAGCAGACATTTTTTTTCCAAAAGATGTATGCCATCTCCTGGGAACAGTAGAAACTGCAAGCCCCTTTTATTGAAACCCCCTGTAAATCATATTTGCCTCTTCTCGGAGAGCATTATACAACTAACAGAATAAGGTCTGCATAGCTAGGGCTACCCTTCACTTCTAAATTTCCTGAATTGTCCACATTTACATCAGCAAAAATCAAATAACCTTGAAAAGGACATCATTTATTTTGTGTATCAGAAGATTTGGATGTATGCCAAATAGTATGACAAGATAAGATCCATCAATAGCTACAAAGTAGTGGTGAAACTTACCATACACTGATGCGATGTTTCAACACAAAGGTAGGAGCGCTAAAATGCAGCCCATTGTGGCTCTGATGAGTCTGTTTTGTCCTACAGGACAAGTGCAAGGGGCAGAAGAAAAACATCAGAGCTTTCTTCTGTAAAACATCAAATGATTCTTCAGCAAACAAGAGAAGATATGTTTCGCTTAACTCATAAACTGCAACTTGCATGTGTCAAACCACAGACTTGTCTCTGCATCAGGCTTTGGCTTTTTATTTGCTGCTAACATGCATTAAAATTTCCCCTCTCAAGAAGACACAACAGGGAATAAAATCCATGGATACAAATAAATGTGGGTTTTTTTTCATTTTTAATTAACAGATGTATAGGTGGATGAATCCTTTGTCTTTGAACTGTCTCTTAAAACAAGCAAGTTATTTCATGTGTACAGGTTCTTGAAATAATTTGCACAAGCATGGATTCATACATAAAATTGTTTTCTGGGTTATGTCTATTAAACATACCTGCAAAAATCATTAAAATTACTTTGTTTTCATAAAGGTGGAGCAGTATCTACTTTCAAGTGACTAGGGATGACACATGATGAGCATTCAATTTGCTTTTATCTGGTAAACACTATATTTAATCATCTTAATTTTTTTATCACTTTCATTTCCATTCAGAGACCTGAGGGACATTGGACAAGAACTGGAATGGGACTTCTTTTTTGCAAAAGTATCATCTGACAATACCAGCAACTTCATATAATGGCAACAAAAAGTAAATAAACAGTCTTCAAACAAAATTTAGTGTGATGGAAGTTATGAACTAATGTCTTTGTTCATCCTAACAACTTCTTGAGAGACACTAAATTTCAGTGTGAGATTGGGTTTGACAAAACTTCTGTGTAAATTGCTGGTAAAATGAGAAGCTGCTCTTCTTCTGTAGCCTACTGTCACAGGTATGTAACTTCTTTTAATTGATTTAGTAACGCACATATATATACGTATCCTCTGCAAACACTCATGAAAGACGGTTTTCAGTTTGAACTTGAATGACTAGAAAAGAGAAACCAGCAATGAGGCAGGAACAAGAGGTGGCTGTGTCAGGCAGTCACACCGACTACCAGCTGAGCTTCAGCAGAGGTCATCTCCTAACTCCCTAAAGGTTCAGGCTACTCCAGTCCTCACCGCCAAATTCCCAGCTTCATAGGAATTTCCCTTCATAGTTTGTCTTTCTGAGACTGCCCGAGTGTATTTATTTCACAGGCTTCATGAAAGTCACCACCCTGGGAAGTGGAGGCAGAATTTCACCAGGTCACCATCTAGTGACTGGGACCTGTGTACCCTGCAGCAGAGCTGGGGCTACTCAACCACCCGTGCCACCCCGAAACCACCAACACCAGCTTCTACTTCTTAACCTCCAGCTCAGTGAGTCCCTTTGGCACACTTGCAAGTATGGAGGTATAAAGTACTCACTCCAGCATGGCTTAAATTTTCAGGGAGCTAAAGGATAAGAAGTCTTTGCATGAAGAGGAAACTCTCTAAATTTAGGAATGCATCATCTCAATAATTTTAATAGGAAAATCACTAATCAGGTAAAAACAAAACAAAACAAAAACTTTAAGCAGTACAGAATCCTGTAGATCCTAACTTATACCAGGATTTTGAAGTTTGAGCAGCCAGAGCTACACCATAATTAGGTGCCCAAGGAGGAGTTACCTGGCTGGCCTAGATCTCCTCGATGTTCATGGCAACTCTGTGTTTCTCAGAGTTTTGAAAATCTGATCATTTTCATTTAAGCACCTTAAGTATGGTGTGAGGAATCTGCCTTTAGGAATTGACATTTTCAAGGTCTGGGCTTACACACAGGAGTACCCTGCTGGCTGCCTGCTTATTCTGGCAAGATGCAGTGAAAATTAATGGAAAGTTAGTACCATCTAAGTGGATTTCTGCAATGTGTTTGCTGTATGCAGTAAGCATTTACTTGTCTTTTGAGACCATTAATTTTATATACCTGCAATGGTTAGCTGAGACAAACCACTCTTTTATAAATCATCAGTGCAGTGCAGGACACTGTTCCACGAGTTCTCGTTATAACATCTCCATTGTTTGGGATGTCTCTGAAGTAGAATTTTGGAGAGTGGCCAAAACCAGAGGGAGAATATATTTCTAAGGAGATATTATTGCTATGCATACTCCATCTCTGACCTGCGCTTTTCTTTCACTCTCTCTGAAACTGCTCCTCTCAACAATGCCTATATTTAAAATTCTAAATCTTTAAAAATGAGATTCTGTGTTTATGCAGGTGGTTGATGTATCGAATTTAGCATAGTGATTAAAGAAAAGCTATTTTATTTTATCCTCGTTTAATTTAGTTTACTTTAACTTCCCATTTGCAAACTCCACTTGACAAAGAAATAAAAACTCTTTCTGGAGCAAACTAACCCCTACAATTAAATTTGGCTAATCTCTTTGCTCTGAGGTAGGTTGTAGAATACTCGGGGTTCTCCATGCAGTCTCCTGGAACACAATACACTTTCTAGAGTGGTTTTACTTCAAAAACATTACACAACTATCACCACTGGTCCCATCAATCTTAGACTATTAGTAGACTATGTGATCCTAATGTAGTATGTATTAATTTCTGTTATTGAAATAAGCAAAGATAGCCCTAAATAGATTAAGAACTGATGATATGAAGTAAAAAGGCACTGTCTTTACTGTCTAATTCTCAATGGATTTTTAGTCTGTGCAGGGACATTATGCAGCCAACACACTACAGGTGAGCTGTGCTTGGCACTGAAGTGTTATTTTTATCCCCACACCAATTCTCCCGTACCATATCCCTGACCAACTGAGAGACACAAATATCAAATAACCCTAAAAAAAATGTTTTAAAGTTGAAAAATAAAATCACAGTGACAGCAGCTCTGGACTGAACACTGAAATAATAGGAGGTAGAAAATGAGGAGAAAGCCATCTGACTTTATATCCCAGTGATTCAAGATAAGAAAAATCATCAGAGTGTATTAAGGCTGAAGCAGTTGGTGGTGGTGGGTTTTTTATTATTATTATATTTCCTCTTCCTGTTTAATCCCGCAAGCTGTTGACTGCTGAGTGCAGGCTCCCCGGGCTGCTGTTGTAAAGACTGGCAGACGTCACTACAGGAATCTTCCTTCAGTGGACAGCAGCGGTTAAACTTGCCCAGCGTTACCCAATAAGGAAGCTTGCGTATCCGCATCACCAGTGGGAACCAGCAGCAGTACCCAAGAGAAGGAGGGGGAAGGAAAGTTTGAAAGATTACAGACCATTGCGATAGATACTGAGCACGGAAACAAAACATGTTTTGTTTATTTGGAAGGTCAGTGCCCTCAGCTGGAACAGAGGTTTTGGAAGTGTATTAGAGGAAAAGTTTAATCTGTCACAAGCACTAGCTAAGGCATGTTTAAATTCTGTTTATGAAGCAGTTTAAGTAAATTTGGGCAATGGGAGAATGGGAGTTAGGAAATTGCAACCACATTTGTCTCATAGATTGCAAGAATAATAACAGCAGCTAAAGTTTAGGCATTATTCTTTATATACATATATATATATCCCACAAACCTCTGTACAAAGTGACATAGAGAACACCCAATTCCCAGTTGGGAATGCATATATTGTCTACTATGAACAGTGATGTGGATGAATTACTTGACTTAAAACAACTATTTTCATAAGCCTTTAGCTTAAATCTAAAATGTCTGTGAAAGATGGAGCAGTCAGACTTGTCACAGAGCAATAAAATAAAAGGCACTTTCTCTCTGGCATGTCTTTGATTTCTTTCTGAACAGCTTGGTTCAGTCAGATAATTCTGCTCATAGTTATATCTATTTAGTCTTGGAGTAATGCCATCAAATTCAATGGTATTATATGGATTTACATTGCTTAAAGGAGAGGAAAATACATGTATTACATCACTAGAGTTACTCTAGCAGTACATTTGGCTGAGAATGTGCAGCTAATATGCTAGATTATTTAACTGTTACTGAGATGAGACAACCACAGGGCATAGTCTCAGAGTCCATAATATAGCAAATATTATATTATTTTACTTTTCAATGTTTCCATACATGATTTATTTCTTTTCCCACACATGTAGGCTGTTATCCTTGAGGCCACAGTTCATTGCATGCACACAACATAAATAGTCAATGCTTAAGAGGGTGAGGAAGAGAGTGTTATTGTGTGCTCAATATTAAAAGGAGAAAGAGCACTCCAACCTGATGTTTTTTCAGTATTTTTTGCGAACTCCATTACCTTCTTCTTTGCGCAAGTACGCACATGTTGCACTTACATGATCACACTCACTTTGGCTGTCAGCTGGCTAAAACTATCTGTGGGTTCATGACAGCTGCAGCTTATCTAAGGGCAGATGAATCAGTGTGAATAATGCAAACACAACAAACAAAGAATGTATCCACAGGTTCTGAACAGTATGATACAAGCCAGGTCGGTGGTAATAAATTGTTTAAGGAGTGCCATGTTGCGGGGCTAAGAGGAAAGTCCTTCTCCACTGGAAGCAGAAGGTGTTCACTCAATCGCAGCTAGCTTGTCCTTAGGAAGATGTTCTTCTTGCCTGGTAGCACCGACCAATATATTCAACAGATGCAGAATGAAGTACTGAAATTAATCTGACACGTCAGAAGTGGCTGTTGAAGCACATCGGTCTAATCGTACCACTGTCAGATTGTTGGTTTACAGTCATTGCACCTATGTGCATGAGTAGGTGAAGTGAAAACGGAAGTGGTCTGGTATTACAATGACAGCACTGAGTTTCCATTGTCTCCCTGGTGAAGGAAATCGGAAAAAAAAAATCCCTTTAGGGGAAAAAGTAAGTTCCAGTAAGACGGTACATTATGGACATTCTGTAAGGTAAATGGTCAGTACGAAAAATGGTATGTATGAAAATTGGAAAACTTTGTGTTTACTTGTATATATGAAAACAAATATGTTAGTGATTTGGTGTCCATGGTGACCATGACTGAAATAAAACAAACTGACACCAATGATGATTTATTTTCATATTCTACACCCTTTTAAAGAATCACTGTAGTCTGAGGTTGCTACTGAATGTAAACATGACACTAGAGTGAACTTTCACAATATCATCCTCTGAGGTTCATTAAAGAAAAAACAGACCTTAAGAAACATCTGCTTCAGAACAATTCAGCTTTCTGAGCAGGTGCCAATTCCTACTATCCTGCAATAATGCAGTCGACATGCTGAAAAGTAAGAGCTCATTGGGAATTATTAGACAAAACTAGTTCCAACAACTAAAAAAGAAACAGATTGATCAGATCCAAAACATTTCCCAGAAGGACGGCAACATTTTCTTGTTTGGAAAAGTTTTAAGTGAACAGACTCCTCGGGTCTATATTTTCCAGTCAAAATCAGACACAGAAGGACAAAGTTGAGATTCAATAGTTGGGTGATTACAAATCATTCCTGGGTTTGCTGGCAGCCCAGCCTCTGCTGTGAATTGGGTGGGTGCTGTAGTCATTGGGATCTGTGACTTCAGGAAGACTTGAGTGCAGGAACATTTTAATAGCTTTAATAATCTTGGTCTTTTTCTTTGTGATGCTCACTTCCCAAATACATAAAATGGTAAGCATAACCATTTCCTACTTCACAAAGGTTCTCTGAGGTGAAATTCATTGAAGATTTTGAGATGAGCTGATAAACAGTTTATATAGACATGCTAGGAAGAAAATCTCACAAGTTTTCAACACAACCCACCACACCAAGGTTATCAACCTTGGTTTCTTACCATAGCACATGAGAAGTAGTAGAGATACCATATTTGTTTGGCAATGTCTGTTGGATGAAGGAAAAGAATAATAAAACTTGTGACAACAAGATCAATATTCGGCCAGAGGTTGTGTGTATGCAGTTTATTTTGTTTATGAATGTCATTGTTTTGATCTGTTAGAATCATAGTCAATATATTTACTTAGGCAAGAAAACTTATGAGAAACATCCCAAGTCAGAGTTTTATTGTTTTTATCCTGTATAGAATATCACAGCAACCCTACTGTTCTATTAGCATGTATGAGAAAACAACAGATGAAAGAATGCATGAACACTTTTTAAACCTCAACCTGTAAAAGCAAAGAAAGTACAATGAGCTGTGTTTACCAGAAAATGTATGCCTATCTGCAAGCATACAAGTATCTAAAGAAACAGAAACATAACTGAAATGACAACTATTAAATAAAGTTAATGTCTCTCTCCCTGTTTTGTATTATGAAGTCTATGACTTCAGTGGAAGCAAGTTTGGACTCTTGTTGCTCTCATTTATAGTAAAGGAAATGGTCTCCTTCTCAGCTTAAGCCCTGGGCCCAAAATGCCACTTAATTATATTTTTAGTCAGAATAAGATTTTTTTATATTATACCTTCTTTCCTAAAGTCCTTTCAGTGAGTTTCAAGTGGAGGTTTGGATGCTGCAAAAGCAAAAAGCAGTTGTTGCTGCTGCTCAGAATTGTGCTGATGGTGGTCCAGTGCAATCTTTTTTTTCATGTTGGTAGTGATTTTCTGTATCAGGGTTTTGCCACTGGAAAAACAGTGATAGGGAATCATGGCCTTTGATTATCAGGTACAACAAGGCACAGGGTGGAGGACCGTCAATTGATCACATATTAATTTTTGAATAGAAGAAAAGTTATCTAAGTTCACTATATACCAAACTGTATCATTCAATGGCAGGCCATTCAAGTTATTGACTAATTTCTCAAGTTATTCTATAAGTAAGATGATAACAAAATCAGGATAACAAGAAGAGTCCTTTTTCTATCTCAGTTCGGGAAAAAGGCTAGTAACTCAGGGTCCTGAATGATTCATGTAATGCTGTGATAGTTTTCTTATCCTACAAAGCCTCTTCTTCCAGTCTATTTTTAAAAGATCTACCTTAGCCATTTTAATTATTTGGGGTAAATAGAGATTTCTGTAAATTCCAGTAAAAATTTTGACAATTTATTTTGCTGCTATGATAAGATAGTTCTCTATCTTAATTAAGGCTCCTCATCTCTTAGACGTGTTTTGTCAGGAGATGTCACCTTCTTGATGAAGAAGGAGATACCCTCCTTGATGTACATACACCTTTCTGAGGGTTGTTGCTCTTTCACCATGCTTAGGCTCACTTTTTCCCTCTGCAGCTGCATCTCTTTTTCAAAGTTTATATGGAGTCCTCTGCTTTTGTTTCTACACAATTTAGACACTTTGGAGTTCTGATATAGCCGTAAATAAAAACAGTTAAGAAAGATCAAACTGTAAACCCTTTTCTTCACTTTCAGCCCACTGAAGTCAAAGGGCTAAAACGAATGGTTAATTCTGATTCATCTTGTAGCTCTTTACCAAATCCTGCCTTTTGGGCAAACAAGTACATTCCTTTGGCTTCCCAGTGACTATTACAGTGATATGAAGCTGTAAATGTCTACCATGAATGGATATATTCAAGACAAAACGTCAAAGTGGTGAAGAGAAGCAGACGTCTTCTTATCAGGGACAGCTTCAGAAAGATTAAATCAAATTTGCCACACTACCAACACATGGATGACTCATCAGTGGTCATTTGCAACTCTAAATATGCAATAAAGCACTGAATTATTTTTGTAAAACATCCTTAAGTTCCCACAGTTCTGCGTTTTTTTTTTTAATTTAATTGGCTTTTTCAGACTAAGAAGGGTAACGATCAAATCAAACCTCAGAAGATTATCCTTCCTCTTCTTTGTTAAATTCTTTTCTCGAGAAGAAAAAAGTCTTGTGAGCTGAAGAATGTTTCACTTGACTTGAAAATGGTTCATTAATACTGTTTGGAGGAATATAGTGCAGAATAAGCTAGGGGTAAACACTTACAAGCAAACCAACCAAAGTCTTTGATCCATGACCTTGCAATGGTACAACTGATACAAAGATTTCGCTACTAGCTTTCTGATAAGTATATCTGTTTTCCACACCTATATAATATCTTCCCATTGTCAAAATTATCCAGAGGGCAATTTAGGTTAAAGAATTCCACACAGTTCACCTAGAGATATAGAAAGGCATTTTTATAAGGCATCTTTTTCCTTTGAAAAGTACATTTGAGCACGATAGACAAGCTATGGAATTTGCCCTCAATATAGTGTGCTTTGTGTTCTGGACTTTAAAAGTACAGACAGAATTAGGGCCTAGGTAAATGAGATAAGATGCTTTATCTCTGATAATTTTTGACTATTACAGCACTCCTCCTTACCCAGAGGAAAAAGAGGGATGCTTCTCTAAAAAGGGGCATGCTTTCCTAAACCTTGCCCTCAAATAAACCTTGGGTTGTACTGTGCTATCACAACTATTTTATTTATATATAAGCAGAGCACACACATAGTAGGTGAGAAAGTATTTAGCAACATTAAGAATATATGAAAAGTGATCACTTCCACATTTTTGTTCATATTTGGCCAAAGGAAAAAAATAACTCCTAGTCCCATTGCACAAATTGTAGAGGAAGACATAGCATGGCCACTTGCTCCCCCTTAGCACTAGCTGAGTGAAACCAGTACAACACAGGGCAATATCTCTTCCCCTAAAAAATGTATTTGAGTGACCTTGACTATGTCTAAACTGCTGTGGTGTTTCTGACTTTCTAGGCCCAGGTAGGCCTCTTGACAAAGTATAGACCCCATACTATTGTGAGGTATAGACATGCCTCAGACCCTCCTATCTTGGTTTTTGGTGCAAAACTCATGTGTCTGGACCAGAGGGAGCACCAGGTGTTTGGTGAGAAGCATCTCTAGGATCTTTCCTGGCAGCAGGTCCCCATTGCTTCAGCTAAAGGCAGCTCTGCTTACCTCAGCTCTGTCTGCTTTCCCTTAGGTTTGCACAGAGAAAGGAACCCACAATTATTCGTGCTTTTGTAGCAAATGCTATTAAGAAGGTTGTGAGGTGAGTTGCATAGAGCTCCTGTGCTGTAAAGGATTTTTTGATTGAAGGCAGTTTCTAAATTAGGGAAAAAAGCCCAAGTAAATGGCAAACCGAAGGGCATGAGCTCCAGTGCACATAAACAGACATTAAACAAATGCTCACTAGAAACACAGCACAAATTATGACTTCTGAGGTTAATTAATTGCTAAAATGACTTTTATAGGGAGGGCTAAAGTCAGAACTGGGTCTTCCTTTAAAACTCATGCCAACTCAAACAGACATTAGGTGCTTGGTACGTAAATTATTGGATGAGGTACTTTGGGCTCTGTTATGCAGAATACATTACCAAAACCTATTAACTGCTGAGCAGATCCCAGAAGGAGTTATGGACTCTTCCTTCCCACTTTGCAGTGGAACTACACTGTATGTGCATCTGTATATTAGGTATACAGATATACTGAATACTGAATAATGCAAGTAGTGATATCTATCATTTTAGACAGCTTATAAATACACAGAGATACTCAGTAGCATCAACTGGCTCAAATTATCTGCAAATACACTTATGTTGCTCATATTGCAACTCCATATTCTGCTAATCCTACAGTGGTAAATGAGAATCATGTTTATTTTAGTATTTTAGCAAGACATGATGCTTTTGCTCACATGGGTGAGTAGTTGCTCACATGGGTGAGTAGTTACTCACCTGAGTAATCCGAGTTTGGTCCCAACAAGTTTGATGTAGGACAAGGTTTTATCTTTTCTCTTCAGTGAATGTATCTATAGCATCAGCCTATGGGGACATAATTCAACCATTTGATTTCAAGTACTTCTTTCCAGTAGGGTGACTTCTTTGCACACAGCATTTTTTTTCTTCAGTATGCCTGGTGCCATCTCTCACTTGGCCCTGAGTGTAACAAACTGAATGCAACACAGGTGAGTCACATGGGATGCAAATCAAGTTGAAGAAGTCTGAATAAAAATAAAACCTTGAAACAGGAGACCTGAAAATAAATCTGGATGTCTATATACAGCTGACGTGTACATCTGCTGCCTTATATGATAGCTGGAAATGGGGTGGGGATCCTCTAAATATGCTCACTGTAATAGTGAGGACATGAAGCCTAAGGCAAAGAACTAAATAATTTAATTCAGATAGCATTTGGTCAGGGGAAGTAAAAAAACCTACACTGTAGGCCTGCTGAATCGAAACCATGGGCCTCAAATCTCTCCAAGACAGTTCGTGTCTCAGACATACAACAGCACTCACTCACCAAGGTGTCTGATTCCTTGTGTAACAGTTCTAGGATTTCTCCTTTCTGCTCTCCCCTCTGTCCTTGTTAGCAACGAGCTATGATGGGACCTAATCCAAACACAGACTGCACACCCTGTTGTTGACTGTGGGTCTTCAAATGGCATTGGAAGAAGGTCCTGTTGCATGGGAACAGCTGAACAGCAAGTGCCAAGTACAGTCCTGGCGCAATATTGGGAGTGCTGGATAATCTCTGTCCAAAAAACCCCAAGGTATCTGTCAGCAATGCCAACTGTAAGGGGAGCGGGGGAAAGGAAACAGCATGTGTAATTCCTTCCTACTGCAACACTTTGCTTTGGTTTTTATTACCAGACTTTGCAGTTAAAATTAAACCAGGAACAAGTAGAATGACCCCAAAAAGATCTAAAAATTCCATTTAATTTTTTTTCTGCTTTTCTTTTTTTTAAATTTGAACTTACTTTTCTAAACATACAATGTGTCCTATATTTACAATATTTTTAGTGGAGATATAAATCTGCTTTTTCAGAAAATGGTTTATTTACTCAGTACATCCTTTTGAAATAAATAAATTGTTTTACAAATAATAAAACTGAAGCGCATAAAGCTTTAGTGACCTATTTAGGCAGAGAAGTGCCTGTCAGAGCAATGAAGAGTACCTTTCCTGATTTCTAGTACTTTTTCCTAATCAGAACAACACTCCTTCTCTCTGCATCAAACAAAAAGCAGAAGACAGGTTTCCTTTAGCTGAAAATGTATTTCTGTCCACAGAGAACAGATACTGTTTGTTCACTGTATTTGACTGATCAAACTATACATTACACGCTTGCTGTCTCTTCCTTTTCTTCTGATAGATTTCACAAAACAAACATGTTAAACACAGAAGGCTTTAGAACAACATTGTCCTGTTTCTTGTGGGAATATTCTGTAACAATCATATATACTGGTAGAATCCTCTCTATACCTTAAAAGCCAGCAATGAAAAGTCCTTAGTTCAGGGATGTCAAACTCATTTTCACCAGGGGTCACATCAGCTGCGCAGTTGCCTTCAAAAGGCCGAATATAATTTTATAATATTAAAAAAAAAAAAAAAAAAAAGTAGGAGTAGTTACATTTATACAGTCTTAAAATTAGATCTGGCCCTTTGAAGGCAACTGCGATGCTGATGTGACCCCGGTGAAAATGAGTTTGACATCCCTGCCTTAGTTGTTTAAAGTTTTCCAGGTTTTTTACTGAAGAAAAAAAGAAAAAGAGCATTATTGAAGAAACACCAGCCACAAATGTGTAACTCACCCACTCACTGCCACACCTGTATTCGTATTCCATGCTGTCCCTAGAAGGCTCCCTGAGCAAGGAGGTCATGCATTTGAGTATGGTAGCTGCTAATCAGACTGATACTGAACAGAGATGCTAGTTTACTAATTTTACTGGAATAACAATATTACTGAAAAAGGTGCCTTTTTTTTTTTTTTTTTGTCCAGAGAAAAGGAGAAGGACTAGAACACAGATACAGTTAAAGTACAATTAAAGTGTTTTTAGCAGAATAACACTTTACTGGAACTGCCTATTTCAGTTGTTCTGTTGCTACAATGAAATCTGGGACAATTCCCTCTATATATAACTGAGAATTTTCTGCTGCCTTGGTATTGCTAAATCAATAAGAGAGACAATTTATTCCTGGAACCTCTACAGGTATTTCTGAATTATAATTTTGTTCCGCTTGGGAGAAAGCAGAAAGCACCAAATTTCAGGTACTTCCCATACCCTTGTTGGGAAAGGAGGCTTCAGGAACTGAACCTGGGAGCAAAACCAATATTTTTTGACTCCACTCTCTTTTTCTGTGACAAAGCCCAAATGCAGGACAACACCTCTAATTTAACTAGATACTATATTCTCATGAGTTCATAAGAATTGCACATTCTGCTAAAATTTTCAGGGTTTTACCACTGGAGTTCCCATGGATGTTCAGGTGTATTGTCAGCAGAGCATGAAAAAAGCCACCAGGGCCCTATCCAACCCCACTGTTCTGTGGGCTGGGCCATCCTCAGGCCTACTTGGTTTCCTTG
The DNA here is from genome assembly GCF_964273445.1 of Streptopelia decaocto. Lineage (NCBI taxonomy): Eukaryota > Metazoa > Chordata > Aves > Columbiformes > Columbidae > Streptopelia > Streptopelia decaocto. Next base: position 62,483,936 of record NC_138655.1, read on the forward strand.
TCACTTTTACTTAGAAGGGAGAGAGCTGGAATTACAGCTGCTCATTGCTCAAAATGGGACCTGAGTGAAATCCTTCTGGACACCTGTGTAGGGCAAGGCATAATTTGGCACTAAGATGTGGCATTCACCTTCTTCCAGCGCATCTCAGAGGTGGGACTGAGGTGCACCAGCTCTGAGTTTCTCATTAGCTACCATGCTGCTGCTGCTGTGTTTGAGCTTTCAACGTTTCAGGGAAACATGTTTGGTTTAATATTTTTTTAATAAGGTTTGTACCTGCAATATTTAACAGATTCTCTTCACATCAGTCATTCACAGGGAACGTGGCAGCTAGCATATAAAATTGAAAGGTGAGTCTAAGCTGAGGAGATCAGAAGTGGGTCAGTTTGCTAATCTGAGTTGGAAGGTTTTTGTGGGCAATTTTGGCTTGCATGAATCTGTGATTTCCCAGTGAGCTTTGCATCAAACAAAAAGACCAGCTAAGTCAGAAAATCAGATGATAATTATTTCTCTGAAAAGCATGCTACAGTCATTCAGATATATGCCGGCCACCTACATGAAGCTTTTCAGAGAACTTTTTCTCAGGTAGATTGTCAATGCATCAAAAAATACGAATGGAGAGTATAAACTAAGGATTTTATATCAAGCTGCTATAACCTTTCTTGTGCTGTGGTAGGCTTCAAGATAAATAACAAAAAGTGGGTGGAAAAGCAGTTTTATTAAGCATGAATGACATTAAGTGTTGGCGCAAACTATAGGGTGAGTCAGTGCTGTTAACTGTGATGCATTATGTCCATCTCGTAGTCATATGATAGAGAAGGAATGCTTCTCACAGCACACACAGAAATGACTTGTCTTGGCAGCAACAGCAAATACACAGCCCCAAGACATTACTGTGTAATAATTTCCCTAGCAAAGGAACAAAAGTATGACTGAAGTTTTCCTGACCTTAGAAGCTGAGTCAGTTGGTTGAAGTTGACCTACTTTGGCCTTCCACTTTCAACTTCCTTAACTAACAGGGTTTTTTGTGTCGCTGTTCTGTAACACTGGTTTTGGGGCTGTTTTGTACTGGTTGTTTTGTTGTTGGTGGTGTTTGTTTGTGTTTGTTGTTGATGATGATTTGTTTGTTTGGTTGGTTTTGATACAGGGAAGAGCATTAGATCAAGGATAAGGTTTTCAAGCACAGAGGGAGATAAGTGGAGAAGAATTTTCCTTTGTAGATTACATGTTTTCTTACAGTGTGTTTATTAGCTAGTGAATTTATCCTGAAGCTGGCAGACAACACATTTCTTTTATCACCCATCATATTTTTTGGTGAACCATCATATCTATGAGTGAATCCTTAAGTAAAGAAGAAAACAGAATTACCATAATGGTTTGTGTCATCATAGAGTGCCTTAGTCATCATGTGTCTACTAGGCATTATGCTAAACCCAAAGTACTATTTTTATTTGCTCCTATCTATTTTAAACTTGCTGCAAAGAAATAGAAATGTTATTATTTACTCTTTACAGAAGACTTAGGGTAGCCTGTACCATACAAATGGAGTTACCTATGTTTTTTTCTAACCACCCAAATCAGTTGCAGGCAGGCAGCTTAGCTACAACAGGGATTTTCACAGAGCTGTAAAATTCCTTCTCCGCCTAGAGACAGAAGACAGGGTTGTATTCCTCTTCTGTATAGGTGGAATCTTTAAAGTTATTCAACACAACGTTAGATTTGGCTTTTGGAAATAGGAAGACTTATGCTTTGGGTGTGAGACTCCCTCAATAGCCTCTTGCCACCCATACATACTCTCTTGGGACTTCATCTGTTATAGGCAGCCAGCCAGTGACCTTCTAACCAGCTGTACCTGGAGCTGAAGGACATTGTGGTGGTGTGTTGCATAGTGACCAAGGAGCAAGTTTCCTAGCAATTTTGGTGTAGCAAGGAATCCTTTTAAAGGGCATGTCCTTCAGCCGTAGTCTCATGCCAATGAATCTCTCTTATTTAAAAAATCATAGTTTTTCGCAGCCAGCTTAGTTAACTGTGACTGAGTACTTTCCTATCCTTCCTCCCTAGTTTGTGGTAATCAGAAGACACTCCAGAAATTTAGATGTATTTAAGAGCTTAATACATCCTGCTGTATAGCAGTGATTTGATTTTCCCAAACACAGAGGCAGAGTCAGATATAATACTCAGCATCTACCTACCACCATAAATGCTGGACAAATATTGCATGTTTTACTGGAAGCAGATTATTATATATTATGTATACGAGGCTGGAATCTGAGCATGAAAATTATGCAGACTGCCAAAATAGGGGGAGGGCTGTCATCTAGCAATGGTCATAGAAACACTGAAAATGAGCAACAATAGTCTCCTCTTATGGTTATCTGAGTTACCGCAAGCAACTCTGGAAAACACTATATAAATATTTCTGTTTGCGGTATACTTCGTATGAGTTAGAAGTCCAAGAAGGATTTGGACCCTGGCCATCAGTTCAGAAACTCTGTGCCAGAAGTGGAGCAAAAGCAATATTAAAGGTGCTTAACTAGACAAATGACGGTTTCTCTACATCCTTACCAGCCATCTTGCAATTGTTGACAGGGAGAAAAGTATCTTTTTGGGTGCTATTAACAGCTCAAGGCAGAGCAATCGCAAGCACCAAGTGTACCAAGTTTCCCCAAAGCTGAGTTTCTACAAAAGAAAGCAAATCTACTTCTATTCATAGGGAGCTGCAGTAAACAGAGACAAGTTAGGTCCACGCTTCAGGCCAAGAAGACATGTACTTAGTTATAACTATAGATAATACTACCAGTTTGGATACCTAAACCAGATACTGACACCTTCACAGTGTACCACAATGCTATGTTATATAGTAACCCCGCTGTTTCCAATGGGACTATTTTATAGCACTAAACCCATGTACAATTCTACTGGGTGTAAATTCAGAAATTAAAGGATGCAAACCAGCTTACACCAGTTGAAAAGCTTTTCCAAAATCTTTGCTTTTCTCTGAAGTATGTATAAAGTTGTAAAACAATGAATGATTTAATGTAGTTCATCTGGAGACAGAGACACTTCAGCAAGTCTCAGCAGAATCACAAATCTAGGATGTTTAGAACAGCATGGAAAAGGATCTTAGGGGGCTGATGAAGAAACACTTTATTCTTAGTGTTTCATTTGCAAGGATTGAGACAATGGTAAAGAAAAGGGTGTAATGCTTCTTTTCCCAAAATACAATTTTTGGTTTGTTACCGCGTTATTTAGCATGGATACAATGTTGAACATCCATCAGATTACACCAGTGCAACCTTCAGCATGCCAGAAGAGACTGGTTTGTTCTGCTGTTTCTATTCCAGAAAGAACTGAGATCTTTCCCAGAGAAGGGTTGTTTTACAACTAAATTGATTTCTAGAGTCAGATTAAATATGTGTGTTCTCACTTGCTGCAACATCTCCCATCTCACTAATTTAGAAGGCCTAAACTCTCATGCAATTTTGTAGAGTTTTTAGGTTTATGAACAGATAGCACAGTGTTCCACCTGAGATCTTTTTGTCCTGTGCACATTTTATGTTCCAAGTTTCCTCATTCTTCACTCCCGTGGGTCATGACATCAGTGATGTTCTTCAAATGAATAAGCTTTTGTGTGCCCCAGAGTCTTCTCTGATCTTGTGTATCCTGTATCTCATGAATGAAATGATAAAAAACTAGAAAGTAACAGAATATAGTTGTGGTGTTTACAGAGTAACACAAACAATTATTTGACTACGTGAAAAAACTGCTATACTGTTATGGTTCCTCTTCTGACTTCTTAGGCACAGCTCTCTCCACTGCATAGATATAGTTTATTTCTCAATATATAATTTTCTTATAAATGTGTATAGAAATAGTAAAGTACAATAACACTCAAAAAAAACTTCTTTAAATCAGCGGGATAAATTCTTCCCTCATTTAGTTTGATATTAACTCAGCAATTTACTTCAATGTTGCAGAATTTGCTTGAGAATTTTTTTTGCCACTCTAAGAATAAATATAGACTAGTATATTAATATAGATGCTAGATTAATTAACCTAGTAATTAAAAATCTGTATAGAAACCAAATCTAATTCAAAGCCTGGTATTAAGTAATACATTTTTAAAAGATACATCTGTAAGTTACAACATTTGTACCTCAGCAATTTTTGAACCTCTTATTCAGTCAAAAGTGCTTTTCTTTCCTTTCATATGTAGTCTAGCTTTGGAAGGAGATAAGAGTTATGTGATTATGTCTTATAACCTCTGATTTCCTTTTTCAATTTCAACCCAATTCAATGACATATAGGTGTGGCATAGCAGTGCCGCCAAAAATATATGGGAATGTATAAATGAGAATCCATTGTTCATGTGGACTTATGGAGTAATTTGGGTTGGAAAAGACCCCTAGAGACTACCTGGTCAAGCTCCTTTCTCAAAATGGGCCTTCTAAGCTTGCTCAGGGACTTGCCCAGTTAAGAGCACAATATTTTTCCAGTGAGGCAAAGGATGGATATTAACTTTTTAAGCATTAAAAATCTATGGTAGAAATAGGAGACCTCCATTATTAATTAATCTACCATGGAAAAAGCCTAGAGTCTGTTAAATCCCTGAAGATGCAGGTGCACAACTCTTCACAAATCAAGCTTTGTTAATTTGACTACTCCCAGAAATACATGGGATTTTTAAGGATTTTTAAGTTTAGCAGCAGAATTCTCCTACAGCTTATAGAAGTCCTTGAGCAAGAACAACACGACTTGATAGTTTAAAATAAGATGTATGGCAGAATACTGGGCAGAAAAGTATTCCCCTAGTACCGTGAAAGTACTAATAAATAGTAACTTAATGAGGACAGAGGGGTACAAGGTATCCGTATGTTACTCAGCTCTCTTCACAACATACTACGAGGTGACACAGATCCCACGGACTCATTAAGTATTCTCCTCATGCAGGCAGGCGAGAGCAGGCAGATAGAGATTAAGGCTGGAGAAAGCTTTGCCAGAATGTCAGCCAGCGTATGGTTTTTTGTTTGATTTTGGGTTTTTTTTTTGCACAGAGGTGTTTACCCTTTTGCCCAACTGCACAGGAATTGGAAGGCTCTTTCCAAGTGGAGCACAACAGTGTGTTTCTTCTTGCCCTGAACTGCTGCTGAAGTCCCCAGCGCTGCACGTATATTGTCTGGTCTCCCCAAGTGGCCGGTCCAAGCTCATGCTGTAGTCACATTCTAACTCTGTGTACCAGATTTCTTATCCTCCTTTCAGTTTTGTGTTTGTGGAAAGAAAAGCATGGTACATGGACTGGAAGTGGGGGGAAAGGCACTTACCATCTTGCTTCCCAATTTAACAAACTGGGGCAAGCACACAAGTCCACACAGCTTAGTTGTCACTTTTATAACTAAGTGTGTACTTACTCGCTCTGACAATAAGCAATGCTTATGAATTTCACCAATCATTTACAATTTATTTAAACACTCTTTTTCTTTTTTTTCACATATATATATATATATATGCAAGTATAAAAGGAAAGCAAAATTTAAAAAGAATCTTCATGAAGCATTACAGGGATGTAGGAACACAAAATGAAGCACTGTAAAATTCAGTGCTACATTGTAAAACTCAAAATACGTTGTTTTCTTAACTCTGAAAAAAAAAAATCAGTCACTTTATTCAGTACTGTCTACACCTCTTTCATATGCCCAATATAAATCCTTACATGTTCTTGTATAATAACCTTAAAATAGGTATTTAGTGTGAATGATTTAATGTGGTTGGAAAAATTTTCCCTTTTAGGATCTTCTAACCAGTAAGTGTGTGACCTTACATGTCCTATTTTACACCATCACTAATTTTTCGCATGCGAGACTCACATTTGTAAATACACTGTATAGAGTCTGACAAGCAATACTTTGTTTTAGGTTTTCAGCAACAAGTACTTTCTTTATTACCAAAGGACATTTCACAGAGTCACTTCAGAGAATGCAAATGAAATCACAGAGTAAATGTCTTTCATCTTACTTCATGTTGGAGCAAAAGTGGAGTCTTTCTAGAAAATATTCTATTTTGGCATCATTTGAAAAGAAAGCTTTAATTAATAGTACGTTCGGTTTTCTGATGTTGAGCACTATTCAGAAATGTGGGCATCTGCAGCCAGCTAGAGGCCATTAAACATGCTTTTGCACTCTGTTGACAGGGTTTTGCTTCAGCACAAAAAAAGCTCCAACAAAAGTCTCTCCAGCAGCTACAGAAAAGTGAAAGAGTAGGAGAAGACTAGGAAAGCATGTTAATATATCAGGTAATACACACAAGACAGAAAATGAAATTGCGAATCTGTATGTACATGTAGTTAAAGGGAACTGTGTGACTGATTTTTTGGTTTGCTGACTGAACAACAAGTTTGCTCCAAAATAAATGTTACAGAGTTGTTATATCGGGGATGCAAAAGCAGAAAGCAAAATGAAAAACTAAAAAAATCCACCTTGTCTTTTAAGCCAACTGAAATTGCTGATATGCAATGGCATTTTTCTGAAAACATAGTATCTGGGGGGAAAAAAAAAGTGTATGCTTCTACATTACAGCTAGCTCAATCCCTGCTGACATTTTGGACTGGCCACCATCAAAACAGGAATAGAAAATATACTGTGAACCTGATCTGAAAAATTAAATCCTATGGTCCCTAAATTTGAAGTGACCCATTTAATGCATCAGAACAGTAGGAATATTCTGAGCATCAGCTGCAGGCGCTTGCACAATCCTCAGGAATGGGATCTTAAAGAGAAGGGGAAAAATCTCTATGCTACACATTCAAGAAAGTGAATTCTACGTGTTTGAGGGTTTTTGTTTGTTTATTTGTTTGTTTGTTTTTTAGAGCAGCTCTGCAAATACCTTCACACTTAACCTTGGTACCCAGTTTGCCAGGTGTCTAATTGTCTTTCAGTGAAATGCTTTATGCACCAGCCACTGGAGAACTCCCCTGGAGGTTTGACTGATCCTGTTAATGCCTATGCATTTGCGCGGTGCAGTGCTGGCACACAGTTGCTAGGACGTCTTAGCAGAGATTCAGCAGCAGCCAGGGATGCATTCACAGGATAGCTGGTTGCGTTGCTATGCCTGCCAACTAGTGGACAGATGAAAAGCGAGCTCATTAATAAGCAGAATCCATGTTACTAGTACATTTTCTACATCTTCTTTCTGCATATGCCATAGGTTGATACAATAATGGTTAAAATTTTCTTTATATCACCTATCTTGAAGTTGCTGCCTGTTCCTTGCTCCATGTCTTCTATTGAACTTGATGGAAGCTGCGGGTGCTTAATTATCCGAAAAACAGGGCATTTATTTAAGTGCCTGAAGGCAGATTTGAATCTAAATTGTAATAGTTGTATATATTTTAATGTTTTACTTTTAAATTTATATAGCACAAAATCCACATATTTTGCAAGATCTAAGATAAATAATTCCAAAGTCTTCTGGTCTTCATAGCAACTGTAAAAAATTAGTCTGAAGTTCATAATGTGTAATAACATCAGTCAAGATGATAATTTGTCTTCATATGTCCTACAGTAATTCTGCACATGCCATCCATTCTTCACAAAAAAACCTTTTTTCATAAAATAGCTTGAGTGGGAAGGGACCAAAAAGATCATTTAGTTCCAAGTCCCCTTTCCATGGGCAGGGGCACCTTCCTCTAGACCAGATGGCTCAAAGCCCCATCCAACCTGGTCTTGAACACTCCCAGGAATGGGGCATCCACAGCCACTCTGGGAAACCCGTTAGAGTGTCTCACCACCCTCATGGTGAATAATTTTGTCCTCATATCTAATCTAAATCTATGCTCTTTCAGTTTAAAGCCATTACCCCTTGTGGGCCACAAGTGCACATTGCCAGGTCATGTCAAGCTTCTTATCAACCAACACCTCAAAGACCTTTTCCTCAGGGCTGCTCTCAATCAATTCTCCACCCAGCCTGTATTGGTTTGTGGGATTGCCCCAACCCATGTTCGGACCTTGCACTTGGCCTTATTGAACTTTTGACAGCACTAAGGCAGGAGTAGGTCTTTATTAACACAGGGATCAGGAATGAGACTTAAATTAGTTCCAGCTGTTTCCAGAAATGCTGTCTTATCAGTTAGCCAGCCCTGATGGGGTTGTTGATATATGTGTTGTTGATACGTGTGTTGTGGACAGTTGGCACAGTGTGCAAAATCACCTTTGAGACTCATGTGGTTTGCTAAATCTGCAATGACATGCAAACATGGCTGCAATGACGGGGAAAATGATGGGAATATAAGAGGCCACAGAATATATAGATAATGGCTGTCCCTCCACTCAAAACTCAAAGCTTCCTTCTTTTCAAGTCTGATCACATCTTTTAACATACATGAATTGAAAGAAAAAAAAAATAAAGTTGAGCATTTCTCCCTGTGAGCATTAATGTAAGAGCAGGGGACAATGAAGATGACAAGTTGACCACACGTACCACATGGAAGTCATTACCAAGACCTGTGACTTGCAGAGTGCAAATAATGGCTCTGAGAACCATTTTGAAAAATTAATTCAGCTGATTCAACCAACACACATAGCCATGCATGCATCTTGAAGGGCAGCTTAAAAACACCAAGCTTGCTAACATTGCGTGCCACTATTTCATGTGGAGCAAAAAGACAGGCACCTGCCTGACTCCCTGTGGTTCTGATAGTTCAAAGCAGTTGAAAGCAGAAGGCTGTTTTGGCCTTTCTCCACCACAGATAAGGGTCATTGCTGGCTCCTGGCACACAACACACACCTGTGGTATTCCAAGGAATGATTACAAAAAAAAATGTACTATAGGATGTACAGAGTAAATCCACCATGGCCAACAGTGATGAAATTCTAATATATCACCACACCTGTTTGGAATAGTTGAAGGATGTGAAAGAGGTGTTTAGGACAGTTTTATGACCGTGTCTGACTGTGTGAAAACTGAGAAGGTGGCCAGTTAAGTACGGATGAGGAGACTTATTTGGAATGTAGGATGAGAAGTGTTCAGAACAGACAGCAACTGACTACACTGGAAGCCAATCTATATAACAAACGCCAGATGATGACTTCTTGAGGATATTATTGCCTCTCATGGTAAATATCTACTGCTTAATTGTCCAAGACCTACACTAAAACATCAGTGGGTTTTTTTTTCTGTTTGTGAGGATACATGGGATGATCACAGACCATAATGCCTTGCTAGGGATATTTCATTACCTATGGTGTAAGTACCAAGTGTCTAGAAATATTCATTTCAGGTGGACCATTAAAGTTGTTTGAAAAATGATCCAACGCATGTGATGTACAAAAATAATACTGGAGCAAAACACTGGAATTAGACGTCTATGGCAGATGCCTTGTGATAATTTTGTGACCAACAAAATGATTTCAGTTAAGGCAGGACTTCTCTTTTAGTTTGTATCTCATCTACTAATTTTTGTTTTCTCCCCTATGGACAAAACATTGTCACCTAAACACATTAGACAACTCTATTTGACTTTGGTGGCACAATAACTGACATTCATAAACCAGCACCTATTTTCCTGGATCCATTCTAGGTGGCACTTGATTCAAATATGTGGTGAATGCCCCTAGCCAAGGAAAGTGTCAGAAATCTCTTTCTGTGATCATACATTCCTTTTTCTTGGACAGCTAACCCCTGAAGCCCTTATTTGAAGTCAACAGGAATTTTCCTTGGAAAAAAAAAAAAAGAAAAAAATCTCGCCCAAAGCAATTTTATTTTTTAATGCAGAAAGTTTCAAAAATCCAACAAGCAGCCCAGTTTATATTCAAGCAAAATGTTTTTTAACATCACAAGAGAACATAAAAGCCATGAAAAGAACAACTGTAAAAATAAGAAAACTGACTTATCACAAAGGCAGTTATCTGTCACATGAATTAAAGGAAGCTAAGCATGCCATTCCCGATAACATAGACAACACAGTACTTTCTCATTAAATATTCTTTTAGTGCATCTACTAGTGGGTGCAGGTGAAGATGGATTTCTCCAGGAATTTCAAATATTTGCAAAAGCTTGAGAGATAAACATGAAGAATTTGGGGGATGAGCATGACTATGAGAATACACATAGCTGCAGGGTTCCACTGCTGATCTGCATTTAGAGCAGTTTAAAATTGTTTCTGTAGCATGAAAAACCACTGTTAGGAATTCCTATGTTTTGCTTGAAGAAGTATAAAGTGCTCTTGAATGATCTCGTCTCAATGCACAGAGGACTCTATACCCACATGGAGGTAGAGATACACGACCGAAACATGTACACCATGTTTCTTTTTTGTTCAGATTTTTGGATAGAATTTCATTTTGATAAACTGAGATTTATGCTGATATAAATTACACATGCAGATCTACCATATGTCAAGATGGGAAAATTTACCACTTATATTTTGTACCTTATACTTCTTTGTCCTGACTAAAGTCATTTTATCAACATAATACAGGCAGCAGGGCAACACTTCATAAGCCAGATGTTTATTGACCTATGTGACCCTCCAAGTGTTTTCCTCCTGATTATTTGTGGTATGAACATAACAGATAACATCTGAAGTAATGTGGGAAAATGGGCCTGTAAACCCAGTCACTTTTGATTTTCATTTCAGATCATTTTGATTTCATTAGATTTTGTTTCCTGAAGGTAAGAAATTAAGGTGAAAAAGGCCAAGAAAGGAATTAATCTGCTTTCAGAAAGTTCCTAAGTTCCACTGTCGAATGCTGCAAAAGAGCACTGAAAATGGGATGAAATGAGAAAAACGTCAATTATATGATTCTACAAGATAACTTACATAGCAAAATAGATGCTGTGTATTGTACAATTAGCTTTTCAGTACTAACTACGAAGTGCAATATATTGGCATAGTTATTAAAAATTTTATATGAAAATAATTATTCTGAACTAAAAAGCTGGAATGCTAATTGGTACAATCCATTTGAAATTAAAGCTATTATAGAAGAATTTAAGGTACACTGAAGGTTAAAGATGTGTAAACAAGCAGGATAACCCTTTGGAGACTATTTTGCCAAACAGTAATTAGCTATAACCAGGAAATTATACTTTTCTTTCTGAATGGCATCTGAAGCCTTGAAGTTCCCTTATATTACACAACCTCAGCAGAAAGCACAGTGAAGAGAAGGGAAACACAGAAGGGAAGATGGATGCTCAGCCTCACTTGCTTTTTCTAAATGAGCAGTACACAGCCTTTGGCTATGAGTTTCCCAGTTGTGAAAAAAACAATTGTAGAAATAACTGCAGCACCTACTCCTTTTCCTCCATCCCCAGATATTTGAATGTTTCTTCAATTAGAAATTACAGCTGATTTACTGGAACAGTTTGTGTGCACTCCTCATTGTGCTCAGTGCAAAGTCACCTGGATGCCATGGACTATCATCAGCTAGGATTTAGGGTGACCCAGCTGGTTTTACCCTGAAATGTTCAAGGCGGGGATTACCAGACCTGGTTCATGTGGCTCAGCTGAGGAGGAAGCAATCATGAACAGAAAGATGGTGAAACACAAACATTTTGCGATCATGATAGATGTTTCTGAATTTGGCATGGCATCACTCATCTTTCAAGAACAGAGAAAGAAACTGTGGAAAATTCAACGTTATCTGAGTGACAGTTGCAGGACAGAAGTGTCTAATGAAATTACCCTTCTGCTCTTTGTTCCTACTTCTATTTAAAGAAAAGGAACTTCTGCCTAGTTTTTTAATGCACAAATAACATTTGTTAAACAACTGACCTGTCCCTAATTTCTGTTTCATACAAAAAAAAGCAACTGCAAAGTTCCAAATTTTGCAACTACTTAGGAAAAGGAGACTGTTCTATCTAGATACTCACCACAGAATAAGAATACTTCAGCATTGCTGAAAACAGCTGCCCTCAAACACTATTATTTTTCATTAATGGAGAACTGAGGAATAGGCTCAACTACTTAGTTTGCCCTAGATCTCATTGAAAACATGTAAATTGATGATGAACAAATTATCCTGAATTCTGTATTCCCTGGACCGGAGAAGTTGCTGTTGATGAATTTCAAACTCTATATGAAAAATACCATCAGATTTACAAAGGTGGTTTCCAAGATAAGATTCACTAAATCTAACATTTTACCTTTATTTGGATGCTACAGATACTATGGTTAACTCCTGTCCTTCATTAAAGACAGTGCTAATTAATGTGGTTCCATTTTACATTTTGACTTCTAGTAGGATTGTCTGAGAACCAATTTTTCAGTTCAACTTCAGAATAAATTACTAGGTTTAACAAACTGTCAGAGCAGAAACTGTCCACTTTTAAGCAGTAGCTCAGAGCCCTCATCCAGAACATGAGAAGGGGTTCAATGCTATGTGCTTGAAATGGCACACAAGAGCCATTCTGATGTCAGTGGGCATTTGAGTAGGTTACACAAAATGAAGCAGGGAAATCAAGGCAGTGGGGGAAGACTTGCACTCAAGCAGCCCGAGGAGTGATGCTTAGGAGGATCGTGTGAGAGTCAGAAGATCCAGATCAGGGAACGTTCGGCTGTTTATACAAGGGGGAACTGAGTAAGATTAAGGGACAAGCAGCACTGGCTTTCCCATCCTTGCATACTAAAAACTTGGGGTTTAAGGCATTAGTCTGGATAGACCAGGCTTAAAATGATATAAACTCAACCTCGTATATAACCGTTGTTTCATATTTCATCTTCAAATGCTTCAGATATATAACCAGAGTTCCAGTCTTTGATGCCTAAATTGGATATAAAGAAACTGTATTAAAAAAGCAACCATTTATCTCAGTTAATTTCCACAGATCACAGTTACCAATGTTTCTTAAATGAAGCATTAGAGAACTTTCCCTGGGGTATGTTATTTATAAACTTCTTTAGCCAATGAAGCTAGGATTGAGAAAGCTTTAAGTGTATAAATGTAAGTAGTCGTTGGAAGTCCTATTTTAGCCTTAACATGTTTGAAATTAGATTATAGATAACATGCAGGGGAGAAGAAATACAAAGCATTTCTGTGCTGTGTGTATGTAACAGAGTGTGGCTTCTCACAGGCCTCAGCGCACCCCAGTACTGAAACGGCAAAGCCTGGTTGTAATAGGGGTCTGAAAATGCCAGATGGACTCCAGAAAACTGATCTTTAAAAGGATTTAAGTAGCATGTGGGGGAGGGGAAGTGTCTAGTGGGCGATAACAAATATTACAGTGCAGCTTGCTATTGGAGAAAGCATTAGCCAGCTCAGGTAGCATAACTTTACCTGCCAAAGTCCAAACGCAGGATGCGGTGTGTGACTAAGAGACAAACAAAAATTGTATTCATATAGAAAATGTAAGACACTGCAGTGGTTCTTTATGTAGGGAAAATAACCTTTTCTACAACCTCTTTCATGTTTCAGTTTGATGTTGATTGTTTTGAACAACAAATGGGAAAGGAATCAAAATTTGGAACAAAGCTGACAACATGTACTGAAATGTATGTGTAGGGAAGTACCAAAGACGCCATACGGGAAGGTTTTGACTAAACATTAACAAAGCTGCAACGAAAGAAACTGAAAAGAACAAATCAGAAGAAAAAAGAGCATGTTTTGATTTCCTTCAACATTTCTTTACAACATGATGGGATTTAGATGTCTATATGACATATATCTTATCTATCTGAAAGACAACCCCCCTTCCTTATTTACATTCTACATGGGTATTTGGCTTGGAAGAACATAAAATATTATTGAGTGCTGATATGCAAAATATATAAACAAGTAATTAAGTATTCATTTGCACAAGCTGGAATGGTGGTTATAAATCAAGTAGTTGTGGATTCCCATCTGTGTGTGTATTTACTACAAAATTCCTGTACAGGGGAAATAATATTTTGTCCACCCCACAATCTACAAAGATGTTTAACTTCATGTAACCTCAGAGGACAGAACTCAGCTCTGATAGAATTCCAGTCTTTTGAAAATAGTTACATGTGTTACACAAAGTCTGAATGTGAGATGATCTTCTGAACTACTTTGCACTTTCTTCTTTGCCCTGTATTGCTTCCTTCATTACAGGAATGTATATTTAATGTTCATTTTCATCCTTGACACAGTTCTCCTCCTCTGTTTAGGAAAAAAAATATTTGACAAGACTCGTAACAAAATCAGGAATTATTATTTTTTTAAAAACTGTTGTAATGAGACATAATTTAAACATAAGTAAATAAGGCAAAGTTTTAGGTTGCTTGGTTGTTTTAGCTCTCTGTCTACATTCTCCTTTAATGGGTCATTCCTAATGCAGATGAAAGAAAGCGGCTTGCCTCAGGCCACACTTCTGATTTGCCTTTTACTTAGTTTGGCCAGTTTCAGATGTTGGATATGCACATTTATGGCATATTAGATTGCATACAGCATTTACTGGCATTATTTTAGTCCACTGTCTATATTCAACCCACTTTTACTCACTATTTCCATCATCAAGTCTATGTCTCATGCACTTCAGGTTCACAGAGTACGTGAAAAAGACCCTTACGTGTTTCTTTATACAGCTGAAATATATACTTCACAGCTTTTCTCTCCTGAACAATGTAAAGAATTCCCACAGTTTCTGGAAGTAAATGCACTTAATATGCAAATAGAGGAAATCTGCCTCCCTCCGCTGATGTCTAAAAACAGTGGCAGTTTTGACTCCCTAAGTGTCTTTGCACATACAAAAAGAAAATGACAGCTTCATTTTCTAGGATGCAGGGCAGTTTGTATTACAATACTCTTCTGGCTCCATCAAATCAAGGTGTCCAGAAATTCTGTTGTAGTGGCTGACTGCTGGGTGGCCATATGAGGAACACAGTGCAAAGTCTTGTGAAGTTCTCCCTGGGTCCATGCTTAAAGTCTGGTTCTCAATTTGCTTGAAATGCTTCTTGTGTTTGTGCTAGGATCATTAAGTCCATAGTAAAATGGACTGATTACTAACATTAATTTCTCTTTTCATGCATTCAACAAATGTGCTTTCCCTTTTAAACAAGATTCTGTTTTCCCCTCCACAATTAAAAGGAACTATATTTGGACTCTCCACTGCTAGATTTTTACTTTTATATGAATATCACAGTATCACAGTATCACAGTATGTTTGGGATTGGAAGGGACCTCAAAAGATCATCTAGTCCAATCCCCCTGCAGGAATGCCTAGGTGAGGTCACACAGGAACATGTCCAGGTGGGTTTTGAATGTCTCCAGAGAAAGAGACTCCACAACCTCCCTGGGCAGCCTGTTCCAGTGCTCTGTCACTCTCACTGAGAAGAAGTTTTTTCTCAAATTTAAGTGGAACCTCTTGTGTTCCAGCTTGATCCCATTACCCCTTGTCCTATCATT
This sequence comes from Streptopelia decaocto, assembly GCF_964273445.1. Lineage (NCBI taxonomy): Eukaryota > Metazoa > Chordata > Aves > Columbiformes > Columbidae > Streptopelia > Streptopelia decaocto. The sequence continues at coordinate 62,499,289 of NC_138655.1, forward strand.
GTTTGCCACCGAGAAGAGCCTGGCTCCATCCTCATGGCACTCACCCTTTATATATTTATAAACATTAATAAGGTTACCCATCAGTCTCCTCTTCTCCAAACTAAAGAGATCCAGCTCCCTCAGCCTTTCTTCATAATGGAGGTGGTCCACTCCCTTAATCATCTTCGTTGCCCTACGCTGGACCCTCTCCAGCAGTTCCCTGTCCTTCTTGAACTGAGGGGCCCAGAACTGGACACAATATTCCAGATGTGGTCTCACCAGGGCGGAGTAGAGGGGAAGGAGAACCTCTCTCGATCTACTAACCACCCCCCTTCTAATACACCCCAGGATGCCATTGGCCTTCCTGGCCACAAGGGCACAGTGCTGGCTCATGGTCATCCTGTTGTCCACCAGGACCCCCAGGTCCCTTTCCCCTACACTGCTCTCTAATATGTAATTTCCCAACCTATACTGGAACCTGGGGTCGTTCCTGCCCAGATGCAGGACTCTACACTTTCCCTTGTTAAATTTCATCAGGTTATTCCCCGCCCAACTCTCCAGCCTGTCCAGGTCCCGCTGGATGGCAGCACAGCCTTCTGGCGTGTCAGCCACTCCTCCCAGCTTAGTGTCATCAGCAAAATTGCTGATAGTACACTCTATTCCCTTGTCTAAATCGTTAATGAATATATTGAATAATATTGGCCCCAGTACTGACCCCTGAGGCACTCCACTAGATACTGGCCTCCAACTAGGCTCTGCACCATTGACTACCACTCTCTGGCTTCTCTCCCTAAGCCAGTTTGAAACCCACCTCACTACTCTATTGTCTAGACCACACCTCCTCAACTTAGCTGTGAGGATGCTGTGGGAGACTGTGTCAAAGGCTTTGCTGAAGTCAAGGTAGACCACATCCACCGCTCTGCCATCATCCATCCACCTTGTTACATTCTCATAAAAGTCAATGAGGTTGGTCAAGCATGACTTACCCTTGGTAAAGCCATGCTGACTGCCCCTAATAACCCTCTTATCCTTGATATGCCTTGAGATGGCACCAAGGATAAGCTGTTCCATTACTTTCCCAGGGACAGAGGTGAGGCTGACCGGTCTATAATTACCCGTGTCCTCCTTCTTGCCCTTTTTGAAGACTGGAGTGACATTTGCTTTCCTCCAATCCTCGGGCACCTCTCCCGTTTCTCAAGACTTGGCAAAGATGATGGAGAGCGGCCCAGCAATGACTTCAGCCAGCTCCCTCAGCACCCACGGATGCATCCCATCCGGACCCATGGATTTATGGATGTCCAGACTATTTAATTGCTCCCTATTATGAAGATATTATATGAATATCTTCATATTAATGCATGTAGCTTATTTGTGGTCCCTCTCTATGCTTTACATTTTATTTTTAATCAAACCATATATTTCATGGCTATAAGTCATGTTTTCCACTGTAATTGCATCAAATATGCCAACAGCAATTACATTTGATTAATTTCCAGTTTATATTTCTTTTACAAAATAAGAGTCCTCAACTGTTTCTGTTAAGATCCTTAGACTGAAGAGCATTTAAGAATTGTCTACTCAACAGACCAAAGATTAACTCAGTGTGAAGATATTACCTCATGTTTTAACATATTTTGACTTAATATTTACAATTACATGAAATTTTCAACAAACACTGAAATAAATACTAAAAGCTCACATTCTCCATTTTGTATGTTCCCTATTTGTGGTTATTGTGGGCTTCACATGTCAGCTATTTATTTCCTTAGGATTTTTTCTTTAATTTACAGTTATTCGTTCTCTACAGTTTCTTCTCTTGCACTGACCTTCTGAACCGGCATACAAAACCAACAAAAATAAGTTACATTTAATGAAACAGGATACATGGTGGTCCTTGTAAGCACTCAACATGTCAGGATCTTTTAGTAGGAGACTACAATTAACCTGTTTAAACTGTGATTAGGCCTACAAGTTATTTGGTATCTCCAGCACGGCCTCAGAGTTCTTTTAAAGTGTATATGGTATTCCAGACTATTTCTCTCAAGCACTTTTTATGCTTTCATCTACGCTGGTACTCATTAGACTTTTGCTTTAAGTGTTTTGGTTTATTTCTCCATTTAGGATATCAGTTTTAGTATTATGAAAACTGTGCCTACTGCATTCATTCACCGGTGGAGATGTTCTTCAGAAACCACATGTTGTTGCTGAGTCACAGATTCTCAGAATAGTTGAGGTGGGAAGAAAACCCAATTCATCCAACTTCCACACTCAAAGCAGGGGCAACTAGAACAGGTTATTCAGGACTGTGTCCAGTTGGCTTCCAAATATCTTGAAAGACAACCACTCTGGAAAACCTCTTCCAAGATTCAACTATCCTCACAGTAAAAAAAAATATTCTTATATTCAAGTGGAGTTTCCTGTATTTCACCTTGTCCCATTGCCTCTTGTCCTTTCACTAAGCACCACTAAGAAGGCTCTGGCTTCATATTCTTTACCCCCACTCATCGAGTATTTATAGACATTGATATGATCCTCCTGAACCTTCTTTCCTCCAGGCTAAACAGTCCCAGCTCTCTCAGCTTCTCCTATGTTGGATGCTCCAATCATCTTTGTTGCCTTCCACTGCACTCACTCCTGTCCATGTCTCTCTGTACTGGGGACCTTGGACAGGACACAGCACTCCAGACGTGTTCTCACTGGTGCTCAGTAGAAGGAAATGATCAGCCCTTTTGACCTGCTGATAATGTTCTTCTTAATGCACCTCAGGATGCTGTTGGTCTTCTTTGCTGCTGGAGCGCTTTGCTGGCTCATGGTCAATTTGTCCACCAGCATCCCCAGGTCCTTCTCTGAAAAGCTGCTTTTCAGGCAGTCGGCCTCCAGCATGTTCTAGTGCATGGGGTTATTAATCCCCAGGGACAGGACTTTGCATTTCCCTTTGCATTTCGTAAGGTTCCAGTTGTTTCAGTTCTCCAGCCTGTCAAGTTCCCCCTGGTGAATCAACCACTCCCTTCAGTTTTGTATCATCTGCCAACTTGCTGAACGTGTGCTCTGTTCAATCATACAGGTCATTAATGAAGAACATTAGTGAACAGTACTGGCCCCAGAAATGAACCTTGGGGTACACCACACGCTAATGATTGGCCTTGAGATGGACTTTGTTCCACAGACCACAACCATTCTGGGACCAGCAGTTCAGCTAGTTTTCAATCCACATCACCGTTCCACTTATCTAGCCCATACTTCATCAGCTTGCCTACTGATTATGGGAGACGATGTCAAGGGCCTTACTAAAGTTGAGACAAACAACATCCACTGCTCCCCTCATCCTACAAGCCAGTTATCTCATCACATCTCATCTCACATCAGTTAAGAGTGACTTCCCCTACACAAATCCCTGTTGACTACTCCCAATAACTTTCTTGTCCTTCATGTGTTTGGAAATGCTTTCCAGGATTATCTGCTCCACCACCTTCCCAGGGATTGAAGTGAGGCTGACTTACCTGTAGCTCCCTGGATCCTCCAGCTTGTTGTTCTTGAAGACAAGAGTGAAGTTTATTTTCCTCCAGTCCTCAGGAAGCTCTCCCAGTTGTCATGACCTTTCAAAGATTATTGAGAGTGGCCTTGAAATAACATCAGGTCAATGAGTCCTTGTGTCAAGGCTGTTGGGCAGGTTTTTTGTTTGTTGTTGTTGTTTTGTTTAGTTTATTTGTTTGCTGTTTGTTTTTTGTTTTGTTTTGTGGTTTTTGTTTTGTTTTGTTTTTTCTGACCTACCAGTTGCTGATCCATCTATACAAATACTTTTGTGTTTGCCATAAGTTTTCTTGTGTTGAGGTATCTTTTCAGCTTCCAGCTTGGTTTGTAGATTTTTTTTCTTCTCTCTTGATTATTTTATTGATTATTTTGTTAGAAACATGAACTATAGTAAAAGACAAAAGTTTGCTATTCGATATTACATACTTGACCATTAAGTGGTCGGTCATTCGTGCTGCATAAATGGAAGTCTAGTTGCGATTTTTATTTTAACGTGGTGGCATGGTATATAAAGGAAGAAATAAAACCAAAACACTGACATTGATTAATAAAGGTATCCTTAATTAATTGCTTTCATTCCTGTAGTTGATGTAAGCATAAAGTAATATAAATATGAAATTGTTTGCCAAGAGCGTTATTATGGCAATACTAACTTAACAACATGGTAGGATACGGGGGGTGAGGGTAGGTCAATTTCCTGTTTCATCAGGAACTTCTTAGATATAAGTGGTACTTTGATCAGCTATAAAATAATTACTGCTTAGGCATGATAGCGTCACTATGGTATCTTCTGCCCGGAAGCTTTTATTACAAATATTTATACTCAGCAGCCTGAAGTTTTATTTCAAAGTGTTTCGAAGTCTGGACTTACTATGGCCATGACTAATATTGTGCATCACATTTGCAGCATGTTGACAGAAACTAAAAAATGTTCAGGCAAAAAGAAATACTGGACGAAAGTACAATGTGGCTAAATACATAGCTAAATGCACATCAGCATTGATGGGTATGCACTTTACAGAAATTATGCCCTGTCAGAGTACATATAGGTCAGTTTTTCTGCACCTTCCATGATAAACTAAATAATTACAAACATTCATAAATCTTCCAGCAGTCAAACTCTCAAGAGGTCAACATTTTATGTTTGGCTCTCTCAGTGACTTCAAGAAATGAATATATGGTCTGTTCAATGCAGAGAACTAATGAGTAAAATGTAACAAAGTATAAGTTTCAAGTCATAAGGCTTTGACATGCCAAGAAGGCACCATGGGGTAATGAAATGCTATGGGTCAGCTCCTGTGAGGTAACCATCCACATGCACATTCTTCCTCCCCTGCAAATGCAATGCAATCATAGGTACTTTTCCTCTCCCTTAAAGAAGGACAGGCTACTTCATTTTCACTTGAGGTAAGAGAATGCACACAGAGAATTCAACATGGCAATTTACTATTTCCCAGTAATTTGTTCATATTTCCTATGTATCCATAAGAGTACAAATGTGAATGTACTATTAGGATTACCTAATCTAATGTCCTGGAGAGCACTAGCCAACAAGTTTCACTCAGTAATTTTTAGAGTAATCTCAACAAGTTTTTGATGTAGATTACATATCTAGAAAGACGTCCCACCATGAAACACACCACTTAAGACAACTAATTAGAAACACCTCCTCACATGTCATTAGATATCCATTAAAAACATATATTTTCCTGAACTGGGCCTCAAAACCACTGGGGATGAAGAATAATAACATTTCCTCATAAGCGATTTCAAAGGTTAATTCACTCAATTTCTACTTTGAGTGCTTCTGGCATTATCTTCCAGGTACAATCCATCCTCTTGCTCCTGTATAAGTACTGGAATTGCCATAATCAGGCAGATCAAAAAACCATTTAGCCCCATGACAGGAGGTCAAAATGGTTAGCTAGGAAGACACCACCAGAAACAGATAAAGTGTAGAGCAAGCTTTCCCAGGAACATTCTCCATATTTCCAGGTCGATGCTGCATCAGAGTCTTCTTTTGGGCTACTGTATTTAAAATCACAGTGGACCTATCCTTCTTAAGCTTGTCCAGTCCCCACTTATTGTTAAAGCTGATGAAAAATCTCAGCAGCTGTAGAGCAGATATGTTTACCATGCAACTCAATAAGTTAGTTGGATAGGACTCACAGAAATGGAGAATCAATGGGTGCTCTATCCTCATTCTGCTCCAGCACTTATGCCTCGGCTAACAGTTACTCCAATGCAAATATGAAACAATAAACAATAGGCCACAAGCCATTTTTCTTTTTCTTTTTTTTTTTTTTAAATGCAGAATTTTAGTACTTTGGATGCTGAAATACCCTCTCTAATTTATAGACAAGCAAAATCAAAAGTGCAATACTAGCTTTTCAACAGACTGACTAGAAGGAGCAAGCAAGGGCCCCTTTGGGGAGTGGTAACTAAGTAACTAACTAAATAGGTTGCAATTCAGGAAGATGAGAGAGATGGAGAAGGTCCCCAGGGTGCTGGGAGACTGATTACCAATGCAAACATATGAGAGGAGTGGAAACCCAAAAGAAAGCAAGAGATGTCAAGGGCATACCTATGCAAGCAAGACATGCAGGGTTATTTGGAGTAAAATTTCTGGAAAGCCAAGCAGATTTTCATTTTTGAACAAAGAAGCTGCCTCATAGTTATTATTTCGACTAGTTCCTAGGAAAGAGGATGCCGCATACAATCTTGTAAATCACCAGGGCTGTCACTATTGAGCTATTCTCTATTTCTCATCCTAATGCAAAGAGGCTCTAAATATTGGCTCACCAATCCTACCAAAGGCAATGAATTTCTTCCTTATGTGCAAAACTGAAAAATGTACCTTCCAAGCTTTTATAAGAACTATGATCACTGTAATATTTGCATATTTTACAGCACAATAAACCATATTATCTGTCATGAGGTTCCAAAGGGTGTGTGACATATAAGATTTATATGGAGATGATAAACCCTGAAGGTTCGCTGTTGGAGTTTTATTAAAAATGAACCATGATTCAGTTTTTCCAGAGCACCGTTTAAAAAACAATGACACCACTACACCTGTAAAGTGAGAAAAGATATATATATATTAATAGTTTCAACTGTGATCCAGTACTTTCCTTTTGTAGCAATTTAATTGTATGCCTTTTAAAAAAGTGTCATACTAACTACTTCCAGGAAAAGTTGGCCCCAGTCTGGATACCTTTGATCAGTTCACCCAAAATGGTTTACTCTGTCTGAAATAATGATTGATAATCTGATTAGTTTTTCCCCAAGTACAATTTTCTTTGGAAAGTGACAACTCACCCCCTTTCCAGAGAAAACAAGGATGGCTGTAAGCCCACCTTACCTACCCACTTTCAGGACTAAAACTAAACAGGAAATCTTGCTTTTATCTTTTCTTATTGTTTAAACATAAAAACAAGCCAGTTTCAAGGAGATAGTATAATATTTATATTCATATTTATAAATTTATGTTTATGTTTCTAAAACAGGTGTGGAAATGCAAATAAGCTTTAGTTTCAAGTGCTGTTTCCATCACACCAAATCCAGAATTCTACTACCTGAACAGCACAGAAACTTTTTAAAAGAAGTTGTCTTTTTCCCTTCTCCACTAGTTCCGCAGAGATGCAGTTCCAAAATAACACTCTTCCAACAGTGAGAATCTTGACTCTAAATTTTCAACTTAAATTTAATTATGGTCACTTCACAGGTATTTGTTATTCTGCCAGCACTGTCCCTTAGCTGAACAGTTCTTTTCTCCTCATGTTTTCTTACCCTTCTTTTATATGTATGTCATGGTGGCCAGTAAGTTAGGTAACACACCAGTACTAGGCTAGAATCCATCAGTGCCTGTAGTTCTGATCGACATTAGTTATTATTTTTCTTTAATGGTCATGACACAAGCAGCATGAAATGTATTGATGTCACATATTAGGGAAACATCAACAATGCAAACAAGGACTGGAATATTACATAGATGTATAATTTTAAGCAGTGGAAAAATACCCGTTGAATGAAGTGCAACAGCTTAAAATGCAAGATGCTGTGCTTAAAGACTAACAGCAGAGACTTTTGCTCTCAGAACTTTTGGTTTTTGCACTTGTGGATGGAAATGAGTTTCTGCACATACTGATCACACATGAACCAATAGGCAAAGAGAACCCAGAAGACATTGGAAAGGCACTGCAGAGATACTGAGCATCTCTGCCATCCCACAGCAGCACTAAAATGCCTCAAATCCGAAGGGAGTGCAGAGAAGGACTAGGAGATATGGTAATGAAGAACCCATTTTCTGAGACATTTATTTGTTTAAACTCAATCTGTGTTTTATTCTGCAATGCCACATGCAATTACAGTATTGCAATAAAGTATTAAATTTTTTAAATCTACTGAAAATCAAATGGGAGGATATTGGATGAAGATGTGATTTAATTTTAGTTCTTCTAACCACTACAGCGATTTTATTTTAGTAATTTTCTTCTCTCCCAGTGCTTTTGCCAAGTGTGGATATTAACATGAATCTCCATGTCAGTCTTCTCCTGCTGTGCAAGCAATTTCTAAACATCAGGTTGACCTGCATAAGCAAACCTATCTTGTGCTCCATACTGCTGCAGCCAGGCTGTTTCCCAGATGTGAAGTAATTTATGTACAGCTACACTACATTTTAAACAGCACTGTAAATATGAGAATAGTTTAAAGCTTTCCTTTTAAAACTCCTCTTAGCTGGGCAGAACAGCACTCCAGCAGTTAAGTGGAGACCATTTACAGAGATTCCCCTCCTCATAAAAACTTCTCAATGACTGTGACTGAGCCATCATAACCAAAACTTTCCTCTAAAAACAGCTTTTAGAATCCGTCTGACGTTTGTTGCTCTCACACACCGCTGCCTCTCCTCTCAAAGGATACGAGAGATTTCCCTCTGTCCTTGTGGTGATGACAGCTAACCACATCTTGTGATGTATTGGGAAAACTGTAGCCAGCAAGTCAAATGAAGTGTTTTTTCTCCTTTATTTTGGACTTATGAGACCACACCTGACGTACTGTGTTCAGTTTGGGGCTTCCCAGTAGAATAAGGACATGGGCATACTGGAACAAGCCCACTGGAGGGCCACTAAGATGACCAGGAGGCTGGAACGCATCACACTCCACAAGGAAATGGAGCCATGTTTGTTCAGCCTGTACAAGGGAAGTCTAATCGGGGCTCTTTTCCTATTATAAGATGACAGGGACACTTTATTCTTGGCACCCAGTGAAAAAGTAAGAGGCAATGGTCCTAAGTAGCAACAACAGGAATTTTGATTGAATCTTAGAAAAAATGCTTTCACTGGGAGAGTGGTCAAACACCGAAATAGGCTGCCCATGAAAATTGGGGAATCTCCACCTTGGCTTGACTGTACAAGGCTCTAAGAAACCTGATCTAACTTCCAAGTTAGATCTAACTTCAAAGTTGGCCCTGCTTTGAGCCGAGTATCGACCAGAGCACCTCCAGCGGTCACTTCCAACCTAAATTAGTCTGTGGTTATAACATAATCTGAGTTTGCAATTTTATCTTGCCTTTGTAATCCTTTGGAAATGTAAGAAAGAGTCTACTAGTGTTATTTGTTCTGAAAGATGATGAAGAGGCTCTTCGTCCTAGCATCTTACCTCTTTCCTCTTGGGGTACAGCTTGTTTTTTTTTTCCAGGCCTACTCTTGTGACTCTTGTGTGCTAAAAAGGAAACTTTGCTCATGTTGACCTGCCTCTCCCCAGTGTCATTATTAATCTTCAGCTCTTTCCTTCCAGATTCTAGATCACTCTGTAAGATGCCACCTGAAGGTGACAGAGGAATGCCAAGCTGCCTCCACAGAAGAGACAACAGTATGTTCTCACCACAAATAAAAAAAACAGCATGCTGGTCTACATTAGCAGGTGAGAAGCTAGAAGATAAAGGCAAGTTGTCGTTCTCCTTTAGTTGCTTCCAGTGAGGCCATACTGGGAATATAGTGATCTGCTTCACCCACTCCCTGGCTCAGAAGGGATGTTGAGAAACCAGAGAATCCAGCAAAATGGTTAGAAGATGGAAAGGAGCCAGAGGCGTAGCTCCTCACATCCGTGGGGAGAAATCTCTTTGTCTTGGTAAAGAAGAAAATATGGTGTGACCTAATAGTACCTTGCAACTGTTTGAAGGGAAAATACAGAGATGACAGAAAATTCTCTTGATAATTGCAAATAGTTTTGCAAGGGGCAATAGCAGAAATGTCCAGTGTAATAAGATGCAACTGGATATTAGGAAAAACACCTTCACTAAGAGCAGCACCAGGACAGAGAGACTGACTCCATCCTCGGAGGTTTTCAGGACTTAGCTAGACAAAGCCATTGCTGACCTGATCAGGTGTTGAAAAGTCCTCCTTACATGAGGCAGGTGGATGAGGTGATTTTCAGAGGTCCTTCCAACCAACACGTTTATATTTCTGTAATTCACACTCTCCTATATCACACTGTTATCTCCCCTGCTGCGTTCCTTGGCTATCTGCATTCCCCTCTTTTCTAGAGAGGTAACTCCTTTCCTTTCCACAAAACAAGATTATTTCTGTCTGTTCTTTGCCCATGATTTTCAGTGATTTAAACGTTTTTCTGCTCTGCTCCTCCTCCACTAGTGACCTCTTCCTCCATTTGACTGGTTGACATGTTTTTTTTGGATCATCCAACTCATTCAAGCTTCTCTTCTCTATGTCATACCACTTAATAGATGTCTATAAATTTCAAGTGACTGCACAGCCTCCTCTCTCCCTTCCTTTGCCCTCTCTTTTCATATCACTCTTTCACCGATCCTCCAGCTGCAGTGCTAATCCTCAGATCTTTTCTTCTGTCTGGCAACACTTCATCAGAAGGTAATTTCCATCAGGTACCTATTCAAGATTAGAAAATTTCCTACAGCTTCTGCATCAAGTCCTTTTCATGCCTGTTCCATTTTTAGTCAGATTTTATGCATTAAAAAAATGTATTTTTCTGTCCCTTGCCTGTTTTTAATAGACTGTGGAGGGTTTTTTTGATGTGTCATACTGGGTCAACAACAATCTGTGTGGACATGAAAATAAATAGTAACTTATGAAGACTATCAAGTTTGAGAAAGATGATTTTGCCTGACCTTTTAAAGACATGTGCTGTTTAAATTACTTCTGTGAGTAAGAGATCAATTCAGATCAAATTTCCCTAAATTGAAAGAGAAAATTGTACTTCCTCCATCTCACCTTATAAAAACCTTTTTTTTTTTTTTTTTAAATGCTCTTTCTTTGCTTTTATAGTCCCTCAACATTGGCTACCTCCATTGTTAAATCTCAGCAGTTAACTGTCCATCAGCTGTGATTAAAAGCAGAAAGCCCCAGCTGGCTCAGCTGCACGCTGCCTGGGTTACCCAGCTCCCCTGGAGAAAACTGTAAACTACAAACTGCAGCAAACCACAGATCCCACAGACTCTAACCAAGCCAACGACCACCAACCATTGAAACCTTGTCTTTGACTGGAAATTATCTAAGAGAATACGCCACGACTTTTGGCGTTAGCTGAAGTTCCCTAAATTGAGGAGATTTAATGCGACCAGGTAGCTAGAACCGATGTAGCAGGTTTGAGATGTGACAGCACGTGATACAAATTTCTAGTGTGAACTCATTGCTATGTCATGTTTTTCACAGCATTTGGTGATTTCCCTTAATATGCCAGTTCCTAGAGTTGTAAGACTACAAGAAAACACCACACTTCACAGATTTTACACATTGAGGATGCTGACTGCAGTCGTATGCTCGTGGTGTACTTTAAGCAAATCTATTTACCTGGAGTCACTCCCAGTCCTAAAGATCTATTTAGTGAACTGCTTTGCTCAGAAAAACTGGCAATCATAATATTTGATTTGTGCATAATATACTTACCAAAATAAAATAAAATACAAGAACTTCATGCATTGCATTGTCCCAACCCGTATTTATGGACTTTTACTTTTGGAATAGGTAGTTCAAAGATAAATCAGGTCTAGATAAAACATCTTCTAACCATCATTCCTAGTGTTATTTGCTACATAATTCTATGTTTCTTTTCACTACCTTTATATTAATAGTCTTGCAATATTTTGGAATGGCACTAGAATATCATTTCACAACAAAGAGACTGTTACTTGTAGAATCAGGAAGGATTTAAATGAATTAGTGATGCTGAAAGAGAGAGGAAGGAAGAGTTTTAAAAACACATTTTTTCAGCTGATGGTAGGATATAGGACAACCGAAGAATAATATTTTTTATTGTTTGCATATTTAGCTTCACTTTTCTAACGAAAACACTTGTATTGATTCATATTTACGCCATCCGTTTTGTATGTTAGTAAATGCAGCCCTGCACAAACAATGACACCATCTGACCTAATGCTGCAGATCTGTTCCAACAGTTGGATACCAAAAGACATTTTAAGAATATGTTGCAGCTAAAGCTGCTATTTTCTTTCTCTCCTGACTTCTTTATGTTGCCTTACCACAGATTTTGTGCTAGTTTTCTGGAAACCTTAGTCTTTGAAATATGCAAGCATAATTTCATCACGAAAAACAAGACTATATTCTATAATATACTGACCACAGGATACCGAGAGTGATCCTCTTAGGGCCTTGCTCCTTTAACATCATGATATGAAAAAAAACTTATATAAAAATACCAAGTGACTCATGAAGGGCGTTAGGGCTATGACAGAAGCTTTTGTCTGACCTTTTGTGGGCTCCAGGGATTTAAATTAGTTCTGTAAGGAAAGAGCAATCCAGATAAGGATACTTGAATTAATACATAACTTGGAGAAAAAGGGAACTGCTTTACTGAGGTTAAAGCTGAATTCTTTATGCTTTCTTTATGCTAAGTTGATTTGCTTTTCCAAAAGAAAAGAATATTTGATGGGGTAAAAACCCCACCTTTTTCCTCTCGTACAAGATTTGCAATCAAAGGACTGTAAGAATCAGGAAAAGAAGTCAAATTCAGTGTAAAAGCTAAACAGTTATTTTTCATGTGTTAGGTGTTTACAAATAGATTTTAATATTTATGAGGGATTATCTGTTCCTTTTTAGCTAATTTAACATAGGCCATAACAAACAAATTTAGTAAGCAGTAGGAAGTAGTAATTTAAAACTGTGATAATTAATAAATTAAGATAATTCAAATAGGCAATCTCTGTTCATATCAGATAATTGTCTCAGTTTTTCTATATCAAGTTAATACAGAACATGGTGATAATTTCACTCAATTCCTATATAATAAGCACAGTTAATTGCACAGGAAAACTAAACAATGTTTTGCAAAACCTGAAAGTCCTTCAAAACTACCTGTTTTCTGGCATTCTCTGCCAGCCTGATATCATTACATACCCAAATCACACTTCTTAGCTACAGTTATTAATGACAGCAGGGGTTTTGGACTGGATGACCTTCAGAGGTCACTTCCAACCCAAACTATTATATGATTCTATGATAATATGCTATCCAGTGCCTGAAATTAAGCGCCTCTAACAATAGCTTTAAAATTATATCATCCCCTAAATAAGCAGCTGGTATCAAAGACCACAATAGGGGTTGGGGAGAGAAGACTCTCCACAGAAGACTGCTTCTGTGTATTAAGAATGACACCATGCACTTCAAATTTAGTCTTCTACTTCTAAATTTTCCCTAAAGGTCACAGAATTAATTCTAAATCCTCTAGACATCTTGAAGATACTTTATGTTACTATGAGTCATTAAAAAGCTGGTTGCACTAACAAGATGAATACCACAAGATTGGAAATCCAGAACCAAACTATATATTTATCTCTCTCAAGAGTAAAAAGGATCATTACCAGGTATTTGAGACAAGATTTAATTTAGAATGTTTCCTCACCAAAAATCACCAGTCTTTATCATCTTCGTGCTGTTGAAAAGAGTTTGTGGAACACACCGGTGAACCTAAGGCTATGTCTATGGCAGTGAATTAAACAGCACTTGTGAGCGTTCCCAGACATTGGAATCCGACTGCTTCAAAATTATTAGAGCGGTGCCTGGCATGCTTTTGGCCTGTACTAACTAGCAGTCTCCCAAGCAATTCCCAGGCACAGCTGGGGAGTCCGAACGTCCCACAGGCCATCACCACCCAAGGATTTGCATGCAGCCACCCCAATCTGGAGCCTGGCTGGGTATGTTTACTGCTGTACTTGCGAGTCAGCCCATGCCAGTTGGCTTCCGTGTCTGGGAATATTCTTGGGAATGGTTTTATTTGCTAGTATAGACATACTCCTGTTCCTTTCCCAGTAGTGCTAAGGATGAGGAGGTGGCTTCAGGAGACTAAATATGAAATCAGTGAAGTTTCATTCTGGTAGAATCACTTTTGATAATTAAATCCATACAGAGTGTGTGTGTGTCTGTGTTTTGTTTGTTTGTTTGTGTTTGGGGGTTTTTTGTTTGTTTTTTAAATAAACCACCTTCCCATGTTATTTTAATCCCATTGCAACAAAGATGACACAGCATTCAGCTAAAGCCAGAAACAGTCTGAGGTGCATCTTGATTTTTCTGCACATTGATTAAGCCCATGCAGCATGTCAGGCTGGAGTTACACCTAAAGGCAGAATATGCCCATCACGTCAGGCACTGTCCTGGAAGCCAAGAGACCAGAGCGTTAATTCTTTCTCCTCCACAGAATTCCCATATTTTGGGGGGAAATTGCTTACAGCCCAATCCATAATGCCTGAACTGCCAGCCTATAGGATTATCCTTCCTCTCTTCTTCCAATACAATTCATTTAATCTTGCAGTAAGACAATGTCCCATTCATACCCTAATTGTTAAGGCAGCCTTAGAGAGACAGAGATTTTAAATTCTTCCAGCTGCAATGAGACAAAATGGAAGGGCCGATGTCTTCCATTTGCAGGCTGAGTGCCATTAGGATATCATATAGAAGGTACAGTACAACCAAATTTCACTTGCTTCCTCCCTACTTTTAATTATTTATTCTCAGAGGAAATCAAGATTCTTACCTTGCAGTCTTGATATAGATACGCAAGTCCCAAACAGAATGTTTTCAGACCAATCTACATATTACCACTGCCTTTGGGATAGTTGTAAATGGCTCCTCAGGACATGATTTTTTGGAGTGTTATCCTAACTTTGTCTGGCCCCTGAATTCTGAGCTTTGGATTCCACTCTTGAGTCCCAGTGTCATAAAATTTAGCTGATCTCTGCTGAAATTATGGACACCTAATTGCTGTCTTTCAGAATTCTGCTGTATTTACAGTCTTGTTACTTGGGGCTAGAGTCAAAGTACACTGGGGACTGCCTGCATGTTGACTATCACTTTGATTCTTGCCTGAAAAATAAAGGTGCCTCTCCAAAAAATAAATCTGAGACAAAGAGCAGGACTAGCTTGTACCTGAGCTCCTGCTCCTCCGGGCCATGCAGACACAGCTGAAGCCATTTGGCTCTTTGAATTCAGACACAGATTTCAAAGTCAGTAGAAACAAAGCACTGCCTTAATTCCCCATGTATAATATGGGGAGCAGCAGAACTTTTCTACCTTACAGAGACTGGGAAGAGAATACTTTCCCATTTTGGAGTCAGTCAATACACCATGGGAACCATACAAAACATGCAGCCAAAAAAAGATGAAACGTCTTTGGTGGCGCAGAGAGGGCTGGATGATGGAGGCAGTGATGGATCACCGATTCTCAGGGCAGACTCACACTGTCCTAAATCCTGGTGAAAGCTTCTTCACATACACCCGCTGAATACAGCTGAAGGGCAAGGTACTTGCAGCTCTGTGGCACAGGAGCGGAGCAAGGCAGGAGCCAGTGAAGCTGGCTGGATGCCAGCTGGGTCCCCCAGTGCCAGGGGAATTCTCAGCTGGGAGAACTGGGCTGCCTTCCAGCCCTGCTGCTCTGAATATATATCTATATATCTATCTGTATATATGTATAGCAGAACCTTTAAAGGAATAATTATCTTCCCTATGTCTTCTAGTTTGACTGAGATTTTTATCTCATATCTAGTCTAGTACAGAATAAACCTGCAGCTGCCTGATCTGTGATTACCCTCAGCTTTTACATAAACCAGATTTTTAAGCAATAATGTTGACAAAAAATTTCTATGCCTCTTTTTTTCAGAAAAGACTAAATATCCCAGTGGTGTAACGTCTGGAATAGATGGACTGGAGAAGAAATATAGGTAGGTACTCCAAATATCTGCAGTAACAGAAATTATCTTTTTGCACCTAGAAAGGTATTGGTTGAAAGCAGAAGGGAAGAGGGAACAGCTAAGTGGATTTTAAGTGTTCATTTCTTCACCATAAAAAAAACCCCTACTTTACTAGTTACCAGGTGCTTCTAATTTAATTCATTTCATTAACTTCTTACAACTTGTTCAGCCAGCTCTGCAGACAATTGATTTTAATTATTACATGCCTCAGTGACTTTCTGCACTAGATTTTTTTTTCCACTGACTATACAGTTCTTCAAAACTCTTCAAAATTAGATTTTATTTTGTTTCTGTCTTTTCAGAATTTAGTCTGTCTTTTCAAGCAACCTTATCAGTTATTTAGCTCATTCTTCTAGAAAGGAAATATAATAGATATTATATAACATCAAATATTCACTTATAAGGCTTCTGCTTTCAGAGGTGTGATTTCAAAGTTTTCATTATGATGCTGTTTCTAGGGAAAATTGCTGACAAGACAGAAAGCCTGATTATGATATTATAACTATTTGATATATATTGGACAGGTGAAACAATAATATTTGGAAAGAACTTTTGAATAATAAAGGAGCTTTCAAGATCCACAACCAAGGATATCAGGTGATGGTGCTGAAACTTCTTAATCAGATTTTCATTCTTAATTACACAGGCAGAGTTCACACTGACACCTGCTGTTAAGATTGCTTAACTTTTCCCATTTTAAGACCATTTTCAATTTCATTGCCGATTTAACTGCGTGGGCTGATCTTTTCTGCGTAAGTGTCATACTCAGACTTAAATCAAAGGAAAAAAGGGAGAGTCAGTATTTCTGATGAAATGTTTTTGTGATTTTTCAAGAATTACATGGGGGATAACAGATCACTTGTTTCATATGGACTCTCAGTTATCTCATTTTAAGAAAACAGTTATCTACATCCTTTGAAACAGGAACTTGAAAATCAGCAGAATTTCACTTGCTGAAGCTCTCTAGAAAGCCTCCATCCTTGGCCAAGCTATGAGCCCCAGAAAAATCAGACAATACACACTGCATAAGTGGAAGGGTATCACAGTTTTATATTCAACATCTTTGAAGATTCCACTTGCTTTTACCTCTGACAAATCACCAGGAGTGAAAAAAGACACCTGAGGAAGGCAAACACCTACAAATTATAATAGGTAGGATAACGCAGACAGAGGTCTAGCAATGGGGTGTATGACACAGAATAGACAGGCGCAGTGAGACACGCAGTGCCCATAAGCACTGAAAAAAGAACAAATATTAACAAGAAAAAAGGAAGAAACACTGGGGAGGAGGATAGGAGGCAACAGGCATTTAAACAGTGAAGTATTTAAATTACGACTCTAAAGTCTTGATGCTTCTCAGCTCTTTAGTGAATAATCATGAGGCAAATTGCTGTTATTTTCCACCTCTTTATGTGTCCACAAAAATGAGAACCCTTTTTTCTTACTTCTCCGGTAATAAAACAATGATGAAGTTCTGTGCCAATGACCCAGACAGCCTAGGCATATAACTCACATGGAAGATGAGCATGCGGTTGTTCTAACCTCCCCCAAGGAAAGCCAGCATCAGGTTTCTGTGCAGTTGACTGTGTACCTGGAAACTGAGTCCAGACATACGCTAGTATAAAGTCATTTGTTCTTCTCATAGAAGTGATATTACTTGATTCTTGTTACGTAGGGATAAATTAAGGCAACAACTCTGAAACATCCTTCGTGAAAGAAATGATGTTTTAAATTACTGCCATTGCTAAAATTGTTGAGCGCTCATCTGCTATGACCTATATATGAAATTGCTGTTTGTTTTTAATTAGTAGGATTTTACAGTTTTTTCTTGGACTTAATGATACACGTTTATAATTTACATTTCAACAAAACAGTTAAGAGAGTGAAAAAAAACATACAAAAACTGAAAAAATGCAAATATACAGGAGTACAAAAATAATTGTATTTGGTTAAAAAAAAATATTCAGTCCAGTATTTTGCATTCAGTTGTGGTCAAATGTCTTGCCATGTCTCTGTGCACAGAACTGCTGGGCAGCATTCACCAAATTTCAACACCCTCAAGGACCAACAGGTACCATTAAGAGGTATTCCGCTTAGTATCTTAATATCTCTATTTCCCTATGTTATGTTTTTTACCTTTTGACTTTTTCTTCAGCCATTTGAAAAATAATAATTATTGTTATTGCTATTATTATTATCTGCTGCCCCTAACGATAATTTAGTTTCTTCCTGATTGCTTTTTCTGCAGCTTTCCCCTTGTCATTAAAAAAAATCCCCTTTCAGCCTAAATAGTTGCAGCTTAAGTCATTTCTCAAATGGAAGTTATTCTGTATCTCTGATCATCCTTATTGACCTTAACTAAGTCTTCTCCAGTCCCTTGTATTTTTTGAGGTGGTAGAGAAGGACAAGGCCAGAACTGCAAAACATGTTACAGATATGGCAAAACCACAGATTTACATAATGGCAGAATAACATTCTCTCTTTCGTTCTTCATTCTTCTAATTTGATTTACTCTTTAGATCACTGCTGAGCACTGAGTGATGTTTCTGTGTGACTACCTATCATAACTCCCAACTTTCACTCCAGTCAGCCTAGAGCTCATGTAAGTGAAATTAGGATTTCTTCCCCTTACGTACATTTATCTACACTGATTTCAGCTGTCATTTTATTGCTCAGCCATTAAGTTTTACCACCCTGAATAAATTAATACCATCAAACTTGATCACCTCACCACTAACGTGCTTTTTAAAGTCATTTATGAGCACGTTGAACAGAAAAACCCCAGCACAGATCTTACAGAACCTCATCTGTCACCATCTTCCACTGCAAAAACCGACCATTTGTTCCGGTCTTCTAACCATTTAACCATACAAGGATCTTCCCTCTCATGACATGGTGTTAAGTTTCCCTTAACAGCCTCTAATAAGACACTTCTCAAAAGTCTGTTGGAGAAACCAAGTAATCTGTATGTCAGCCACGCCACAGTTGTCCACGTAACTGTTGCTAAGACTTCAGAAAAGCTGCCATAGCTTTTCTCAAAAAGATAATTTTATCAAGATACTCAGTAGCTCTGTTCCTGCTAGCTAATCTGCATGGTACAGATGTCATGATTAAAAGCTTTACAATTCACAAGGTTTCTTCTCAAAACTTTAAAAAAAATTACCAACTGTCCTTGGGTGCCTAGGCAGCTTTGCAGAAGGAGTTACATGGTCATGTTTGAGGAGCCATTCAACTATTTTAGACTTGAATTCCTTTAAACTCCCTCATGACCACCACCCAGTCCCGGTGATGGGCTGCTCTTTGTGTGCTCTGTTTGCTCCATGTGTTATCTTCTGCCATCACTTCCACTCCACGTAGGTCCTCTGAAGAGTCTCTCACAAAGACTTTAGATCATAACCTGTTCTGTTTCTTGTGCTGTGAGTGCTGATGGAAATAATTTAGGTCCTCTGCAATGGCCTAACCCTCCTCTGCAGGCTCTCTTCATACCACAGTCGCAATCCTGACTCTTCAAACTCTGCTGACTTCCTACATTAGATATATTTGAAGAAAAATTTATTGTTACTTGTGAATCTTTCTGCTAGATGCTCCTCAAAATTCTTCTTCTCTTACTGTGTTTTTACATGTTACCTGCCAGAATTTACAATCCTATTTTTTTCATATGGATATCAGTTTTTTGAAGAGTGCTTCCTTGCTTTCATGATACTTGTCACTTGCTCCTTAGCTATGTGGACTTTCTTTTGCCTTTTCCCACACTTTTCTTCATAAGCAGGGTGTGTTGGCCCGTGCTTCCAACATAGTGATGACCTAAATAAATTCCAGGTAAACTAAGAGAATTTAATTTTCTTAGCTGACCTTTTAAAACAAGGTGGTGCTTCTACACAGTTCCCCTTTTTGAGAAAGCCCAATTGCAGTTCCCAGAAAATTCCTGAAGCTAATTGGACAGCATTCACCAAATTTCAATGCCGTCAAGGACCAACAGCTGCTATTGAGAGATATTCTGCTTGGTATCTTAATATCTCTATTTCCCTATGTTATGTTTTTTACCCTTTGACTTTTCCTCCAGCAGCAGCCACTGCAGAAGAACCCTTCAGCTGTGCACCTCTCAGGCAGCCCCTGGGTGCTGCTGAAGTGGTGGAGTCCCCATCTCTGGAGGTGTTTAAAAGACACACAGCTGAGGCTCCTATGGATGTGGTTTAGAGGTGGACTTGGCAGTGCTAAGTTAACAGTTAGACTCAATGATCTTAAAAGTCTTTTCCAACCATGATCATCCTATGACTCTATGCTCTGGACCCCTCAGGGGCTGCAGACTCTCCTGGGCTCTCCCTGACCAGCCGCCCCATGACACAGTTACTGGTGGCGATCTCTGTGTTATGGTCTGATGTAGTATTTGCCCAATCACTGTAGGTAATCGAGGAGGCCCATGATTATTCTGTTTCCTGCATTAGCTGCTTCTTTGACAGTCTTAGGATACTCATAGCAGTGTTAGCATCTTTGCTGGGCAGTTATACAAAGCCAATGATGCATTTTTTTGATTTAGGCTTCAAATCAGTCCATGTGGATACATAAAGTTGCTTGATGAAGTGGAGTTTCTTCATTAGATTCTAATCTTTAAAGAATACATAACACTACATCACCACAACAAAGCCTACTTCATCTTTCATCTTCATCACCAAATTTTTTGTTTTGATGTCACAATCCGCTGTGGATTATTTTTTTTTCTGTCAAACTTCCCATATGCGTACTATGACACTTCTTTCACTTAGGGCTAGACTTGCTTTCCTCATCCTGGATCTTAGATTTCAAGCACTTGTTTCTGCCATGTTTTCTTCTTCAACTGGCAGCCTATTTGATTTGTCTCCTCTCTGAATACCCATAGCATTACCTGTACCACAAGTTCCATTTCAAACCATGCGTTCTTCTGCACCTACTGGCTTTCTCACCACTTCTTCATTTACAAGCTCACTGATGGTATTCCTACGTGCCAGAAGCCCAGTTCCCTTATGAACTGGTTCATAAGACTTCACTGTATCAAGGCAACGCTCCCAATTCCTGGTAAATCTGACTCCCTGATTTTTGCAGCTTTAATATCTGGCTGAGGAACTGGCATTGGTGTTTGGCACCAGTATTGCTGTGCTTGCCAAAAGCATAACAATAAAGGTCCTTTAAAATGAGGTCAGTTCCATGATCCATCTGAAGTATGGTGTGCCCCTCAGGACCATCATGCCAGCACAGCCCAGGGTGACAGGCTGTGGAGACAGGAAAAATCAATGAGAGTGTGGTAGGGAGAGAATTTCTAAGTGAGAACAACCACCAAACATTTCACAACGTGCAGCTACATCCCCAGAACGACTCTGTATACAGTAATGCTCCTTCACAGGAGTTAACACTATAAAAACACAAATAAAACCTAATTACATTGTTTTGTTTGCTATCACACAAGTTTCAAAGATCACTAGACTATGAACATGAACATTCAGATACTTATATTGATCTAGAAAAGGTGAAGCTTAAGTTTAAAACTAAAATACTTTAATCAGATTTTTATAATAAAAACATTGTATTTCTGTTGTTCAGGGAAATATCAGGTTGGTTCAAAAGTAATTGTAGTTTTGGACCAGGAATTTTAAATAACTAGGCTCAAACATATCTTTATTAATCAAAATAGGAACCATTACAATCAGCACATTTTTGCCAATAAGAAATAAGTTTATTCCTGTAGCATAAAAATCCATGCTTTGGGATTTGACGAAATCTTGGAAAGCATTTTCTGTATCCTGCTGTTTGTGGAAGCATTTTCCCTGCAAAAAGTTGTTGAGATGCTTGAAGAAGTGGCAGTTGGTTGGTGAGAGGTCAGGTAAATATGGCAGATGAGGCAAAACTTGGTAGCTCGATTTGTTCCACTTTTGTCATGGAGAGGAATTGGGCCCTTTCTGTTGACCAATGCCAGCTACAGGTGTTGCAATTTTTGGTGCATTTCATCCATTTGCTGAGCATACTTCTCAGATGTAATGGTTGTGCCAGCAGCAGACCACCAATGACCATGTCCTTTTTTGGTGCAAGTTTGACTATGGAAAGTTCTTTGGAGGTTCTTCTCAGTCCAGCCACAGAGCTGGTCATGGCCAGCTGTTGTATGAAATCCACTTTTTATTGCACATCACAATTTGATCAAGAAATGGTTCATCATTGTTGCGTAGGAGAAGACGACACTTAAAAATTAGTTTTTTTATTTTGGGTCAGCTCATGAGGCAACCACATATCAAGCTTTTTCACCTTTCCAATTGCTTCAAATGCTGAACAACTGTAGAATGGTCAATGTTCTTCAGCAACTTCTCATGTAGTTGTAAGAGGATTGGTTTCGATGATTGCTCTCCACTGGTCATCATCAAGTTCCAAAGGCTGGTTGCTATGCTCCTCATCTTCAAGGCTCTCATCTCCTTTGTGAAACTTCTTGAACCACCACTGCACTTTATGTTCGTCAGCAGTTCCTGGGCCAAATGCATTGTTGATGTTGCAAGTTGTCTCTGCTGCTTTACGACCCATTTTGAACGTGAATAAGAAAATCACTCAAATTTGCTTTTTGCCTAACATGAGTTCCATAGTCTAAAATAAATATGAACAGTAATAATAAGTCAGTAGCAAAAAAAGAAAAAAAATGGAGAAAAGCAGATTAAAATAATGTATAACATAACCAAATTTATTTAAGAATGTATCCAATATCAAACAGCAAATTTTAACAATGCAAAAACCGTCATTACTTTTGCACCAACCTAATATAATTGCTTACTTTCTCACTCTCACCTTCCCTGTAAGCACATACTCACTTCTTTCTTTACTTTCTCACTGTGGGCTCATTTATATTAATAAATACCTATGAGTGTGATACAGTGTGAAAGACTACTATCAACAAGTAGGGAAAATATATGCTTGTGAAATTATAAAAATCCCTTAGCTACTTTTCTAAAGAAAGTACAGATGAGCACTGGTTACAGCAGCTAAGATCTCCCCCCCTGCGTGAATGAAGCTGGAAAACTTTCTTTTTTCTTCCTCAGTATCAAAGTATTTAGCCTAAATTCCTATCTCAGGGTAACTCATGCATACTCTATCTCTAAAGTCTGTAAGTTCATTTCCATTAAAAATTTCGGAAGCAAAACAACTCCTGTGCACTTGAGTTGTCAAGCTCCCACAGTCCATGTAGCATCCAGATCTGAGGGCTCAGTACTGTGTCCAAATACAAGCAAATAAATATATTTGAACAAATACAAGTAGTGTCCAAATACAATGATATTTTGTGTGGGTTTTTTTTCTTCTTATAAAAAATAATCCTTCACATCAAAAAAACAATTTTCCAAACATAGTCTTCCTAGTGAAAAAAAAAATACATAAAGTGTAATTTCTACAAATGGAAAGCCTCATTTCAGAAACTGCTTTTCAGGACAGGTCTTTATATGTGGGGGACAGAACAGAGCTCTGAGTCTGTACTCCTTTCGACAACTGAAATATGCATGTGTCAGAAACAAGTTTACTTCTGCATATGCATGAAATCATGAACTCATTGTAGGCACGAAGATAATATGTGTAGTAACTGGGCATTCTTTACAACAAAACGGACGTAGGAATGTATTTGAAAAGGCATATCTTGATCATTCCCTGCAAAGACTACTACATATTCCAGCAGCATCTGGATATATAATACCAAGAGAAGATCAGGGAAGTTCATGCTTTACAGGCCTTCTAGGATTTTACATTTGGTCAAGAACTAATGAAAAGATTTTTTTTTTTTTTTAAAAAACAACTGTGGTCAAGAATCTGGGGAAGCAGACGAACAGTACATTTCTGAGCTATATAATAGCTGAATTCTGTAATTGTCAGATTAAAATCCTCATAAATTAGAAACAGGAATGAAGCTGCAGGAGACTGAATTAAAATACACAAAAGCTCCATGTTAACATTATGAAGAGATACAGACAAGTGCAATATGGACAACAACTCTCCAACAGAGCAGCCTCAGAGATAATCTGTGACATGTAACATAGGAAAATAATAGAAACACAGCAAAAAGCCTGCCCAAGAACCCACCCCCAACACTAAAAACCACCAAAAAGCAATACAGAGCAGAGAAGACAAGCAAATTACAAGATCATACAAAATCGCTCATGTTGTACTACGTAGAACAAAAAATAATGGACGGACCTTCTGTTTGGGGTCATACGCTTGTAGCAAAAGAGATTATTGTGCCAAAACTTGTAGACAAGGGAAAAGGAAAATGGAGAGGGAAGAGAAGTGGAGGAAGGAGGAAGGGAAAAAAAAGGCAACACGAAACAGAAAAGATAAACCTCAGCCTATCAAAAGACATGAAGACGAGGCAGCATATAAACAGGAAATTAAATGCCAAGTACACAGGCATCAATGAACCCAGTAGATTATGAAGGTTCCTATATTATTACTTGAGAATAGAGAGCAAAACTGCAACCACAAAAAGACATTAAAATTATATAATGCACTATCATAAAACCACAAAGATCATTTAATTACCCCCCACAAAAAGGATGCACAAAGAAAACATAAAGAAACAGCTTAGAGGCTGCCATTTCAGGTAGTACAGGCAACACGGCAACTAATGTCACTGAAATACATCATGAAACTCATTACAGTATATTTCTGATAAATGATTTAAAACAGATTCAAAAGCAAAACGAAACCAAGACCCCATACCATCTAGAGCTGATAATACGATATGGCATCCCTGCAGCAAAGCTGCTGAAAGATCAGCAGGTTGTACTGGAAGGATTAGAATGTCTTGCAGGCACGTTACACCCACAAACAGAAAATACAGAAAATACAGCCAGTGGAGTACCGGCACCACGGGGGGTGTGTGACATAACTAGAAGAAAAATGGGAGCACCGAGTGCAACAGAAAAACACAGCTCAGGTCACAGAGCCTCAGACTGATCAATGCGATGGTAATAACTGCACATTTAGGAAAGCTGTCCAAGAGAACTGTGATGTCCGTTCAGTTACAAAAATTGAATGAGCCTTAAAATGCCAGGATAGGACCCAGCATGGATAAGATGGTTTTGTAGGGATTCATAGCTATCCAGTTAGAACTCCCACACTGACAACAAATGTAATTTTTATCTTTTAGATGATCAGTTTGAGGCAGTGACCAGCTGACAGCAGGTCAAAGCCACACAGACATGAGATATCTAACTTCAGCAGTGTATATTAAAAGAAGCTGCTAGACCCAGTGTTTTTCTTACCGGATTAGCAGTCCCAGTCTCACTAAGACTGAACCTCTAATACAGCCGTACTGTCTCAATATGCTACAGTACACAAGCATACTACCTCACCGTTCCGGTGAATTTTCTCTCAAAATACTGAGCTGGACATGCAGCTTTATGGATGACAATGAGAATTTTAGGGATATTATTGAAGTGTCTAACACTATTTTCATCTACCTTTTCAATCATCGTTTTTTATAATGAGTGTAAATACCAGATTTTTAGAGTATTATTTTTTAATCAAAACACTGGTTTACACTGGAATAGCACCTTTAGAAGCAAGCTAGTGGACAGGGCTGGAAACCCAAGTCCTTAGCCATACAAAAGCAAACCAAGGAAGAGCAAGAGGCATACTTTTTTGATAAATGAACAAACCAACCCAGCAAAGCAGAAAAGATTTCTTTTTCCTTGGGAATTAATATGTTAAAAATGGAAAACTGCTTCTTTGGTGAAATCCTTCATACAAAACATATACTGCAGTTCCTACAGCATATAATTCCAACAATTACATACACACTAAATACACACCAGGTCTATTCTAGCTTTTGCTATTACAGTAATATGAGAGAAGACTGCTGCTTTTATTGACATTTCCACGTGACTGCAGGTTGTAGTTCAGGTTAAGGCCTATAAGCATCAAGCTGCCCTTCCTGGTGCAGGTTATTTCATTTCGGCAACAAGTCAGGTCTAAGTGCATTTACTGTTCTGTGCCTACACTAAGCAAATGTGCTGGTACAGCCTATACAGAGGCTATAGAGGCCTGGCTATACTGTGTATGTAGAATATTGTGATGGCCTTTGTTTCTCTCACCTCTGGCTGAACACAGAACTACTTTGGTGTATCAGTATTTCCATCATGCTGGGAAAATGCAAAAGCTAAAAATCACGAGAATTCAAAAAGTGTTATACTTACTTAAATCTCATGATTTTAAGCAAATTGTGGAGGGATTTGCCAACCTGGAGTACTACAACACTACAGCTTTAACTAAGGGAAAGCACTGTGCTGCCCTAGCTTGGAAAACATGGAGAGCTGATTCATGACACAGTTCCTCAAAATAAAAGTTAAAAAAAATATTGAGCACATTCTTATATCTTTTTTTGAAGCCTATATAAAAAGGATAAATTTGAAGTCTTATTGGAGAGAGTAATGATCTCATCCTGACTTAAAATTCAGGCTAGAGTAGAAATTTTCAATCACTGGTTTCACTGGTGAGTGCAGTAAATAATTTTATTTGCCCTGTTTAAAAAAAAAAAAAAAGCTTGAAACAATCTCACAAACAGCAGCAGTCTGTTCAAATCAAACAAACCCAAACTGAAGTTAAACAGCTGGCATGGGAATTTTAGTCCACACAGTTCACCTGTGGCAAAGTCATAAGCAACTAAAAATAGTATCTTACAACAGTAAGGGTCTGACAACTGTAACAATAAATAGTACCCTACTTAGGAAGTAGCTTTACTTGAGATGGTTCACTGGGATTCATCAGTTTGCCTTAAAATTTAGTAGCACACTGAGTACCACTAGTTCGTAGCAAAACCTAGAATTCAATTTGTTCTGTGGCCTTGTTAACCTTACTCTCTCTGTCACTATATTTTTCATCTGTAGATAAAAAAAGCACATCACTTTCAATGTTGCATATTTTAAGGGCTGACATTACAGCTGCTTTTCTTCCGAGGAATTAGTGATATCAGATAATAGTAATGATAGGAAGAGTTAAAGGCCAACCATCTAGCACACTCTGAATTATTCACAAAATACAACAAATTTTAAATATTTCAAAATAACAGCATCTCTGCAAATGCAGGCAATAGATTAATTAGCAAGTAGAGCAGCAGTTTTAGCTATGCGTGCAGTGCCTTTCTTCCAGGATTTGCAAAGTGCAGGTGAAAAATATTATGTCAATCACATAGACAAAGAAGGGAAATTACACAGAGATTAAACAACTTCAACAGATGAAATATGGCTGTATATATGTATATATTTAAAGACAGTACTTTGAACATATGATTTACCACTGGATTTACTTATTAATAAAAAGATATTTTCATATGTTCTTCAACATCTCTTCCATATAATATACCATAAAATGTTATTTTTGTTTCCCAGCACAACAGGATCCTGAAGTAAAATCTGATGTTTTTTCCACTTCTACGCAGAGCTAGATTTGGATGGAAGGAGTGATGCAGAAGTGTTAGAACACAGAGAGGCAATGACAAACATGCCACATAAATTTGGAACAGAGGATGCAGAGACTTTTGAAGTACATATTTAACCATGACTGTATATACTCCTGCTGGACACTGAAAGACATGCAGGGTACAATACTGCTGAAAAGATAAAATAGAAGTTAAAGTGGGCTTTTGCATTAGACTTGAAAAATAAGGTACAATTTTCATTATTATCTGTATAGACAGAAGCTGCCTGCACCTACCATCCCAACTACATTCCTGCAAAGTGTTCATCAGTTCTTTCCAAAACTGAACCAAAATTCAAGATTCAAAGTTCTTAATCCTAATGCAGAAGACCTCAACAAAAAAATACAGATAATCCTGATAACAAAGGTCAAAACAAAATCAGGAGAAGTAGTTAAAACAATAAGCTTGTGCGAAGTTTTTTCAGATACTGGTTCAGTTGGGGTTTGAGTCCTGCCCCTAGGGCTCAACTGAAATCTTGTGAACAGCTGTCACCTTTTCTCGTGTACAAGTGTTATAGGTTGTAGTTCACTGCCAAAACAACCTGCAATCTTAATTTTCAGCACAGAAATAGCCTATAACCACCAGAGGCCACTGGTGTTCCTTGTCTTTTCCCTGCCTGTAGCTGGGCTGCAGCAAAGAGTCAGCTCACAGGAGCCCCACGCAAGGGTCACAGCAGCTTCAGTCCTCCTTTCCATACTAATGCTCCAATGCTGCACGTCTACAGAGAAAATTAAATACAGTACACTTTTTATTGGCAGACACCATAAGAAATTATCTAAATATTGCTTACTCAAACTTAGCCTTCAGGAAGAAATTAAACCCTGAATTTCAAAAACCTGATTTCAGTCTTTGGTATGATTAAATTTGGTAGCTAAAGGCAATTTTTGTAGATGTAATTTAATTAGGTATCTGAAAGGCATTTAACTTAGAAGTGATGAAAAAAAATAGTTCCATACATTTGCAGCAGAACAAGATAAATTAACAAATCAACGAAGTGATAAAAAACATTAAATGATGAGAAATTAAATAATATTTTGCTACTATACAGGTATCAGTACTCAGTCTGGCCTATTTTTTGATCAGTGATCTGAAGCACCTGCCTAATACTATTTGCAGAGACTACAGAAAGTGATATTAAAGTAATAAATGTAATAAAGGAGGACAGCGTCTTCCAGCTTGCTTAACTAAGCCTCCATCATACTAAATGCGTCTTAATACAGGCTACTGAAACATTGTATGGCTTGAAATAAAGAAACCAGCCAGGTGCTGGCTGTACCGGATTGGAGGAGGTAAAAAGGGATATCCTGGAAAGCAATGACAAGAATTTGAGCACCCTAACAGTCCATCAACTAAGCAGCAGCAACCTGGTTCAATGGAAAGTAGATTTTGGATCAATCTTTGGGTAAAAGACTGAGTAGCAAAAAAAAAAAAAAGTTTTACCACTGTAAGCAGTATTCTCATAGCAGTTCCCTTTGTACATAAATATACCTTTTTTAAAAGGATATTTAAAAATTAAAAGGTGTAGGAAGAAAATGTAACTCTGAGAAACCTTTAGAATCTTAAATAGGCCAAACTACTGAGATAATGAAAAAAAAATCAAGTCAACCATTGAAAGCAACTGTTCTGTATGTAAAGGTTTTTATTCAGCAAGAAAGAGGTATAATAAAATACCATTTTAGAAGCTACAGCCCTGTGAATGAAAAATGCAATACAGCAGAGTCTTGGAGAGCAATGAACACCATGAATCACTGAACAAACTACCAATAAAAACATCTCCATCTTTATTGACACCTTTCCAGGGGCCACACTTCCACTGCACACAAGCTACAGGCAGCAGAACTATATATTACGACTTGTGAGACTCCAGAATTCTATTAAATGACCCAGTGATCTCTTATGTCCCTCCACAGATCTACTCACAGGCAGTAGAGGTCAGTAAAGTAACAGACCAGCCAGTATTCACAGAATCACAGAATGTTAGGGATTGGAAGGCACCTCGAAAGATCATCTAGTCCAATCCCCCTGCCGGAGCAGGAACACCTAGGTGAGGTTACACAGGAAGGTGTCCAGGCAGGTTTTGAAGGAGACTCCACAACCCCCTTGTGCGGCCTGTTCCAGTGCTCTGGCACCCTCACTGCCGAGAAGTTTCTTCTCAAATTTAAGTGGAACCCCCTGTGTTCCAGTTTGTACCCACTGCCCCTCGTCTTATCATTGGTTGTCACAGAGAAGAGCCTGGCTCCATCCTCATGACACTCACCCTTTACATATTGAAACATTAATAAGGTCACTCCTCAGTCTCCTCTTCTCCAAGCTAAAGAGCCCCAGCTCCCTCAGCCTTTCCTCATAAGGGAGATGCTCTACTCCCTTAATCATCTTCGTGGCTCTGCGCTGGACTCTCTCCAGCAGTTCCCTGTCCTTCCTGAACTGAGGGGCCCACAAGTTATTTAAGTATGTAAGCAATACCCGCCAGCCTTGCCAGGGACGCGTGCTAGGGGACAAAGGCGTTTCTGGGGCTGGGGCGAGGCCCATGCCCGCCATCCACACGTTACGCACCTCTGAGGTTAAATCCAGAATTAAGGGAGGGCGCAGGAGGCGAGGGCAGGGAACGGCGCTGCCGCAACGGCGGCTTTGACCGAGGCGACCTGAGGCCGCCCCGCCCGTTTCTACGTTCTGAATTGGAAACTTCAGCCCTCCTGCCGAAGCCACCACCGTGCCGGCTCCTATAGTCAGCAGAACGAGAAGCCCTGACCCCGGCAGGCACAACCCCTCCCCGCAGAAAACCAGCGGGACCAGCCACCCCCGCCACCAACCTCCGCAACCGGCGCATGCGCCGCCACCCCCGGATGTCCCAACCCCCCAACTCCGGCACATGCAGTCCCCCCCGCCGGCGCTCAGCGCATGCGCACCCCAGCCTCCCAGCCTCCCCGCCACCTCCTTCACGCTGCCGTGCCCCCCCCCTCCCCCCGCGCCGGTGAGGCGCCCTCAGTGCGCCTGCGCCGCCCGGCCGTGCCGTGAGTTCGCCTCTTCCCCGCTCCTGCTCCCCCCCTCCCAGACCCCGGTAGGCCTGTGTGCGCTTGCGCCAGCTCCCAGCCGGGCCTATTCCCGCAGCGTCGAGCCCCCGGCGGCCCGTGTGTAGGGCCGGGTTCTGCCCTCTCGTCCCCGCCCCCTCGTTCCCCCTTCACCAACCGCCGCTTCCTCCGCCGTTGCCAAGTGTGCGTGTGTGTGTGTGTGTGTGTGTGCGCGCGGGCTGAGCGGGGGGGGTGGGGGGGAGGGAGGGGGCAGCCATGCCGAGGGGGCGGCCTCCCAAACCCAGCAGGGAGACTAGCGGGGCCGGCACCGAGGCAGGTAAAGAGCGCGGCCGGGCCAGCGCGATACGGCGCCCGGGGGGTGGAAGCGCGGGCGCTGCGAGGAGACTAAAATCCTCCGCGGGCTGCGCATATAGTCCCCGGATATGGGGGAGTGGAGGCCGGGTCTATTGTGCGAGTGTATAGGCGAGAGGGCGGAGGGGAGGGGAGCGAGCCTGGCCCGGCCCTGCGGAATGATACCGGGCGGGCAGCGCCCGCCGCCCCACACGGCGCGGCGGAGGGGGAGCCCGGCCGGCCCGAGGAACCACCGACCTGCCTGCAGCGACTCGCCTCCCGCTCGGGGAGCGGCGGTGGCGGCTGCAACGTCCCCTCACCCACGGGAGGGAACCGGTCGCGGCGCAACCGTTGCGTTCGCTTGGCTGCCCCGTCGGTGAGGCTGCCGGCGGAGGAGGGCTTCTCGGCCCAGGCCGGAGGCCTCGGCCTTGCGTTCTTCTTTCTCCCGGCCGTAATGCGGGAGCTGTGAACACAGGTCCATGCAGCGGGTTGGCTGGTGCGGCCGAGGGAAGAGGCCGGGCGGGCTTGCGGCAGCAGGACAGGAAGGGTCCGGGGTTCTTCCGCCGTTCTTTTCCTTCCCCCCCGCATCGCCTCCCCTCCCCCCGGGCCGCATTAACGAGAGCTTCCAATAAAGGATGACAAACGAGTGAAAATCCACTTCTTCCATGTTTCTGACTACAAGAGGGAAGGCTTTCTTGTTTGAGGTTTTAAAAAACACATTTGTAGTTGATTGTGAGCATATGTATAAAAGAAAGAACAGATTTTCTTCCCTGAACGTGTACTAGTCTGCATCACACTTTAAGTTTTTGCTTGTATTTTGGTGTTGCTGATGTCTAGAGAACACTTAAAGGCAGGACTGGTTTGATGGGCTTGGGTTTTTTTTTTGACAGCAATTTGTAGCTAGTGAGTTTTATGGCTCTTTTGTGTAGTTCATTCCTGCTCATGTTACTAGGGATCTGTGAGCAGTATCTGAATAAAGCCCACAAACTGCACAAAATACAGTGTTTCAGGTAGACCTAGAACCCTCTTCAGTGACTTCTCTTCCAGCACAAGCATGTAGCAGTAGATTAAAAAAAAAAAAAAAAAAAAAAAAATTTTTTTCTTTTTCTTAAACTAGATAGAATGGGGACTGTTAGGGAGTAGGTTTAAAAAAATGTTCAAATACCATGGCTATTTCCATCATGAAAGCTCAACTAATTAATATTTCCAGTGTAAATTTGGGAAATTTGGGATGTCTGTTTTTCTGAATGCTTGCAGATGAGTTCTGGCTCTTCAAGAGGAATGTGTAGGTGAGCCTTCTGTGGAATATTTTTTGTAGAATTGAAATGTGCTGGCAGGCAAAAAAATGCCATACTGTTACATGAATGTTAGAAAGTTGGGTAAAATGTTTTCTCTAGTAAGGAAAGCCAAATGGGCCCCAGGTTCCTATCAGAAGATTGTATTATATTGTTGTCAGAGCTGTTGATCTCAGCTTTTGTACACTAAATAAGAAACATATAATAAAGAACCCAAAGAGCACCAGTTTTGGAAGCTGAGGGGTTTTCTTTAAAGTTTTTTTTTTTTTTTAACTAAAATGTCTACTTAGTTTTCTAGTAGTTCTTGTAAGGGTACACATGTATCATGTGCATATAAGCTCTTGTAATAATGAC
Organism: Streptopelia decaocto; assembly: GCF_964273445.1. Classification (NCBI taxonomy): domain Eukaryota; kingdom Metazoa; phylum Chordata; class Aves; order Columbiformes; family Columbidae; genus Streptopelia; species Streptopelia decaocto. Next base: position 62,531,512 of record NC_138655.1, read on the forward strand.
ATGGTGTATGAATGAGAAAAAGATCAAGACTGAGACAAACTGTCCAGAAGAAGTGCCTGATAGCCGTATTGGTTTTGCTTGTTAGTTGGACTCTTTCTGTGGTAAGAGGTATGGCTGGCAGGACTTGCTGTGAGTTTGATATTTTTCATGTATTTTTTTAAAGGAATTTGCTCATTTATTACTGAAATTGTTTCATAGAGGTAGTTTGATTGCAGACAGCAGTTTAGAATTACAGGGTTTAGGGTTACCACAGGGATTCAGAGACTTCTGCAGTGGCAAGGACTCTGCCCTGTACAGGCATGTATTGTGGGTTCTGGAGTCTGTGGTTCTTGAGATTTCAGCAGTTTTGGACAACAGCAAAGTCAGTGTTGGCAAGCATTGCGTTTTCTTTGACACTCACATGTGGCTAAGAGAAGGTCATGAATGAAGAAGCTCTGGATGAGCAGGACAGCTTGAATCTGGGGAACTGATATTCTCAGGACCTTTGGCTTTTTGGCCCATTCACATACAGGCTGATAGACTTTAAAACTGGGTTGTGAATTCCATATGCTTCATTTTTAGTGGGAGAAATTTAATTTTGCATAGGAAATTGTACTATTTAGATTTTGTTCTTTTTAGTGTGGCACTCAGAATTATTGTAACCCTGGTACACTAATGTCTTTTACAGAAGGGAAGTGTTGCTCTCTGTAGTTGTATACTCTGTATGTTTTTGGTGATACAGCTTTGGAAGAAAATAAAGTGAATCAATAATGTTTTGTTGCGCAGCTTCCTTAGACTTCTTTAACCACTGTGCATGTCAAATACTAGAATGTGTTCTTTGTTCTAGAAAAACTAAATATGCTAGATAAAAACCTGAACTCTAGGCAAAAATAGTAAAAACAATGTCTCAAAGGCTGCTGTTACAACTTTTTTTTGCATTGGTAGTGTTTTCCCAAAACCATATTGTGATTATCTCTCTCTTTTTTTCTTTTTATTTTTTAAACTTAATTGAGTTGTTTGAATTGACCTCTCTGATGGGCACAAACTGAAACACAGGAGGTTCTGTCTGAGCATGAAGAAACACTTTTTTACTGTGAGGGTGAGTGAGCACTGGCATTGGTTACACAGGAAAGTTGTGGAGTCTCTCTCTATAGAGATATTAAAAAAAATATCTATACATGATCATGGGTAACTGTCTGTAGATGGCCTTGCTTGAGCAGTTGGGCTTGGTGGCCTCCAGGGGGTCCATTCCAACCTTAACCATTCTGTGATTGTCTTTGATGTAGATCAAGTATAGGGTATGATTCTCAAGAAGCTTGAAAGAGCTAATCTTTTGTGGTTTGGGGTTTTGCTGCTCCTTGATTCTTGCTCTGGCTGCTTAGCAGTGGTTTTATAGGAAATCCTTTTACAAAGGTGTGGCAGGTCCTTGGCTCTTGCCTTTCTGAAAATTTTAGGATGAGACCTTGAATATCTATGAAACAAGAATGCATTAGAAAAAATGGTACTCCATGCATATGTTTTTAAAGAAAGAAAAGGACAAGCAGGTCTTAACACATAGTTGGTGTTAACACACTAATAACACATGTACACAGCTTTTAACCTGAGAAGGAAATTAAAAAATAATTATTCATGTGTGTGGCCTTAGAGTTTCCAGTGTGGCTGCTGTGGTTCTAAGTAACCCTTGTTACAGCATTTGCCCTCTCAGAGTTTTATGCCATGTGAATTTTCTGTAGTCTGTTGTGCATCGTTGCCAGCATTCATTTGAGAAGCACTAGCTGAGGGGCAGTTCTGTTTACTCAGTTTCCTTAGGAGTCTCTGTGAGACACTAGAAAGTGATTTCTGCTGCTATTGGTCAGCTAAGGTAGCGCAAAGGAAACATGCAGGGAAAATTGTGTTCTATTTATATTGGTATATGTTTTCTGCTGGCCTTTTATGAATATATTTATCAGATTTAAGCTTGGATATCTTAGAAATACTTTCTTAATAATAATCCCTCAATCTGTTACCTTTGCTTTTAGTTTTAGCAATTAGAATAGCAAAAGCAAGAAAAAAAACTTGTGGATTGAGATAAAGACAGTTTAATAAATGAAGGAAAAAAGTAAACCAAACCAAGTAACCAAAAAAATCCCAACCCAGACGAGTGATGCAGAGGCAGACATTCATCACCTCCCACAAACAGACCGATGCTCAGTCTCTGAGCAAACGCTGCCTTGGAAGAACTACCCCTGACTTTGTATTGCTGAGCATGATATTCCTTGGCATGGGATATCCTTGTGGTTAATTTGCATCAGCTGTCCCCTCCAACCTCTCTCCCACCCTCAACCTACACATTGCGGGGGCAGAGTGAGAAACAAAGGCGGCCTTCACGCTGTACAAGCACAGTTCAGCAATTGCTAAAACATCGGTGTGTTACCAGCATTGTTTTAGTCACGAATTTAAAACATGGCTCCATATGGGCTGCTATGAAGAAAGTTAACTCCATCCCAGCCAGACCCAGTACAATCTATTTAGTATCTAACCAGCCACGATGGCACTGTTGATGCTGTGTCTGTCAGGGTTCTATGCTGCCTGCAGCGCATCAGGGTGGCTTTGCAACTTCTGGAGTCCTCTGTGGTCCTGCAAGGCGTGCAGCTGCTTTGTGTTGGCAAATGCCGAGCAATGGGCACACGAACATCCATCTCAGCAGTGTGCTCCTGGAAGCTGAGCGTCTGGATTTGCATTGCTTTAAGTTACAGATTGATTATTGACCAGCACATAATAAAACTACCTTTCCTTATATGAGCAAATCTTAAATAATTTCTGGATTTTGGTCCAATACATGGATTGAATGTTGAGTCTTTCCTCTGCTCCTCCCATTAGAAGTCATGAGGACTGAGTGCTTACTGTTATGTTTGAGTGCTGTGCTAGCTTTAAGCTAACCTGATCCAGTTATGATTGCGGAACTAAGCAAAATGTTTTAATGATTCATTATCACCTATGTTCCATGACTCCTAGTGTAGCAAGAGGAAACACCAATATCACCATAGCTGTTTTGTTCTCTTGTCCTACCGCTTTCTTTCCACTTGTAAATTAGTAAATAGGTTTTGATAGGGTCAGACTCTTTTGTCCCTAAACTTGCCAGCTGCCGTTTAAGTTCAGTGACAAGTTTTCATCCACGAATTCTCGAGTGTTGTATCTGCAGCGTCCTCTCAGTCGGCTGTGAGCAGGCTATTGGAGATCTAATAAGGCTCTGCGGCGTTTACAGCTGAATGGGTCCATCTGCGCCTTGCAGAGAGGATTGCCGGCTGCCATGAGGCACAGTGCTGCTTACATAAGGAAGGAATGGTTGGGGGTGCTCTAATTCTGTCTTCCTGCTTCCACATTGAGTTGTCTTTATAGTGGAGAGCACCTGCTTGCTGACTCAACTCCCAAGGTCAAGCTTTCATGAAGGCTCTATCGCAGAAATCTATAGCTGAGTTGACCCGAAGCTTTGATTGCTCTGTGAGGGGCAGTTAGTTTCAAAAGAACTTGAAGGTTGTAACATTACGAGTATTTGAAGAAGTCTGTCTTTAAAATAAAAGTTTATTATCTTTGATAGGTACTTTAAAATCTGATTCTGGTATTTTTGGGCACTTTGGACAAACTGTAAGAATACAGGCAAAATGTATGTTTGATAGTGCATAATGAGCTAAGTGCTCTCTGTTTAGTTTAATTGTATTGACTGTCTCAAACTGTGATGAAATGGTCTTGATTTATATTGCCACTAGACAAACACGCAAATTTAAAAAAAATACAGAAAGTAACAGTACCTTTTGCACTGTTTCCATGCAGTTAATAGTAATAAATGGCAGTGTTTTAAATTTTGCAGCTGTTCAGGGAGGTTTATATTTGTTGTAGTGTGCAGTTGTTTTTTTTTTTTTCCAGGGTTTTTGTTACTCTAACATTCATTTTGTGGTGTGTGTGTGTGTGTTTATGGATGTCAATGAGTAGCTTCCCTCTAGTATGAGTATGCCAATTTTTCCTGTGATCCTGTTGGTGCTATATGCTTAATAAGTTAGTATCTTCTCTAACTAAAACCTCAGACTTTTAATTTTGTGTTGTTGACTTGAATGACATTCTGTTACTTTGTTAACAGACAGCAGACTTTTTTCATATGGACAGAGGATATCTGACAACAAATAGGTTGCTTAATCTGTATACCCAGTATTTACATTTTTCTGGGAGCAGGGGCACCATATTAGCTGTTTATGAAATGGTTGCTAGTCTGATAAATGGTGAATTGTGACCATCAAATGCTGTGTCACACACGCCAGTATTTTTGTTTTGCTTTGATACACAGGGATATTTTTTTTTCAGTAAATTTATCAGTGTATTTAAAAGTACAGGATCCATATCCCACTGCCAACTTATTGAATTGGCATTATTTCCGTGGTTTTGGGTATTCAGAAGTACTGGCTTTTAAGATGGGTTCAGTATTTTGCAGTGTTTGGCTTGTTTCGTGGTCTAGGCTGATGCATCTAAAAGCATTTTTTCTCTGATATAAGGGAAGATGATTGCACAACTGGCTTTTATTGCTGATTGCCCTGAAATATGGTAATGTAGGTTATTACTTTCACTTGCTATGATATGGAGGTATCAATGCAAATAATGTCTTTGTCTAGTTACTAATTCTAGCAAAAAAAACCCCACTGTCAAACTGTTATTTCATTTTTATATTGAAATGAAAACAAACTCAAGACATACTTTGAGTCTGTGACATCTGCCTTAAAAGTAGAAATAGAGCTCACTTGGTTGTTACTTTTTTGATTGACAATATCTTTCCTGTTTTTCTGTCTTCACAGTTCTAAATGTATCATAACAGTTTTGTCCTTGCTGTTATGCAATTGCTGGATTTCAGTGGGGATATTATTCTGAATACTCTCCTTGTTACTAGAAGAATAAAATAAGAAAGTTACTTCCTGCATCTTTAATAAAACGGAGTTGTGCAGTTCTCAGAAATACCCAGTATTTGTCTGGTAGTAGAGGATCAAACTGTATTTTAGTGAGAATAGCAGTGAAAAAATATTATCATAGTCTAATCTTTCCCTTAAGCTAGTTCAGACATAGTGTTAATGAAGAAATCAATTTGTATTTTAATTAGAATCTGCATTAGATCTCAGTCCCACCCTTTGAGTGAAACAGTTGAACTTTCAGAGTTCTTTTACATCCAAACAGGACTGCTTTGCTGTTCATACTGGCTGTAAGTACTTAGAGCAGTCTTCGGCCTGATCTTCCAATAGTTGAGCCTTTGAAGATTTCTGGAATCTAACCTAAACTGATTCACTCTGCCTTATCCTTAAGGCCTTTCTGCATTTCTGCAGTCAGAGGCCTCTTGCCGAGCAACCGCCTTCAAGCTGGACTGCCTCTCAAATGTCTGGCTTTTGCTCCTTAGCAGGATGAAAAATAGGACCAAAAAGGAATTAAATTTGTCTTTTTAGAGTTACAAAGGCTTTATTTGAAAAAGCAATGGCTTAAGCTGTTATAGACCTAAACAACAATTTTGCTAAATGTGTGCCTCCTATTTCTTCTTCCTGGAGGTCTGAGGGCCCTTAGGAAGGTGGACAGGCTTGCAGGCAGCTCAGAGTTGATGGTCACTCATGACCTGGCCTTGATAAACTCCTGACACTTCAATGTGGGGTATGATATGCCCAGCTCATTTGCCAAAGTTCAGGCTGTTTCTCTATTCTTTACCATGAAATATTTGAAGATTATGCTTTTGTTACCCCTTTCTGTTTATTTGAGTGGTGAGCATTTCCTTATTTTTAAAGAAAAGCTGAAATAATTGTCTTCCCATATAGCTCTGCCCATCAGATTGTATGATTTCATATAATTATCACTCAAATTCTGTTGAAACATCACAAGGATATTTAATTTTTCTTTAACATATAGTCCATTTAAGTTCCTATTTGAATTCCAGAAGAAAATTCATAGCCTATGGATTAATCAGTATTGTGGTTAATACAAATATGGTACACATTTTAATAAAAATGATATACAGAAATGTTGTTGGCCTCAAAAGTCAGTCACTTGGTAATCTTATGCAGATGCTAGTGGGCATGTTGCTTTTTCTGTTTCATTTGTAGAGAAGTTAGCACCTTTGATTATTTCGAAGTTGCACTACTTAAGTTGCTTAAGCATTGGTTTTGTGTGTTGTCCAGGGTCTTTGATCTCAAGAGTGAACATTTAAAGATTATAATCTCTTTGGTTCATGGAGAAGGTTTAAAGGCCTTTCTAAAGTTATGGATTGGATCATTTTTCTGTTGTCAATTTAAAGTGAGAGGTCAGGCCTTCATGAGGTTGAGCAATTACTCCTTTTTTTTCTACAGGAGAAGGAAGCTTCTTGTATCAAGTTTTCTTGTATTTCAAGTATTGGAGTAGATTTTTCTTTCACCTCCTTTTTTCTTGTCATGCTAATATTTACAGAAACTGATTTTGTGCCCTTTATTCTACTCAGGTAGATTTATCACAAGGACCGCTTAGAGGACTGTGTCTTGTAATTAAAGTTGTGCTTTTCAGCTTTTGAAGAATTGTGACTTTCAGGGATGGAAGGAATACCTGTTATTGATAGGGTTTGCATATACTATGAATTTAGAGCTTAGAGTTTAAGTTTATGCACATTAAAGACTTGTGATAGAATCATAGAATCACTTCAGTTGGAAGAGACCCTCAGGTTCATTGAGTCCAACCATAACCTAACTCTGGCACTAAACCGTGTCCCTAAGAACCGCATCTAAATGCCTTTCAGTGACTCCACCACTTCCCTGGGCAGCCTGTTCCAATTCCTGAAAACCCTTTCTGTGAAGAATTTTTTCCTCATATCCAACCTAAACCTCCCTTGGCACAACTTGAGGCTATTTCCTCTCATCCTATCACTTGCTCCTTGGGAGAAGAGACCAACACCCTCCATGCTACAATGCAATAAGGTCTCCCCTCAGCCTCCTTTTCTCCAGGCTCCTGTGATACTTGTTAGTTGTGATTTCTTGTGCTGAAATGTTTCCTAGAGCTCCCTCAATTATAAGCTCTTTCAGGTTTATTTATGAGAATTTTAGCAGGGGGAAAAAAAAAAAAAAGTGGTCGGGATATAAGATAGGTGTGTGGGGATTTGTTGGTTTTCTTTTTCATTGGTTGTTTTTTTGTGCATTTGGTTGGTTGGTTGGTTTTGTTGGTTTTTTTCTTGAATGTGACAGGACTTTGAGGTAGGCACACTACTGAGCAGAAATATTAAATGAATCATAACATTTGGTTTCTTTTCTGGAAATGTAAACAGAATGCTATAAACTTTTGGTTGTGTTGTTATTTTCTATGTTTAATTCTCACATACATAGTGAGAAGTACTGACTTTCCTAAAGGAAAACATCAGGCCTTACATGTCTAGATAATAAAATGAATGTTCCTTTGTTTTGCATCCTGTTGCATTCTGTTGTTGATGCACTGTGTTCAGTTGTGGCAGAGTTTGAAACTGAATTCTATGTTGTCGTGTTTTCTTTTTTTTCCTCTCTTTAGTGTCCTTTATCGGCATCATGAGTCAATTGATTTTTATTTTTGTTTCATTACTACTGCTTTGAATTATCTTATATGACCCCCTCTAGCCAATTGCTTTTCTTAAAGTTTTTCTTAAATAAAGATAACTTCCTTAGTAATACAGTATCTTCTCAAGTATAAAATCTGTCTAACTTACTTGGATAAATATTTAAGATATAAGGAAATTATTAATAGGACTGACTTCAGCCATTTCGGCAAGAGGATATAGAAGCTTGCAACTTGTGTATCAAAAGTTGTGTGACTTGGTGTTCAAAACAAGAAAACTGTATGGTCTATTAAAAAAAAATATATTTTTCTCCATTGAGTTCATGTGTAGCTGAGAGATAAAGGAGTGGGAAAGGGCTGAAAACCAGTGTAGTCAGAACTGCTGACTACCTAGTATTAAAGAGGTTTTTTTAGAAACACATGATGTAATATTATTATAAGTAACCCCTGATACCTTACTGATATGGAGCATATTTGGCAGCATTTTATTTTGTGCAAACTTTGTGGGTGTTTATCAAACACAGAAAGAATGTGTGTGTGTATATATATATATATAAGAATTTTATATATGTATCTTATATAAAATATATATATATATATTATATTTGTATTTCAAGTTACTAGGAAAAGGCAAATATTTATCTGCTTTGTGACTAGCAGTTAGAGGGATGGATATATTCCTTTGGTCCTGTGTCAATGGAAGCAGTAATGTTTCTGCCCAAGATCTTCAAGATCCAGTCAAGTTAGAATCTTATATAAGTCAAAATCTTACAGGAGTTTGAATAGTTTCTGCTTCAAAGAATTGTGGTTTTTACAATAATAGTAAATGACATGACTTCATACAAATGTTTCAATGCTTGTTTTGCAGATGATGTTCTGACACCGAATATAGAGAACGGTAATTTTCCCTACCAAGTACCTCACTTCCGTAAGTGTGACGTCTGTTTGCTGTCTTTTCCAAAAGAGACCCAGTTCCAGCGCCATATGAGGGATCATGAGCAAAATGACAAGGTATGAATTTTAGTAGATATAAACGTAGAAAATAAAAATGTGTATTGATAAGTAAATCACTTTTTTTTAATCACATCGCTAATAATTACTACTTGGGGACCTCAAGCGTCTGATGGAGTTTCTCTTTCATGTTTCTTCACGTGTCCTTTGAGACAGTACCTTAATTTGATGCCATTTAGTTAGTTTGTTGTTTCCAGTTCAGTAACTTTTAATTTTAGCCATTTTCTTTGGTTTCTGAAATATTCAGGTAGGTGAAGAAAACATACAGGTTTCTTTTAATCGAATTTGCAAACTGATCCTACATGTTAGCAATAAAAAGAAAATAATGCTTATATTGATTAACTGGACCCTGTTAGTCACTTATGGCTGTTTTCAATAATGTCAATACCTAATTTAGTATGTATGTATTAGTCAGTAGTTTAATGTCATCATTTTAGCTGCTTACAAAAGAAATCTGTGAAAGAATGAGAATAATACAGATATGTGATTAAGACTGGACTGACTTTAAATGAAGCTTTTGCCACAGGTTTCATCTGTAACTTGGAAGGTTTAATTTCTCTTCCTCGTTTTCTGTTTCACAAAGCTAAAACTACTTACAAATGATGAAAAAATAATTTTATTACTGTTTGAGATAGCTGTAGATACAGATTAGTTTTTACAAAATGTAGGACTTTGAGATGATAACTAGTGTATACAAAGAACTATTCAAATGTTTCAGTGTTGTAAAGATGGTATAAAAATGGAAGTTTATATTTTTAAAACCACACTTTTGTTTATCTAAAAGTCAAGGTTCTCTTAATGAATGAAAATTGATTTTGCAGATACCAACTGAAGAGCAGTCAGTCCTAGCATAAACTAAGCTCTTTGTTGGTTTGATTATTAATTTTGCTTAAGGAGAGTTCATGGTCTCAGTTAAAGTAGGTAAATTTATTTCTGTTTCTTGATCATTCTTCTCTCTGGCTGACTTTACTCTCCTCAGAGTCTGAGTTTTAAGTCTCTGCTGTCTTTAGTTCCCCTGGCTTCTTTCCCCATATGATCGTGAGGTGCTGTATGTGCATTTTCAGTAGTGAGGTGCAAAGAAGAGGAAATCATTAAGGCTGATATTATTAAGGATCATTATAAAATGTGGGTACTTTAATTGCTTTTTTAATAATTTTAAACATTTTGAATTGCATAGTTGTATGTGTTACCTATGCTATACATAACTTATGAGAAGATTGATATTTTTTTTTTTTCTGTATTGTGGTTTTAACAAACAGCCTCACCGATGTGACCAGTGTCCGATGTCATTTAACGTTGAATTCAACTTGACACTTCATAAATGTACTCACAATGGTGAAGATCCTACGTGTCCTGTGTGCAACAAGAAATTCTCCAGAGTAGCGAGTTTGAAAGCTCATATAATGCTACATGAGAAAGAAGAGGTAATTCATTAAACCTCATTAAAATTTTGAAAAGATGTGTCATAACAGTTGTACTTAATCCCTTCCTACATGCTTTAGATTGGAGGATTGAATAAATGATTTTATTCAGAAATGCAGAACTTTAGTGGGGAGGTTGTTTTAAAAATAGTAGCAGAAATTAATGTGCTGCATATAAGCAAGTATTCCCATCCTCTTTTTACTAACTGAACAGTTATTTTCAAATGCTTTTATTTTGAAGCAATTTCTGTGATTTCATGTATGTTGATAACCCCACATGTAAGAGTCTGGGTGATCATTTTTGATGGCAGGATGTCATGGTGAGGTAACTCTCACATCTATTTCTTGCATCATGAACCTGTTCTCTTATCTAGAACTCCCACTCCTTTTTTTGTGTGTGGTTGTTTCATGTGAGAGGACTTCTTGTTCTTTCCCTCTCACAGTTTTATTTTCTATTTTTAAGACTTTGGTTAAATTCTTAGAAAACAGTTAATGCATAGTAGTATTTTGTACACTTTGTAGTCATTACTGTGTTAACTGTAGTTGCCAGAGTTGATTGTACTGCCCAAAATAAAGTTTTCAATCATGTAATTACATCTTCCTCCCTTGAAGGCTTTTCTGATATTGCACTTTGTGTTGGAGACTTGGACCTGAGTCAACTATGCACTTTTATTGCCGAACTTCTCCTCCTAAGCCATAAACTTAATAACTGCAGGTTTCTCCATACCAACTGCAGGCCGCTTGCAGTTTTGACCAGTAGGTTTGGGATGATCGGCCCATTTTCATTTCCTCCTAAACCAGGCAGGGAATACCATCTGTAGAGAATGTTTTCCTTCTTTAATCTCGTTATCAGTTCACCCTTTACCACGTACACTGAGTTAAATGAGAGGACTTGAGCACAATTTTGTTGCATGTTCATGTATCTATAATGATACATAGCTTAATGGGTATTGAGAAAACTTGATTTATGAATTGCTAAAAACATCAGAATAAGGAAAATGAGCATCAAAAAGATGCCTAAGAGTGATTTTTAGTACTAATTTCTATTGCTAAGTGATTTTTCATGCACTTCAGCAGCTCTGATTTTGATACTTGGTGCAGATGTCAGAAGAATAGGTTGTGTGATGTCTTCCAATTTAAAATTCAGTCTGCAGCTTGAAAACTAAATTTGTGAAAATATGGACACCTTTCAATTGCTAATGAATGTATTCTTATAATGCACTATAATTCTGTGATAAAACAGAGATGAATGTAACAATTAATTCACACAGAATTGCAGGAATTACTTTCCCAGTAATTACGCACAGGGCCTGTAGGAGAGAGCTGGAATTTGAACTTGGAGCAGAGGTTTTTGACAATGGCACTGGCCACCGTTCAGGAGTTTTTCATAATGTGCAGGATAAGTTATCAGTGGAGTCCATTCTTCCTTCTGTTTGCTGTTCTTACTTACGCTGTTGGAAGGTCTGAAAATCTGAAAACAAAGCAAAGATACGTACTCAGAGAACATACGTAGCAGTTGAGGAGTTTGCTGCACAAAGCTGAGCTTTGGGTAACTTCAGCCTTGTTTTGTGCTGCATCAGCCAGCTTAACTACACATGGGTGCAGAAGGGCAATAGCAAGAAACTGGTGTGGTTAGCTTCTTGTCCCCTACAGTTAGGTTTGGAAGAGTGTGTCTGTGTTGAAGTGCAGATTTTCATGATTGATTGATTCTGAGTTTTGGAATTTTAAGCATTATGTAGCATTATACGATTAGCCCCTTTTGTTTAATGTTAGAAGGTGAGTTTAACCATAGTGAGATTAATGTGGAAGTACTTGTTCTGTGTGTGCTGGTGCATTTTTATTTGCTTGAGGAACAAAAAAATAAATCTGGTACTGCCAATCCCAGAGAGAGGCTATTTGGCTTGGTGTATTCCTGGGGCTTTGTACAGTTTTTCTGTTTTACCATGACCTTGCTTTCCCACAGCAAATTCTACAGTAATGAATACAAATACATACACTTTCATTGTATCAAATACTTCCTGGTAAGCTATTCTTTTGTTTGTGGAAGTTGCTTAATAGAACATGTGTAACAGCAACTTAATGTCATAGATACATGTGTCTGAAAAATGCTGAGAGATTGACAAACTCTCTGTTTTGGGGCCCATGAGGTTCGTATAGCATGCATTGTAAGCTTCTCTTCGATGGCTTTTCCCTACTTGTACAAAAGGGTCATCATAAACCAAATTTGTTGTATAATAACAATATATTTCAATAGGAAGTAGTCTTATTCAGATTTGAACATAGATCCTGGAAAAAGATGGTGGTATTTATTTATCATCCCACACTATAACTTGAGTCCAGTAATAATGATCTCTAGGTTAGATTAAACAAGTAATTTTTGAGGGAGTATCTTGTTTCATTAAACGACTTCAGTTTTGTTCAGGGAACAAATTTGTCAAAGCATTTTAAAAATAGTACTGCATATCTTTGTTCCTCTTGATTAAAACATTCTTGTCAATATCTTTATTTAACTGAATACTGCCCTTTATTTTTTTTTTTTCTTGTTGTTGATCATTCAAGGAGGACAAAAAAGGGGGGAGCATAAAAAACATTTCCATTTGCAGTGATAATCACAATTACTGAAAAATGAACTGAGATAAAAACTGTCTGAAGTTATTACACACACCAGTAAGGAACATGTAGCAGATGTATTGCCAAATAGGTGGTGAATATTTTTATACTTTTAGCCTGAACTCTCTGCTTAGATTTTGTAAAATAAAGATACACTGAGAAATGAAATTAATGGTTTTGAAAAGCAAAAGAACATCAAATAAATGCAGAACTATGAGTTTTCATTGGAACTACACTTTTCGTTGAAATTATACTTAACTCTGATTCTTCCTCTGAATTTCAGAGAAATGGCAATGCTTTTGCATTAAAATTACAATTTCCATTCTAAATGACATGGAATACTAATACAACTGGAAAGTGGCCTGTTTAACACACTGCTGTAAAATTAATGGGTTGAAGAGACGCCTGTCAAAAACGTTATGTATCCTTATATATTTCGTATTTTCTGTGAAGATAGCTTAAGAAAAGTCAGTAGTAATTGTGGTGGGATTACTGTTAAAAAGTAAGGGACAATCTGTATCATATTAACCACTAAAAGTGAAATCCTTGAACCTACTGTTAAGATGTTTTTAGTTAGAAAGTAGTATTTTTTACAAATGTTTATGTAGACCATGGCATAATGTCACTGAATTATGTTTCTGTGTCTATTGTGAATGAGCCTACCAAGGAAACAGGAAATGTGGTGGTTGTACTGAGCTGCTTGTTTCTGCTACCATTTGAACTTTTTTAGAATTCAGTTTCAGTGGAGTTTCTTAAAATATAAATATGATTATAAGCTTACAGTGATTATTGTTCATGCTTCATATTGTGGGGCTCAAAAACTTCTTTCACTTGTGTACTTTTATCGCTACTTGCTTCCAGCTGCCAATGTCCATAGAAGGCTATGTTCATCTACTTGAGCAAAGCTTATGCATGTGTGCTGCCGTTTGGGAATCTTTTGCAAAATCAGTCTCTATTATCTCTTTCAGAATCTTATCTGCTCAGAGTGTGGAGATGAATTTACTTTACAGAGTCAGCTGTCCATACACATGGAAGAACATCGTCAAGAATTGGCAGGCAATAGGATCCACAGCTGCAAGTCTTGCAAAAAGGAATTTGAAACTTCCTCACAGCTAAAGGAACATATGAAAACTCACTATAAAATAAGGTGACAATCATGGGATTGTAACAAAATGAGCAGATGTTACTTTTATGGTGATAGCTTAGAAAAGCAGGAGTAGCGTTTCAAGTCAGCAAGGTGCTGGGATCTGTGCAGATCGTTTATTTTCTTTGTTATGCTGTTATGAAATGACATTTGTTTTTTAAAACCTTACCAAAGTAGGTGGTTATTTTTTGAGGCCTTTTTGGTTTTTTTGCTGTTTTCATATTTAGGCACCCATACTAAGCCTAGTTCCATCTGCTAGCTATTTATAAACACAGGTTAGGTTTTTCTGATACAGAGTGCTTTTTGACATGTATTTGTGTGATTTTAAGCGCTAATGCCAGTACATTGAAGCAAATGCATATTAATTTTACATAGCCATTATTGTCATTGCAAAAATCCTAGTACTAGCCTTCCACAAAGAAATAATGTTGTTACTTGCAGTTTAATTATCTTTTGCAAGTAGTCCTCACCACAACCTGCTGTTTCTTGTAGATCTGAAAAAGCAAAAAAATGAAGGGAAAAAACAGACCTAATAAATTCTGTTCTTATTTTCAGTGAAGATTTGTTCTGTCCTTTGTTTCAGCTCTCTAGTTTAACTTCACTTTTAGGAAGGTGGAAATTACTTGTTAGAAGAAAGAAAAACTTACTTCTGTTGGTTTAGTTTATACATCAAGAAAGCCTAAGGTTTTTGACAGGTGATCACTCTTTTAATCTTTACTCTGTTTCTATTAAACAAACAAACAAAAAAACAGATGAAAAAATAAAAGTGAGAAAGATTGGATCTTTCCAATTATTTTTATTAGCAGGTGATGCAAGTTGTGAGATCTTAATAGTTGTTTTCCAGAAGGTTTAAAAAATATTGTAGACTTCCATTTGCAAACTGAAAATGAAGGTAAAGTTGCTGTGTTTCTGTTGAGTTATATAATATTACACACAAAAACATTCTTGCTGTGGACATCTCCTGTGTAAGTTAGGAGGAATCAATAAGGAATGGGTGAGTGAATCTAATATGATGGCTGTAATTTTGAGAGAGTGTTATGCACGCTACATTTTGATATAAATGAGAGATACGCATTCCACAATAGAGATAATTTTTCTTTACATTCATAAATATAGATTATTTCTGGATTCAGAGCTTCCTTATATGAGATTCATCGTATTTATCAGTTCAGATCTAGAAACATGTTGCATTTGTATTCAAGAAACTACTGTCCGTAACGGTGCTTTGTTGTCCTTTCACCAGAAGTACCAATGCAACCCATGTATGTGAGACAGGTTAATGAATTGGTTAAGTGTTCCTGCTCTGTCTTCTGTGTTTCAGTAGAAGTTATTTTGAAAGGAAAAATGTGGATATATCTTATTTATTTATTTATTTATTATTTGACACAATCCTCTCATATTGTTCAGAAGTATTATGAAAAGTTAACATTTGACCTAACCTGTTTGACTGTATAGAAAGTTCAAAGACATACATCAGTAGTTAAAAATTTTACTATTTGATTCCTGCTTTTCATTGTAAAATAAGCTTCAAAAAATTTTTAGGAGTTATAATTATGAAGACACTTGTTCTGTTTTTTTCATTAAGTGATTGCACTTTTGCTTCCTAAAATGATGGGTTTTTTGTCTATGAAATATTTGAATGGCAAACTATTGTGGAGTTATAATTTAAATTTGGTGTCTAACTTTTGCTAAAAAGTAAATGGTCATCATAACTTAATTATGAAATATTGCAGAAGCTGATCTGATCTTGAAGAATTGTCCCTACGCTTGTCTCCAAATTGGATATTATTTCCTTTATTAATATACTACATCTATAGTTGAAACAGATGTTTCTGCTCATCAGAGAGTGTATTCTGACAATCAGGCTGGTCTAGATCTGTCCTGAGATGCAAAGAAGAGGTTCTAACTTCAGTGCTGTTCTCTGTCCTTCTCTTCAACCTTCAGTCGATTTCACTCTTCAGTAAATTTCAGTAGATAGAATTAATCTGTGAAAGAAAATACGTTACCCACACTCTATGCTCATTTTGCAAGAGTATAAAAAGAGTTTAAAAATGCATGTAATACTTGCTTGAAATAATTGGAGGGGAAAATGTGCTGTTCTTTAAATATACATTGAATATCTGTGTTCTCTCAGAGTAGGAAGATGCAGCATTTGAACAGAAGTTTAGTGTTTCTTACGTTATACATGAACTGTTGCTCCTCTGCTATTTTTTGTGGTGTTATACCAGCCCGTGTTTCAAGGTGGTGATGTATTTTGCGTATCTGCTCTACATTAGCTAATTCTTATTTCTCAGCTGTTGAGAAAAAAAAAAAACACCAGATATTTAAATTTTTATAATTTCAGTTAGCTTTAAGCACTACTGACAAGCTGGATTACCTTATAGGTGTATATACTCAGGCATTATGGAAAATGTGCTCTAGATACCATGTTGTGTGGTTTTGTTTGGTTTTCTTTTTGTTGTTGTTGTTTTTGTTTTGGTTTTGTTTTTTTCCTCTTGCACTGCCTTCTGGTTTCAACTTGTTTAGCTGAGTTGTTGTGATGGTCTATAAGATCTAGGTTTTTGTCTTTCCTTTTTTCCAGCATAAAATCAGTTGTTGTTTTTTTCACATTACTGTTAATGCTTTTCAGTAGTCATTTAAACTATTAAGTCTGATTTGTGGAAAAATTAATTATGGGAATTTATATCATCTGTTACCCTGTCTCTGTGGAGATTGTGATTTGTATTTCAGGGGCAGTGGTGAATATTTGGATTGTTGAATTCTTAACCTGTTCTTGTTAGAATTCAACAACTGCATTTGTGCTCTAGTTGATGAGATCTTCACATTCTAGTTAAGAACAAAAGTCTTTCTGTATTCAGGCAAAAGAAATGGAGTTGCACAGAGTGAAAGTTGCCACCAAAATAATAGTTGTGAAGTCACTGTATACTTCTAGCAGACTTCACAGTAAAAATGCCTCTAGAGAGCTTCTAAGATGTATCGATTTTTATTACAGAAATAACTAAAATTCTTGGTGATTGTAGGTACTTAGAAAAGTGCTATTTATATTTTTCTTTTAGTGTCATTAAAGAGTTTGCTTTTTGACTGTTGCAGGTGATGCTATACATTATCACTGAATTTACACTGCATGTTAAAAAATGATGGGATAAAATAAGCTTCATGTAAATAATGTTTAATATTAAGATTTGATTTTTCTTTTTCTTTTAATGACAGGGTATCAAATACCAGATCTTATAACAGAAACATTGATAGAAGTGGGTTTACCTATTCCTGTCCGCACTGTGGAAAGACGTTCCAGAAGCCAAGTCAGTTAACACGACATGTTAGGATACACACAGGTAAGTCTGTGGAACAAATTATTTTAGTTTCATTCGTTTTACAAAATCAAGTTGATCTGTGAAATGTTAAATATTTTTCTCACTGTTGGGACTTGAAATAGTATTAAGGTATGTGGCTCATTAGATGCTGTTACCTGTTATTTAAAACGCCGTATATTTGCTTAGGAAATTTATATGCTTTAAAAATTATTTTTAACTATTTCTAATATGTACATCTGGAAATTTTAAGTATTTTACAGGTTTCATTTGTCACAGAATACCAGTTTTGGTACTTAGAGTTTTGGTGAGCCTTAAAATTGAAGAACTTAGATAAGGGCCAGTCAGGTACTCTAAATAAGATCTTACATACTCTGGAAAACAGGTTCTGAAATTTACAATCAGAAAAAGAGTACAAATACATGCAAGTGAATAATAGTAACAACATAGTGGCCTTGCTTTTGTTTTTAGATTGATTTATTTAAAATTACTGCCTTGTATGTTCTGTATGTATTATAACTACTATTTTCAGGATGTCCGAAGTGAACTTGGGAGGTGATAAGCCTAGACTGTAATTTTGATACTTGAAGAAGAGCAGGTGACTGTTCAGTTTTGCAGAGTGAATAGCAGATGTTTTTTGCTAAGTTACTGTGATAAATGTGTGCACTTATTAAACTCTTAAGCAATTGAAATATCTGAAGAATGCTAAGTATAAAATAGTACAAAAGTTTTTTAAGTGTATGGAGGACTGTAAGAATAGTTCTCTCAGCCATACATGGCGTAAGTTTGACTTCAAACAAAACCTTCATTGAAGGTGCTCCAGTGATGTGCAATATATATGTATATTCCATCTTGTGAATAAATTGCTGTTTGTCTAGTTTTTAGACAATTAAAGTAGTAAGTTATGTAAGTGTGCAATGTTGTTTGTATTAGCAGTCTGTTCAGATAATGATGTGGTGAGTTGCCATGTACAGGAATGACTTTGCCATGGGAGAAATAAAAATTCTGTTGTGGGACCTTCTTATGAATCTTTTTAAGCTTTATAATTTAATTGTAAACAGTAACACGAGATCACCCTTGTGTATGCTTTAAAAATTGCCTCAAAGTAATATCCAAAAAAAGTAATTGAAAATTAACTTTCTTATTTTAGAGTTTGGTCTCTATCTGATAAATTACTTTAGCTTATTATAGTTGAAATTAAAGAGACAGAAGTATTGTTGGTTGAGGAAACTTTTCTAAAGCATCAAAAAGTTCAAGATGGTTTGTAATTCTTCTGAAGAATAAAAACATGTTTGTCTATTGGGAAATCAGAGACAGAAAATGTAGCTCCAGTCTGCACATGATGGCGGGTCATTTTAAGTCCCAAGTAGCTAGTGAATGCTCATTTATTTATGAAGTATGTTATTACTTTAAGTTCACAGACAGTCTGTCTGGCATCTAGTTGCTTGAGGTGCTGTAAAATATGTAGGAAAAAAGAACTCTGCTTTGAAGAGTTTAGAATACTTAAGTCTTTAATTTTTAAAAGAGCATGTCTATGCTATGTGTACATCATGTTACTGTCTTAATTGCAATACTTTTTTGTTCATGGCTATTAATTTCAAGCACTTACACCCTTTGAGAAAAAAAAAATTAAGCCTCAGGGATTGCAGTTCCCATATTAATAACTAAGTAATGAGCCCCCCATTGCCCCTCCCAAATCTGTATTTTATGAAGTTATACTTGAGAAATACAGAAATTCCACATTTCCACACTAGAATTAAGATTTAATTTTTATAATGAAATTTACTTAAATAGGCAAACTTAACCTAAGCAATACTTGTACATGTCCACCAGCAGCTATTAGTGGAAGCAAAGCCTTTTTACCTTTAAAAGCCCAATAGTAATTTTGTCACCGTATCTCAAGAAGATCTGAATCAGTGTACTGTATTGTAAGCTATATTAAAAAATATATAGTTAAAACCCACAGACCTTAAAGCACCTTCCAAACCCATGAGCAGCAGGACAAAATATATACATTCCTTCAGAGTTGATACTATGTGAGTTACATGCTTGCAATCTGTTTCAGAAAATAGCTACAAACAATGTGAGTTTAATTAAGAATTGATCATTTTAAACTCGGTGGAATTACAACTACATAATTAGAAAACATGTAAAAATATTCACTAAAATTTGCTTTAGTGTGTATAATATTTAACACATGCTAATACTTCCTGGTGTAGCAGATATCATGTGCAGCCTGCTCATAGGAGTTTTGCTATAGAAACATGCAAAAGACAAAGTGTTAAATGTTCTCAAGTTTCTGGAGTTACAACAGCTACACTATTTCACGAAAAGAAAAAAAAAAGAGTAATACTGAGTTGACAGTGGAGATTTCCATAGTGTCTGTGTGTTTAAAATATGTAGCTTTTTAATATTTTAATGCAGTTCCATTATGTTTTGTCAGTTAAAATTTCTGCAGAGTCTTTTGAGATTAACCTGTTAATATACAAATAACTCCAAGTATACACAGCACTGAGAACGCCAAAATCAGGAAATAGTGACAGAGCATTCCTGTTACAATATTGCCTAGATTTTCTTTAATATTCAATAGTGATATAAACATTCAAGGTTTTAAAATCATTTTTTTAGCAGAGCTGTACTTTATCTCATATAGTAAAAACTATATTTTACTGCACATTTTCAATAGGTGGTTGTAAAGAATGAATGGCTATTAATATTTATGGAGGAGTGAGAACCATAGGCCATCTTTTGCAGTGCTGCTCTGAGACTTTTTGATTTTAGTCTAAATAAAAGGTTATATTTTTGATAGTTATTTATCACTGTCCATTCCAGTCTCTGTTCCTCCATTTGTTTCCATGCAGGTATATGCATTTCATGGGATTTGGTGTAAGAGTGCAGTTTGTGGTTTCCCTTTCCCCAGTGGTTTTGTTTACAAACTTCTGAGATCTTCCAAACCATAAGTTGAGGGAAGCTGTTCTAAATAATTGTTTTATAAAGGTGTCATTTATTGTGCTGATTTTTAACTGATCATCATCAGCTGGGTCATAAAACTTTTTCATTGAGCTACATCTTCCTTTATCGGAGCAGATGCTGAGATTAGTGGTCAAGGTACACAATGTATGTGTATGTGCAGATATCCATAGACAGTGTTTTATTTTAGCTGATACAATTATTTATTTAGATACAGGAAACTACTTACATTTATTTAAAGCCTTTTACCCCA
The DNA here is from genome assembly GCF_964273445.1 of Streptopelia decaocto. NCBI lineage: Eukaryota > Metazoa > Chordata > Aves > Columbiformes > Columbidae > Streptopelia > Streptopelia decaocto. Next base: position 62,551,756 of record NC_138655.1, read on the forward strand.
TATTGTTCTTTTTTTTCTTTTTCTCCTTTCAGGTGAAAGACCTTTTAAATGCAGTGAATGTGGAAAAGCCTTTAACCAGAAGGGGGCATTGCAGACCCACATGATCAAGCACACTGGTGAAAAACCCCATGCTTGTGCCTTTTGTCCTGCAGCCTTTTCTCAGAAAGGCAATCTTCAGTCACACATACAGAGAGTTCATTCAGAGGTAAATATGATTATTCATCAAGTGGTTGGTGCTAATATACTGCTTGTTTCATTTTCAGCATTTAAATTGCCCTGTTTGCTATTCCAGTGCTCTCTGGTGCTTTTTGAAGTCAATATAAATTTACTGCTCTAGTATAGATTGTAGTTTGTTGGTTTTACCTGCAAATGCAGTTTTCCTAAAATAGCGTAATCTGAATAAACATATACTTAAGGTAATTGGCAAAACCCTAATTTACTATTGTCTTTTCAGTACCTTGACAGATTAAGAAATTACTAGTGGTTTTAGCTGTATAAAAATGCACCTGTGTCAGTCTTGGGAGAACGAAGGCTAGAATCAGATGAAAGTAAACAAAAAGCAGCAAAGCAGAAAATGCTGAAAAATTTCAAGGCCAAACAGCAACCCACTAACTCCATCATAGAGCATACTTGCAATTTGTCTTTCAAATATATATTTTGCAGCCCTTTTCAGAGCTTTTTCAAGTACAAGTAGAAAAAAAGTATGAAAAAAGCGTTATTGCTTTATGCTGATTTTCTTCTTTCCTCTTTGTGACAGACAATTTTTTAAGATTCAAAAGGTACTGCTATGGTAATATAATATAATCTTCTGAGCAACAGTGGCTGTGCAACTTTGTTCAGTAATTTCCTTGCTGACTTTAGTGATTTGTCATTGGAAATACCCATATAAAAAGATCTAGTTTTGATTTGGAAGGCATAAAGTGATAGAGGCAGGGATTTTTTATTCTTTTCCCTGCATGCAGAATATAATCTCTGCTCTCACTTTTTCCCCTAGCTCTCTCTAGGATTTGCGTTCTTGCTTTCCATTTATGTGTTACGATAAATCTTACGTTTTGGATTTTTTTTACTAAGGATCCTTTTAGTGTGTTAGAGGTTCTTACTTTTAAGATCCAGTCCTTCATAGACTAGTATTTTGTTATACACTTAACTATGTTAAATCATATGTTTACATTTCATATGAATTGGTATGCCTTATCTTCCTCACTGTTCACAGCTCGCTATGTGATAGCTTTTGCTACATGAAAAAAATGTGCCAGCATTAATTTCATAATTTGCATAGCTTTTTTTCAAGAATGCTGGGGATCAAACCAAAAATATTTTTCACTTTTTTTTTCTCTGTTACTCTGTTTTTCTTTAAATAAAAATAAGGTTGTGGGATAGGGACTTTAAATGCTGCCTCTTGATCACATCTTATGCCATGTTTTGTGATCCTGAGCCTATATTTTCTATATTTTACTTATTGCTTTGGATCATTTGTTGATTATTTTTTTTCTTCTTTCTTGCTGTCTCTATGTTTACTTCTGTTAATTCTTCATTTATCCTGAGACAGTCACAAAATAACATTACAGGTGATAATGAAACAGGTTGATTCTCAGTTTGTTTATCACTGCTTAGTTGTGTCAGCATTTTATTAGTTTATACGTCTTTCTAAAGGTCTTATTACCAGTTTGAGCTAATGTCAGGAAATACAAAATTCCATACAATGTTACAGGGAGTGCAGCATATTTTCTTTTGAAGACTTCGTTCTCTGCATATTGAAAATACTACACTGGATCTTACTGCTCTGTGATAAACTGAGGAGGAGGAGCAGGTTGGGATGGTTGGAATCTATAGGTTTAGCTGCTTTGATTACCTCAACCTCTTGGCCTGAAAGTCCCAAACAAGTTGCTGCTGATCACTTTCTTATTGTATGTGTTCAAATTCAGTTCAAACTATATGGTAAATTTCCCTGTCCTTCACAGTGTTATTTTTTTTGGTGGGTTTTATCATTTTTTTTCCACATGGTCCCAATAGCCTTTGGCCTAATCTCTTACCTTTTTTCTACTTAGACCTGAAAACTGATTTTATTTTTTCTTGGAAATTTCTAAAAGATATGTTTGCAAGAGTAAACTGAAGAGAGACAAAATTTGAAGATAAATTATCCACATTTTTTTCTTCCATTTTGATTATATATGATGTTACATCTTCAGGCACATCTAAGTTGATGAAGTTGCATTTTACTTTTGTTCCTGAGTGTGTAATGGTAGGAACTTGTAAGGAGGGAAAAGTCTGGGACCTCATTTGCCAGATGACATTTGTTTTGCTCTCTGGTGCTTCCCAGTGTTGAGAAATGCCGATAGGAGATGACAGTCATGGACGTAGATTATTGTTGACCTGATATCTGAGAGATACCAGACTTGGCTCCATAAATGGAAATCAGTAACTTGGAAAAATAAGCCAGTGTAGCTCTCATAACTTGTCCTGTCCCACCTAAGTTGAGATTAGGGGTGAGTTAACTGTGAGCACAATGTACTCAGGTGTGAGTTAACTCTGGGTGCACTGTGCAGTATGCAAAGTGTTGACAGACAACAATTACTTGAGGTCTAATTCAATTGCGAATTTATTAAAAGCACTTGGTGGAATACAAATTACAGCAATTAGAGACTTGGCGAAGGTCTGTTACTGTATCACAAAACATAATGCGTTGAAAGCAAAAACCC